>NC_086321.1:21822391-22539891 GCF_036172605.1 Pelobates fuscus | reverse complement strand
ATAGATCATTCCCCTGCAGTCTAACTGCTCAATTCTCTGCCATTTAGGACTTAACTTCTTAAGGACGGCGGGATTTCTATGCCGTCCTTTTTAGGTTGGCTCTAAATGCCGCGGTCGGCATAGAACATCCCCGCAGTCCTTATTACTTACCCAAACGCCGTCATTTCCCCGCCGGCTATCGGCATTGCTCAGACAGTCCCCCTTCTGCAAATTAGGCCCCCACGGGCCATGTGATCGCGCTGAAAGAGAGATCACATGGCCGCAATAGGTATCTTTGTGTCTGTCTGCAGGGGGCTCAACAAGTTGCACAAAGTTCTTAAAATCACCATAGGCTTTGCCGTTCCTTCATCACGATCTGAAGATAAGGTCAGAGTAAGTATGTGGTTGTTTTGTTCTCATAAGGACAATTGAATATCTCTGGCAATTCAGCTTATTTATGTCTGTTGTCACAATGTGTCCTGTGCCACTGGTTTCTACAGTTCCTTTTTACTATGATGTTTCACATAATTTTGTCATTATTTTTATTGTTAAAGTTATGTCCTGATGCTGTTTCCTACTTATAATTATTAGTTGACACAATTTTTGTGGTTCAGCCTGATATTCCTTCACTACTATCTGAATGATATGCTCCTTCTTGCCTTTGCCTTGCAATATCTACTATTTGTGTTATTGGTTTCTACCTCTCCTGACTGTATCAATCCATCCATTCACAGTGTGAGGTGTAGATGAGATTCTGATATTTACAATAAGTAGCCATTGCTGCTTTGCATAACAACCTCTTTTATTTTTATTTTTTTTATTTATGTGACAATCTTTATATATCGTTTTTTTTCCTACATTTTTTTCAAGTTCAAGTGGGGGTACAGAAAAGAGTAAAGGGTGGGGGTCAAATTGGTATTCAGGACACGCATTAGCTGTGGTTAATAGAGACATGTACATGTGAAGATATATAGTAGCATTTTGACTTCAAGCGGTTGTCTGAGGTTGGATGGCCAGAATAACAGTTATTGCTTGTTACATTGTTTTATAATAGTGTAGGTCTTTTGCGTCTGTTCATTGTACATCTTACCCATATTTTATTTTTTTATTTTTGTTTTTGTTTGTGGTTCTGTTGCATTTGGCAGTGAGGGTATACATGTCAGTTGTGAGACCTCAGTTTGGTTGAGTGGGCAGAGGGCTGTGGTCACGCATGGGGTGGGAACAGACCGAACTTTGGGCACCTTCATACTGGGGACAGATGTGTTATCCGGGCCGTCAGTCCTGACCCATTCACGGATGGTCGGTCGCTATATGTGTGGTGTTCTCTCTACCTTAGGTTATAGCGCTTAGGTCGCCAGGTCGCCATGTCGCCATGTCGCTTTTGGGTGTGCCCTTTATGTTGGGGTGTTGAACAACCTCTTATATTTCTCTATTAGGTTCTGCCTTTTCTTACAGGCAGCTATTGGTTGTGTTTCCTGTAACGACAGGTAATTAGCTCACAAGGCAAGATGAATCAGTGAGAATTCTGTCTTTGATAAATACATCCTTCCAGAGAACGGTGGGATTTTCAGTTTAATTTCTCCTCCCTGTTTGATAGCCGGGTATGACTGTGTTCATTCAGCACTGTCGGGAATTGTATGACTTGTTCCAGTCTGATCTCTAGAAGTTATGCTTTTCACAAGGTTCTGATTTGAAAGTGCCATCCATTGAGTATTTCCTCTATATTAGAGAAAGCCATTAACTCTTGTTTTTGCGAAAATATGCTTATAATTTCTAGATTGTGTTTTTATGTTTTAAGCAAGTTTCCTCTAATCTATTTTATTATTCTCCATAGCAAGACGGGTGTCTGATTTCTGAAAGGAGTTCGTCTTCTATTAGTCTAGATTTTTTCCTTTTTTATATGTTTGATTATCATGACATTAATTCCTACCCGGCACAATATTTTACAAGGATTTCTCCTATATTTGAGGTTGCAGACCCGCTTTGTCTGAGCAGATATTATGACAACATCCTCATGATTACTTGTTTGGCTTTTGATAAGGCTTGGTAGCTTTGTGCAGTTCAGTAATGGTTTTTATAACTATTAGCTGTATTTTAATTCTGTCCCTCCCACTATGTATACTGCTCGGGTATTCCTATAAGTAAATGCTGTCACGTTTGATTAGGAATAAGGAAAATTGTTTTATATTTACCATAATTTACGTTCTCACCCATATACTATGGGAGCTGTGAAGCTAGTTACAAGGACTGCCTTTTGGGGAGGAGGTGGAACTATTTATACCAATTTCAAAGTTCTATTTTCAGTCCTTTTTGCTGTGAGGGGAAGAGCTAACCCACGAGTACATGCTGCCACGAATAATGATCAGGAAAATAAAATAAATTAAAAAAGTAAAGTATGAAACCATTTTCCTTAATATATAACCAGTATTGAGTAGGGGAATGGGTTTTCATTATCACTTTATTCCTGAGTGTACGTTTGCAGCCCCTTCGAGTGGATAACAATAAACCAGAATTCAATGTTCCATTTACAATGAGCTTGGGAAAGGGCTTCAGAGGCACTGGACTGAAACATGACTGTGTAATAGCGAGTCCATGGCTCAGAACAGGCTTACAGCAGGTAGAGATAGAAAACAGAGAGATATTGTTTTGTTTTCTCTTTATTTGTTTGGAATAAATGAAAGGACAATCAGAATTCTGTCCCTTTCTGAATGTTTAGTTCTGACTGGCAATATGATGTTCTAAACTGTGAATTTTCATGAATTGACTAGGGAATTTCAAAGACGTAGCAAAAATAGATGAGAAGGAAAAAAAATGAACAAAATTATGATATAGAAGGGTTTATTTACTAAACAGTGTACGGCGGAAACATTTGGCAAGTCCGAATTGTTTCTTCTGAAATAATTATTTAGTTGTTTCGTTCGGGATTTTGTCGATGTGGCATTCTGGTACAGATGATTTTCCCAAGCAATCATTTCAGCAAAAACAATTCAGATGAACCGGAATGATGCAAAAATGCACATATTAGTGTACTGCAATAAAAAAAAAATCATTTTCTTCTCTATTCCCTCCCCCTTATTTCTGGTGCCATAGATGGATCAAACCAAAAGAATGGCTCATCCATTGCCCGAATCGTGATACAGAGTTGTGGAATTCGGACAAATTGCCAATGGCCCAAAATGAGGACAATTTGCATTTCGGTTGAAACTGAATGTACATGTCTACTAAACAGTGAATTGTCATGAAACAAAACTTTAATTTAAAAATGCTAAGTTAATTCTCCATCTCTGATGTAGTAAAAGTTTGATTTTCTTAACCTGGATTTTGAAAATTGTTTATCAGTTACCCACAATTCACTGTTCCGTAAATAACCCCCCAATAAGCTCTCTCTGGGTTATTACACATTCTGGGTCACACATTCTTTGATTTACTGAACTGCTTCTTCTCACAAATACCGATTTTAATAGGAGGTAGCAGTTCTCTGCCTTTCTTTATTTTTTTTATTGGGCTGCGATCAATTGGAAGGATTTTCTCCAATAAAAACTTTAAAATGAGGCTCAAGAGAACGCCACGAAACAATTTAACTGTAGATGAAAATCTCTAATGTATAAATCTGTTCCAAGTGTCTTCCTGGGATCTTACAAATAAAATAGAATGTGACCACTAAACTTTGTAAGATTTCTGAGGGCACAACTTGAAATGTTTTTTTTTTAAAACTTTAAAACATGCAAATAATATGCAACAGCAGGAAGTAGATGATGTGGTTGTGGTACATCATGCATGCTTGATTCAGCATTCCTTATTGGTATTTTTTTTTTTTAATTACCATAAAATTATAAAGTAACAAGCTAAATTATTAGGATATCATACATTGAACATCCACTTTTGTAGTAATGTTATTTGTTTATCAAATCTAAAAGACATGGTGTCATCAGATCTATGCCAGTTCGATTAGTCAGAATAAAAATAAAAGTACAAGAGTGTACTTACATATATAGTAATATTCTCTCCCTGGTCTGAACTCAAATCCTAAAGAAAATGGAGTGAAGAGCTGGAATTTTTCCGAAAACTTTAAGGGTCCATTTGAAGAGTGGGGTCGATTGCACTCCCATCTTTTGAAGCCTTTGGATGTGTGGTCACAGGAGCTGTATCCATCGAAGTTCACCATATAGAGAACATAGCGTTCTGTCTTGTCTTCAGGAACAGAGTCTTCATAATGAGGGCAAAACACATCTAAGTAGTCATTGATGCAGACATCAATATGGTAGTCTCCTTTTACGAACCTGCCCGAAAACAAAGAATGGAAATTTGGTTAGTAATGCACTTTGTAAGAAAAATATTCACAGATATAAATGAATATATGCAAATATAGAAAGAAAGATATTTAAGTTGTCTTAAGCACACAAGGAATCCATTAAACAACAAGCGTGCACACACAAACGTATTCTTTTTCTCCAAAACAAACGGACAATTCTGTTCTAAATTAATTCTAAAAAATAAAAATAAAAACTCGGCCCCACACACAGCAGCTCTGAAAAATTGTTCCACAATAGGAACAAAGCATTGTGTCAGATATGTAACTGAGTACAAAAAGCATTGTCATTTTTATTTTCAGACCACATGGTTTTCAGATTTCCTTACCAATAGCATGACAAGTATTTCTGAATACATAGCTTTTTGGAGCTAGCACTAGGTTTAGGATCTTAAAGGACCGATGCGCAGAGGGGCTTGACATAATGCCAGCTTGGCCTAGGTTTGGCAGTACCTAACGCCATCAACCAAATAATTAAATCATTTGTAAACTAATGCAGAAGAGAAATATCATTACAAATGGTTGTTAATGACTAAGCAGTGCTGATACATTTAAAGGGTCACTATAGGCTTCCAGACCATTTCAGCTGGGTTTTAATAAACTGCAATACTTACCTTTGTGGGTTAAGCCCACAGTAAGTAACTGTCTACTAGACAGAATTTTCTGGTTGAGGACATCCATAGTCATGTAAAACCCCATAGGAAAGTATTGTATATGTTTTCCTGTGGGGGAAGTACTAATGCGAGCATGGCTATTGCCACGCATGCGCGTTAGGTCTCCCCCGCAGGCTGACACTGCCGTGGGAGGAGTGAAGGCGGAGCCTAAACAGTGACTGTAATCAGTGCTGTAATTATCGGTGCTGGAATCAGGTAAGTGTCAGAAATGTTTTTTAACCCTTCTGCACCACAGGGGGGGAAGGGGGAGAAAGAGGAAAGGGAGGGGGGACACTACAGGGAACTGTAGTGTCAAAAAAATAACTTTGCTTTCTTAGTACTATAGTTTCCTTTTGAAATAGTACGTATCAGACGTTTGCAAAATATTCCACAGGTGATTTCTTCTCACACATCTTATGATCTATATTGTGAGTGAATTGGGATTGATGAAACTACAGATCGAAAACTGCATTCAGTTGATGAGTGGAAAAGAGTTAATAATCCTTGACTTTAGCGCTGGCTGTGTAGAAAATATACTAAGTAGACAGGATGTATTAGTTATATGCACAGAGTGGAACTGTGATTGCAGACAGTCTGTTCCTAACATTTTGATATATAACACTCCAGAGAAACCATGCATTTTTATAAGGAAAAACCTGTATACCAGGGAAAAAGTACTGAAATAACAGTCCCCGAATGAACCAGGGTAGGGTAAAACGGTTCTCTTTCTTTTTGGATGATGAATGAAAAAAGTTGCAATATTTTTAGTTGGTGAATATAGGATCTTGAAAGCATTATGTTTGATTTTTTTGTTTGCCACAGATTATAGCAGGGCCGACTGGGAACCAAAAGCAGACTCGGAAAAAAATTCTATACCATGAACTGCTTTATTTTAGGCAGACATGCTTAAGCATATAGCCAATGTTTCAGTCCTATGACCTTGATATATTAAGGAAAGTTTAATAATGGGACTGAAATGATGACTTGGTACATTTATGGTAGCAGGAACTCAGTGTAGTTGCTGCACAGTGCTAAGAGAAAGTAACACAGTGCAGCACTAGGGGGAGGCTGAGGAACCACTCAGCTAGCGTAGTAGACCCACCTAGGACAAAAGTGGGCCACCGAGAAATTTTCTAGTGCCCCAGTCCAGCCTTGCATTATAGACATATGCCACATTTTTTTAGTTAATAAGTATTGTGACCTATGACACCCATAACTCTGTCTGTCAAAGGGTATGCAACTGATCTCTAATTGTAAACATAACAATTAAATGCATTTGCAGTTAAAGTTGTTCAAATATTTTCTCAAAATTTCAGTAGCGTATTTCATATAGTTTTCAATAGTCCTTTATTTGAGTTCCAAATGATCAGTAAGTCTGTATAAATTATTGTATTACACAACTGAGTGACATATTAAAAGATGAGCCAAAAATGCCCCAAAATGCTAGACCGTAAATTAATTGGAAATTTCTTGAGCATACTGATAAAGAGTAAAGAACTTTGAATTTCTGGAATAGTTTCAGGGGAAGATATAGAATGCTAATGTAAGTTTAGATTAAATTACTCTTAGATGTATATGAACACTTTGATAATACTTCCAAAGAACTTGATGGACCCATAGCAGTTTGATGTTCTGCGGAGCCTCCTCAATTCGACACAAGACAAATTGACAAATCAAAACTGGTGAAATTGTCCTGGAACACAATCGCTCCTATATATGCCCCTGAACAACATGATAAATCGAGCAAATGATAGCTTATTGTGCTTGTGTTCCAGGATTAATGTTAACACAGAGCCATCTGGCTGTGATGAAAGGTCTTTGAAATATGGGATTTGGTCAAATACACTAATCCAGTTTCATATTTTTATTTCTCTTGGCTTTCCATATTTTCAAAATAGTTGATGGTAATAGAAATAGCCAATTACTTCAGCCCTGCAGCATATTGTTCAACATATTCTGTAGGAGGAAAATTGTCCAATTACAAAATACATAATGAAACCTGAATAAGATATCATATATCTTCATTTAGGGTCATAAAATAATACTAATCAGCACTGCAAGATCTAAACTATCTTTTACAATCCGTAAACCTTAAAATCTTACATTTTCAGTTCCATCTCAACCCCCCCCCCTCAATTCTTTGAGTTTTTAAAAACGAAAAAAAAAAAAAAAGTGAAGTATTTTGTCTACATCTAATAACATGACAGGAGGAAATCAATCTCATCTGGACTTTATCTATTTAACTACAATAATCAAGTTTCTTTTGTGATTTATGATGTTAAGACCGCCATGTTTATTCTGTAATGATTTGTTGGCATTAATTTGCCAGGACACATACAGAACCTTCCTAAAATGTACAAGATATGAAAAAGCAATGCGGTTTTACTGCCAAACCACATGGAAAAGAAATCTGCAGCTTTATGATAAAAGGATTCTGGGATATGAATTAATAGTGCTCATGCTAACTTGACAGTTCTGAACAAGAGCCAGATGAAAGTTCTAGCCTAAGGTGATCACCCAAACGAAATTTCTCTTTAATTATTATACAGCATTTTCAGGCATGCAATCGAGGAGGATTTGCAACTGTCGTTTTTGTGACATTTGACACTGATGTGCTTTGAATGATAAATTAGTATTTAAAATGGAAGCCCACCCAATTACAAGAGATATCTTTGTGCACAAGAATTTGGAACCCACGAACAGTAAAATAAATTCTATTTTCACTCAACATGCTGGCAAGACATTTTTCCTAAACAAAAAAACGCAAAAAAAAGTATATTGGATGTGCTAAACATCCCTATAACAATTACCGACCTATTACAATGTAGATGCCACCATTTTTAATTCCTGAGAGCAGATTTACTTGAGGTTAGGGTTGTTTTTAACGTCAGACACTTATTGTCTTTAACATTGTCAATGCAATATAGCCTACAAAGTTCATCTTGGATCTAATGAAACATAAAACAGAAGAAAGGATACACAGTCACCCAGAAGTATATATTATGTGAAAAGATTGGTTCACAGCCAGAGCTCAATCTATCACACTGTATTGATGATACACTAACCTCTGCTCAATGACCTCCATTTGCTTTCAGTTAATTGATGTTCCTCCACTACTAGTCACAATGATAAGGCAGACGAACATAAACAAATGGAAAAAGGGGTCACAACTTGCTTCTATTAAAACTGTATGTGTGTTTTAGCTCTGCTGAAAATATTCTTTCTTAGAAAACATGTGGATTACTGATTTTAATGTACATTGTAGAAGTACAAGTAACAAAGAAACAAAGATGAAGTATGAGAGATACTTCTGGAATGGGTTTATGACCTGTGACTGTGGGATGCATGGCGTACATGAATTCACGCCTCGTGAATGAGCCACATAGACTATACAATTTAATTCTGTAGCTCCCTGTCCATGGGAACAGTGTTACTATATCTCACAAATCACTCATTGTTATACATATAGATCTGTATTCCTAGCAATATAGTGTCCTATTAACTATGTAAACAAATTAAGTTTTACTTACCCTATAACCGTCTCGATGCTGATGGACCCACCATTTTGGCTGAGATAATCAATCTTGAGGATCTCAGCCAATCCAGTGGTTCCCCATAGGGAAGCATTTGGAGTCTGGTGCCCATGTACAGAAAATTGCTACACTGTGCCAATCAAATGCTCTCTAGAGTGAAGTCTGACTCAGTTTTCATAACAGAAGCACCGTTTGTGGCTATCAGTAAGACAACCACTAGAGGTGTGTTAATCCTGTAATCAAAACATTGTTGTATCTACTAAATGGCAATGCTTTAAATTGCAAAATGAAAAGTGGCCTGGGTCCACTGCACCCAGTCCTCTTCATTGAGATAGAGTGCCTTTAGTGGTCCTTTAACTTAATTTAGAAACAAAAATATGTAACAAAGACAGCATGTAAATATGAAACTATTTACATTTAGATAAACCTTGCAAGCCAATTGTCTACAGATGTCCAAATGCTGTCAAACCCTCATTGAGTAACAACATCCTGGACACAGAAGTGCTCAACCCGTTAATGTAAAAGTGCAAAAGAAGAGTGAACAGAGATATATTATACGTAATAAGTAGCTTAAAAATAAGACTGAATAGGACATAGACAGACACTCAATGGGCTAAATAGCTGCCATAAGCTGTCATTTTTAACAGCTGGTCGCTCGTAGAAGCTACAAATTACCACCAGTTTTCCAATTTTGTTGTTTTAAATTAACCTATCAATAATAATGGTTCCTGCTACAGTTCCCACCCAGTTGCACAACATTAGGGGCTTCCTAGTAAAGCACAGAAACAAACACCTGAGCATAAACATTTCACCCCTTGTGGCCAAACGTGACAGGCAAGTATCGCAGGCCGGTAAAACCTAGCTGCATCATTAGATCACGGCTTTTGTTTCGATACGATGTATAAAGATTTTGCCATTATTATTATTTATAAAGCACCAAAAATGGGTGGACTAACAGGCATGTGTTTGTAACCAGACAATGGGTGGACTAACAGGCATGTGTTTGTAACCAGACAATGGGTGGACTAACAGGCACGTGTTTGTAACCAGACAAGTTGGATGCACAGGAACAGAGGGATTGAGGGCTATTCATTTTTGAAGATAGTATATAATTAATACTGCAAGGGGCAAAACTTATTATGACACCTCCGACTGTTATTCACCAAAACTTGACTATACACAAGGGAATGATATTGTTATGTTTCTCAGCAGAACAAACTCTTCTGTTCTTTAAAAACATTAAAATAACATAGTTGTGAAGAAAGCATTCTTGAATGACTGATCTGAATTTGAATATCTCTCTCCATACTCTTATAAAGCTCTAGATGAATGGTTATTTATCCTTCCTGGACATTTTAATATTATCAACACATTATATGGATTCAATAACCCCTTAGTTAGTTATAAACCTGAGTTAAGTTGGTAATATTTACTTATATGTTATTTGTCAAACTACAAAATCCACAGCTTTGTTATATTTGATCTGCTTCCCATTTGCGTTTGTGCTAATTATATTTTAATGGTAATAAAAAACCTTAAATTTCCCAATCAATGACAAATTGGCCCATAAATGGTTTAGTTCAAGTCATGGCAATAAAATGTACAAGACCAAATATCCGGAATATTTTCCAATTACATTATCTCATTATGGCTGTACATCATGCTCTTGAGCAAAGATCAAACATGGAGTAAAAAATGGACAAGAAGCTCACAAATTACATGTAGAAGTGTGCATAGTGTCCGCTGAGATTCTAAATAATTATTAGTTAACTGGAAAGACCTAATCTATATGTAAATCATTAGCGGGATACTAATCTGTGAAATAATTCTGTGGAAAAAAGATTCACAAAGGCTGCAATTTGGATCGACTCTCCCCCTTACGTTAACCTGTCTTATAAACATTGCTACATTTATTCTATGTTTCCTTTCACTTCTTTCTACGAGTGTATGACAATGTGCTTCATCAAGGTGTAGGAACTAGTTATTGTTCAGAAATGGATTGAAATACCTTTAAAAATTGAAACATAGACGTCACAAAATCACATATCCAATCAAACTTGGAATGTTCTCTTTATAGAATCAGCTGTACCAGATAATAGTTCTCACAAGCTTGAATGCCCTCAATGTTAGATCCTGCCAATTGTCTATACATAAAACATACTGGAATAGTATCGATCAAAATCAATTGATTGCATGCAGTAAAAAAGTTATTCTTTCAAATATATAGAGGCCAATAAAACACTGGCAATAAAAGTATGGTAAAAGAATCAGATGAATTGTATGTGAGAAAAATAATATCTAGGAAATATTGAAGATCATCGTTCATCGTATAGGAATAAGAATCCTGTATCCTCTTGTTCACTATAAAATAGATAAATTCTTTTTTAGTTATTGCATTTCCCTATTCTCTTGTTTTGCCGATTGCCTCTTTTTCATCATGAAACTAGATCACACTTGTAAATAAAGCTACATGTTTTGATTGGTCAATAGTATGGAGTAAGCCGATTCTTCCAGATTCGTAGATACACATTTAGTTGTAGTTGTCTGTTTTAGTTTGCTATGTATTTTATTGGCCTGAACTATCCATTGGCATCTACGTTCTGTTTTTCAAATCAAAACCATTATAGCGTATCTATTTTAGGAATTCTGCACTAAACAGACAGTGTTGATATATATATTTTATTTTTTTATTTTTTCAAAATAGTATGTGATGAATGAACTGCTAACACACATTTACAAAAATACTGTGAGTTCAAAGTTCAGTTAGAAATTCTGACACTTTCACTTTATCTTCACAACGTAAATTGGGTAAAGGTGTGGAAAAGTTAAATTACTTTTCGCCAGCTGGGTGGTAGTGAGAGTTACATTGTTATATACTCTCAAATTGCAAGGCATAGACTGACAGATAAGATACTTAGGCTGAGGCTTCAAACCAGTCCAGTAGGGTAAGAGTGAGAGATGATATTGTCCACTTCTTTAAAATACCGAACATAGGCAATTTTCCACGAGTGGAGTACGAATGGGGTAGAGCATATCCCCTAACAGTTTGCCTGGTGTTCTAGTGAGAAATTACTTTTTAAAACAGGTGATTTTAATTAAAAAGTGCTTGAAATATCCAGACGTAAGAACATCAGCCGCATATTCTGAATTTAATACCAGTGTTCTGTTTATCCATTAATGTAAATTCAAACACAGCTTGTGCACATGAATATGTTTTGTAATTATGAAATCTGAAGCTTATGAGAGACTCGTCTTCGAGTTAATAACTTTGTAGGCCGTTGAAATAAGAGATGGCATGTTTAACTAGATATTTGGAATGAAATAAAAACATCCTCGTAGTGTAATTTCATTATTTGCTGTGAATTAGTATGCAGTAGAAGTAATGCCATTTTAATGACTCCTTAACGCCTTTACACAATGTAAACATATATATTAAACACAAAATAAATCTAACACTTATCTAACACAAGTGCCCCACTACAGAACAGAGTCCAGGTGCACACGACGATAATGACCACCGTCAAAATAACATTTGAAAGAAAATGTATGAAATCAGTCGTCTGTCCAATCTTGTACTAAGAAGCAGTCATTTTATATCATGGATCTTTGTGTTCACAGTTGTTAAAAGTTGTGCCATGTTGAGATACCCCAATTTACCAGGTTTATTGATCGATGTCAACTGTCAATGATGGAAATCAAGTAGAATAATAGATAAGATAACAATACTAATGCATCTCATATCTTTATTTATCATTGACGGATTATGAGATATGGCATTCAATCCAAAATTGTATTTCCTCTTTTGAGCGTCTATATATTTATACATTTTATATTTATACATTTTAAAAACAAATTATTATAATTTTAATAAAGTTTTTCTGAAAATATTAAATCATTTGGAATGTTTATGCAACCATATTAAATTGAGACCTAAGCAAGAATTATAAAAGTGCTTTTTTTTTTAGTCCGTTTCAGTGTCATCGAGTGACAAGGGTAAAGTGTCTTTAAAGTGTAACATATCTCACTGAATTCCATGCCTGATCCACCATCGATGACATCCTCGTGCAGGATCTCTAGAGAAGGGTAAAGAGGCTCTGCTAAATTCTACACAGTTTGCACCTTTGTCTTTGGCACCAATCCATAATTAAATAAGGATTAAGTCCCTATACTTCAAACTATGTCATGCAGAAGAAAAACGGTTAAAATGTGCTTCAAATATTTGTATTGATCTTGAATTCTAATAGGAACATGAATAATGAAATCACTGTGATTGTTAAAGTGTACAAGTCAAGGTACACACAATGTAGCATTTATTTAAACAGCATACAGTTTCATCTATACAGTGACCGAGGTCAGTGAGAATATCTGATTGTATTAGGATCTGTTAACCCTTAACCTGTCCTCACCTGTCCAATATTAAAGAAAAATAAAGCGGATTGAAAAAAAAGAAAGAAAAATGTGAATTTATAAAATAATAACAGACTTGAAAACGTTCCTGTACCTTAACCTCATTACATGCAAATTTAAATCTGTTTGTTATTTTTTTTTTTTTTAGAACTACGACTTGAGCCATGAGCAGACAGAAGCTCCACTAACACTAAGATGAATAGTCAAGGTCAAGGTCATGTGCATCCTGGTAGAATATAAAGCAGTAGAAATGAGAGGTAATGCCTTGCTGTGTGCTCAACACCACTAAGCTGTTTAAAGACAAAGATGCAGTGATTCTACCTGAAGCAGACACAAAGTTTCCTTCTTTTTCTTTTTTTCTTGTTGTTAAGACCTCTATTCAATTACAGTTTATCAGGGTAATTAAACACTGAGAAAGGATGCCAGGCTAATTGTTAGATTATGATAATTACAAGCCATAGCTCTGCTAAAGCTGATCAAAATAAGATGTGGTTGCATGCACTTAGTTAAAGCGGCTTCTGTAATCTTCAGCTGCAGCTATGAAAAAGCCGGGCTATTTATAACTAGTTCGTTACAAATCAGGCAGAGAAGCTTGTTATTTGTAACCGTTCCTTTTCAGTCAATCTAGTGGAACAAAACTCCATAAAGGTTAAGTCCAACTACTGTTTTGGATTGGTCAGTTTCCATCATAATTAAGCAGTTGAATAAAAGCAGGTAGCAACAGGATGGGATCAGACCTTAATATAGTATGTCGTGCAAACATTTTGAACTAACCCAGGAAGAAGCATTTTTTGAGGGGGCTTTGAGGGTAAAACTCCAGATATAAGATTTGTGTAGTTTTGGATGGTGGGGAGGCAAAAGTGTATTAGAATTTATTTATTTTTTTCCACGTCATGCAGCTCATTCTCAAAGCTGCCTCCTGAGATATATATTACTATTACATTGCTCCTCGGACTACCAGACTATAAGGGGGGAGGCAGACTACCAGACTATAAGGGAGGAGACGGAGGCCCTTGCAGGTGATAGCCAGAAGAAGGTGATGGGCAGTGGGACTTATCCATTGCTTGAGTAGTATGTGTAGGTAGAATTGTATATCTGTCAGTGCAACATGTTCTTATATTTGGCAATGTATTTATTTATTTTTATTAACATCCTGCCTTTCATATATTACAGTGCTCCTCTAAAGTTGCACTGCTCAATTACCTGCCATTTTGAAAATAAATCTCTTTTGTTTCTGTTTATGCAGCTCTAGCCACGCCTCCACTGGCTGTGACTGACACAGCCTGCATTAAAACAAAATGGTTTCACTTTCAATCAGATAGTAACTTACTTTAAACGCTTTTATCTCCTGATCTGTAAATTGAACTTTAATCAAACACAGAAGGCTCATGTGGGATCTAAAATGCTATTTAAAGAGCAGGAGATAACAAATTCTAAATTAAACAGAATCTGCAATAAAGGAAGTGTAAACATTAGATGACTCTTTACAGGAATTGTTTAGGGAGGTTGTGGCTGTCACGTGCAGAGAGGTATGACTAGGGCAATATAAACAAAGTTATTTAACTCCTAAATAGTAGATAATTGAGCCCTGAGACTGCAGAGGCATGATCTATACACCAAAACTGCTTATTTAAACTAAAGTTGTTTTGGTGACCATGATGTCCCTCTAAATATGCATAAGGATTTAGGATAGTTTGCAGATAACCTTTTTCGCATAGCCATTGCTTAGGGTGAGGGTCACATTTTGCTTTTGGCTCAATGCCCAGGTGTTTCCGTAAGTTCGCAATGCCCCTGAACCTAGGGCAAGCAGTGTCCAGAATTATAGTGTCATAACAGAGCTAAGGTTAATTCCTAACCACTATTTCTGATTAACTGAATCCATATTCTAAGGATCCTAAATTCAAATACAACACATCTATAAACCTTGTTGATATTTTAGTAATTGTGCTCTGAAATTTTTCTTTGCTGAAATTTATTTTGTATATTACAATTTTGTGTGCAATTTCGGTGTGTTTGTTTCTGTTTCCATACATTTGTTTGTTTCTCACCAAAGGACTAAATCAGCTATTTCGACCTAAAACATTAAATTATCTTGTCAGTTCTCCACGGTCTCTGGTTAAGTGAGTAACTATACAATATAAACTAACTGCAAATTCATCACTAAGGCATTTTCCAAAATGTTGTTCGTACACTTTTGGATTTTTTTTTTTTTATCTCTTCTGAGATTTGTTATTCAATGCTATATTGGCAGACTTAGTCTTAAAAATTACTAAACGGGGCTGAGAAAACACAAGCAGCATGAATAAGAAAATCTTTTTTTTTTTTTTCCATCTCACTGTACAATGGTGTTTTACCGTAATTCCATTAACATTCAAAACATTATGCTTTGGATTATTCGTGGTGCTGAGTCTTTAATCTTCTTTACAGTCAGTGCCAGAGCGAGATACAGTCAACGATAATGAAATAATAAAAAAATAAAAAAAATAATGTCTCTTTGCATGAGCGGCATAAAGATTCATGTTTGTTGCAAAGACAATAGAAAAATCAACACTTATGTCCTAAAACCATTTAGTAGTAATGTCTTGCTTAATGTTTGTTCTACTCTCCTCCCACTCGTTCGTGTATTTATTTTTTATTTTATTTTTTTTACGTTATACATTATACAAAAATCTTCTTGTAAACTACAAACACAACTTGGTTTTTACAGAGCTCTGCATTTTTTAAAGGAAACGTTATTTCAAAGTAAACATGCATGACCCTTGTCTCGATCTGTAAGGATCTTTGTTGTGTAACTGTCTCTGAAGTGCAATACTTGTCTGCTCTCGAAATGCCTTCTTTTGGCCAAGTTGTGCCAGACACGTGGATGATGAAGTGAGCCAGTGAACTAAAGGGCACCTTCATGCTGTGTGACATGTCAGTACATTGATCGTACGGTGCCTAGCATAGTGTTCATCTTCCCTAGCTCCTATGACTTTAATCCCTGCAATTGCTGCTTCTACCTGTGTATTGATTTTTAGCTGCAGTGGGAGTTTTACTTGCTGGGAAGGGATAGAAATCTCTGCTTATTTGCAGTATAAAACAGTCTTGCACATCAAAAATATTTATTTGCTTGAAATGACTTAAATTCTGTGGCTGTTTTACCTGATAAATTTCAAAATGTGTTATCTTTCCAAGCATAACAACCTGAAAATCCAAAACTATCCTTTTCATCGATATGTGCCTAATTATAACTAATCATTAAAATAACAATCAATGACCTGCTCTATTGAGCTAACGATAGGCTATTTGTTTTAGAATGTTACCAGTAAGTTTTACTTGTAATGGAAACTGTGTGTCCATTGGCAGGGTCAATAGTCAGTATTCAGAATGCTGCGGTGATATATGCATAGAATCCTGACCAGTATATCGTAACTTACAAACAAAAAGGAGGAATTCCGCACTCTTATCAAAATCCTAGTGGTTGGCTGCCCCTACCTTGATAGTTGAACAAAATTGTGATCCAGGCTCTCAAGGATCAGTTAAACAGCAGGTTTATTTGGAAAAGTGCAAAGTTTTGATCTCCAAGAAATCTTTTTAGCTTGATCTCTAAGAGATCAAGCTCTAGCTTGAGAAAGATCTCTTGGAGATCGAAACGTTGCACTTTTCCAAATAAACCTGCTGTTTATCTCATCCTTCAGTATACTGAAACTGTCAGATCCCCAGCAGGCAATATATGTCCCTCAGCACTCCAGAACCTGTAGCCAATAATTGCCATGACTAATAGCCCTACTGACTTGTAGTCCACAGAAGCTAACAATGGTTTTTATCCTTGCTCTCTTGCATAAGAGTATAGTTTTTAACGGAGAAATAGCACGTGATAAAATGTAATGAATGTGTTTTGTTGTAGTACAGATTTTCCTGTTTGTGAAGTTGCCTATTCTCGCAAGTTGCCTATTCTAGCACCTCGTATATATTTTTGTAAGTACCCAGAATAACTGTTGATATTGCAATACGTTAAAATGTTCTTTCTTCTTAGTTGCACCTTTCTTCATAAGCTTGCTCTACATTGATTCTGAAGACACAGTATACCACAAAACAGATAACATATATAAGTCTATACTTTTCTGATTTATACACTGAAGCTTGCTCTTACTATAGTATTATGAGCAAGTTACATATGAAATTGTACATATTCCCTAAGCCTAAAGTCCTTTAACCCCTTAAGGACACATGACGTGTGTGACATGTCAAGATTCCCTTTTATTCCAGAAGTTTGGTCCTTAAGGGGTTAAGCGATCCCTCTCTACATCCCTTAAAACAGAATGCACCTGTCATGGTTGATTATATATTTTCTACCTGTTCAATGTTACATTTTGTATATATTGTGTATTAATATTGTTTTGGTATTTTATTGTACCCTATTGTATCAATGCAATGTTTTGTGGACCCAGGACATACTTGAAAACATGAGAAAGCTCAATGTATCTTTCCTGGTAAAATATTTTATAAATAAATAAATATGTAAGATCTGATATTACACTAAATCATGCAGTACATGGTTCCAGAACCCTAACACTAAGACACGAATAGCAACAAGCAACCACAACTGTATTATACAACAAACATATTTACAGCAGATTCTTCCTATTTTTCATGTATGTGCATGGACTTACAGCAATCATTTTTCAATTTCTGTGATATGTATAATCAGAAGGATTACCATAGTGAAGTTTGCTTCAGTAAATCCGACCTTTGGCTTAATGAAGCATTAAATGAATAGAGGATGCAATGAAACGAAACAGTCGCTGATATTTGATATCTTATTTATTCTGTAATAACACGTAATGAAAACAGTGTATTCTGACACTGTACATTTTTATACTTTATTTCTTTAATAGCTAATACAGAACTTGTGCCATTATTAGTAAAACCACAGCTATACAACTCATTCTACTTCTGTGGGATTTGTGACACTCTTGCAATCCCATAGACTGGTATGGTTGCTCCATTTTTATGTAAATACTGGTTGTAACGGCCTGCGGGTACTCCAGCTAAGTACCTCCATTACTTTCCAGCTTTCTCCACTATTTTCAGACTATCCTCGATCGCCGAACAGATTCAAAATATTTAGTGCTGTCCAGAATGCTCAGATGCCCCCTACAAGTCAATAGTTCAGCCTTCGATGATGAATTATAGCCAGTGATTATAGCAGTGGTTAAAAATTGGAATCTTATCTTCAAACAGCCACGACCTGCTCTGTCCTAGACTCGAACGAGTCTACTCGTAAACAAAGCTGTTGGTCCACAAAGGTCAGACTTTAGACAGGTTTTTAAAGGAAGGTTCAGCCAATCCAATTTTTTATACTATATGCAAAGACAACTTAATCTGACATTAAAAATAGTCATCTCATGTCATCTTCATCCAACACAAAGTTTTCTTGATACTGATTGGCCGCAAGATTTAACTTCTTGAAAGCCAAAATGTACTGAACCCCTGCTCTTACACTTTAATTATTCCTTATTGCTGTCACATCAGAACCAATATTTGATACTTGAATTAACAGACCAATTTAGTTTGTTGGGAAAAAAACACACGATTTTTAGAGATTGTCATAGTGCTATACTTGCATAGTAAGAGCGTTATATTTTATTAACCATTAATTAACCTTTAACCAGATTGGTTAACCAGATTGGCAGCATTTCCACCGACTCAATAATACTGAAAACCAACATAGAGATGTTTCTTAAAGAAACCTTAAGGTTATGCAAGCCAACACAAATCTGATTTGAAAGAAAACTCAAATTTGTCAGAGTTGCAATTTAACCTTGGCTGTGTTAGCCTATATTTTGCAAGTTGGTTGCCAGCTCAGCATGTATAACTGTCCAGCATACAAGTAATTAATCTGAATAATTCTCTATTCTTCTAACAGAATAATGTCACTATACAGAGAGGTTGACCGGGGTGACTTTACCTTCTTTTTTGGAGCCAATCCCAAACTCAGAAAGCTGTCACACAGAACTGACAATTCAATAGATCATCGTTCTTTGCAGTTATATTTATATTGTGACTGCTATGTATTATACTTATTTTATTATACATATTATACATATCTAGTATATTACATATACATGGACATTTATATATATATTCATAGATACACACTATCTAGTAGCCACAGTGCTCCGATGCCGCTTCAATCTAAGGTAAAGAAGAGTTCTTATGATGTTTAAAGCAGATGTCTGCAGCTGTTGACTTAGCTTACATCCATGAACCATTGTAATTAGGCTAGAAGATTGTATGACAGCAATAATAAGCAACTATTTCTTGTTAGTCCGCACTTGGACTTCAGAGTGACATGTGCAGACCATGTGTTTATCCCACCAATTTCTAACTAAGTCGTCTTTAATCCAGGGTTTGCGTTTTTATTTTGCCTTGAGAAATAGGGAAATAAACCAAATTGTATTAATGGGTATGGAAGGACAATACCCTGTGTGTTAAAGGTGTTGTTGGCACACACACATCTCGTTAAAGGATTAGGACTGCACCAAAATGATAGGCACATTTGAATATGGGTATCGTTTGTTTGTTTTTTTTCCCACATCATCCTAGATGTTTTAATAAATTTGACAGCAACATTCTATAATTGAAAGATTACAGGTCACCCCAACCCAGCTGTTGACCAACTTATTAAAAAATATACTAGTTACTCTACTTTAGACTATTCACTATTGAAACTGTATTTATTTTTTAAATATTAATATTACGATAGAGATTATAATTTACTAATCAAAGGTGATAGAAGAATGTATTAATGTAGTTGTGTGTGCTATCTTTGACAATATGGATTTTGCTCAACATCTTTAAATTCGGGAAGAGGTGTTATATTTTTTTTTTTTTATAGGTGTGAAAAATATTTTTATCCACAGTAACTGCAATAAAACAATATTCAGTTCATGTGTACGAAATCAGCAGTACACTCACTTAAAGGTGAGCATAATGTGAACTGCTGCTTTCCTACACATGCTAGGGGTCCCTCGAGAGAAGACTGGCTATAGCCTCTCATTTTATATTTCCGATTGGAATAACAAAAAACAAAAAAAAACACTGTTATAATATTTGAAGCCATGTCTCATCACAGTAGGAATCAAGGAGAAAGTCGTGAGTTTGTACTGCAGATGTCTTTGTTTCTTCCTCTTGCAGTGAAATAGAACTGAACACAAGATAAGATAAAACTAAAATTACATTTTATTTTTAAGGAGATTCAGTCATCAATAAATTGTATTGTCTCATTACAAGCTGTATGTCTATTAAGTAAATATGGGATATCTTGCAATGCATGATGGGATGAATTAAAATCAGTATGGCATTAGCAATCTGAGTTTTGAACCCGAGCTCTGCCATCGCTGGTTATTTATCTGGTGTTCAGTTTGAGGCTGAAGAAATAGGGGCTAACCGCATATATAAAAATGTCACATGCATATTGTTCAAAATTACCCTTGCTACTTGTAGAGCACTTGCTGACGGCTGGTTATAAGTAGTTCTTCTCTCTCTAAGTGCTGTCATTGTTAAGATTAAGCATAACATTCAAATGGATAAACATACTGCTCTGTTACATCATACATCTCCCACATTTTATAAGGTGTGGACTCCTTGGTTAGACTACATGCCTGATTAATAACAGAAACCTGGGTGGCCTTCTCTGATCATGATTCACCCACTGCACTCCTTAATCTTCTCTCTCGTACATTCACACCTCTCCTCTTCCTCGATCTTTACTTCTTTCTCTCAATGCTCTCTGCTCCTTTGCTTCCTCATTCCTATTTTCTTGATAATTATGCAAGTTATTAAGTTATTTACTTTATTTCTGCATTTAATGCTCAATCCTTTTGATTCTCGTGTGTGGGTTTGGCAACAATGTTATACTTTCTTTGTCATGTTGATGATAACTGTGACACTGTGTATTGCCAATTTCTTTATATAAATATACATTGTTTTAAACGTCACACTCGGATGCATAGACATGTCAACAAGCCAGGTTTATATTTGAAGAAACGCCATGTGCTAGTTCCACATCGTGGGCTTAAGGCTACATTGGTGTTAGGTACATTGTATATGAACAAAGAACGATTGAAGTCACGATTCTATGTGCTCCTTAATGACCAACTAGTAAATTTCAGATAGGGTCCCAGTTTATATTCTGAGTCGATGAAACTTTCAAAATGGAAGTTAGCTTAAAAAGAGAAATGCCAAGTTTTTGGGTGATTTTGTGAACTCCAACCAGTAAATCGACTTGAATTCACAAGTAGCTGATTCAAATAGAGCTGTCATTTTTGAATGATGCTGTCCATTTAATGCTTTTATTTAAAGATGACTGGATTGAATTAAAAAAATACATATCCTGTAATTTGTATCAAGATTTCATTTAGAGGTGAGTATAAAATTATGTGAAGAATAGATGGACAGCACAGTTAATTGCCTTCAAATTAACTTATCTTGCAAAATGATTTATATGCAAACATAACACTTGAACATTTTTTTAATATCTTGGCAGAATATTGCTATTAAATTCTACTGGGCTACTCAACGACTCTTTGACGATTTAGAAAGACTCGGTTCACAGGTCGTATGTGACAGATAAAGAATTTTATTGTACCCTTTTTAATAAATTAAAAATTCTGCAGGAAAATACTTTTTCAGTAGTTGTAAAACTAAGGATATCCTCCTGTATGACCTTAAAGTATAGGGTGACAACTGCTGTTCCCTAGAAGCTCTGAGAGCCCACGTTCATAAAACTAGTACACAACACAGAGAAAATGTCATCAATGCTCAAATTGTAAAAATGAATTATATGTATGAGAAACAGTTCACATATACACAGAAAAGGGGGATTTAATCCCTAAATTGAATTTGTGAAGAATAACAAGGTAATTTAAAAATTTGGATCTAAAACCAGCCAAGCTTTTAGTCAACGGCTTACAATTCTTGTTTAGTGAGTAACCCCTACATTTATTTAAACTTTTCTGCATCTTGAATTCAGAAACAGTATGATTCTCTAATGTGATATGGCACCATTAAACATTTTGTTCTTTAACCACTACAGTAGGCTGAAGTAGTTATGGTGCTCAGGCTGCCCCTTTAAACATTTCTCTGTAAAATGATGATGCTTAGTGTTCTTCGATGAAAAACAATAGGAATGGCCAAAACGTGTTTTTTAAATAACCTTTTTTAAAGTTCTCTAGGAACTCCCCTCACCAGTTGCAAAGTGTTAACATTGAGGTAGATGTAATTAAATCAGCTTTACACCTGCCCTTAGCCAGAACTCTGTAGAACATCTGAAGATTATTTTCTGAAATGATAAATCCTCTCGTATTGTAAAGACTTTTTAAAAAGATAATTACCCTTCTTAAACTCCCAAGAGCAAAGGTAATTTAAGGCTTTGGCCTTCGTCACAGTTGTAGACAATATGTTGAGCAGATGGAGGTCATTTTCCAGTGTTTTTTTTTTTTCTTTGTAGAGTAAAAGAACGAGATGGAAACCCTATAGTTGTTATGCAGAAAGCACAATCACAGAACCCAGAGCTCAAGTTAAATGATTTACTTCTAAATGATTCATTGTTTTCGCTACAAACTATCAGAGCAAACACACAAAACTTGCGTTTCTTTACTTAAAGTGCATTTTCTACATTTTTAATTTGTCTCAGACTTAAGGTGAATATTGAATCCAATATAATAAAGGAAAATAATTATTTTGTGTAAGTAACCCGTATTGTGCTATTTCACTTTGTTGTTACTGCTAAACCATCTTACATCTTCATATATTGACATACTTTAGAATAACTAAACTAACGTTTTTCCCTAAAAATAAGACCGGGTCCTATATTAATTTTGACAGCATCTACAGCTCCTGAGGAAGTCCCGAAAAGCACAAGACGAAACACGTTGAGCTTCTACATAGCAGTCCAGAGACTTCATCACCACTATTGCATTAGGAGCCGCAAGTATTTTCAGCCCTAGGAGTCGTGACCCAGGGCTGTTTGCAACATCTTTGTATTTGAGAGCTCAATGGTTGGTGTTGGTTCCCTGGTCCCAAAATTGTTTTATATTGCTTTTCATTTTCAATGTAATAATACATTTTGATATTTTAATATATTCACACACCTGTCAGTATTGATTAGCGCCCTCATTAGGGGGGATTTGCACCCTCTCCTTTTTTTCTTATCTCTATATTAATTTTTGCTCCAAAAAACGACCAGGGTTTATTTTCAAAGGGAAAACGGTAGCAAGCAATTCCCGAACATAGATTAACTAACTAGCAACAATCTCAACTAGGGCTTATTTTTGGGGTCGGACTTATATTCCTATGAAAATAAGCTGGGCCTTTATTTCACAGGTGTCTTCCAGGGAAAAACGGTCTTTAATTCACTGGTTCCATTCACCTTTCTTTCCTGTTTAATTATTATAGAAAATTGTCATTCTACCTGGGCAGTATGCTTAAATAAAACTTTCACCACAACCAAAAAGTTCCACCACCTTCTACCTTCCATCCCAAACCAAGAAAGGAAGTGAACCGAGCAACATTCTCCTGCAAATAGGGAGGAACTATTGATATATATTCCACCAGCTGAATGTCACTGGGAACAATGGCTACATCACATTGACATTCAGTAGGCAACTAAGATTATGGAAAATGTTTAATTGCATTGCATATTCCTCATTTTAAATGTGCAACATTGATATATGCACTCACGAACAACGAAAAATTAAATAAATCTCAACGTATATTTTCTGCCAAAACATTTTCTAAGTAAAATAATTCTATTTTTATCTTCTTGTTTTTGTTTTTTGTTTTTTTGTTAATTTGCATGCCCACTTGTTCGTTCCAGAAGTAAATTCCAGAGCATGTGATCTATCAGTTTACAGGCATACAGTAGGTGATCATGCACACCAGATGGGAAACCTTTTAAAGCCAACTTAATGGCTGAATAAATTAGAGGCTGTTTTCCAGTTCATGCAAATTATGTAGTTAAAGCTAATAAAAACATTGGCGTAAATGAGTCAGAAACTCTGTAATGATTCTGCTGGTTGGCTGTGGCATCGTAAAACCAGTTAGTAAAAAGAGTTGACCACTGGATAATTTGATTAAATTTTACACCGTGATACATTATGGATTGCTTAAACGAAAACAGAAAGCTTGCTTTCTATAAAGTTAATTTACGTAAAGCTGTTGATCTGCTGAAGATAGCAAGCTGATTTTGAGCTAATACATTAAAGGAAGGGCCATTTTTGATTAAAACATGTGAAATAACTTTGTTTGTTACAAGATATTTTAATTAAAAATGGAATTTCAGTAATTTGAGGAAAGAAGGTATTACGTAAAAACATGCTTGTATTTATATAGTTTTGTAGTTCAAATTACGGAAAGATATATAAATAACAACATAATAATAATATATTAAAAGAGGACTAATAGTTTCCAGTTCGTATCTTCCCAGTACTCAATAAATCTTTTTTTTCCCCCTCAGTTAATTTACTTTTTAAAATGATGGATGTCATTGATTACTATTATTTTCTCAACACTATCAATGATTAATATATTAATCTCCAGGCTTCAGATAATTACCTTAGACTGAATAACTAACATCATCATGCTTCACTCAAGTATGTTATGCTCAAAAGACAGAGACAAGACTCTTACACATAAATAAAATCATTCTCAGCTTTCAGTTGTTCTAGATCAGTGGTTCCCAGCCCAGTCCTCAAGTAACCCTTAACAGTCCAGGATTCAGGGATTACCCAGTTGTGTCTACACTTTAGACACAACAGGATAATCCTTAAATCCTGGACTGGTAGGCAGTGGTGCATCCTTTTTTTTTTTAATTCTTTATTTTTGTTGTGTGTAAAGATATAATAGTTGCATGTGAGGTACCCCAAAGGCAATCCTCCAGCGCATTAAAACAGTTAAACATAGAGGTACATGATATAACAAGCACTTTTTTGGGGCTATATACAGTATGGATTTACGTTGCTTAGATATCATAACATAACGTGGAATTGTTAACGTTGGAACCTTGGCTTTAGTATAGGTTGCTTTGTACGCTGAGAATCAGATCATGTTACAAGTCGAGTATTGAGCAGGCTGGTACAAAAGAAAGGATGTCACACTCTGATAACAAGGCACAAGTTTGGACTAGCGTGTCTAGTGGTACTAGTGAGAGTAGGCTTCTGTGTTATGCAGGTAAGTTCCCAGGCATGTAGCTACAAAAGAGGTTATATGGTAATGAGACATTTACAGGCTAGGCACATGTTACAACTACCTCTGTCACAGTGGGCTACCTGAGATCTGTGCAGATTAACGATCTTAGCATTGCAGGTTTAGTATGTAAGCTAACATGTTGCAGGGTACATTCTTGTCTAGTCATCCGAAGTAGGAACATTTGAACTAAACATAACATAAGGGTTCTGTGTATGTCATCTATCTCTGCTTGAGAAGTTGACTTTATATTTAAGTAATAACAATATGGCTTGTGGTGCCACAACAGTAGGTAAAGTTATAGTAATAACAGGCAATGTATAATGTGATCATGGCTTGTAGATGATCTGCACATTTTTCATAATATGAATCATGGAGCAGAGATTTTAAAGCTTATAAGTTATGATAAAATTAAACAAGATATATTACTGCACCCTCAGATACATGAGGCAAGAACAAGAATAAAGGACATTAGGCATTTTTACATGTCACATGAACCCATCAGGGCAGCTGCTGAGCATTCTCATTCAAGGCTTGGTTCTCAAAAAAATTTCCATGCTTGGCAGGCTTGGAAGATATTTTGAGAGTTCACTGGGTAGGTCAGCGTTGCAGCAGCGTGTCATAGCTCCCTTCCCGCCTGGAGCCACACCAGAGGTACCAATCCCCAAACCTCGGACCCAGTGGGTCTTGCAGTCTGAGTCCCTCCCCAAAGGGAGTAAGCAGGAGGCTCTTGTGGCTTGTCGGTGGTGTCGATCGGTGGCCCTCCGTTTAAGTGGGTGAGATGTCAGGTTATGTCCTCGAGGTTTCTTCTGCCCGCGCTTTTTCTTCCTCTGAGTCTTGTGTCTCGGGTCGAGTCGCCGGCGAGGGTGTTGTGGGGGTCTCCTCCAGACTATCCCCCTGACCCCAGGCCCCAGCTTGTAGTTGCTCACCTCTGGGTTCAGGCGCATTTCCAAGAGGGCCCTTCGCCGGAGCTGGGTGCTCGCGGGTGCAGTAGTAGGGGGAGTTTTTTTTTAACTCCGCTGGGTACCTCGCGGTTAGTTGTGTGGCCTCTCGGTAGTCGGCGGTGCATGCCCCTGAGGCCGCATGCGAGCCCTCAGCTGTTTCCAAAAGGAGGCGAAGATAACATTTAACCTGCGTTCAGTGTCCAGCCATATACTTTGTGGGACGGCATCCGCCATCTTGGGGGCCTGCATGCCAGTAGGTTTGGGACCTTGTGTCCCTGTCATTTGTACACCCCTTCGCAGGGGGAGCTTGTGAGGGTGGACCCCCACTGGTCCAGAGGGGGGGGAACGAGGGCCCAAGTCCTGGCTCTTGGCTGGTCGCGGCGGCAGGAGAGCGGCCGTCCCTCCTGCACCCGCCATGTTTGTAGGCCTCCCCATCGTGTCAGGTGATTGGGGTTTGATATGTCGCTCGATTAGTGAACCCCGATGTCACTGCTCTCTGGGTGGCCTTTTTGACCCGGTTATGTGCCGTTAGGGCTATGAAAATCAGAGAAATTTGACATTTTCAGTGGGAGCTGCTGTAGTGTGCTTCCACTCTGCTCTGAGGTCTAGGCAGGATAAATCTCAGGTGCCCCCGCGCTCAGGGGAAAGTGCTCCTTCGCCAGAGGTGCCCGACCAACCGACCACCAGCCTGGCTTGTCAGTTAGCCGCAAAGGCTAACAAGACATTTGCCCTGGGCATTTGGGGGCGGCTTTTCTTGCCGCCCCCTGGAAAATGACGCCCAAGGCAAATGCCTTGTTTGCCTCGCGGCTAAAACGTCCCTGCTGGTAGGGGGTACGTGGGGACTGGGTTGGGAACCCCTGTTCTATAGTAATAAATCTTTTGGCAATGGTAAACCCAGTGCTTATGGTAAATTCTTAGTAATCCTAATTATATTAAGTAGTAATAGTGAATAGATTATATATATATATTATATATATATATTATAATGGTAACGATATTGAAAATATTACAAGCTTTGCAATACAAGCTTTATGAAAGCACAATACTCCAAACAACTTAATTCAATTTAGGTTTTACCCTTTAGCCCAAAATATCTCTCTGTTTGTGAAACCGTTCTAACGGGTTATGCTTGGGAGTTCAGAAGATCTAAAAGATCCATAGGAAATGTTGTTAGGGAGGAGCAAAATCTTTTGCCAAAAAAGGACAAACAGTTGGCAAATTACTTATTTGCCTCCAGTAGGACCCATCAAATATTTGCCGTTGTAATTTTTTATTTGTAACATGCTTATTTAAATCACCCCTTTTTGCATATTGTTGCTATATTAAAAATAATGGGGTTTCCAAAACCATTGTTTCACAGGATAATGTAGTGGAACTACAGAACCATACTCATTGTAGCAAGCAGAAAACGTGAGCTCCCACCCATCCCGATTCACTTTTAACGGTTTTCCTGGTCAGACAAATTGTCTTTCCCATGATCCTCCTGGCCCAGACACAGAAAGTTCTCATGAGCATTGAATTCTGCAATGAAAAACTACACAGTTTGAAAGCATGTCTGAAAGCATGTGCTTCACTAACATTAGTTTATATTGCTATGCGGCCACAATGATTTATAAGTTGAGGAATTACGATAGAGTTGAATGTGACTTTGACGATGTATAGATTCAAATTTAATTACCCTTTCCTAAAATGCCACCGTGCTATTTGCACATTAGACTACATTTACGTTTTTCATTTATGCAAAATGGATATTTTTTGTAATTGTATCTTATAACAGAAAAGTGATGTTTCATTAGAGCATTTTCAAGTTGCTCTCTTCTAATAGTCAACAAAAAAAATCTACCAAGTGAAATACATAAGGGAAGCACATAAATTTACCAGTTCCATTAACACAGATTCTTTCCTCCTTTCAATAGTGTAATATGTGCAATTATAAGAGATGTGACATCTCAAAAGGCTTTGCTTCTAAAGCATAATCACTATAAGTAGTAACAGTAATTAGGAGGGCAAAAGGTGAAATTGAGAGTGCTTATTGGCGTAGATCATCATTAACCATAGAGTAAAGACTCTTACAGCATATTCATTATTATCTTAGGTGTCCCGCTCTGTTATTAAGTCACACTGTGTAGTTATCAGTGTGGAGTGGATAGTTCAGATGTACTAAATGTACTATCAAGAGGTCATAGACAAAAACAAACCCGTGGCTCCATTAGATAGATGTGCTTTGCTTATATAGGGCATGTGATATGATTTACATTACATGATATGGTAGAATATATTCTTCATTTGGGTGTAATGTTTAGGAAAAGAGATATATAAAACTGAAAAGATAGTTATAAAGAAAGTGATAATAAAGTACAAGTAATGTTATACCTATATAATGACGAGACTTGGATTTTTCAGTTCAGTCCAAATTGAAATTCAGTAGAATTTCAACCATTTTGGTGTCTATTGAATTTAAGAATTTCAAATCAAACTTAGAATAAAATTCTTCAGAACCAAGAAATTTCAAAAATCTGAACCCTACCATTTAGGAAGAACTTTCGCTGTTTATAAATCTAGTAGCCACTGCAACTTATTACCAACTTTGAATCATGAATTTGCAGTTTTAGAGGGTTTTTTTTTTGTTAAACAGACACTATAGGCACTGTTACTTATACTTTTCTTCATTTTAGAGCTTCACTGAAAATTTCACATTGATCCAACATTTTTCAAACCAACCTGTGATTTCTAATTGAACCAAACATTTTTCACTTAAAATTCTTTGAGAACTTAAATATGTCGAAAATCTCAACTGTATTAATATGAAAGAACGCCAAACGTTTAGCTGTGTATACGTCTAATTATTACCAATAAAGTGTCTTTGTGCAAACCCTTTACTAGTGCAACAACACTTGTGGAAATATTAAGTATCTTCCAATTATTGCTGTACAGTAATCATTAGCTATTGGCATTAAAACAATTCATATAACAACTTCCAAAAATAATATGGCACAAAAACATTTGCATAGTGTAAATCAGTTTAAAATGAAAATTCCCCAGATTTTAAAATTGAACTTCCAAAATCTGAATGGCTAAAAAGCCACTCATTCTGTAGCACTATGGGAGGATCAGACTCATAACGGTGGATCCTAACTCACATAAACCTTGTATATGCACACTTCACCAGCCGCAAGCTACAAAAAAGTATATAAAAATGTTTTTGCGCCACATGTTATGTTAGGAGGTTGTAAAACTGAGCAGACATCAAGTTGTGAAGATGATTCCATTGGTTAATCTATAAAGATGTGTAAAATTCAATTTTATCTCAATTTCTATTCAATGAACTCAAATCCACCTACGACTCCATATTTTCTCTCCCAACTTTCCGTGTCACCTTTTGTGGGATGCAGATGCTACAGACTGTGGAAGCACTGCATGCGTAATGAGAAGATCTACAGGCAAAGTTGTGGTCATCCAGATGTGCCTGTGCTAAGTTGACATGGATAGCATCAATTTCTACATACATGTCCACAAGACCTAAAAGCCTTTGTGTCAAATGAATAATATTTTAAGATCATAGGCACCATTCTTTTGATTAGTATGCACAATAAAGAGCCCGCACTCTTTGCATATGTTATGTAGTCAAGAGGTCTACCCTCCACGTTTTTTTCTACAGCTATTGGTAAAAATATCAGATAATCCAATTATATCCTGTGATAGACATCACAGGAGGAAACATGTTTTGTCATACATGATTAAAGACCAATACTAAACTGAGGCCAGTTGTGTCATTTGTTGAAGAACAAGTCTTGGAGTGAACCACGAGGGTCTTCCACATGAGAACACTGATCATATCCCTCACTGTGCTAATGATAAAAGGGATATCTCAGCTTTATTTAAACATATATGACTGCTCTTCTTCGCATTGAACTATTGTGTTGTACAAATTAAAGTAGAAGTGATTATAGCTTGATAAATGCGGAAAATGCAACCAGAGCTTTAAATAAAATTACTCTTTGCCACGGTTTACTATCGAATGGCATGCTTGAAAGCCTATGGATCATACCAGAGCTACTGAGATCAAAGCCGAGCGCTGTGAATATGCATTAACGTATAAAGTAGCCATTTAAAAGGAATCCTGCAAATATGTTTCAAATCATTTCTTCTCGAGATAAGAAAAACCACTGGGAAATTTCATTTGTAATTAGGATTAAAATAGACAATTAAAGTCAATTTGTATCAAGGGATATTATTTTTAAACCTTTTGATAATTGTTCTTATTGCGCAGATACCAGACATCGTATATCATGAATTACTACTGTGTGCACTAACTCATCTTATCCTGGTTTCTCCACTGATTAATTGTTAGTAAAAGATTAAAAATCTTATTGCTTTAATCATGAAACAGGGAAGTGTCCCTTACTTTAATAATATCTCACTGCAATTCGATAGAAAGCCTAGATTGTTTAAGCTGACTTTATGCAAGGAATGTTTAATTTAATTATTTTAAACATGTAATGAAAATATGACTATCCCTAAAATAAATACATATTTGTATATGCATTAGGTCAAAGCCTAAGAGCAATGTAATGTTTTCAAGAATTGCATCTTAAATTGAACAACTAATGAACATGTGTATTATTTGACATTTCAAAGTATATTAAAAAATAGAAATACCGTTAAAATATAAAATGAAAAAAACAAAACGAAAACACAGGGAACTTCTCTAAGGCAACAATTAAAATCATCCCCTTTTGAAGAAAAAAAAAACAATATTCAATTTTATAATTCAAAGGAAATTGCTTTTCGGTTCAAATGTGTTCTAAAATATCCTCTTTAATCTTCAATGATAAAATAATATTTATTAGTGAACTTTTTGCATTGATTTGTTTTGTTTTGTTCCTTAGGACATAAATACCATCATTATTATTGTTAGTTTCCAAAAACAACATAATGTAATAGATACAACATGGCTTTGCTTTACAAAATGTGATTTCTCGGAAACCCCCTCCTTAATTTTATGATAGAGACTAGGAATTTAAGCCATGTGATCACGTTGACCCATTTAATATTAGACATTCAGAAGTGTATAGAATTTTGGTGTAGCACAATGAGATTCGTTCGTTACTGATTTGTAGTGAATAATTTTTATTATCACTCTTTATAAAGCGCCAACACATTCTGGCGGACTGCCCATGAGTACAAATGATAAAAAGACAAAGGTACAATACATCTAATAGACAAGACAAAATTTGACAAACAAAGAGGAGTCGAGGGTCCTATTCCCATCTAAATCGAGCAAATCATATTGCAAAATTCAGCTAACTATAGTTGATTTGAAAACATTCACCTACTCAGTTACATTCATACTTTGACTATTTTGTCCACATTTTCACGAGATGCTAATTCAGATTTCAATTAATTACAATGTTTAGTGAATTAAGGCGCAAAACTCAAATCTACCCAAATTTCTTGCATGGCCTGTGAATGCACACTCATACTCAGGAAATAATCGGAAAATATGTTCTACACTCATGCGCATCTAAGTCAGTTCAAGAAGGTAAGACGTACTTGAAAACCCAGGACATACTTGCAAACGAGAGAAATCTCAATGGATCTTTCCTGGTAAAATATTTTAGAAATAAATAAATAATAATCCAGAATTTCGGAGGAGGAATGTTTCTACTTAGTAGGTACGGGGTTAGATAAAAAAAAAAGAAAAACAACCTCCATCAAAAATAACAAATTCTCTTTGGAAAAATTAAATAAATATATATACATAGGTATATATCTCCATTATAACCACGCAATTTTGAATTTCTATTAAAAGAATAGCCATAATGTTAACTCATTGACTGAATTGTAAGACAGAGAACGTATTAATATTTATGATTTTGTTGTGTACTGCATAAGACTGCCTCAAGTAGGAAATTATAAGATAAACTATAAAGTCTGCTCTTATGTATGAAGTAAGTATGAATGGGCAGACAAGATTGGTTCTTATCTGCTGTCAAATTTTATGTTTCTATTATGACGAACGACAAAATCCTTATCCAGCTTACACTAAAACTAATCTACCACTATTCTTCCCTATCTCGGTACTAAGCTAGAGCTTTGACACTCCAAAGGGCTACATATTCACATTTTTATGATTATCGTACCTACGAATGATAACGCTGGAGTAGTGACACATAAGCAAGGCATGCATGTTAAGAATCCGTGGGTAAATATTCGCATGGTGTGAAGCCTACATACTCCTGCCCTGGGAAATATTTTATTGCCGTTCAGTCTGATGGAAAGGAACCTAATTCGCAAAAGTTGCATTCACACTTCATAGCATTTATAAACAGTTTATAAGAGTCTCTCTTTTTGCTGAATACTTAATCTATCCCGTTTTTTTTTTCAAACAGCTTCGCTTCATTTAAATGGCCATTAAAGATGTTTATATGAATCTATGTTTCAATATGCAAATTCACATTTGAGAAAGGAACACTTCAAGCACGGAGTGAGACGGCGTCCCGCATTGTAAGTAGTCAAGCCTCTTTTAGAACAGTTTCACATCTTACTTGAGGTCTGCTTGGCATAGCTCCCTGTTTCCACTACTGCTAAAGGACAGCTTCCAATAGCTCCCCTGTGACCTAAACCGTTCAGTGCACAGCTTGCTCATTGGCTGAGAGCATCAGTGGATTGTTCTCAGCCAATGGGCTAAACCCTGCACTGCTGGGCACAGCTCAGATAAGGATCAATCGGCTCTCTGTCTGAAGTAGTAGAGTCATGGAGCAGCTCCAGAAGTCACACCATTGTAAAACACAAACACCATACACACATTCTGTAGTGGTTATGAAACTTCGGGCATTGGTTTTAGAAAACAAAAATCAAACAATATGTGTAAGAATGTCAATGGTTGCTGGGATATAGATGTGTACCCGCACAGGGTGAAAGTATGCTATTTTACCTCAAAAAGCAATATTGACTTTGCAACTGTAACAACAATAAAGGTGTTATGGTGTTAATATTTAAGGCATAGTATGTTATGTTTGTGGTCTGAATCCTTTAATTAAATCAGTAACTTAAGTAAATTATTCTTCAAGGAGTTTTTGCGTGTAGCCACAATGCTGGTTACAATTGTGGCATTAAAGAACCAGTAGAAGCACCCAGGCCACTTCATGTCAATAAAACAGTCTTGGTGCAGTGGTCCTGTCCTTTTAACTCTGCAATGTAAAACATCACAGTTTTCTAGAAATTGCTTTGTTTAGCTTTCAGCTTTGCCTCTACCCAAGTCCCTATTTAACTTTGCCCTGCAGACAGTCCCAGGTGGAAGTATCTCCCAAGTAAGTGGAATAATCTCATAAGAGCAGGTTGTCACGTATCCTTCATATCCATGTGGCAAAAACAGAGATAATTACCTTCTGAAAATCGAGGGGAATGCCGCTCGGCGGTCTTCTGCCATAATGCCTGGTTTGTGTGGCATGTCGGTGCATGCTGGCCGCTGTGTACCCACACAATTATATAGCCCCACGTCCATCCACGGTAAATACGACGTCAACATGCAGGTGACGTCACGCGAAAGACGCACACGCATGTTTTGGGGTCAAGGGCTAGGTACATCCAATCGGATTTGCAAGAGGGTTATTTAAACTCACTTATTCCTTAGCTCATTGTTGTGGTTTCCCTTTTATGGTTATCCAAGAGTGTGTTCCTGATTGTGTTTTTGACTTTGACTTAATTTTGACTTTCCTGATTTCTGGTACCCTGGACAGTTTCCTTATCGTTGTGTCTCGTTCTGTGTCCCTGACCTCAAGTAGTATATTGACTATTCTCGGGTACGTTAAGTTCGGCCATTCTAAGCCTAAGTTCTAGGGTGTGATACTATTCTGCGTGCTGGATCAATATAATCCTGACACAGGCATTGGTATGCTAGAGTAGGACCTGCCAAAAATGGAGTACACTGATGTTGTGGCTGGCTTATGCAACATATGATCATATGTTGTAAATAAACACTGATTATTTTTGCGTAAATCAGGTATTTTTTGAAAAAAAACTATTCAGTTCTGTAAGTTTTGAAATTGCTTTTAAATGAGTGAGTGTGCTGGATTTGGTGTCTCATACAAAGACCATTCTTGATGATTGCTTGAGAGATGTCTAGTAGACTTCCTTAAAACCACCATGAGACTTCCTGTGCTTCAAACAAGGCTTTGTATATATATCATCAAGCCTAAGCCAGAGTCAAGACTTCCAGGTTTTTGTTTATAAAGTGCTTATAGTGATACTATATGATATATATATGTACCATCTCATGCAAACAGTAGCATATTACTTAGTTATAGCCTGACTTGGACAGGCACTACAGCCACGCTAACAATCTTACACAAAGAACTAAATACATTTTCAAGTAGGGCTACAGGAATGTACCTTGGCACTGACTGTCAAAATATATTCATAGGAAATATTGGACGCTGCAACGTAATGTATACTTAACACACTGGAATAACAACGTTGATGAAAGTTTTCCATAAGTATGGCACGGACATTGGATATATATAGCTTATCTCTTTCAATATTTAAATTATACAAAAAGGTCAAAGTCTAATTGCATCAGACAGAGAGTCTGCATTGAAATGAGACCTCAATCAGTTGCAACATAGTTTGGCTTTATTTTGTCTACTGAACTTGCCGCACATAATGACTTCAACCTACTGTCTGCTATTTTGCCAGCAGCAAATGATTAGTGTAATTTTGAACAAGCAGTAATGTGCAAAAGCAATTATGTTTTTAGGCTAGTTATTTAGAAAAATGAACATTTTTCCTATCATTCAAAAAGAGTCGTATGAGAGTACACAGGTCCTACAAGATAAAAGAGTGAAAATGACATCCAGATATGTTCCTGGAACAAAATTCATATAATCATTTATTATACCTTGTACAACAGATACAGCTTAGCTTGCCTACTAAGTAACATGATGACGCAAAAATAAGCTACTACAATTACACCGCTACGAGGCTCACAAAATATTATCATTTAACCCTTAAGTATTAAATCATGTGCAATTTAGAGGCCATCGCCTGGTACGCTCCACCGGGCACGGAAAAAGATTAAATTGTCAAGACATATTAAAATAGTCGGGTCATGGATTTGACCTACGCTATCAATTTCCCATAATTTCCCATTAACACTACACTTATATATAAATACAGGGGGTTTTTAAGGGTATACGTGTTTCTTTAAGTGCTGCACTTTGTACATATTTCAAATTAGCCATTTAATGTAAATGGTCAACTTAAGGTAAAAGATAAGCAAAGATTCTTAATTCTCAAGCATATTCAGATTGGTGAGTGTTTATAAAAATGAGCAGTAAATATTATCGGAATAAATGGCTAAATCGTTATGCATTTCACACCTCCTCCCCCCCCCCCCCACTGTGACACCAATAATATGTGCCTTTTTTATCTTGATTCTTAAATTTATTTATTTATTTATAAAATATTTTATTTATTTATAAAATATTTTACTAGGAAAGATATATTGAGATTTCTCTGGTTTTCACGTATGTCCTAAATACACATTAAAATGTCAGTTTTAACACATTTAAGCTCTTATTGTGACATGCAGGGCATGGGTGCAGGAGTGGAGGGATCTTACAACTAGTTTGGCAAAAAGCCTTGACAGAGACTGAACAATATGTAAATCTTGCTCACCCCGCACATACATGCTCCATAATGATGTATATATATATATGTTTGGAGGCTTTTCTGTCTTGCACACAAGTACAAATGTAATACTAATGCATATATTTGTTATTTTGATATTCAGATATCATTGCGTAGGCAAATTACTTGAAAGATAATATGTAAGATTTTATGTAAGGGACAGGTCCACTTTTGGGAATATAATACAGCCAATCCTGATTTAAGCAAACTGAATTCTTTTAATCTCAAAGTTCACCATCTAGTGATTGATAACTTCAGAAACTGGACAGAAGTAATGGGAGTTAGAGTTTAATAGGCTACATCCTTTGTCACGTTAACCCAGTCATCTCACAGCACAGCTACCATCTGCCATTTTAACTACATGTAAAAAAAATATACTTTTTATTTATTTGGACTTTAAGCAACCAGGCCCTGGGGCACTTTGTTCTTTATAAAAAATATCCACATTTAAAAAAAAAAAGGAGAAATCTCTCTCCCTTGATGAACAATACGCATTCTTCAACCTAGCCACACATTCTGGTTGTGCAATGTTCCAAACAGCTGAGGGAGATTAACTAGAGGGAACATGTCAACCTGTCTATTAGTTAGACAGAGGAAATACCCATTAAACACATCTATATTTTAGCCTTTGACCGAATCTGAGATGGCACATTTTTTACATTCTTGTTGCTGGAATGAAAGAGAGCCAAAAATATCTCTGCCCAGACTCCTTCCTGATACTAATGGATTTAACGCAGAGCGATATTAAATTGCTTTTGCATTAATTTATCAATTGAGAAAAAAAAAAATAATAAAAAAATACGGCATAACAAAATAGATGAATGTGAATAGCTTCTGGTTTCAAGGCTAGAAGATACTTTAAAGATGGATTCAATTTCCAAACGCTTTACAGAATAGTTTTATGTTTATTTTTATTTTAAATGGCATACCTCTTTCTTTCCATTGGACATATGAGTACTTCTAAAATATCAGAGAAAAAGATAGCTTTTCTATTTCCATTCCATGAAAAATGTGCTTGTATCTCTCCAAGTCCTTTTAAATTGACATTAGGAAATGAAAGCCTGCTCAATAATATGTAGGCAGGGTCTAAGTGCAACAGCCAAATTATTACAAATGGGTTGTATAGCATGGAGCACTTAGGTGTCACAGCAAAAGTGATGCAATTTGGGGGCCAAAACCACATGCATTAAGAAAAGTATCCTTTAAAAATCAATAGAATTTTTCTTCTCTAATAGTAGTACATTTTCTAGGAATTCAAGTGCTTTAACCTTGAAACATTTGGCCCCAGTGTGAACTTTATTTTAAGTTAAGCATGCTGGCTGATAAACTTTTGTATTAGTGGATGAAAGTTGAAGTTTGTTAAAGCCTCTCTTGGAAACTTAAGATATGTATTCATTACCTAATGACCTATACAGGAAGGCACTATCACTACTGGGGATGGGCTGGAAAATTCTAATCAAATTTGGAACACACTTAGCGTAGATGTGTGCAGAATTCTTTTAAAGCTACGGTATATGACATTGCCCCCGATTCCAGCACCACATTATGAGTATATTAAAGTAAATAACTACCAAGGTTAAAAGGGACACTGTTGGCAGTATAACTGCTTCATATCAACAAGTGGTTATAGTGTTTGGAGTCCCATGGCACAATATTTCATTCGGTATTAAACCATTTTTGATATCTTAATGCTTAACGAGAGTCCCCAGCAGAACGTACCCTCTGTTTTGCTTAGGCTAAAGAGGACGTATTAGCCTAGAGTAATAATGGGCGGCTGTGATTGACAGAGAGTGTCAGCTCACCACTTGCAGTCTATCACAACACCCATTGATGGTATGAATTGAGATGGCTAGAATGAAGTGTGCCATTTCTGCTTTAACCATATCTCCAGTGAGCTAGGGACCCTCACTCAGTATTTAACTGCTGAAAAAATGGTTTTACACTGAATGGAGAGACAGTGCCAGGGGATTTTAGGCACTTTATTAAATGAGATGAACTGGTCATAGTGCCTACAGTGACCTCTTTAAGTCAGCAGTTATGTCTTGCTACTAATAACTTTGTGATGTTCTACGGCCAGGAGTATTTTATAGAAATCAATCCCAATTTAGTTTAGTTCTACCTTTGGTCCGTTTAAGAGAAGGCTTCTTTAGGAAGACAGTGTTGGTATTCCAGTGAATACTATTCAGTAATTATATCTTAAACTGCATCTCATCTGAAAACCTTCAGTGTACTATCACTTACAAACTTGGCAGACAACCCAAATAATGACTTTGACGAAGTCAATATGTCAACTCTATATCAGGGGCTGTCTTTCATAAAACAAGAATATGTTAATTATTTTATTTTGCTTTTAAAAACACATCTCCTAACTTTCCTTGTGACTCTTCTCCCCATCTTTCACCACCTAGAGCCACTCTGAAACGAGTAACCCACCCAGCTCTCCAACACTTTTTTCTTTGTTGACTATGATGCCCCATCTGGCTGGAGCCATCTCTAAATAAGTCTGGATCGTCTCAATACCTTCTTAATGGTTCACACACTAAACAATATTTTCTTTGGTGCCTCTTAAACTTTTCAGCTGTCGACCTTAAATTCTTCCCTGCAACCTCTTGTCTCCACTTCCCTCACATTGAAAATTAATGGTCCATCTTTCTATACTTTTAGTAAAGGTCCTAAATAATCTCACAGCCAGTAGGTTATATCTCTATTATATCTATAAGTCTAGATATGTACTGTACTATGTTTAAGCCTTTAATTGTGTACGATTACTATTCTGAGTAGATACCTGAGTATGGGAACTGTATTAGAAATCCAAGATGTCTTTAGCCCATTTACAGATTTATCGTTTATTTAATATTTCATTGCAGATATTGTGATTCTGAAAAGAGCATAAAATAGTTTCATCCTGCCAAAAGTTCTTACCTGTCAATTCATCATTTTATGTACGATGTCAGTGATTTAATATATATTTTCATTACTTTATTCCTAAGAATTTGAGTGCATACACTTTTATTGGCATTAATAAAACTCTCTACAAAATATATGATCATTGTGTAAAACTGAAAAGAATACAGAAACATTGTCTTGATTGTCACAAAGAATTGTGGCATTATATATTGTTCACGGCCATGATAGTTTTCATTCAAGAATTGGTCTCAACTTGAGAAGTAAGGAGCTATGAGGTCTATGAATTCTTCTTGCAGAAATAAATCAGAAAATGTAATTATTTACTTATTGTGATAGAAAATGCTCTCTATAAATCCCAGCAGGGTAGCCATGGCAAATAAAATACTCGATCAACACCACTCCATCACAAACACTGGCCTTTGCTTTATACTAGCTAAGGGCCAGGCAAAAATTAGCCCTGTGTGTCATTGTATGTCTAAAACAGAATTACCTCTAGTGAGCAATTACTTTCAGGCTAGGCTCTCTTCTTCCAATCAGACCTTTCTGTACACTCATTTAACACTATGCCTGTTACAATGAAAAAGAATTGATGTTTAAGGACTTAGAGTATATCTCCTCTTTTGGGGGGCCTCGGAGATGCCTTTCACATATCAATAACACAGTACGCATCAAAACTGGATGGGGGAAAAAAAAAACAATAGAACAAAGGATTTTGGACATCATCCATTTCTGTTTGATGTCTCTTATTATTGCTTGCCGACTGTTTCTGCTCATGGGGGAGAATGAACTATCAATGAGTGTAAAATTGATACGGTACAAATTGATTCAGTAACATCACACAGACATGTATAAATAATGAGGCTCTATAGAAGCTTGTCACACAGCAAGTGTATCAGTGAGCCTGATTTATTGACATTTTGACTCTAAAATCAAATCGGTAACTGGCAAGATGCAGTGGAAAATGTGTCTAGGTTATGTGCGGTTTATTTGCAGGACTTTTATTTGATACAGAAATGAAAACTGCATTGTTTGCTCATAAAACTATGGCTATATGCAAATGTTATGTTTTGCTTACAATGTAATAAAGGGTGTTAACAGCAAAACTGAGAAGTCGAGCTACTGCAGAACCTTCAGTTCATCGTAAGATCCCGACAGGTGCGGGAGAGGACTGATTTGGGTAGTTTATTTGTATCGTTTGTCATTTGTTAAATGTCTTGTGGTTCTACCTATGAGATAAAGAACCAAATTAATTATAAATCAGTCCCAGATGAGCTAAGGTCTTCAAAATTACCAGAATATTGGAAATGTTGGCATGAATAGCATGCCATAACTGTGTTTATCTGGTATGGGTATATGACGCAGTATTCTTTGTCCTGGCTGATGTGTATATGTCTGTATACATCTGGCAATGTCTGGAGACTACATTTGACAGCTGAAGGCACACTGACATTACAATGTCACAGCTGGCCCAGGAATACAGATTAACCACTTGTGAATAGCTTGGAACCATTGCAGCGGTCTTTACTGAACCAGCTCAGCTGCAGAGAATCCTGAAACTAATTAGTTTTTCTTTTTCTTTTTTTTTTTTTAAGAGTTGGTTTAAAGCAATCTGGTATAAAAGCAGCAAGTACAACCTGTGTTGCAGACGGATGTCCACAGATCTACGGATCTAAATTTCAATTGCAGGAATTCTCGTTTTGAGTCTGATGAGCTGAAGGGTTCTTCCCATTGTACATTAAAGCTATTTTGGGGATTTATTTTCTTTATTTGGTTTTGTTGCCACCTGTGCCCCAAACTATTTTTCCTGTATACTAGGTCAGAGTTTTAAATTAGGAACTTTTATTAAAAAGGCAACATAACCACAACAGCTGAGAGTCAGCACTCTCAGACTATCGCAGCTATCCCCGCTTGATGAAACTGACTGTAATTGCGCGGATGAAACATATCACTTCTAAAAGTCCATCTCCTGGTTGCATGTCAAACTCTTTAAATTTGCCTTAACTCACAGTTTAGTGAATAGAACCTTACAAAGTAGACAACTGAATTCCAATGATTTACTTTTATACACATCTGCAAATCTCACTGGGCTCAGAGACCTAGAAAGACAGTCATGGTGGCCATGGCCAACCTTTGGCACATGCTGTGGACCATGTTTCTCTTGGTATTCATATACTGTGGCATAAAACTGAATACATTTCCAATGCTACCAATATGGCCCCTTAAGTAAAAAGCAGAAGGCACAGGAAAAATGGATGAACACCAACAGGACACAGAGCACCATTTTCGGCTCAGAGAAGGATTAATAAAGTCTCTTTTTAAAGCCAAAATATTGTGTTGTGTTATTCAATAGATATGGCTCTGGACTTACCCCGTGTGCCCTGTCAATTTTTCTAAAAAACAATATGTCCCGTGGCACTGTAGTATGATGAGAAACACATTCTACATATGCTTCCTTCCTGAATTTCAGCCTTTATGAGTCTTTGTCAAAGGCAAGGACCATCTTCCAGATGTTTTAAAGTACCCAGAATTATGTATGGAGAATATCGTTCACAATACATTGTGTCTATGTTAATTTGTTCTAAGCTTGAATTCCTTCCCAACCTCGGACTAGCGTGCTGTTGTGTTTTTATTCCTAGATTATGAACCATAGTTATTTTCCTTATGTGGTTTCTTCATGCTGAAGACTGGTTATTAAAATGTTATAGAGATTCCCAGCAATGTGAATAACACACATATTGAAGTAAAAATATCCTATTAAAGTTCAATTATACAAATGCCTTCTAGCAAATAATTTCATGATTAATTACCCTAATTTCTATTTTAATTTAAAGTGGTTTGTTTTATTAACAAGAATTTACTTATGGGAATTGCTATTAAGAACTGGAGGAAACTGACTCCACTACAAAGTATGTGCAAAATATTCATAATGCATTAAAAAAAATATAACACTCATATCAATACAGAACCTCTGTTCCGCCACTTTACCCGAATTTAAAAATTAAATCAAACATTAAATATCTATTCCGTGCACTGAAACACATGAACACAGCAGAGAGGAATTAAGATCTCACCGGGGCCCTATGCAGGCTAACAGTTTGGGATGGCTAATGGGGCCAAACTAATTCATGGTTTAGGGAACCCTGTCTAACCATTGGGCCTAGGGTGGTCTACGGGTTAATCCTGCTCTGGAACATCATCGCCCCATACATGGATACTTAAAACATGGCTATCTGTCGGATTTAAGTTACTAAGGGTTTTATCCACTAAAGGTGATCTAGTAACCAATGTACACAGTGCCAGATTATATAGCTTCCTTGGAGACAAATCTCAAAATCAGCAATATATAAAAAGCTAATTAGTTCCAAAGTCACTTATTAAAACTGGTCCATCTATCCATCCATCTATCCATCCATCAACCTATCATTGCTTTCTATTTATTTATCTACAATACACAATATAAGCAATGCCGTTCACTTTGAACAATATATACGGAAGACAAGCTCAGAACAGCTCCAGTTTTGCTTCTTTTTATGCCCCTGTTCTAATCCAATAACCACGTGGAGAGGATTGAGACATTGAAGAATGTATGGAAAATGTATTGGGTGAGACGCGTAAAAATGCATTGGAGGAGACTCTGCTGGAGGAACCGTAAAATATTCTGTAAAACCGTAAAATATTCCTGCACTTGCTTCAATCCTTGAATACCGCCTATGCAATATAGCTACGATTGCATGGCTCGGTCCAACTAAGGTAATTATCTAGGTTTCATTGAGGACTAACCCTGTGTTCCAAGATGCCCAATTTAGTAGAGTTTACACTATAAAGCTTCTGCAACAACTGGTCTGTTACATCATTCTGGCAAAGTTAATACATTAATTAACCAAACTAGAGAAATGTGTAATTGAATCAGTGGCCCTCTGGATATTGTTAAAATCAAAGTAAAAGGTAGCTTCCCACAAAACAGTTTTACACGTTCTTTAATAAAAAAAAAAGTTGAATGTAATGGCTTACTCTATGCCTCAGGCTATATATTAACTCAATTTCAGTTGGCCCTAAGTGCCATAACCTTCTTATTGATTAACTTGCAATGCACGTCAAACTGTATTTCTAAGGGGTGCATAGAAAACTGGTGCATTAAGGGTAATATGACATACATAATATAACAAAATGCTATTATGTGTGCCCTGGTCAGCTTCCCGACCTCTCAAGTACACACACATAGTAAATAAATATATTACTTTGTATCCTAGACGTAGTTTTGATTCATTAAGAGAAAAAAAAACCAATAACTAAAAATTGATAATACTGGATAATTGCTTTTCTAAGCTTTCTTTAACCCAGTACAGTCAACCAGTTGATTGATTTTATCTGTAGAAGCAATTCAGTTTGCCTATCGGGTGCTAACACCAGTCATTTGTATAATGTGTTGCATGAACGATTATTTTCCTCTTAATGAAAATAGATACAGGTATTTAATGGTACTTCGATAAATATACAGAGATCATATAGATAAGTGATTCGACTCGGCGCTGCTTCATTTTATGTGATGTAAGTTAGAAAATTAGATGGTGTCATTGGTACTCATATTTGCAATAAAAAGTATATTCAATCAGAAAAATTTCAATGACAGAGTAACTTAGTGTTCTGGTAAAATAGCATTTTATTGTAAGATTCTGTATGGCAATCCATGTGCAGATTGGATATGATATGTCAGTAAAGTGAATTTATCAGCAACAAGCTGCTTTGTAGGTAGTTATTAACTTACAATTACAAATATTTATATAGTGCCAACTTATTCTGTAGCGCTGTTCAGTAGGTAAACAAGACAAATATTTAGTTCTAACAAAACACGTATGAAATATGTAGGTGAAGAGAGGCCTGCGGAAAACAACTTACAATCTAACTTTTAACAGAGTTTTTCATTCTAGTATGGATTGTTGGGGATTCAAAATTACGTAAAAGTGAATTTTAGGCTATGATCACCAAGCTAAAAATGTGAATATTTTAATAATTCCCACTGTAGAAAACAACCTTATACGTTATAAATTGCAACTGGAGAATCTCAAGATATGCAAAATTGTCTCAAATTTAATAATTACAATAATTACGTTTACCTGAAACGAACACTATAGGGTCAGGAACTTAAACATGTATTCCTGACCCTATGGTGTTAAAACCAGCCTGTTTGGCCCACATCATCAGTCCTAGCATTGGATTGGCTGAGCTTGTCAAGGAGGCAGATCAGGGGCAGAGCCAGCACAAGCCAAACACAGCCCTGGCCAATCAGCATCTCCTCATGGAGATGCATTGAATCAATGCATTTCTATGAGGAAAGTTAATTGTCTCCATGTAGAGGATGGAGACACTGAATGGCAGTCACACTGTGCAGCACTACCCCATGAAGCACCTCTTGTAGCCATCTGAGGAGTGGCCAGTGGAGTTATCCCTAGTAAAAAAACAGTGTTTACTGCAGAACGCCTGCAGGCAGGGGCGGACTGACCGGTCGGGCACTTCGGGCATGGTCCGAGGGCCCGGCCGGGAGGGGGGCCCGCCATCAGGGGGCCCGGCCGCCCCTTTAAATGCTGCAACCGCCTGAGCGCTCTCTTAAGAGCGCTCAGGCGGCTGCAGCTTCTCACCTCCCCTCCCCGTAGCGTGGCCGAGCTGCTCTGCGTCCGCGGTGCCGGCCGGAGTTATAGGAAAGTGCACACACACTGAGTGTGCACCTTCCTGTCAGTCCGGCCGGGTACAGGAAACAGAAACTCCTGTTCCGCGCGGAACAGGAGTTTCTGTTTCCTGTACCCGGCCGGACTGACAGGAAGGTGCACACTCAGTGTGTGTGCACCTTCCTATCAATCCGGCCGGCACCGCGGACGCAGAGCCTCTCGTCCACGCTACGGGGAGGGGGTAAAAAGAGAGAGGGAGGGAGGGGAGGGGGGGAGTTAAAAGAGAGAGGGGGTAGAGTTAAAAGAGAGAGGGGGGGGAGTTAAAAGAGAGAGGGGGGAGTTAAAAGAGAGAGGGGGGGGAGTTAAAAGAGAGAGGGGGGGGTTAAAAGAGAGAGGGAGGGGGGGTTAAAAGAGAGAGGGAGGGGGGGTAAAAAGAGAGAGGGAGGGGGGTAAAAAGAGAGAGGGAGGGGGGTTAAAAGAGAGAGGGCGGGGGGGGTTAAAAGGGAGGGGGGGTTGTTAAAAGAGATGGGTTAAGGGAGGGGGGTTTAAAAGAGGGAGGGGGGTTTAAAAGAGGGAGGGGGGTTAAAAGAGAGAGGGAGGGGGGTTAAAAGAGGGAGGGGGGGTTAAAGAGAGAGGGAGGGGAGGTTAAAAGAGAGAGGGGAGGCTAAAAGAGAGAGGGGGGTTAAAAGAGAGAGGGAGGGGGGTAAAAAGAGAGAGGGAGGGGGTAAAAAGAGAGAGGGAGGAGGGTAAAGAGAGAGAGGGGAGTAGGGGGGTAAAAAGAGAGAGGGAGGGGGGTAAGAAGAGAGAGGGAGGGGGTAAGAATAGAGGGGGTAAGAAGAGAGAGAGGGGGTAAGAAGGGAGGGGGGAGTAAGAAGGGGGTAAGAAGAGGGGGAGGGGGAGTAAAAGAGGAAGGGGGGAGTAAGAAGAGGGGGAGGGGAGAGTAAGAAGAGGGGGGAGGGGGTAAGAAGAGGGGAGATTAAGAAGAGGGGGGGAGTAAAGGGGGTAAGAAGAGGGGAGGGGGGAGTAAAAAGAGGAAGGGGGAGTAAGAAGAGGGGGGAGGGGGTAAGAAGAGCGGGGAGGGGGTAAGAAGAGGGGGGAGGGGGTAAGAAGAGGGGGGAGTAAGAAGAGGGAGGAGTAAGAAGAGGGAGGAGTAAGAAGAGGTGGGAGTAAGAAGAGGGGGAGGGGGAGTAAGAAGATGGGGAGAGTAAGAAGGGGGAGTAAGGAGAGGGGGAGGGGGGAGTAAGAAGAGGGGAGAGTAAGAAGGGGGTAAGAAGAGGGGGAGGGGGGAGTAAGAGGAGGGCAATTGCCCCCTCCCCTGTCCGCAGGCACCGTGCGGGCAGCCGGCAGGGGAGGGAGGAAGAGAGGACCCGGGAGCTCAGCCTGCAGCTCCTCTGGGTCCTTCTTGCGCGAGCACAGATCGTTGCCGCGGTTACCACGGCAACGTTACGGCTCTTGCAAGAGTAAACTCTAGCCCTGGAGCTACGGGCTAGAGTTCACTCTCAACACTGTGACCACCAGGTATTCCTGGTGGTCGCAGTGGTGAGAGTGAACTTTAGCCCCATAAACACACTGCCCCCACACCATACACATTCACACACTGCCCCCCATACACACACACTGCCCCCACACACACCATTCACATTTACACACATTGCCTCACACACACACACATACACTGCCCACCCATACACACACAGCCCCCCATACTAACATTGCCACACACATACACAGCCCCCTCGTACACACATTGCCCCACACACCCTACACATTCACACACTACACCCCCTCACACACACTGAACCTTTCACACAGACTGCACCCCTTACACATTGCACCACTGCTCCTATACCCTACTACAGCCTCATATCCCAGCAGACCCCAGGTAAGTTGTCAAACTGTTCTTAAACGGTTTGACTACTTACTCTGGGAGGGGGGCCCGGCCCTCCTGGCACCATAACGACTACACAGAGTAGTAGTGGTTATTGTGCATGGATTATTTCTTTAAATAATCTACGAGTGCCCCAGTAGCCAGCAAGCCAGCCAACCCACAGGCCAGCCAGCCCACAGGCTGGCCAGTAGACAGCCAGCCAGCCTACAGGCCACCAGTTAGGCTTAAAGCCAGCAACCCCACAGCCTGCCAACCGCAGCCAGCAAGCCACAGCCTGCAAGCCACAGCCAGCAAGCCACAGCCTGTCAGCCGCAGCCAGCAAGCCCACAGCCTGCCAGCCGCAGCCAGCAAGCCCACAGCCTGCCGGCAGTAGCCAGTAAGCCCACAGCCTGCCAGCAAGCCCACAGCCTGCCAGCCGCAGCCAGTAAGCCCACAGCCTTCCAGCAAGCCCACAGCCTGCCAGCCGCAGCCAGCAAGCCCACAGCCTGCCGGCAGTAGCCAGCAAGCCCACAGCCTGCCAGCAAGCCCACAGCCTGCCAGCCGCAGCCAGTAAGCCCACAGCCTTCCAGCAAGCCCACAGACTGCCAGCCAGCAACAGTAATTAAGGTAAGAGGAGCCAACTTGGCCTAGGTATCAGCTATGTTGTGTTGCTATATTGTGAATAGGAACCAGAGTGTTGGAGAGACCCCCCTCCAGGCCCCATTAGACTCCATTGTAGTCTCTAATGGGACCTGGAGGAAATTATTTCTAACACACTCTCTAAAGGACACTGAGATAGCCTCTGCTAGAATGCTCCCCCCCCTCCATGGCCCATTAGCCCTCAATTGTAGTCTCTACTGGGGCCTGGAGGCGACTGTTTCCAGCAGGGACACTGAGATGGCCTCTGTTAGAAAGACCCCCTGCCAAGCCTGTTAGACTCCATTGTAGTCTCTAATAGGGCCTGGAGGGGATTCTTTCTAACACACTCTCTAAAGGACACTGAGATAGCCTCTGCTAGAAAGACCCCCCTCCATGGCCCATTAGCCCTCAATTGTAGTCTCTACTGGGGCCTTGAAGGGATTATTGCACTTTTGTTTCTTGTGTCTAAAGATTGTGTAGGGTGTGGCTGGAGGCGGGACATGGGTGGCGCTTGCTGCGGAGTATGGGTGGGGCCTGTAAGGGGGCCCTTGATTTATTTTGCCCGGGGGCCCTGAGGGTTCTCAGTCCGCCCCTGCCTGCAGGGAATGATTATCAATAAGCTGTAGTTATTCTGGTGACTATAGTGTCCCTTTAAGTATCCAACCAGTGATTTTTATTATTCATTCCTATGATAACAGGATGCATAGGCTAAGCATTAAAGGAGAATAAAGTGCAAGAACAAACTGCAAATCAGGTCTCCAATACAGATGCACATGACCTTGAAAGTGGCACTGTGACATTTATGTACGGAGGTTTATTTACTGGACATAAACTATATTAAATATTGGCATTGGCATCTAGTTTGTAGATGTCCATAGATCGTCCCATGGTTCCATTTAAATAAATGAGTATAATTACCAAACTGACAACTGTCATTTAGCATCAATTAGTTGCTTCTTGTATAAAACATTAATTGAATAAATAACAGGTAATGCAGCACTTTATTATGGTCCCATGAGACCAGAGATGTCCCAAAAATAATGACGAGCCTCGGATATTAGAGGCTTATTCCCTAAAGTATGAATTTTCAAGTATTCATTGTTAATTCAATGTGACTTTCACATTTTAGAGCAAATTTATCTGAAAACATTGATGACTCAGAAAATTGTTTGAAATCGGTTATGTTGGTCTAGGATTTGAAATGAACTTCAAATTCACTTTGAATATCTGAAAATTCCACCTTTCGTGAATAACCTTACACAGTTACATAGTTACATAGTTAGATAGCTGAAAAGAGACTTGCGTCCATCAAGTTCAGCCTTCCTCACACCTGTTTTTTGCTGTTGATCCAAAAGGAAAAAAAACAAAAAAAAAAAAAAAAAAAAAAAAAAAAAAAAAACCCCAGTTTGAAGCACAATTTTGCAACAAGCTAGGACAAAAAATTCCTTCTTGACCCCAGAATGGCAGTCAGATTTATCCTTGAATCAAGCAGTTATTACCCTACATTGAAAGATTATATCCTTGAATATTCTGTCTTTGCAAGTATGCATCTAGTAGCTGTTTGAACATCTATTGTATGGATACTAACCGAGCTCTTCTAAATATACCTTATGTTTAGTAATGCCAGATATCATCTGTGTATGTACTCTGGAATAAACAGTGGGAATCAGTGATCGCAAACGTATTGACATTAATACTTTGGATTAATTACCAGACAGTGAATCAAACGTGTCACATTCCCCTGGACACAGTAAAGAAAGGGAATAGTGTTAAAACAACTGTGATCCCCGCTCCCCGGCGGGACTCCGCTCATGCAGACAAGGTGCAGGCTGGCTAGGTATTAATCGTAAAGGTATTACAGTAATCGCTTTTGACTTTAGGTAGCCAATCAAACTGTTCATAAATGTACTGTATTCTGTAAAGTGTAACTTGCCTCCCCCCCCTCCCTTTTCTTTTTTCTGTCTCCCTCCCTATTTTGAAAACTATTATAAATAAAGAATGTCAAAAAAACAAAACAACTGTGATGACTAAATAGTTATTTCAGTGATAAAGACAAATTGATATCTAGAAATAGTGTCTATAAAAAATGATATTGTTTTTTTGTTTTATTTTTAAAGCTTTCAGTTACATTGAAAAACTAGTATTTTGTGTTTTATTATCGAAGTGTAATGGTGTTAATTGAACCTATTGATCATTCTATTCGACAGTTTGTAAAATGATCAACATCCATCCATCCACCCCTCCATCAATGCATCCATCCACCCCTCCATCAATGCATCCATCCGCCCCTCCATCAATGCATCCATCCGCCCCTCCATCCATCCATCCACCCCTCCATCCATCCGCCCCTCCATCCATCCATCCACCCCTCCATCCATCCGCCCCTCCATCCATCCATCCACCCCTCCATCCACCCGCCCCTCCATCCATCCATCCATCCACCCCTCCATCAATGCATCCACCCCTCCATCCATCCATCCATCCACCCCTCCATCCATCCGCCCCTCCATCCATCCATCCACCCCTCCATCAATGCATCCATCCGCCCCTCCATCCATCCATCCACCCCTCCATCCATCCGCCCCTCTATCCATCCACCTATCCGTCCAGCCCTGCATCCCTTCACCCATCCATACACCCCTCCATCCATCCACCCCTCCATCAATGCATCCATCCGCCCCTCCATCCATCCATCCACACCTCCATCCATCCATTCATTCATCCTCCCCTCCATCAATGCATCCATTTAACCCTCCATCCATTCATCCTTTCCTCCATCCATCCATCCATCCACCATCCATTATGCCTCCATCCATTCATCCATCCACCCCTCCATCCATCCATCCACCCCTTCATCAATGCATCTGTCTACCCCTCTATCCATCCATCCATGCACCCCTCCATACATCCATTCATTCATCCATCCACCCATCCATCCACATTCAAGAGGCCTCCAAGCAACATAATGAGCTATGCTTTTCTGGGGAGATTAAAGTAAATCATCCCAATTCCAGACATCACTACTTTGTACCCATTGCACTCAATAATTGTTTCACATTTCTCCACCTATGGACTATGCCTATTGACTCCTGTTGAACAACACGCTCCATATTTTCTTTCAAGGGCTACAAATATGCATACAGGGCATACAATGCCTTTTAGCCTCAGTCAGGCAATGCTCTTATTGAGATAAATCTACAGGGCAGGATATGCATTTGTCACCACAACATTTGTAACTGAGGCATTTATGCCTAACCTAAACCAAAAACCATTACACTGTTAGACAAGTAAGGCTTATCCTAGATTAATATTTCCATAGTGTTAAAGACCAGATAGTAGACAACCTTCGACACTCCAGATGTTGTGAACTACATCTCCCATAATTCTTTTTTTAGCCATTATGCCGGCAACACATCAGGGGAGATGTAATCCACAACATCTGGAGTGCCAAAAGTTGCATACCCCTACTATAGATCAATGGGTTTGATAATGTCACTTTACCCTCCCTAAGCTGCCTATATTATTAAGTGACTTATGGTATCTAGCAGGCAAATATCAAGCTTCTGAATACCAAATAATTTGTACACAATGTTACTTAAAGAGTTACTATCAAAATTAATGATTTCTGATTTTAACCAAGCTTTGCCAGTTCGAAGAGTCACAAAATGACTCAGCTGTTGTTGTGTGTGCCTATAAAGCCTTGAAAATCAGCCACCCTGCTTTTACGCCATTAATTGAAATGTTAATGATGTGATTCAAATTTGCTTCCTTTCTTATAATAGAATGAAAGTGTAATACTCACAACTTTACGCTGAACGCCAGTCGTGTAGACTTTGCCCGTTGCCGAACACTTACTCACAGACAAAAACAGATTGCTGTTTCTAACAACAGAAGATATATGTATTTTGTGATGTGAGTATAAAGCGGCTTATCTGCATTCACAGATTTTTAAGTAAACGGAGGATGCATTGCTTCACTTGTCAGGTGGATTGTGCGCTAAATGCTAAACACATATTTTTCTGATGATAATTCTAACATTTACTCACACTTGGTAGAAGTAATTTCCTTTTTCATATTTATTTATGTTTTCACTGCATCAATACAGTAATCCCTCAAGTCTAGAGCTGAAGCATTAGCATTCTCTCATTTAGTAGGAGTCCATTTTTACATTTGTAACCTTGAATTCTCTGGCAAACTAATGCTAATTGCGGTGGGGCGGGGGAGGTAGTGGGGGTAGTGGGAGGAATGACAGAACCGTTGCTGCAAAATAAGCAATATTCTTTTAATTTGTTTCAGCTACTTAAAGGAAATCTGATCCAGAGGATCTTGCTTAAATATGCTGTTGTACAAGCTCGTATAGTGTTAGCGCTAGACAGCTGCTTTTGTCCAGCGTTTTAGCAAAGAATTATTTCATGTAGTGAAATATTAGACGGCTAGTATCTTAACGCATTGTACTTTCTGAGCAAAATTGAAATCATTCCATTTAGAGGCTCACATATTTTGAACGCATCGGTAGTCTGTTAAGGTGCCACGATCATTTCCCATGCTTTCCCTAAAGAATTGAAATTTCAAGAATCCTGATAACATTCAAAGAAGAGTACTTAGCAACATATCTCAATGGTTGGCTCAGTCATAGCTTGTGTTTCATGTAACTTCAATACAGTGGGAAAAACAATGACAGTCAGTGAACCCATGTAGCGTTGAAGATAGACTGCACATTATGGGCTGATAGCATTGTATTCCTTTGAGTGCAGGTATCATCATTCAGAAAAGTATCTTCTGTTTTTTTGTTTGTTTTTTGGAGAGGGGTTCCTTTTTTTTTTTTAGTAGGATCCTATTAACAGTGCTATTGGCTGCAGGTAATTACATTTCTTTCCGAAGCGACTCAGAGTTTTCTCACAGTCGATTTTAGAAAGCCACTCAGCCTATGACATGAACTTAATAAGCAGCTAAACACCAAACAGAGAATAATTGACACAAAATGAAATAACATGGGTAACAAACATTTATGCCAGATTCAGCAATGCATACCATAAGGTCTAAAACATATAAACAAGAGCCAGCGTTTGTTCGTTCATTCGTTCGTTCGTTCGTTCGTTCATTCTATCCATCCATGCTTCCTTCCGTCCTTACATGCTTCTGCTCGGTTCTTTTGGATCACAATCTGTGCTTTGGTTGAAAAAGCTGTGTTAAAAATAGTGTTCCATTGCTAAACCTTCCAGCAACAATGCAGGGTGACTTAAACAGTCATACCTGTGCTAATTCTCCTATCCAGTAAGACCTTCTGGGAGAATTATGGAATAGTTCTCATGTTTAACTATCATTATAACTTTCTTTAGATAGACTGACTGACAGACAAACAGAGAGAGAGAGATGTCCTTTTCAAATAGCAAAAACAGCCACAGGTATAATTTAACTCCAATAAAAATATGTTGATAGATTAGAAAACAGACAGAATAGCATATTATATAATGAAACTATGATGGGGTGCAAGTGAGTTGTATAATTACAAAAAGAGGTGCTGTCAGCTCCCGTCTGCATCCTATGCATCTACACGTACACAAAAAGTGACACATTTAATACATATGGTATAAATGAGGCATACTTTAAAATACTGGTACACAAAATATCACGAGCGTATAGACAATTTTGGAGGACCACATGCTGTTCAATACAAAGATCCTTCAAGAAAAGTTTGTAGATTGCTTTTCATCAATTAACAGCTTTTCACATTGGAGTAAAAATAGCTGTTTTCTGCAGCCCAATAATAGTATATCACACGTTTTACTATATTACAATAGAGCAATGTTTGCTGTTAAACTCAGGATCAATGCTCCCAATTCTATGAGTAAATAAAACAAGTTATATTTCATCTGCTTTTCTACCTGAAAACCTACTGATTGTATTGGTCCTTCAAAGGTGTTTTTTACATTTATTATTTATACATGCAATTTATAAAAGTATAATAGAATCATGGTCCCTTAATAAAGAAGTCGAAAATGCATTATATTTGTATGATTTATGCTCAAACCATTAATTTGCAGAGGTTCTTTCATTTTGTTCTGTAAAGTTTATTAAAAAAAATCTCTAAAAGAAAAGTTTTGAATTGCTTTGTGTAGAGCAATTGTTATCAAAGCTCAATATTTGAGTCCTAGTTATAGTAATGAATGCTGAAAATGGTCAGCCTTTCAAACATCTCTGTGTCTGCTGTTGGAAAAAAAAAGAAGCCAATAAGTCAACTTCACAAAGGAAAATAAGCCTTCTTGAAACCTGTTAATAATATCCATATTAACTATCAGAGCCTTGAAAATACTGCTTGATCAAGCTACCATCGAGAACATCTTAAAAGATAGTTACTGAATGTGATAAAACAATCCCTCTAGGCACAGGATTCTATATATTTGTTGTTCTTGTAAAAAGAACAATTTCCTCTGCTGTAGGCAAAATCTCATTTTCTTAAGTCTAGTGATCTCTGGTCCTTTGCTTAGTTCTGTTTATTTAATGTCCAATAAAACCATCTAACATACAATTACCGGCTAATCATTCTTGAGACTGAATGCCCCTTTTAATATGCTATCCCTAGGTATTGTTTGTCAGAGTTAATGGTCTCAACAAAGAGTATTCCTATATTTCACATCGAAGAAAAGGGGGAAAAAATACCAACAACTTAATCTAAGTGGAGATCATCATTCCAGAATATATTGAAACATCCTCCATAAAAAGTATTGCAGTCAGTTAAAGCAAGTCTACAGAAGAGAAAGGACCTCTCAGAGAGACACTGTAAATAAAGAAAGACACAATCAGGGAAAAAAATATTATGTACTTGGATTAAGATGCAAATTTTTGTTCTGGTGAATTTAACACCACCTACAAGGCTATTGACAATAGCCCATGGAGTAACATCGTAACATATTCAACAGGAAAAACATCAGTGCACCTACACGAATCACGAGTACTCATCAATGGTCCATGAGTTGACTTCCTCCTTACATTTTAATTGAATTATGAAAACAATGTTACAACGATGACAATAATTAAAACAAATCAAAATAATGTTGGATTAAAATATATAAGGAAAGATCTATGAAGAAAAATAGAAACAAATAAATGCAGTACTTGAATGGTCTTTTAAATAGACATCTTCAAGTGTACAATTAAGGACCTTTCTAGATATATAGTATGGCCAATGCCCAAGTGCCTGTATTAGACATTTCGTTATTTATTTGTATCAATTTGTGCACTGTACTAATTTTTACACACACGAAATAAAAAAATATATAAAAGAACATATCAAATCAATTATCATGGTGTTGCGTATTTCTTTTACTGTGATTATTTTGATTAATGATTTATCAGAGATTGAGATTCTCCAAGTTAAAAGAGCTGCAGATAGAATCTTGACAACTTTGGAGACTATGCCTTCTTCGGGAAAAAAAAACAAAAAACGCCTTTAAACTGCTAATGAATTTTCATCATAGTAATTATGTCTGTTATAAAACTGCAAGTTTCAGCAGTGATAACTATACTGTTCGAAAGATTTAAACAGGCCTAAATAAAAAAAATAAAAACCTTTATGGAGCAACTTGCTTGCCGTGCCAAACATTCAATATCTGATTTTAACATACCCAATTAAGAGAGTTAAGTTTGATGTATTTTTCTAGTTAATACACACTGCTAATTTACTTGTACTATAATAAATTTTAAAATGCATTCCTGTCCTGGAAGATTAACCAGAATTTTGTAGTGGGAGCTGAGTCAATGGACCGTACAGATACCAAGCTTTGAAATGGCTTCAGTTGAATGCAAACATGTCAGTTGACTGCTTATTATGCTCGTAAAGAAGATGTTTGAGGTCCGTCTGAAAAAATGCATGACATGCTGAAATGTCAAAAAAAGGTATTTTGAAGATAAACCATGCAAACAAACTAGAACAAAATATAAGTAAATGCCATATACAAGGAGAAACGTAGTTTAGATTATAAACATAATCAGAATATGTGATGTTTCTTTCCAAGCCACGAATCGTGGACTCTTGTTAGACTTTCCTCTTACTAACACAGACATCGTTCCTTGATGATAAAGAAAACAATTGCGTTTCACTTGCGAGATACCACTGGTTCTTAAACAATGCCGTATTTTCATTTTGGTTCTACAGTATTTAATATCATGCAAACACAGGCTAAGGTTATTACATAATTACTGCTGAAATGAAGCCAATAATAATTTTCTAAATACAGCAACACATCACTGTAAATAGTTCAGTGGCAAATTACTCAGACTTGGGACATAATAGTTTGCTTAAGTAAATTGGAGAGTTTATACTGTACTGTATACAGAATAAACATATAAATAGATGAAAGGAAAGTGCATTCTTATTGAATTTTAGAGCCAGACGAATCTCGGTGTGTTACAAAAAATGGGAGCCAGTTGTAAGTCAACAGCAGAAACTCTGAAACCACCCCAGATCTTTCTGCGTGGGTTCCAACAATGGAGTCCCATGAGTTGTGATTCCGGTTGGAGGAGTTAAAAGAGGCAGGCTAGTGACTTGCAGAATGGGGGATAAATGGGAGGCCTGCTACCTGTGCACTATGGGAAATACAGTTTAGACATAAATAGAGTGCTACGGTAAGCCATCATTTGAAATCTACAGATGGTTGGCTGATGGTTTACTGTTTTAGTATGGGCAATGTAGGCCGCATATTTGGAGTGCTGAAGGTTGCCAATCCCTGACTTAGATGGACAGAGGAGCATGGGGCACCCCAAGTCTTGCATATATTGGGCATACGATAATCAAAGGCAAAAGTACATTATAGAGCAGTGTTTTTATCAAGCTAATTGGTGAGTTTATTTTGCTTGAAATGTTGTGATATTTACAGCTACAGAAAAAACAAACATAGTTGCATGGCAAAATAAAAAGTTGTACACACAATATTACTGCTACCTAACAATGGCTTGTCTAGGAACCAGTCGGTGTTGTATAGTCTATGTTCCTTTTTTGATTTGTTAAACAGCATCACACCACCATCTCTGTATTAAAGCAGAGATCATTGAAGCACTTAAAGACATTAGTGATTGCACAGTAGAGCTGCTAGCGGGAAGAATGTGTCAAGTGACAAGTCACCAAAATCAGACATAGATATCAGCTTTTGTTACTGTACTATGTACGCTTCCTACATGTCAGATAACTAGAGACATCTGTAACATGAAGTATGTTAAGTGCATCAATAATGCTTAAAGCAGACCATGTATGAAGACAAACTGACCCAAGTTTGAATTATTTCCAAATTGCCAAACATAGCCCAACGTTGATGCAAATTAACACTGCGTCCAGCATGTAACGGGGGAGAGGCTGATTTAATTAGGGAAAACTCCAACCAATCTTGGGAGCAGGACTCTAATGTTGATAGAATCCTAAACCTTGTATTTAAAAATAAGATGTAATATGCATTATGTAATATAAAAAATATGTTTCTTCATTTTGTAATTTAGTTTTATACCTATTCACTTTTGTGATAGATTGATTATTTGACTTTTAACCCCTTAAGGACCAAACGTTTGGAATAAAAGGGAATCATGACATGTCACACACGTCATGTGTCCTTAAGGGGTTAAAGAGCAGATGCTACGGGTTAAAATTCTATTTAAAAGACTGATGTAATACATTTATTGCTATGGTGTTCTCATGTCTGCTTTTTCTTGGGTAACTGTGAACGTTAAGGAAAATGTAAAATACTATCTAATTTTGAATAGTGGTTTTCTTTTGCAGGTAACGCAAAGTTCTTTTAGCTTACATTTAGATTAACAGTTTATTAGTAGCTCTCTAGATTTATATACCTCGGTTGGTCACTTCTCACTTGATTGGTGAAAAAAATCCATCAACCATCAAGCATCCTTTTTACATCAACCACCTCTTTTTTTTTGGTGCCTCATGTGGGAGGAGCCCTGAATCACAAATCAAACGAACGTTGCCCAAGTTGTTTGTTTTGTGATTAGTCTACATGGACTGTGTTGTCTTTCTAACAGAAAATAAACTTAGTATGCCCTTTGTCTGTGTATCTTTCCAAATCCTATTAAATTTGCTTGTTACTATGTGCTGTACCGATTGTTTATGTTTTTGTTTATAAGGCTACGTAGGTTTGAAAACATCTCTCTGATTGCTGTAAGTATCTTCTACCCAACGAATTTGGTAGAACCAAGTGTTGGACTGCCAGCCGTCAAACTAAAAATGATCTATATACAAGAATCATAGAACACTTTTACATTATGCTAATTCCTTCCGTGGACTAATTAACCCCTCCTCTACTGGAAAAGTCTACTCTCATTGATCTGCCAGGCTAATACTACATAATTAGCACTAACAAAGACTTATATGGATTTTGTTCCACGGGTCAGCCTGTGGGATTACTCCTAAAAGTTTTTGTAAATTTCACAAGATATCTACACAGATGTCTGTTAAGAAGTAAAACGACATGCTAGAATAGCACTTGCTGCCTGAACCGTAAAGTAGTCTCAGATTCTTGAAGCTCACACTGTCGATACATTTTTTGGAAAAAAAGTCATAAAAGTCAGTGTTAAAAATATAAATAATAATATCACCACACAAATGCTGGGAAAAATCAGAGCAGCTTGTTAAAAATAATAATTCACAAAGCGGAGGTAAATATATTAGAAAGAATCGACCAGTCTTGATAAATTAGACAAGGCCATAAGGGTTTACTTCTCAAATCTATAAAGGTCCCTGAGTATCTAATTTTTTTTTTTTTTTAAAAGTACAGGAGATATTTTATGCCCTCATTTGCTTTTGTCATGTACTTAACTCACCCTTTGTTATTCATATTTTTAAGAGTGCAATACATATGTAAATAAAATTTTGTTTCTCTCAATGTTTGTGTATTTTTGTACCTGAGTGTGTGTGTGTGTGTGTGTGTGTGAGTGTGTGTGTGTGTGTGTTTTATGAATACTTTCACTGCCAATCAAAAACTTGCTCAATTTTTTTTTCTTTTCCCCTGAAGCTGGCAGGAATATTTGAGCATGTTTTAGTTCTTTCTAACATACATATATGTTTTTTAGAGTGGTGTTATGCAGAAATTATGATCTTGTACAAGGCAAACGTAAGCTTCAGAACTAGACAATTGAGCAATGAAAGAGGTTTGCCTGGTCTGATGAATCACGTTTTCTTTTAGATCAGGTGGATTGCTGGTTGCGTCATTTAATTGTGGGAAGAGATGGCAGCAGGAGGCACTATGGGAAGAAGACAGGCCCCCGGATGCAGTGTTATGATTTGGGCAATGTTCTGCTGGAAAACATTGGATCCTAGCATTTATGTGACTTGTACCACCTACCAGAGATTGCTGCAGACCACGTACACCTCTTCATGGCAATGGTGTTCCCTGATGGCAGTGGCCAAATTCAGCAGGATAAATCCATCCTGCCGCACTGCACACATTGTTCAGAAATGGTTTAAGGAACATGACAAAGAGTTCAAGTTGATGCCTTGACCTGCAAATTTCCGGATCTCAATCCGATTGAGTATCTGTGTGATGTGCTGGAAAAACAATTCCAATGAATGGAAGCATTGATCAGTGTGTATATATATATATATATATATATATATAAACATAGAAACATAGAATGTGATGGCAGATAAGAACCATTCGGCCCATCTAGTCTGCCCAATTTTCTAAATACTTTCATTAGTCCCTGGCCTTATCTTATAGTTAGGATAGCGTTATGCCTATCCCACGCATGCTTAAACTCCTTTACTGTGTTAACTTCTACCACTTCAGCTGGAAGGCTATTCCATGCATCCACTACCCTCTCAGTAAAGTAATACTTCCTGATATTATTTTTAAACCTTTGCCCCTCTAATTTAAGACTATGTCCTCTTGTTGTGGTAGTTTTTCTTCTTTTAAATATAGTCTCCTCCTTTACTGTGTTGATTCCCTTTATGTATTTAAATATTTCTATCATATCCCCCTTGTCTCGTCTTTCCTCCAAGCTATACATGTCAAGTTCCTTTAACCTTTCCTGGTAAGTTTTATCCTGCAATCCATGAACCAGTTTAGTAGCCCTTCTCTGAACTCTCTCTAAAGTATCAATATCTACTGTGCAGAACCCTCAAACTCCCAGGCCTCTGGTAGAGGACTCGAGAATGAGGAATAAACATACCACCCAGGAGGTGTGAGAAAATCATTGTTTTTTATATATATATATATATATATATATATATATATAGAAACAATGTAAACAAGTACATATATATATATATATATATATATATATATATATATATATATATATATATGTATATATATATATATATATATATATATATATATATATTTGTCCAAAGAGGTAGCAGCACTCACGGTATTGATCCTGAAGAAAGTCCTATATACAGGACTGAAACGTTGATCGTGTTTTAATGTTTTCAAATAAAGATTGGACTTTTTAACCCCGTGAGTGCTGCTACCTCTTTGGACAAATGGATACTAAAGCCCTGGCTAACTAGCACCCAGCAACCAAGGGACATTTAAGCGTGAGTGCAAGAGATTTTTTCATTTTTTCTTATATATATATATATATATATATATATATATATATATATATATATATATATATATATATATATATATATATATATCAGAACTGCAAATGTTGCCACAAGCTAAACACTGAACATTCCACTGATCAATATTCCAGTCTATTGGTTTCTCTATTGGGTTAATTATAAAAATCTAACATGTCATAATATCATGTGGCTGCAAGGAAAAGCTAAAGTTAAATAAGAGGACAGCATGATAGCACTGCTGTAAGTCTGCACATTTCGTTATTATTATTTTGATTATTTTTGCAATATGTCATCCTTATTTTATTGCATTCTCTGCCAAGATCTAACACACAAACATAAAGCATATACCACCGAAGTCCTAAATCACTGGTTAAATACAAAACACATATATATAATAATGAAATAGAATTGCCATAAATCCTGAGCTAATATAATGAAAAAAGTAACAATGGCAACTATTTTACTTTGTAGCTTCTATAATTTTAAAATAATGGGAACAGGTGATAACAGCTTTAAAAATCAATCAGATAAATACGGAATATATCACAGAAAGAGGTGAAATATTGTGCTGACATGCATATGATAAGGAGAACCATCAATATTTTAGTATTGGCCTCTTTTATATTAATTGATGTACCAATCCATTACCCCTTGGAAGTCATGAAACTTGGACTGTGGCTCTAAATTATCACCCATATGAGACCTCGGGAAGCCCAGCTATGTTCATGGGAGGACGAGAGTTGATAGGTGGACAGGTCAGTGAAAACCTACATATTGGTAGGTATTGTTTTATGGGTTACCACACAGAGTGTTTATCTACTAAATTAAAAATTGTTCACCGGAAACTTATTACGGAAGCCGAACAGGAAACAGAAAAGCTGAATTAAAGAGTATTCCGTTGGAGCTATTCTATCTGTTTCCTGTCCTATAATATTTGTAATCAATTAATAAAAATATGAAAATTACAAATGTAAAAATGACCCTAATTCTTGAATCCTACATCATTTTTGCTGCTTGTAATATTTTTTTTTAGTAGAACATTTCTTTTTGAAATAAGTGATGTAAATTAAAGGCACCCAAAAAAGTCTCCCCTCGGTTTAATGTGTCCAAAAGTGTATTCTTAAGAGACTGAAATTTTCCTTGAGACTGTTTCTACATGGATCCATAAATATAACACTACATTTTTTTTATTTCCAGTGGACATGCTTTATTGTACCCTTGCATGTGTTTTATTATGATTCCATTCTTGAATTTTTCATGAGGAAATCCTACATCAGAGTAAGTGGCATAACCTGGTCTAAGTCAAGTCATTTTATTTGGTGCTAAGAGTCTGGATCAGATTAAATCTATGGATTGGGACACAATGGTTCCAAACCCCAAAAGTGTTAGCACATAATATGGCATATAAAGTCCCCTATGTGTTTTATGAAGACAGCTGCTTTTTTAGTTTTATAAAATCATAGATAGCATGTCTGGAGCACGAGCCTTTTAAGTCTGCTTTTCTGTTCTGTGAAAGACTTAAATCCTCTATATCATGCCATTTTAAATGTATGCATGTTGTTTGATGTGGGACCTGCAAGGTATAGAAATGTCTGCCATGTCAAGTACAATGAACGCATTACTGGCCAGTGGACAGTGCCAAAAACAAAGCAAAAGCAAACATAATAGTTTCATTAACACTGCAGACGATTCTATCATATGCCAGCTGATTTTTCTCTCCCGGAGCTCCTCTCACACCTTGCCCCTCTGTCAATAGTGTGTCCTATAGAAGTTAATTCAATATACTAACCTTTACCAACAAAGCTCTAAACAATTCTAGCAGTGGTTACATTTCTGCACTAATTCATAGGTACGCCCCTTCTCGATCTCTCTGCTTAACCGGTGACCTTCTCCTGTCCACTGCTTGGAACCCTCACTGCTAACTCATGCTTGCAGGACTTCTCGCGGGTGCCTACTTTCCTTTTGAACAGCCTGCCTACCACCATCAGACTCTTCCCTAGTCTTCAATCATTTAAGAAGTTCATTTAAAGCCATCACATCAGAAAAGAGCATGGCCTCCCAAAGTAACTTCTAGTCTCTAGCTCTATCCCAAAGGGCCACACTCTACTCTTACCTTCCGGGTCTGCTACTTTCCCAACTCGCTGCTTGATTGCTATCCCCCTCGATGTCTTTCCCATAGACTGTAAGCTCGTTTGATCAATCTATTGTTCCTGTATCATTTTTTAATTGTCTCATTTATTGTTAAATTTAAAGAGTTGGCCCTACATAAATGCCAATGATCAAAACATCATCAAGTAGAGTAGGTGATTTAAAAATAGATATTCTGTGGCCAAAAGAACAGAAATGAGGAAAAATATTGTAGCCAAAATATTTTGAAGCCAGTTATATGTTTTCTAATTTTCCTGGATCTAGTGGGACAGTTCTGATTTGGGAGCTCCATCCCACAATACTAATGATTCCATCCAACAATGCAATGATTCTTTTGCATGGACATTAAAGAAAAGAGTTTAATCTTATGTGTTCTACCTGGTCACTGGAATCAGGGTTGTATTCAAATATGGACTAATAAAGAGAAAAATAAAAAATGTTTGTGTTTACTACTTTTCATATGTTTTTGCTTTGGACGGGGGGAATTAAGTATGGGGACTTAGGAGGGATACAGGGGAACAAAACTTGTGTGGACCGACTGACTATAAATTAGAAGCTAACTGTGCGCTGTGCAAATGCTTTCTTTGTTTCAGTCTCTATACACTATGGCATGTCCTCTTTCTGCTACACTCACTACATCCACCTTTTTCTCTGTCCCAGACTGCATACCAGGAGCTGCTGCCTGATAGTAGAAGTGAAGGGAAGGAGAGGATTGAGCAAGCTCATGGTGCTGAAACAATGCTGTCTGCATAGTATGCCCTTAGTTGGCCGGCCTGTGTGATTTGCAGGCAACCTGGCATGTTTGAGAGATGAAAGCAAGAGATTCGCATAGGATATAAATTATATTAAAATATCAGCATTTGTATAGAGCATGTACACACAGATTTAAAATAGATTTTGTAAAGGCTATACTTATAAAAGATCAAGACCCGAGATTAATTATGTAAGCCTGTTCTTTATATTGGAATTCCTAAAGCCATTGTCATTATAGATAACATTATACAAATTGAGACAAGTTGAGGGTTCTCAGTCCCAATGGTGGTATTTGCTAATACTCAATGTACTTCTTTTAATCATAGTCACTGTTTGAATAGTGGTGAAAATTGCATTACAGGAAAATAACACCATTGAGGGGTTCTGGAAACATTTATGATCCTTTTGATTCTCTGTTTTCAAATCTCCAGTCATATATTATCCCAGCTTCAGAAGGAATCCATTTGAGGTTTTGCCAACCCTGAATTAGGCAACAGACATTCAATTCCAGAGCCAGGAATTATGGGCTCTGAATAAGGTGAACTTAAAGGGATACTCCAGGCACCCAGATCACTTCTGCCCATTGGAGTGGTCTGGGTGCCAAATCCCACTAACCTTAACCCTGCAAGTGTAATTATTGCAGTTTTTAGAAACTGCAATATTTACATTGCAGGGTTAAGTCCTCCTCTAGTGGCTGTCTACTAGACAGCCACTAGAGGGACTTCCGTGTTCATAGAACCTGAAAAGTGTTTTCAGCAACGCTGGACGTCCTCACGCTATGCGAGGACCTCCGGCGTCGCTGAAATCCCCATAGGAAAGCATTGTATGGGGAGGTCTAATGCGCGTGCGTGGCCATTGCTGCCCATGTGCATTAGGTCTCCCCCGTCGGCTGACGTCAGCAGGGGAGGAGAGTAGGTGGAGCCTGATCCAGCACCGAGGGACATCGTTTTAACCCCTTCAGCAACTTGGGATGGGGGTGGGAGGGAGAGGGGCACTACAGGGTCCTGCAGTGCCAGGAAAACTAATATGTTTTCCTGGCACTAGAGAATTCCTTTAAGACATTTTTAAGCCAGGGTATATCAGAAGACACAATATACTGTACCATTGGAGTTTTCTCTTTCTTTTTTTGATTTATATATCTACAAACCGGAGATCCACTTGATGAATGGTGGTATGCTACCATAAAGGCATAATGGCACTGATTACAGAGCCAGTAACTACAGAGTAGATCTGATCATCTAGTATCTCTAATTCCACATATATTACCATCTGCACTATATATATGTTTGTTTTTGTCTCCTTCATTTATATATTCGCTACATACCTGTGATATTCTTATGTACTAAGGGTAAATATAAAAGCACAAGCACTTTTTTAAGTGCTCCACTTTATCACTTTTTGTCAAATTTGTAATTTGTGTGTGTGTGGCCACAGAGGTATTCCCACATTTAAGTGTTTTGAGCTGCTATTACACTGTTTAGAATTTTAAGTGCTTACTTGAAACTCACAAATTTTTACACCCTATTTGAGTAAAAGATTTTGCACTGTTTGAATAGATTTATCTGTATTCAAAGGAAAACACCTAAGGATATTCAGTTCAGCATATTCCATTCATTCAAATATTTAGTCCAGATTAGCACAAGCTTGCTTATATACTGCGCATGTAACGGACTTTACGTTTTAGATCTTTATATATATAGCTCTGTGTAGCTTTAAATACAGATTTTTTTATATCGGATTATATAATAATGTTGCATTCATTCCTGTATTCTTGTATCTGTTATCTGTTGGCTTATGTTGGTCTATCTGTGTAAATTTAGGAACTTTGCCATTACATTAACTCTGTAATCTGATTCTTATTAGTCCATCCAGTTTTATTTTAACCAAGTCTATATGGTAGTAGAACGGTCAAGTCATCAGACAGATGTGAAATTATAAATTCTATTATACTGTTTATATTTTTCTATATATGGGGGGGAAAAACCTTGTCAAAAACTCTGGAGCCTTTTTTTTGTACCAAAATACATTGCAAACAACAGGATTAAATGCTTATATACACTACCCTCTTGAGACGGATTTATTAAAAAAAAAAAAAGAAAAAGAAAAAGGCAACTTAATTTAATCCGCCCCTTGACATATCACATGTGTTTAACTTGAATGTTTATGAAAAGTAAAGCTATGTTTAATGAAAGCATGTTATTAAAAGGCAGCCAACAGAGCAATATTCTCAGGAATTACCTGGTGTTGATTATGCTAACAACTCACATCATCTGAATAAAAACCTTACTAATGAAACATCATACACGCATTCTGATCACTCCTTATGTATTTAATATATTCCACGTGGAGCACCAATGGAAGCATTGACAGGCATTTTTGAAGCCCGTCATGACATCATTTAAGTAATGTGTAGCCAGATATGTCAAGTCTGCTACTCTTACAAACGTATTAAAAAGGTTGTACTGCGTTAGACCATAGAGGACAATATGTTGTACTCAATAAGAAGAGAGATTTTGTTGGTCTCCTCCTATAACCTCTATTCATTTTGACTGTTCTCTTTTATGTGCACATATGACAGTAACAGAAAAATAAATTGAAAAGAGCACTGAGGCAGAGTGTATTTCACGCACTAGTGCCAATATTTCATATCTCATGAACCTCGGGAAAACAATTCGTTGGACTAATTAGTTTACAGTGTTTAAGCAGCTTGTTTCTCGTCTTTAATCTCCTTTATGTAATACTGCGAACAAAGACATATTATCTTCTGATTTTTTTTTTGTACATTTTAACAAATATAATCTTTTCTTTGTGCAGATTATTTCATTTAGACATCAAACTAGGGTGGTATTTTCTTTTTTTTTTTAAACATTTTTTTTTATTCTATTTTTCCGTGGTCAAGGGATATAATCAACTTAGCATCCATTCAACTGTGCCTATCAGCACCAGTCTGTACCTAGAAATATTAAACTCTAATCCATAATCTCCTTTTGCCACCTAAGTTAAAAACAATCAAGCAAATTTTCTTTTGAAAAGTTCCCCCAGAATCAGAGACGGGCTAACTAAACTGTTGACCAGGGTTGGCATTCCAAATAAGCCTTTGCTTTTTCAGTCACGTTTAATTAAATATAAGAATGATAAAATCCAAAATATAATTTGATTATATGTAGGGATATAACATTAAGTGGCACTCAAATTTCAGGGTTCCCCACCTAACTTGCATGCTGTTTTGGGTTTGTCTTCTTATATAGCCACCATTTGCACTATTTTCACTGGCCTACACTGTTGGAAGTTATGTTAAATTATGGCATAAGGATATTTGACCTGTGGTTTTAGTTGATGGCAAGACAATATGAAGACTCAGGCTGTAGACCTTGACTCAAAGTCTCAAAGGAGACCTGTCTGCAGGATAATGACGTTTGGTAGCCAGCAGAAGATAAGATCTTCTTATGGATCACCATGGAAGACGAACGGAATGGCCAGTTTTAGGCAGTAATTGATAAGGCAACAATGTTGGATCAAGAAGGCCGAAGAAATCTTTCACAATGATTCCAAGGCTGCAATCACTCAGGTCACACACAGCTCAGACCTTTGCTGAATGAAAATTACATGGAAAATGAATTTTGTGATTAAGTGTGGAGGAATCACATCTGTAGAGGTGATGAGTTCCTCACCTTTGATCTAATACTCTTGCAAAGTGTGTAATTATCATTAGATTTACTTGACAGATGCCATCAGATTCAAATAGCGAGTTATGTGTTTAGACTGGAAGGCAAAGTCTAAGTCTAAGGCAAAGGAAAGGGTTTTCAACTGTAAGACCAATAAGGATATGGAATTCTCTGCCTGAAGAAGTGGTTTTATCAGAGACTGTACAGATGTTCAAACAGCAACATACTTGCAATAAAAAGAATATTCAAGGATATCATTTTTCAATGTGGGGTAATAGCGTCTGGATCCAAAGATTAATCTGACTGCCATTCTGGGGTACAAGAGGGAATTTTTTTTCCTAGTTTGTTGCAAAATTGGAAGTGCTTCAAACTGGGTTTTCTGCCTTCTTTTGGATCAACAGCAAAAAACATATGTGAGGAAGTCTGAACTTGATGGACACGTGTACCTATGGTACCTATGTAACTAGGTTAAATTTAAAACTGCTAAATCCAAGATTCGAGAATTCACTGATTATCTTTTAACCATCATGGCAGATTCTTAGTAAATACATGCTCTGTAAACGATAATTACACTCTGCAGTGTGGGAATGTTTTATTTAAATGTTGTAGATTTGAGCATTATTTTAGAAAAATTAACAAAACTATATTTTATCTGAAGAGTTTGATTCAGTAAAAATTACCCTCAATTCATAAATAATTTGTGTTGGCTATTTATTAAACCATCAGCTTATTATAAGGTAATAACAAGAGGAGCAATGACAAACTCATTTCCTTTTAGGCATGCGTCTGTTTAGTTTAATGCGATTTGTCACAAAAATACAGTTATTCAATTTATTTAGCTCACATATAAAAGAGAGGGGAAACAATGTACAATCTCAGCAGGTTTTTACTTTGCTGACTCTCGTTTTATTTTAGATCTGCTCATTTTCCCATGGCGTCAATCAGCATTTAAAGTTCATTCCTTTTAATTGTCAGAGAGATTCATCATAAACTTAATTACAGCCAAGACACTATAACAGCTGTAGGTTTCTGTCCTCATAAACACCTTCAGGATTTGCAGCCATTTTCATTTGATAGAAATGTGTGAAGTTGTTCTGAACTTACAAAAAAATAATAAAAAAAATATATATATTTTTTTATTTTTAGTCGTTCATCAATAGCTTTCTTTCCTTTAATAACCTTGTATCATATTTATAGCTGTCAGGTAGCACATTACAAATGTGAAAAACTACCTTCTGAAAAGCTTAGGTGACGGGCAAGAAGAGAAAAAGTAAAACATCGCAAAAGTCGCAAAGTCAAAATTCTCCAAAAGGAGTTTTTTGAATCCATCTGTTATCTTGGAGTCATGCAAGGTATTACTGTCTCAGGATATACATCGTCTGCTGTGCCATGGGGGAGTAAAACATTGAAGCCCTTAGCTTTCCCCGTAATGAGTCACACCAAGGTCCGACACAGCACTACCCAAAGTGATGTGTTGCCATTTATGATACCCATCATCATGCCGTCACGATGAAACCACTAAACAAATGGGACAGATCTGATAACCGCTTGACATGTTTCAAACCTATGATTAAAAACAGCTTGGCGAGACGTATGGAGCAAAGCATTCTGAGCTCTGCCTTATCTAGATTCTGCTTTCATTATATCGGCTATAATAAACAGCTATGTGTTTAACTTTGGGTACACTGCTTTGGATCTGAATTTGACATATTACCGTGGGTTCTAGTGCTTTGAAGGATAATGTGATTTGCTTGGGCTAGTAGGAACCTTGCCATTTTATAAGCACCCTCAAGCCATTCACTTCACCAGCAGTAAAGCAGCTAAATGTACATGTATCCAAGTGGCTCGAGCTCTTCTGTCTTTCTGATGGTGAAACATAAAGAGGCAAGAACAAAGGAGCAATGCCAATGGCTCGTAGCATGAAAATATTTTCCAAGTATTTCGCTTTTTTTTCCTTTCATTTTTATTGAACTTACACAGTGGAATAAAACATTGAGAAATTGTGTATAACTTGTTTCTAACCTCTGCCTGTGATGTGCTTAGCTGAAAAATGCAGCCCAGCATTGGTCATGCTTTATTTGATTGTGGCATCTAGCTTGTCCTGAAGATTAAGACTGGATGCAGCGGAAACACACAGAGGACCAAGTTAAGCTGTGAAATCGTGCTTTAAAGGGTTACTCAAACCGTTACGACCACTTCAGTGGTTTGAAGTGGCCATGGTGGTAGGAGTCAGTATGTGCAGTGTTTTTACTTTAGTTATTGGTAATTGTGTGCTGGGGACTAGTTGAACGCCCAGCACACATAACATTGGCAGTTTAGAACTGCCAATGCCAATTCTAAGCATAAACAACTGCCTGCCGTCAGCACACACAGCACGCTGCCAACAGACATGATAAATCCCTATCTACAAGGGGAAGATTGCTTCCCCCTCCCTCCCACCCTGAGGGGACTCTATCCCGCTACTTGTTTTGCATTTTTATAATTAAATCCACCCTCCCTTTCTTCTTCCCATTCTTCCTCACCCTTTTTCTATCAGAATCCTGTGATTGGATCGCGCAAGACCCATGTGTAGTCGGCAGGGGGCGTGGAAGTCAAGGCAGGAAGCTGTGCCCGGTGCTGGATTAAAGGTAAGTACATTTTATTTTTTTTTTGCAGGTTTAAGTGCACATTGACCAATAGGGCATATTGCACAGAACCGTCAACCCCCCACAGTAAACTTGTAAGTGTTCCTTTAGACATAAGGAACAAGGGTGTGCCTGTAAAATTAGTAAGTTAGTCATATTTCGATATTACGGTAATTAAGTATAAAGATGCACACAAATTCATATTGAGATCTGCTCATAATTACTATTTAAAAATTCAAGCTTTATTATGGAAATATGGACAGACAGGTATCTATTTAAGATTTCAGTATGCAGAATATCAAAATATACCTAATCTCTCAAAGCTTGTGAAATTGAAACTTTTATACTATGTGTTATGTTTTTACATAAAAGTATAACATGTGGCCAAGTTGTAGTAAGTTTGGACATTGTCTGTGCTTCTCGTTATATTTCGAATTATTCAAGCCAAGTATCAGTACACTTTTGCTTGAATGAATACGCAATCCAATATTGTTTTAATAATTTAGGTTTAAGGTTACATGTTAAAGGATGTGGTACAGTTTAGATCTCACTTAATAATGTAATAGAGTATTTTGCATTATTGTTGAAATATAAACTGTCAGATTAATACATGACACCTTCAGGAAAGTGAAATAAACACGAAAAAATAATTTGATATTATTTTCACAACGAACGAGAATGTTCTCATTTTCCTCAATACTTTTCCACCATATTTAGTCTCTGTACCATTGACTTATCTTGTCAGATTTTTAAGGTGAAAAAAATGCATCAGCTGCATTTTTATTTTATGATTATTACATGGTATAATTCAAGAAGGTAACAATGTATGTGAAAAAAATAAATTATTGTTATGATTTAAAGTTAAATCTTTTGCAAATTACGTATTCCGTTTTAATGGTTCTTCAAAAGAAAGTAATTCAACATTTCATTGTAGACATAAATTCTCATAATGCTGAACTATATTTCTTTTGCCATTATTAAGCAGTTAGATAAGTCAGACAAGTCTATTTTGTTATAATATATTATGATCACATTCTATTATTTGCTGGTATTCAGACAATATATTGATCATTCTACAAATCTTGAAGGCTTGTGAGAAGCCATCATCATGCAGTTGTAAAGGAAGTTGTCCTTAGTTGCTACATGTACAGACTTCGTGAAGACAGCCACTTGTGATGTGCCATGGTAGGATTATATCTCTCATCAAGAAAAGGTTAAGAAAGACCATTTCCTATAATACCGTATGCCCTCTGAATAGCAATGAAAAACTAGCTATCATCTGATCTGATCCCTATACCTCCTTACTCAATTCCATTCCGACTCGTCATGGCAACATTGGATCCATTCTCAAATAACCTGGTATATTCGATTTATAAGCCCGAAACACTTTAAAATGGGCAGAAGACATCAAATGAATGTTACATCATAGTTGATGTTTGATTGATTTTATTTCTTGTGCACAAGATGAATATATTGAGAGTTTCACCTGGAATAACATAATTTCTGATTTTTGGAGAATTCCAGGGCAAGGTCCCATTAAAGGCAAATAGCTGTTCAGTTTTACACTTGATTGAAACAGGATATGAGAATCACACAAGTAAATTAAATTTACTCAAGGTTTCCCATGCAAAAAGTCAGATAGAAAAAAAAAAGGAGAAAAAAAAAAAAGATTATAGCCCTGTATTGGTCTGTGCAGCAGCCAAAATGAAAATTGGATCTGCTGAGGATAATGGAATAGCAGTGAAAAAATCGAGATAAATCCTAAATGCAGCATTAGAAAATATGGAAAGTTTGAATTTTAAGTTGAAAGATGTGTCTTTCACCATAAAGTAAAATAAAAATAATTTCAGTGAAATCTGTAAAACTATTGGCCGTGCATCAGAAATGTCCCATTGAGTTCCAAACATTATAGTATTAAATCCACATATACTTACTTAAATCTATTTCCCAGGTTTGATCCTTGTTAGAACATCTATAACTTTCTTTTATACTTTTAGTTGTACTTCTACAGCTATTCTCAAGTACAGCCACCACTTTGTTGACAAATGGACACCATTGCAAGTAGTTGACATAAGTGCGTTGGGCTACTGGGAAAATCATTTAGGTTTAGTACCTCAAATGAGTTGATAGATTGTTGATGATGGAAGAAACAGGAAAATTTGAAATCATTCATTGAGAATCACACTCTAAACATAAGCCATTCTCACTCAACATTCCATCACCACAGTGACATCCTACCTGCCTTGTTGCTCAAGGTATAGCAATAGTTAAGCAAAGAATATATGGCTAACAGACAGAATCAGACGGATGCACTGATGTTGGCAATCCCAGAACATTTAATGTTATTGGGCGATGTAGAGCATAATGTCTGTTCAAAGTCTGTTCCGTGTACTCAGGCACATGCTGTCTAATATTTAATAAAACATAGGAAGAAACTGGGATATGAAACCACAGGGACACTGCGGGTAGCCCATCTCCAAATCTGTCACAACTGCATTGATTAGAAACTAGTGTAAAGTAAATTCTGACTTTTTTAAGAGTAATCCGCATAGGTCATTTATTAGATATGTGCATCCAGAGGGCTGCTTAATCTCATCATAAATGTTATTTCTAGTTTGTATGAAACTATAATTCCCATGATGCTCTATCATCCTTAAGACTGCTAGGGACATTCTTTTTTTGGCTATTTATGACAAAGCATATGGTTGATTTGGAAGCTTCATACATATACATGTTCTGTTCTGCACAATACATAGATGTGAGTAGTCACAAAAGACTGCTATACAGTAGTAATTTCATGATAATGTAAAACATAGGCATGACAGCCTTCTCCAGCCAACAGACCTCCTACTGGTGCCTCTTCAGTGCCAACACCTCGGTATTAAACCACAAGGGTTTAGATCAAAGCAGCTATGGGTCAAATAAAGGTAAACAAATAGAGATGCAATGAATCGGACCTAGAGGTAACAGATGGCAAGGTAATTGCCCAAATACAATCCTAGCTGTCATTTTATTCATTGCATAGATAAATAACTTGCATTGTCTAAAGGTTTGAAGGCTCTGGACAATTTTAACTGCTCTTGTATATAAGCCAGTGAGTAAATACCAACATCTGCCCTCAGTGATAATCATGCCAGTGTTGTTACGTGGGCAAATTGCTGGGTATCCAATGGACACTTCTGCTCATAAAAACATGTATTAGCAAAGATAGAGAGAAAGATATGTTTCTAAAGCATTTCTTATCTAACACTTAAGGAGTTAATGTCTCATCTAAAAATAACTTTAACGATCGCTGGATTGGACATTTTTCTTTCTTATACTGAGATTGTATTATTATAACTGGGATCTTTCTAAATTAACTGGCCATGAAACCTTCTAAAATATTAAAAGGCCCTTTATTTTAGGCTAATCACAAAGATTCTATATATAGAGACTCACAAATTATATAAACCACACTTGATCCTGAAGCAGACATTATGGAAAAACCTTAATTGCCAAGTAAAATGGTTTTAATCTGCTAAACCATGAGTCACAATGGGATGGATGAAAACTTACTTCAAAAATAAGATGGAAAAATATAGTCTAAATTTTGCACGTTTGGTATAAAATGTTTATGGGTCCATTAGATGAAAGTAGGTTAACTATGACCCACTAGAAGACTGGACAAATTGTGTAAATATGAAGGAACTCTTAACTTACTCATTATCTCAGTGTCATAAAGTAACAGCATATTTACCTATGATGGGGCATACCTCCCAACTTTGGTGTTGTGCAAACTGGGACACCGGTGGGAAGGGTGAATAAGAGGTGGGCTAGTGATGCGATTCACATGCCATGCTGCCCACCATTCAAGCAGGCCGGCCCACTGAGATTGTGCATGGAGTACTGTTCCAGTGATATTTGCAGGGTCCTGGTGCATTAATCATAGCAGGAGCATGTCTAATGGTGCACTATGTTTGTTGAGAACACTTCCCTGGTGTTCCTAAAAGTGGGACACCAGGGAACTAAGTCAGGACAGCAGGACAGGACCAGAGAATCGGGACTGTCCCAGTGAAATCGAGATGGTTGTGCATTATGTATGTTAAATATATATTTACTGTGAACAGTTACATGAGTTACAGGTAAAGCATTTTTGAGATCATTATAGAATACTTGCTTATTTAATCTTTAAATCCAAACCCTTTTTAAGACTATGTACTGCTATAACTGGGCGTTTTTTTTTTCTTTTGTTTTTTTGGTGTCTAACCAAAGAAAAACAGAAAAAAAGTTATCTAGCCATCTGAACGTGAACTGTAAGAATTTTCCATGAAAGGTTTGCGTGATGAAAGCTAGGCAGATCACACATTCTTAGTTTCAGTGAGCACAAATTAGCTCTTTAGACAGGTTAACTGGCTTTTCAATCAGGAAATAATGCCATTGTGTGATTGTAAAGAAAATAAGATTCTCTGCCAAATAAAATAAGAAATGAAAGGAACACTCCAAGCACCATAACTACTACAGCACACTACTGTGGGTTATGATGCCAGGACTGATTTGGTGCCACCACCGCCCTCAATTAGAAGTGGTTAACAATGATGCGTCAAGAAATATTTATTTTAAAATGTTTTTGAAAAATTAGAAAGAACTAACAGAAACCCCTAGCATGAGCGTTTTGCTATCACTACTGGCTGGTTTAACTACTAACAACGGGTCACCAGGACATTCCTGACACCATAACCACTATTGTATGCTGTAGTAATCATGGTTCTTGGAAAGTTAATTTAGGAATAAAAGACATTTAGGTGAGGACACAAGACACAAGATCTCAATAAAACATTAAACATTGATAATAACATTAGAAAAAATTAAATATGATTCAATAACATTATATTAGATTATAATCTGGTATTACCTTTGTCAAGTAAATAAACACATGAAAAAATAAATAAAATGAAATTCAGAAAAATGTCCATTATTTTTATTTTTAATGGAATGAGCAGCATCATTTGAAGCACTGGGGTGTTGAATTAATTCGATCATATTTTCAATTTTAATTATATTTTTTTCGTGGAGTATGTGCAACCTGTCGTCTTTTAATACAGCAGAACAATGCCTCCACTTGGCAAAAAAATATCTAATTTGAATGGAAAAGCATTGGACTACATTGTTCATTGAGACAATAAAACCATTAATTACGCTTCATTTCCTTCTTGATGATCTAAATGACAAACTTTTCGCACAAAAAAGAAAAAAAATGAAACAAAGGCTTAACTGATAGTCAAACCTTGAATCTGAAGATGTAACCGAGTAATCTACCATCAGAAGTAAAGATTACCTGTGTCAGCGTAAGTATTAATTAAGCCTTAACCTCTCAAGTACTAGATAAATGTAATGAAGAAAGGTAAGGAAATTGCATTGAGAATCCATATAGTGAATGCAACATTGTCAATTATTCCATACAGCATAATGCTCTGAGAAGGCACTACAGCTCTGTCTGCGAAAACATGGAGATTGCTTTATAAGATATTGTATTAAGCCTATATGCAAAGACAGATACAAGTAATGCATTTGTGCAATTCACTTAATAGTGGGACAACGTGGGACAAACGTATTACATATCATAAATATATAAACAGAATAATTGGCAGCACTGAGAGGACTTCCAAAAAAGGAGTCCTTACTGATACATGTCCAAAATAAAATTAACATTTCAACCCTATAGGATCATTATCAATATATATATATATATATATATATATATTAATAATACATGGTAATACATTGTTAAACAAAGATCTGCACACCAGTCAAGCCACACGACTTGCTTTTCCCACAGAAATCTTCCAATTGCAGTGATGTTACTACCGCAAAGGATTCAGAGTGGGCATATGCAAATTAGTTCAACAAAGAATCCCATTTTGGTATATAATTGTATATATATATATTTATATACATTGCATAGCAAATTTAAAATAAGAAGCCTGATTAAAGTGAGATAACTGTGCTAATTGCCTGTGTTAAGAGAAAGCGTTGCGTTTCTGTGTAAATTGATTTAAACCATTGATCCTTTGATACTTTTAGTTCAGTCAGCATATTGCACACTGCACGAGATATTATTTTTGCCGACGAATCAAACATTTTTATGTGTTGAAAGAGTCACTTTGCTACTGGTTTAACACAGAGTGCTCGAGGTATTGAAATGGGATTTGTTTCTTCCCCTTCTGGCATTTTACGAAGTATAGAAGTATAGAATTTTATTACGAAGTATAGAATTTTATTTGGAACATCTCTACATCTGCAGCCTATTCTGGTGCAAAAATGTCCATCTGTCGACCTGTATATCAAGGTGCAGAGCACATACATGACATGATGTCTTATGAAGGGACACCCCCTCGCGGTTACAGTTTGGCAGTGTTTTAATCTTTAGAAGAAAAGGACGTAGACTGAATTAGAGTTTAAAAGACTTTTTTAAAGTATATTTCTTCCATTTTGGTTTAGATTGAAATTAGCCTTTTGAAAAAAAAAAAAAAAAGTAATTAAACGTATTTTTATTTCAGCATTTGGACAGTCTCCTCACTAAAACCTGATCCTCTTCTTGTGGACTCATCAATACTGATTACTTTTATCCAATGAGATGCTTCTCACGGAAGCATTGAAAAGACCAGACTTATGTAGAGCAATCCCCACATTCCACCAGACAATTGCCTCTCTATGAGAAGCAATGCATTGAATGCTGATACCAAATCGATTCAAGATTTAGATCTACTTCAGTCCAAAGCCCTTAGTGGCTCTCTGTCTGAGAGCCATAACGCGTCATGGAAATTGCAAAATGTATATGCTGCCATTTCTCACAAATTCCCTTTAAAAGGTAGTCTAAAATCCATGGGGAGTATATTGTATAAAGCATTCAACAGACATAATCTTTGTCAACCATAGAAAACAACGGATATTGATCATTTTTTTTTCTCAATTATTTGATGAATACCATTTTTGTGCACTAATTAAAAATCAAATTCATTAACTGTTTTTTTATATCGTTATTAACAATTTTGTGTGTTGTGATTGTGTGTACTGTACTATAAGTATGACAACATAGACATTCTCATTTGTTTAGTCAGATCAATGATCTGATACAAGTAGCATCTTCCTTGAAACTCTCATAGGAACAAGACATTGGTACCGTGGTTGGCACATTCGAGGTCAGTATAAACTAATTTAAGCTTATTTTGCAGGTTTCAAATCAAGTTCTCTTATATGACCTGAGAGAATTTTACTTGAAAATGTTAGACACCCAGGTGGAAGTTCATCATTGCCTAAATACCTGTGTTGTGTGAGGAGACACAAGCAATCAGCCAAGTATTAAAACAATAGTTTAATGTATTGTGGTTTCATGTGGATACAATGACTGATTTCATTTACCAGACACATCGTATTACAAATTAGCAAAACCTTGTTTAACAAGAAACAGTTATCATAAATAGTGTAAGAATTATTTCACAAATATAACAGGCTTTCAAGCATTAATAAACTTAATACAAAGGCATACAGTTGACTTCTATTACAGTCTTCCGTGTAAACATATTTTATCAGTATTAAAGCTGTCTCAAGGGAACTACTGATAAGAAAATTATATGGCTTGGCTGAAGAATGTGTGAGGTTGCCAGACGCAAGGTTCCCACACCATTTTTTAAATGTGATCTGCTACTGACGCTATTAACAGTTAGTTTCCATTTCTGCTAATCAGTTTTCTCTATGGAAAATGTAACTTTTTCTGAAATAATAAAAAAAAAAAATGAATAAATGATCAATTAAAAAATAGAAATAATAAAAATGGGTAGCTAATTTCTTTGGAACTAACACATCGTTTTCAAGACATATTTTAATTGAATTTCTGGTAAATGCAATTACCACTTTTTCCCTTTGGGGGTAAGACTGTTTTTCAGTTTTTTTGTTATTTTTTATTTTAAATGGAAAACATTAAACAGTGGCAAAAAAATGTACAGAAATGTTATCACAAAATACATTTGAAAGCACTTTGCATCCAGAATTCAGTATAATAATTGGGTCAATATGCAACCATCCAAGTTATTAGAATTTCTATAGACCAACTCTAAATACACTTTTTTCAATCAGGTATGTCCAAAAAATTGCTAAGACTACAGGTTTATTGCCAAACACCAGATTTCCAAACATTAGTAAAATAATAGGGGTCCAGGCTTTCCTTGATTTAAGACAGGCACAGCTTGACAAAGACCTTTTGGGGTTGAAACGTTGCTGTTGTGGTTCTCAATAAAGTGCCTGTCTTGAACCAAGGAGTGCCTGGACCCCTATTATTTTATTAGAATTTCTATAGGCCAACTCTAAATACACTTTTTTTCAATCAGGTATGTCCAAAAAAATGCTAAGACTACAGGTTTATTGTCAAACACCAGTCCTACGCTTGCTTCTATCTAATGAGCCAGGTACATGCATGGTGACTGCATTTTTGCTCTTCACATTGCTGCTAGACCAATAAACCTCCTGTAAATAATCCATTGGATATCGGTGGAAAGACTATGGGCTGTGGATCTCAATGTTCATTATAGTCACAGAGTACTTGGCATCTTACTGTGTTCGGATAACCTCAGGTCAGTTAGGGCTGTTATCACCCTATACAGTGTACACTTAGCTAACCAAGGTCCATCTCACTTTTACTACTGAATATACCTTGCCCTCTCCTATTTCCCTAGGGAATGTTTCCCTCCCTCCCTCTCTCCATCCCTTCCATCTCGCTCTCTACTCTTTATTTTCTTTACTTCCTTGTCTTTTATTCCACCACTTCATCCTTCCTTTATTTCATTGCCTGCAATTGGGGCTCTCCCAGATTATTCTCAATGCGCATATACCCTTCGGTTTCTATTTTCTTAATTGAGGAGCTTTAATCTAACTGTTTCTTTGTTATAATTTATTGATCCTGGTAAGGTCCATAAATATTGCATTGGTAGATGTCCCGAACAAATGAACTACGAAGAAACTCACTGGCAGCAAAGACGAAGCTGGTTTACAATGAGTTCAGAACCCCAACTCTTCCCGAATCGGAAAATATGTGAGCTGCACTATGAATAGTGAATTTGTGAGGTGTATTGAACTGCACTTACGTCTCACCATGAAGACTCATGCATTATTAACAAGTTTCTTTGGCATTGAGTATCGCAGAGTTTACATACAATTGTAAAATCAAGGCTTGAACTGGTGTCGGGAATAAATGATAATTGGGATATTGCAGCTAAACCATTCCAAATCAGTTCTATCATTCACTATAGCTCGATTTCAGGTAATTAAGCCACCTTGAATTGTCCCAACCACCATGAACCACGATTGTCACAGCAGAAGAATTAACTTTGTTTTCCTTGAAGGTAATTGTTACTTAATACATTAGTAATGAGCAACATGTCTTCTTTTAATATAATTGCAATATAAAAAGACTCTAGACATGCACATTCATAATCACACCTAGAACATTCACAATCGCATAAGATGTTCGAGCTAACAACAAATTAAAATGTCCATTCACATGAGACTTAGCACAGTGAAATTATTACAATGCTGTTTAATAAGCACTGTGTGTGATTAATGTCAAGTGCACAGGATTTGTCAATACTATCTGCTTTATTTTAAATTAAAAATAATTACTCATGTGTCAACTCTTACAGACACATACCAATTTAAACAATCATGTTTTTAATGATAGCTTCAAATTCATTATTTCACCTTTTTGGGTACTGGGGTGAGCGTTTCCTTTGAATAGAATACTAAAGATTTTCTAATTACCAGTCTCAACATTTGTATGCCATCTTACATCTGAATAAATTCACGATATCCCGGGAATAGGTAATAAGTAAAACAAAATAAGATCCCCCCTTGTCAGATTGAAAAGTTACACCTAGCGATATTGTGTGTGCAATTAATTGAGCTCTTACTATACAATTCTTTCCCTCCGCTTCCCACAACACTTAATGTTTCTGATTGATTACTTATAAAAGTGGGTGTGCGTGAAAGGAATAATGATTTTGCTTTGGTGAAGCTCTTCCAGAATGACATTTCTCACTGCATTACATAAGGATATTCTGCTACTGTTTAAGAACGTAAATATAATTGATAGCAAATAGTTCAGTGAAGACAACCAATTAAGCCCTACGGCTTATTGATTTGCATCTAATGGTTTGACATATGCTCCTACAAGAATGCATGTTTAGGACAGGTCTGTCTTACTTGCATTAGTGTGCCAAATGGAAACAAACTTTATTTAATTATCAATATTGAGGTTAAACAAGTTATCTAAGTATTAAATGGATATTTGGGCTTGGAAAGGTCATCAGTCTTAAAGTGAGCAATGTACATGTATGATGATTAACATGAAAGCAAAACCATGCATTTACTTTATCTTCTAGCATAATAAGGATCTTTTTTTAAGAATCGACATTCATAGATTTTGTGAAAGGGCAAATATTTCAAACATTCGCCCACTCCCATTTTAACCTACCGAGTTATCTATAAGGTACAGGTCTATGCCTTTTCCAGCAAAAAGAGGATACTTTCAGTACACAAACCAGTGAAACTAGTTGTAGTGATTGTGGTGCCAGGATTCATTTAGGAATGTATATGTCTAGACTCATATTTCTAAGACTTCCAGTCTACGCTAATATGCTAAAGTGGAAATTCACACTTCAATAATAGCATACCAACGTTGGGCATGATTCATTAACTGAGAAGTTAGTTAACACTCTCAGCCAATGAATAATGTCAAAAGTTGGTTAATGGGCACTCTCGGCCAATGAATAAAGTCCAAAGATGGTTAACGGACACTCTCAGCCAATGAATAAGATCCAAAAAGTCCAAAGATGGTTAGCAGACACTCTCTCAAACAATTAATAAGGTCCAAAGTTGGTTAATGGACAATCTCAGCAAAATAATAATGTCCAAAGTTGGTTAACGGACTTATTTATCAGTGCAGACAGGAAGCGCTGTGGCAGATTTGATAGTTCGCCGGTTTGACAGGTTATTGTGGGATGAAAATAGGTGACTCCTGGCATCATAATGTCCTTTATTGCTCATATCTCATTTGAGTCCATGTCTTGACCAGACATTAATGTTTTTTATTGAGTTTATCATCTTCGCCTATTCCACAAATTACCAAACTGTGGTATCTTTACTCATATGATGCAGAATAACTCACTAAATGTTTAGCTCCCAACATAAATGGGAAGTATTGATAGGAAATTATGTTGGTTATGTTGGGGTTTCTGCATTGAATAATAAGTGGACATCCAGGGGAATTGCCTGGAAAATCAACTATTAGTGCTATTGAGTTAGAGAAGCAGTTGAAAAAGACTCTCCAACACCACTAACTGTGCACAATGTCCATATAATAAATTATAATGGTTTGTTCCTGGTTCTGCATTCTGTAATATCATGATCAAAGCAGGAACACACATGATTCTAGGATAATTCATTTAGGCTTCATTGGCAATTCTAAATGCATCGCTTTGCAAAGCTAGCAGATTATATTTATCCTATTATACTTCCAGAGACTCAGTTGTATCATGATAGGATCATATATTTATTACATTAAAACCAGAAGAAAAAAAAGAGGATATTGAAACTTAAAATGATTCTGATTGAAATAATTCATTCAAAATACATGGGCATTAAATCGTATTTATGCAGAATCTAATGAAGATAATAACAAAAGCCTTATGCTATTAACTCTGCATCTCAAGGATTATTTTGTCATTCTTTACCCATAAAGTGAAATGCTAATATCCCAGATGCTCGTATATGTTTTGGAATTATTGAGATTCTTTAATGTTTATAGGCTAGTTAGTGAAACTGGAGGTACTGTATCAGCCCAACAAGCTGTGTCTGGATTTTAAGCAGAAATTAGAATATAAAAAAAATAAAGTTGTGAAGCTATAATAATACACACTGATGCTAAGGGAAGGGCCGTAAGAACACAAGTTTTGATTATATCAGTCAATTTTGATTGCTTGTTCAATAATGTAGCCGTCTGCTTTACCTGTCTGGTTATATTCAAGACAATTCATTAAGGACTTTACCAATGGCAGTCTGGTTCTGCAAAAGCTGTTGTGTTCTGGACAATTAACATTGATGACTTGCTACATATGTGCTTATAGCCTTTTGTCACAAGTAGATGGTTATGTAGGCAAGAACAATGTAAGCAGTGAATAAAAAGAGGCACTTATCTTATTTCAAAGGATATACAAAACTTCCAATAAAAAAAAATACTTCATTCCATTTCTTTAAAATTAGGTACAATGGAGGAATAGAAGCACATACGGATCTGCTGTAGACACAGTAAGTGCCTCTTTTCATTCATTGCTTATATTCGTCATTGTTCTAGAGCCTGGGACTTTCCAGCATGATGGACGCCTGGTCTTCTTTAGCATTAATTTTTAAAGAAGCTGAATGTTTATCTGAATGCCACCTTGGAACCTCGCTGTGAATATTAATGTGGAGCATTGTATGGCATTCTGTTTGTGGGCAGAGAACATATCTTTAAATAGTAGATTATTGTGCACTTGTAAAGTACATTTCAATTCATCCCAGAAACATGTTAGAGTAACAGATGTCTTTACGTGCATCTTTATCTAACAGAACATGAGACGTGTCCATGGGGTTTTGGCTATTGCAGTAGAACGTTTGCCCCCCCAACCCTTACCACATCCTGTACGAAACCCATATAAAATGTATCTTGTGAATTATCAGGCTGGTATGGGAAAGCCACAAGTGCTAGGAACCATGTTACTAACTAAGAATGATCTCCACATCAGAAATAACAGGAAATAGGAAGTACGAGGCTGTAGTGTATAGCATAACATTAAACTGGCAAAAAAAATTAGACTTTGCAAAGTAACTCCAGAACAGCCAGTCCTTATTTAGAGAGAGAGCACTGCCTTTGGTGCCACAGATCTCTAATTTCTTGATACATTGCATGACTAATCAGGTTGGTACAGGGAAGTCAATCTCTGTCCAATGTGAGTAAACATGAGAAGACTTTCTTCAATCATGTATCTCTCATTTCTTGCTATTCTGTATAAGTTAGCTTATTGTGCGTGATTGACAGTACTGAGATGAGTCACTATGGGCTCATTCTTTCTGGAAATTATTTTGATCCAAGGAAAACGGTCACATATCTCCTACTTTTAAACACTCCACACCAAGTACCATGGTCACAATTTAACCGAGGTATGGTGAGGCTACATTTATTGCTGGTTCCATTAGCAAAAAAACAGTCTGCATCAAATAGTCACCTTGTACAACAACAACAACAACAACAACAATTTATACAGTGTCTTTCTCAAGGCAGTGATTTACTCATCTAAACTTTAAGTAATAGTAACAAGATACATCATTAGTTATAGAACAAGCAAAAAACATAACGAGTATTGAGATATCAAAGTCAAAAGGAAAGGGGTAGATACTTTCTCTATGCCCCCATCATCCTTTCTCCAGCTCCTGATAGATGAAGCTATGAGAGCCTGCATCATATCTATATCCTGGCACACGAGTTAGAGTATACAAAACTGAGGTCTATAGAAAATCCTTTAAGACAGTAGGATCCAACACACACTGGCAATATTAGATGACAAATCAAGAAAGAATTCCGTACAAAGGAATAGGAAAAGACAGAGTTTATTGTTTTTATAACTTGTTCTACATTCTAAAATGTAGCTATAAAATACTATATTTTGTGAATTCAAACAGATACCATTTTAATAGTTACAAAAAGAAATAGGTTTTACAAAGAATTTCTGGCTTTCACTCACAAAGAAAGGAATATTTCAGGAAACCAAACCAAACACACTACCTTTTGTTTAAATGTGTTTTCCTATACTTTCCAGTAAAAGTAATTTGCCCGAGGACTGCAAATCAGATCAATAGCTTAAAATAAGAGGTAACTTGGCACTGTACAAACCTATTGACTGAAGTCTCATTTTTTATCCTAATGCCGCAGCGGCGAGGTCTTACCGGTCTTGTAATATTTTCCAGCATGTGCTGCAATTATCTTTTGCCACTTACAGCTGCTCATCACAGGGAATATATGGATTGGCAGAGGTCTCTAGGAATTTTCTCTTTCAGTAATGACAGTGGTAAGTGCTTGAAGAACAAAATTTTCTATTAATATCATATAAGTCTCTGTGAGTATTAGAAGTACAATATGCCAAAACAGAATGTAACGGTCACCGTACTGCGAGGGGTGTCACTTTCACACTGCTGATAAAACCCCAGGAGGTAGAAACAATTTTCCACGAGTTGTATCTCTTGTATAGAAGGAACAGGGCAGCATTGTGATTCGAGACTGGAAAGGTGGATTGGATAAGGCTGATATGCACCGATGACTGGTGAAGTTTGAGACGCCAGGCTCTGTTCATAATCAGCTGTATCCCCAGTCATCAGTAAAGGGGAGAATGCAAACTGCAGATATAATCATGACAGACACAGGCTTATTTTTTAAAATATAGGCTTATTAGAAGTCCTTGCAATGCCAATACATTGGATTCTTTTACATATTTTTTTTTAAACTGGGTGGGGGGGGGGTCGGTGGGGGGCACCTGCACCTATGAACCAGCTCCCCCACTTATATAAGAATAGTTAAGGTCTCTCTCTAATGGCCTGAAGAAGCCTAAATGTATTTGAGACCCATGTAATCATAAGTCAAACTATTATGTTTTTGTCTATTTCAGAGGTCTTTTACATTTTGTTTTGAAAATTCTGTTTATATTGAAAATACTAGCAACATAAGTATATCTCCTATAGTGAACAGATCCAGGGATCCAGATAACGTAGAATAGCTGCCCATGAAGAATCTGAATGCAGTAGCCAACACATTCGCATATGTGTTAATGCTGGCCCGTGGCCCCTGATTTCTCAAAATGCCCACCATAGATGTCAAATTCTGTACACCAAGTAGTAACGTTCTGCCCTGCACAACTGGCATGATTCCTGATTGGCGCAATGCAAAAAGTTTTCAAGACTTCACATAGGAGATCGTTGGAAGTGTAATATCACTTTTGGGCAGCCAGGGACACAGCCAGCCTCAAAATATTAGCTCACAAGGTAGCACCTCAGATAAGCTTTACTTGCAACCTTGACCAGCTGCTATGGCAAATTACATTCCTTCATGCACATTTAAGCTTCAACTACCATCCTACTGCGACAGCATGTAAATATCCACTGAGCTGTGAAAATATTGGAACATTGTTTTAATAGCTGTTACCTGTATGGCCACACAAATAAATACATAAAAACGATCTTCTCTACATGCAAACTTTTTCACAAGTTTTAGTGGCACGTGATATAACTAATTCATCCACAGAGAGGTATAAAAATAATCATTCCTGGTTAACTAGGATTGCCATACATCCTAGGTTGAAAACTGTTATCCTTGGATAGAGTCTACAGAATAAGCTAATAAGTAACCGCAGATAGACATTTGTACTGAAAAGATATACCAGCCCTAATTAGAAAATTAGCAAGGTAAAAAAAGAAAAAATAAGCAAACACTTACAAACTCGTATAGCCCAATTTGTGCATTCTTACTTTTTCTTAATTATTTTCATTATAATAATGTTTACAATATAGTATGGTCATTTTGTAAACAATGGACCACATAATGCAACAATATGTTAGGTAGCTTTAGGTAAGTATTTCTTAACCTTGTTTTTATAGTATCAAGAATCCACGTTATGTGTATGGAATTAGTTTGGCCACCAGGTATTCAATCATAAATTATCTTAAGCTTGTCTCATTCCTGAATTGTGCTATTCATTTATACTATGGTACACTGACATCCATTTCATAAAATAATTTCACTGAAATCTCCCCAGTGGCAGATTGTAGGCAGTTGCCGACAACATGATGAACATGGAAATGATATGGAGACACCAAAACAAATTTTGGGAACAAAGCCTGAGATTAAAGGAACACTATAGGGTCCGGAAAACAAATATGTATTCCTGACCCTGTAATGTTATAAACACATTTTATGGTTCTGTTCCCCCCTTAAGTAGGGTTAGAATTGACCTTTATTCCAGCGTTGTGCAGCAATGACCAAGCAAGCACCTCTAGTGGCCATCTGAGTGACTGCAACTGGAGGTGTCCATAAGGAGCAATTTAAACACTGCCTTTTCTCTGAAAAGGCAATGTTTACATGAAAAAGCCTGCAGGGACATGCAGTAGACACCAGAGGAACTACAATAAGCTGTTAAGCTATTACTAATAATATACTGTAGATAGTTTTAGTAAATAGACATTTTGCTAATAGACGGAATAGTAATAAACGTGTGTTACTAATGTGTCTATGCCATTTAACTGCTTATAGTTAACTAATATGCAATGTTATTACTATTATTATTATTATTATTGTCATCTGTATATTCATAGTAAGTTAACGTATTCCAAGAGCGGTCAAGAGACTAAGCAGGGAGTTCTGGCCGTTATTTTAAAGACAGAAAAAAAAGGAACATATTGAGCCAGCACAGGAGGGGAAATACGCATAACTAGTTCATTTTCTGTTCCAGGTGACTCTAAAATCCTCATAACTTCAAGTAATTCTGATGATCTGTTACTCTTACTGCAGTTTACAAGCCATAGCTAAATGCATCCGCAATCTCGACCTCAAATATGAACAGAGCAGCGGCCATCTGAATCCCATATGCCAGCATAATAAAATCCTGCTGCAAGTGTATGAGAATGTGTTTTTGTGAATGATTTATGGGTGTCCTTTCATATAATCAAATTGTGTTACGGTGAGCGTGCAAGTAAGCACTGCCTTTCCCATTCCAAACCATGTGAAAGATTTAAATTAACTCAACACTTATATATAGTATCTGATCTGTACTTTCTAATGTGCCTTACAGCAAAATATACAAGTCCGGCATTTAATTTTATTTGAAAAAGATTTCGGTATATTACATCTGTTTGCCTATTAAAAGAAAAATTCAAAAAAATTAAATGTACTCTGTGGCTTGTGTGAACATAGGCTTTTAAACCACCAGAATCCTCATTATGTCACTCACAGTTGTGAATTCGGATGTTCATTAGATGTATGTTAGTAAACATATGGGAATCGTTGATACCCTTTACGTAGATAATGTGTTAAACAGATAAGACAATGTAGGTCGTTTTCCACAAATTCCGATCACCTCTGCTGAAGTAATAGACGATCGGATGTGGCTGGTCCTCTCAGCCAATCCCTGAGCAGAAACGCACTGTGAACACTTGTACACAATTTGATATTGTGCAATACATCTGCAATAATGTCACCGAGACAGGGAAGATATGACAGCAAACAACCTGTTTGGGATACTTATTGCACCTGAAATGTCCCCTTGCAAGAGAGCCAAACCTTGAGGGTTTCTTGAAAAATGTTGCTGTATTGTATTTTACAAATTTTTCTCCTAATGTTGTTCTGCAATTCAGTAAATGGTCCTTTTTGGAGGTTTGACAATTGAGTTTCAATCTTTAGATTAATCAAGTCACTCTTGTAATAATTGCATAGATTAATTAATATAAGCATTCTGCGATAAGGTGCAATGATATTCTCTGTTCTCAGACAAACTCGCAGATTGATCTATCTATATGCACATACATATATGTATACATAAAGTAATATAAATATTTATAGTACGGAAGAAGTGACTACCCATGTGTATACTGTGGCCTAGTTACACAAACGCCTTATTAATGATATATTAATAAATGATGTATTACTCACAGATGTCTTCAATCATTATATTGTTTAAATTGAAGAATAAGATTAAGGAAGTCCTTCTCTGGCTACAGCTGGACTTGCTCTCCAATACAAACATTGAATAATGTTTATATTATTCTATGGTGTGTAAAGAACATTTTGTTTTGATTAATAAGGTAGTGTACTATTGTCTCATTTTCACCCAACTGGAATGCCTAGAAAACAATGAGACTTTGCTACACCCTGCTAAAAAGTCTGAAATGTATACATTTATTTAACCCCTTTCAGGACACAGGCATTTTTCCAATTTCTGAACCGATATAAAACCTAGAATTTGCGCTATGTGTTTGTTCGACCGTAATTGGATCTGGGCAGCTGGCAAAGCCCAGCACCAATCACTGTCAGCAGAAAGCATGGAGGGTGATACTATCAGGGGTTTTTCAGACCCCGAGTTACTCCATCTGTTTAGTTGCAAGCTGAGGATGACGGTGGCTGAGTGATAGCGTTCAGGTGTGGTGATCTAAAGGGTTGCATGCAACGCTCACTTTGAGTGCGGCATACAACTCATGAGTCAGTTGGAGTCACCAAATATAGCCCTGGCTGAAAAAGGGGGAGCCCAAGTTATAATTCATACCCGGGTCACCCAGTCTGAGCAGGGATTTAACCTTTATCACACCAAAATGCAAGGTTGTTCCATGCCATCCTAACAGCATGAAATCCCACTACTTTTAGGATGGCATGGGAAGTCCTAACATCATCAAGGAGTTAAGATCCTGGCCTACAACGCAGGTTTTCTTTCTCTAGTATACAAATGCTTTCAAAAAGTGCATTACTAAAATGTCATTGAACTTGCTGATGCTGCCGAAACCGTTTCAAGGTTGTACTGCCCTTACAAGACTGCTTTATTGGCATGATTGCCTCATGCCTGGTAAAATTTGTGTGCAAATCTGCCGGGCTGACATGCCCCCTTTGCAGCCACGCATATCATCAGTAATACTCACTGTATTACTTGCCTGTCCCTCTGGACCCATCCCTGCCATCACTATTTAATAACTTTCAATATTGAAAGAATATTGGGGTTACAATATTTGGGGAAGGCTATACTTTTGTACTTTTATGTATTTGGGGTAGGCCGTGTATATTATCTTTAATAGCTGAATACAAAATAAAAAAAGTCCTATTTTAGCATAGCATGACCTCTGTCTGTTGACCTGTGAAAATAGATGCTGCTATTAAACAGTCAGTAATTTTTCTACAGCTTTTCTAAATCTTCTGCTCGTAATACGTGGGTCAGCCATAGCCTATTTAATGCAATTTAATGTAATTAGCAATAGACCAATAAAGGTTTCATTTTGCTGGAATGTTGCAAATCTGACTTTTTGCTTCATTAGCAAAACAGAATAGATAGTTGGAAACATGAAATTTAAACTTCCAGATACATTTATCTACTTGCAATTACATGACACCCACTGCATGATCACTCCAGATGTACCCTTCTACCTCTAAGAAAAATTAAGAAACTAAATTAAATGTTGTGTAGAAGTACCTGATGGTAACATTTAGCCATACCTGTCTGCTGTTATGTGTTTTAATGATGTTCTAGGTAAATATTCTGATTTGAGGTGTGGTTATAAAGTTAAAGTATCACTTTAAACACCATAACCAGTACAGGTCAATGAAGCATTGAGTATTCTGCGTCCTCACTTTGGTTAGTGTCAATCTGTTTTCACATGGCCTAGCATACAAAACTGGATGAATAATTTGGAAACTCACTTCTATAATAGGTAAGCCATGGCAGAGAACCTGGACTGCAAGGACCAGAAGACACCAGTTTCGTCAGACCTTTGGAAATAACTCTAACCGAGAGATGTTGGCCAAATAACTCATCAATAAAATGTAGTGGTTTTGGTGCTTGGAGTGTCCCTTTAACATTTTATAAGTAATTAAAAGTTTGAGAAATGTGCCAGTCGATCTCTGTGGAGTCACCTTGGCCGCCATCAGCTCGTTGAACGTTTGCCCAGTTTACCTGCTTCACTAAGCACTCGTTTATGCCAAAAGACTTGAAACAAGTGATGCCTAACCTTATCTTTACAGGTATATTTTAACAGCATCCCCCAAAATGCTCAGCCTGGCTAGCAAAGCATCATGGGAAGTGGAGTTCAAAAGCATCCAGGGTGCTAAATAAAGCAACTGTTCTAAACAGGTCTAAACAGGGAAAGTAAGAAAGAGCTAAGGCAATCGAAAGAGAATAAACTGAAAAGTGAATTATAAAAGTTAGCGTTATCTGTCATGTATAATAATGCCTTAAGCTTAAAACAAAATAGACTTTCCCGCATGAACAACCGACAGAGTTTGAGTATGCTTAAACATTGAAATACAATGTTACATTTGTATTCACCCGTTTTAATATAAGAGGAATGTTCATTTACATTAGAGATCACAGTAATCCAGGGGAAATAGGAAGCAAACACTACATTTCCACCGAGTCCCTATTTGCTACCATGGAAACACAGACATTCAGGAACAGACCTTCCCTTTTAAAATACAATCTACATAATTATGCAAAAAAAAATTGAGAAAAAGTGGTTTTGCTCTTATGAAAGATGCAGAATTAATTTAATTACAAATATGTATTCCTAGCTGTGCATATTTCCTGTAACCCACTACTGCAAAATGCATCGGGCATCTCATAATACTCAGTTCACATTCTTTGCAGGACTATAACATTGTTATGTATTTTCTGCAATTTAACCTGGATTCAGTTGCACCAGTTCTCTGGCTACATTTACCTCAGAGACTGAAATGTCATTATTGTTGAAACGTAGAAATTTTAAAGGGTGCATTATAAGCTCTATAGACAAGTCAAGCAACACTTCAGGTATATCAATGAAAAGGACAATTAATATTAGAAATTTATAGGTAACCAACTACCTAGTAGGCCAATGCAGCTTACTGATAGGGTACCAGTCATGGCATCACAACTTAATCTTAAATGTAAATGATAGAGAATCTAATTTCATTGATACATTGTGGTAGCGATAGCAAATATTTAGATGTCCCTAAAGTCTGAGGCTAAAAACAGTCCTCCCACAAAGTAAGTTCAGTCTGTTCTGAACCTGTGCTGATCAGCACAGAGGTAAGAAGACTATTCTCTGAATTTCTGTTATTAAGTAACCTTCCTTTTGTAGTATCTCCTGCTTGAATTCAGCTTGATGTAACACAATGCCTGCAAGGGGAAGAAGGAAGTAGGGGCGGGCTCTGTGTGAGAGCAGCAACAGCAGCAGCAGCACAGAGAGAAGATAAATCTATATTTATTGCAGCAGCTTTGGAAATACAATCTAATATTAGATAGAGAGAAAAGACAAGTGTTATTTACACAAAGCCAAAGTAAAGTGTTGGGGGCTTTAAAACTGTTATGGGGAGCAAGACTGTGCTTCCCAAACAGGGGTATGCAGTAGACCTGTGTCTTACAACACATATAACGCCCACTGAAAACATGATAAAAGCCCTCAGCAAGAGACAGGGGTAATGGAAATACATTAAAATGTGAACTTTTAATAGTATTAAAGGAAGGATGCTTAATTGTAAAACATATGTTAAGCAAGGTGCTTAGAAAACTGCAACCCTATATCTGTCATGACAGGTTCACTTTAAAATTAGTTCCTATGATGAGTACTCACTGATATATCCCTAGAGCTTTACGATGACCTCCTTCCATTTTATAAGTTATATAGAAGCACTTACAGGGTTATTCACTAAACGCAGACTTTACAACAAAATGGAAAAACCGAGGTAAAAATAGCTGGTCTGAAAAAATAATCAACATCTTGTATATGTTTCCCTCAGTTTTACCATTTGGAATTAATTCACAAATATTCTGATTTGGGGAATAGGCATTCTAGATATACTTTAGGATGATGCAATATTGTGGTCATTTAAAAATTCCTTACGAAAATTATAACATTTGGATTTCTTCTTACACCTGGCACAAAAAGTCAGAGGAATCAAAGCAAAAATCGAGTTGTAAAGAACAAAGATATTTTTTTATAGTTTGAGGATGGCTGCTTAGCCCAATACAACAATATCGTATTTCGAAAACAAGTTGTTTTAACGTTGCAAAGACCTGGCCATGGAAGCCAGCCATTCCCCACATCCACTTACTCATATGTTTGAAGCTTGTGTGAAAATTTACAAGAACATAAATAAATGGATGGTAATTTGCAAATTCCGTTCCATCAGCTGAAAGAAGAAATATTTGATTAATGAGTCCTAGGAGATGTCTTTATATTGCTGTATGATGAAATGGCTCGTAGGCATATGATGCTCCATCAATACCAAGAGATGGCAGACTTGAAAGAAGGCTTACTGATAGCATACATCTGCTTACTAATAGCTATGGTGACCCACTCTTTTCCCCATTCATCGCCTACAGAAACTGCTCTGCTGTGAGACTTCACTATCAACAGATGGTTTCCCGGAAAAGGTATAATAAGGAGCAGCTTACAAAATTTACCCAAAACAAATAGAATTATTATTTTTTTTCCTTTGGCCCTGACAAAAAAAAACAGCATGGCAGATGATGGAAGTTAGACAGATATCACACAAACAAAAACTGTAAATTGAAAAATAAACTGGTGTTTCTTTATAAGTGTATCTGTTTTTTCGAGAAATACTCAGTTTTCATTGTTATAAAAATAGCTTCCAAACCGCAGACCAGGAGTTTTCATCTATTTGTTTTATGATACAGTGCCTAACCCTGTTCCGAACATTATTTTTTTTCTATATGTTTTTGTAAATATAATGTCAACGCGTCTCATTGGTAAACGCACAGAATCACGTCCTAAGGCACCTAACAGTGTTGCAGGTTAACAGCTGTCATAGAATGCTCTAATGGCGCAGTCCTACTTAGCAACACATTCTAAAGTTACATTGAGGATAAATGACTAAGAAACACATCCGGAATATTTTTCTCAAACCATTATTTTAAATTCCGTATGAGAGCTGCCTTAAACCAATTCCTTAATTACATCTGAAAATAAAAAAAAATATGAAACTACAAACTCAAACTGTAATGGTATTTTTTTCATCTGATCTAAAGTCATTCCAGGTCATATATTATTACAGCTTTTAAACATTAGCCGTCTGTTGTACATATGGTATTCTGTTCTGTTCTTGGTATAGTGTCCCTCTCTAGTCCCATTAATGTCTTTCATTCTCTTACAATAACTCAAACATAGAAAAATAATACTTTTTGAAAGAATGTCACACACTGCACGTCTTCTTGAGATTTTTACCTAGCCCTCACAAAATATGTATTCTTACATCCGGAGCTTATTAATGACTATACTCTGTAACAGGCAGAAGCAGTTCTGGCACAAGTTCCTAAAAGGAAAATTGTACAGTGTTTGAATGTGTGCAGCAACACAAGATATTGCCTATTGCATATTGTATATCATATATTTCCTGACCCATGGGCTGAGAATGATCCTGACATCCTGGTCAAATGTTGGCTAACCTCAGTATTCTCTTGCACCCAGTTTTTTGCTCTCCACAAGTTTAAAGGGAAATCCAGACATGGACCCCTTGCTCACGGATCCTAGAGAGATATCAGCCATGCCTCACTGATGATGCCTAACAAGGCTGAAATGATCATCTGGGGTTGCTGTGTCTCTCGTGCAGAGGGAACTTGCTGGCATTTTGGATCTGGACTGCCCGTATGGGTGGGACCAGTCTGATATGTTTCAGAGATGTTCTCTCTGTAATGGCACAAGATGAGCTAAAACCAGCTTGAGATCTGAGCGGGGACCCACCGAAGGGCAAGCTATTTCAGCTGCTGGCCGTTCTCAGTATTCTGTTGCGCCCGTTTCTTGCTCTTTACAAGTTTAAAGGGAAATCCAGACATGGACCCCTTGCTCACGGTGCCTAGAGAGATATCAGCCATGCCTCACTGATAATGCCTAACAAGGCTGAAATGATCGTCTGGGGTTGCTGTGCCTCTTGTGCAGAGAGAACTTGCTGGCATTTCAGATCTGGACTGCCCATATGGGTGGGACCAGTCTGATATGTTTCAGAGATGTTCTCTCTGTAATGGCACAAGATGAGCTAAAACCAGCTTGAGATCTGAGCGGGGACCCACCGAAGGGCAGGCGATTTCAGCTGCTGCCCGTTCTCAGTATTCTCTTGCACCCCGTTTTTTGCTAAGCACAGATTTAACTTTAATTAATTTAGATACTTGTCTGGAAATTATAACAGGGTTAGAATAAAGCTCAAGGTCCTATTGGCCTATTTAATGGCAAGATTTCATGCAATTCTTTTTAAATGAAAATTACCACTATTTTTATATTGTTTATTTGATGATATCTTCTTGGGGGAAGTATAAATGTTCAGAGAAGAGATAAAGAATGGAGGATGTTTTATATAACTGTGTTCTACCTTTCTTTTACACCACTTACGTAAGTACTGAGTTATGCCCTTATGTCGTCCGGTGAGTAGGGCTAATAAATAACCAGTAGCTTGCTCTAATGATAACAATTTAACTCATTAGATTACTCATGCAAGTCTATACTCCAGCGAGTAAATCAAGGAAAATGAATATTTGGGAATAAAGGAGAATTCGACAATAGAATTGGGGATGAGTACTACAAATGTAAATCAAGTTGTTCTACCTTGAGTTATGTATTATTATTCCCAAAATGGAAAAAAATGTCACACTATTGTATACCACGCTGTACTATTGTTACATTGTTAAAGGACAAAAGGAATTCTTAATAAATAATTCAGGCGTATATTATAGAAGATGTTGCAGCTCGAATGCATCTGTTTGATATAAAAGAAGAGAATAAGTCAGCATATTCAGAAGAATACGAATTTCACAGCAAACCAGGAGACTACAGAGGAATGGACAGACATTTCTTGTGAAAAGTCTGAGTGGTCCTGTATTTAAAACATCCGCACTGCATATTAAAGTGATTCATTTGTACACTCTGTTCCCAATAAAAACATGGAGAATCGAGCTTCACTCGCCTTTCTCGAACTGTTTCCCTTTTTCCAATAAGCAATTTTTGCTTCGCCACGAAAACATGTCAACATAAAAAATGACACCCTACATCAGTGGCTAATATTCAGGATAAAAATACGCGTAGCAAACAAATGTCACCAATTACTGTCACAGAATTCTAAGGTCGAATAGAAGGATGGCTGTTTGTTATGGAAACTGACAGAAATAGCAGAATTTGTCCATATTTTACCCTCATTTTGTTTATGTTTGATTTGCATGTCTTACAGTGAGATTAGCCGTGATCATATACTACAAAGTAAGAACATTCACAATTTACCAGCATTCTTCTTTTTTAAAAGTGTGGTTCACCTCAAAACAGTAACGCTCTCATTTATCTGAACAGAGAGCGATTGTCACCTTTACAAAAGGGCAGAGACATTTACATTTGCATATAATCTCACTTTGAAAAGTGTTTTGCCAGTATATCATGTAAAAATCATGGAAACTTAACAAATGGAAGGACACCTCCGATTGTAAGATTATGTACGAGCAAACAATGTGAGATCATTACAAATGCTTGCAAACATGTGACTATGTGCGTACCACTAAATATCTCAGAACGATATCTGCATGGACGATATCTTTATTGTCAATCAGTCTACAGGCCAGCTTCTGTGTTATGTATGTTCTAAAGTGGGAATGGCAAAATTCCGAACAGAATCTCAACTCTCGTGATGCTTTGCCAACATGGCGAGCATTTTAGTTCTAGAAAGGGTATTAGCTATTCTATAATGTTGTTTAGTCTCGTTCTCGATGTTGGGAGTTGGTTATCTTAATTACACTCGGTGTCTGGTTTAAGATAGGGCTGGTTATCGAAGCACGTATCCCTGCCAGTGCTTCTGTGCATTTTACCAGCCTGCAAACTCTCCATAAGCTTTTACGCATGTGTACAATTTTCTTTTTCATTTTCTGTGATTTTCCCCTGTGTCCCAAATTCAGAAAATCCAGCCTGATCTGGGTTAGATGAGATAGAACACACAGCGCATATATTTTTACCCAGCATTTAACCGTGCAATCAATGGGGTAGAGTTTATTAGAAAACGGCATTGAAATGCTAGAGTAGATGGACCATTTATTGCAGATTATTTGTAAGTAAGAAAATACTGCTGTCTATGGAAAGATAAGTAACTCCAGTTTGGAGATTAAGCAGAAAATGTTACATGACATATAACAACTATTTAATTACATGGACAAGAAAATCAAAATTGCATTTATAGAGTCAGAGTTAGGATGAAACCCGAGACTAAAAAAATAGACCATAATCAAAAAATATTTGCAAAGTCTGCAATCATTTTTACTGGAAGTAAATCCAACCTGATGTCATTTCAAATCACATTAGTGGATTGGAAATCAAATCCCTAAAATAAAGGAAAACTTTATTGGCACATCTATATCGAAAAAATGACTTTTGATAAGTGCCGTGTAAGTAGGTTAATTTCACAGCACTTATTGGGTTGATATTGAGTAGGTTCTGTCAAAAAATGGGGTACATAGTAAATAGCGGTAGGTTTATGCAATGTATGATTATATATTGTAAGTAAATCGCCATTATTTTTATCTATGTTTTATAGCTAGTTTGAAGTTGAGTGTGTTGCTTATTTATATAGTATTTATTAATATGCACAAGCTTGCAAAGTTGCAATGGCTTTTGGCCTTAAGTTTAAAACAGGGGTTCTCAACCCAGTCCTCAAGTACCCCCTAACAGTCCAGGATTTAGGGATTACCCTGTTGTTTCTAACATGTTTTTTTGCTTTTTAAAAAAAAAAAAAAACACCTTAGACACAAATGGGTGGTCCCTAAATCCTGGACAGATAGGGGGTACTTATGGACTGGGTTGGGAACCACTGCTTTAAAACATATAGAGATATTAGGATTTATATTCCTTCCTCCAAACATGTAGTTCTATATATTTTATGCTTTGTGTAACATGTATAAAATATTCTATGTTTTTGTTTGTGCATTGTGTGTGTGTGTGTGACAAGGTGGCTCACAGAGAGTGCCATATAGCCCGTACACAATAGCTTATAGAATTATGTGAGTGTAACTAGTGACATTTATTTGATACATACATATTCTGGTAGTATTTGTTACTGATAATGACACCATGTATCTATCTATTCCTATAGATTTTTATTCTATCATCAAAAGTGAACTCTGCAACATTTCAACTCGTGTGTTTTCAGCCGTATGCTACTTGTCAAGCCTATGTACTTACATGGATGCAGTGTTTTACACGGGCTCTTACCGATGACAAGCAAAAGTTTTATTAGTGATGTCATCAAGTTGAATATGTTGAATGAAAACCCTAAACTGAAGATCTTTGGCATTACTTTATAACATAGCATATATTATTATATGCTATCAACTATCAAAATTAACCTTTTAAATGTAATAGATGCAAAAAATCAGATGCACACAGTCGTGTATAGCTGTAGCAGCGTTACAAGCAAATATATCTGTTAAACAATTATAAAAACACGTTTTAGCTTTTTCTACATTGCGTATTAGATCTTTGTGAGTTTTTCTACATAAGTGAATGGCTCTCCATTGTAGCAATTCATTAGTATAATAATATCAACGGTTATATAAGATAGGTGGTTCCAATGTTAAACAACGTTCAACTTAGAATAACGTTAAAGACAGTTAAACAACCAACCACCTACAAGTTTCATGATTCAACTCCCTTCCTCCTAATCATACCTGCCACATGTCCCAATTTACAGGGTACAGTCCCTATTTTGGGCCTCTTTTCTAAGTATGGAGGTTACTCCAAGTAAAGGGTTTGAAAGAAGATGTTAAAAGAGGAAATGAGCTAACCCAAAAAAAAATTGGTACGTCTTCAGTGTAGTCAGCAATGGAAAAGACTACTGTTTTGTTCTGTAGGCCAAGCTATATCAAACCCAAACATTTTTGGTCAATCTCCACAAGTCTCCAGCTATTTCCTACTTAAATCAAAATGTGTAGGTTAGGTTCATGTTGGGACATATTATCGGTACAGAATATGGCAAATAGAAATGTTCTATTTTTAATATTTATTACAAAATTATTGACACATTGAAAAAAAAGTGAGTACAACATATCAGAAGTTTTTTCCACAGTGAAAACATAATTATTATTTTTTTTATATAAGTGACAGGTACACATTTAACTCTGCCTATGTTCCAGGTTTCCTTTTGGTAGCTGGTAATTGTAATAGTAATTATAGTCTCCTGCAGAGTGTGATGAACAATGATAGAAAAAAAAAATCTCTTCTGAAAAAGATAGATTTTCCCTTTTGAGCACAGATAATATAAAACCGCACTGGAAATATTGCTCTAATCAATAAGGATTTAGTTTTAGTCATTTAGCCTAAATACAGCTGGTAATATCCACATCGAAACTCCTCCTGAAATTCATATTCAGCGAATTTCTACAGAGATGAACATAATATGTGAGTTGGTGTTTTTTGTTCTCGGCCTGCGGATATATCTTTGAATAAGAAAAAAAAAAAAACCTTTGTTTTGTCTGGGCTTTTTTTTTCTCCTTATTGTGTTGAGCAGAAAAAACTACCAATGCTTCATCTGCTGTTCTATGTCCCCCTTACTGTTCCATGTAACTGTGAGTTTTAATAATAGTGCGGGTTCTGAGAAATCACTTGTCACAAGACAAAGTTTGAACAATTTGCTGGAGTCTGAACATCACAGTTACTTGGCCATAGAGTAATATGTATCTTTTCCATTATTTCTTATCTTTCTAAATTGGATCTTTCCAAATGTTCTGAGGCCGGAGGAATGCACAAGAGAATGTCTAAAAGCTAGCTTTGAATTCGAGTTTAGTTTGGTGTTAAAAGCTTACAAAGCTTTGTGTAGCTGCAGGGAAAGAATTTGAGGGGGGCACGGACTAATCAGCCACACTGGAAACGAGGGAAGAACAAGTGAAAAAGTTGCAATAATGAATGTTCCTTCGATTTTTTTATACGTGAACTTTAACCTCCCAAAATAAAAATAATTTATCTAGTTGTGTTACTGTAAACATTACAAAGAACCTGTAATGGTGCATCTTAGTATGAAAACAGAAATACTATTGTATCACTATCACATGACAGATGAAGCATTCCGGGTTAATAACCAGCTAATGTGTAGTATTAAGGAACATTTTGTCATTTTTAGATATGCAGATTCATGTAGATAGATATATATAATGTCCAAATACAGTTGGTATAGTAACATTAATTAGTTGTACTATATAGAGCTTTGTCAGGTTTAAAAGTTAAGTTTGTGCCTCACTTACATATCTTACTGCAATTCCTAAATTATATTTTCACAATTCTTCACAATGCTATGTTAAATTACGAATAAGCATAGAAAAAAAAGATCGGTTTTCAGCTTTCTAACCTACAATTCTGACAATTCTAAAGATTCCCTTACCGATATCAGCTTTTAATGCTAAGGAATGGTTTATGATCTGAATAAACCAATGACCACCAAGGACCTGTGCAATATCATCTTTATCTGAGATTCATCAGCATGGCGTGTCTCTGGTCCAGAGTAAAAAACCCAGGTCGTAAAAAAAGAGTTAAGCATTAATTACACTATATTCGCTGTATGTGCTAATTTGCATATTCAACATTGCATTCTGGGTAAATGGTAATGCAAGATGAAAGATATCTAACAATCTATCGATCGGTCGATCTATCTGTCTGTCTGTATGTCTGTCTGTCTGTCTTATTTGTTTGTCAGTTGATATATGTTAAAGGGACACTCTAGGCACACAGACCACTTCTGCTCATTGGAGTGGTCTGGGTGCCAACTCCCACTACTCTTAACCCTGCAAGTGTAATTATTGCAGTTTTTTATAAACTGCAATAATTACATTGCAGGGTTAACTCCACCTCTAGTGTCTGTCTATTAGACAGCCACTCGAGGTCACTTCCTGGGTTCTAGCACAGAGCGTCGCTGTGCTAGAGCGTCGCTGGACGTCCTCACGCTGTGTGAGGACCTCCAGCGTCGCTCAAAACCCCATAGGAAAGCATTGAAATGATTTTTCAATGCTTTCCTATGGGGAGACGTAATGCGCATGCACAGCATTTCCGCGCATGCGCATTAGGTCCCCTCGGCTGGTGGGCGAGATCAGTCTCACCGGCCGACGCAATGAAGAGGAGGAGCGTCACGGAGGCGTAGACAGCGACGAGGGACATCGCTGCTGCCTCAGGTAAGTGACTGAAGGGGTTTTTACCCCTTCAGTAACCGGGGATTGGGGGGTGGGAGGGAGAGGGACCCTCCAGTGCCAGGAAAACGGATCGTTTTCCTGGCACTGGAGTTTCCCTTTAATATACAATATGTGTCAATTAATTTATATTTTCTCAATTATTTTTCTAGGCTAAAAATAAATTTGATGCCACAGTTGGATGGGTTTCAATAAGAGTAACAAATAATTATTTAGTTTGATTTTAGAATGTGATTACAAATCTCAAGTCATTTGGTTGTGTATAATGAAAAAGAAACGGTTGCTAAACTGATTTGTATGCTATAAGTAAAGCATAAATATTGGAACAAAGACATTTAGGATTATTTTGAATGAATGAAGGCAGCCAGTTCCTTTTTTTTTTTTTTTACTCTTTAGTCATTTAAGCAGCGAACTATCAGCTTGGATTTTGGAAGTTTTGTTGTTCAAAGAGAGAAGCTTAGCTTCTTTAAAAAGCTGAATATAACGCACATTTATTTCACGAAGAAAAGAATTTCGTAATAAAAGCAGAGGCCCCATTAATGTCCTTATGCTCTTTCAATGTTTGCATACACTTGTGAATAATTAGAAAAGTATTATACCAAAACAGATTTAAAAATAAAAGCCTTTTTGCAGACTCAAGCCTCTTGTTTGCAAGACATGTTAGGGACCCTTCGGGGTCATGGTGATTGACAAGTCTTTGGTTCATTTGTTCATCAGGCTTAATAATGCACAGTGCTGCTTAACCACATCCACGCCAGATACATATTTTACCTCCTTTAGACGTTTGGTCACTTGAGTTTACTTCTACGGTTCTATGGGTTAAAGCATGTTCATTCAGCATGCAGATCAAGTAAGAATGGGCGATCATTAACGCAAGACAATTTTAGACATAGCAGTTTATAGTCTGCTGTCGGTTACTGACAGTACAGAAAATTAAACAGCTACACACAAAAATAAAAGCACTCACTACAATCAAACTCCGTTTACTGCCTAAAAAGCCTGTTTAATAGATTATGGGTGTAAATTATATATAGGTTAAAAAAAAATACCCATTATATATACAATTAATAGAAAATCAAAGAGATGTATTTTCTTATCTCAGGGGGAATAAAGTCATAATTAAAGTTAAACATCATATAGACCCTGACAGCTTTGAAGTAACAATATGGTTAGTGAGTCGGGAACACTTAAATTTAATCAATCATTGTTATTTGTTTTATACAGGGTGAATAGACAGCAAATTTAAAATGTGTCAGTTCAACATCTGCTAGGTATAAAAGTTTGCCCCTGCAGTTAATTGGAACTAACCCATTTTTATTGATATGCTAAATAGATCTAAAGTGACACAATGTAATAAACATGCCTCTTGTTTAGTGATAGTGTTAAAGGGACACTGTAACTACTGAAACCTCTAAACTTCATGTTGTGGTTTTAGTGCTTAGATGCTGTCCCTATTCTCTGGCAAATGTAAAACATTATCACTTCTGAAATACAACAATGTTAACATTTGATGGAGAAAATTACTCTAGTGGCTGTTTCTCAATCACTAAAGGCACATACTCCTTACTGGGACACTGTAGGCACCCAGACCACTTCAGCTCATTCAAGTGGTCTGGGTGCAATGCCCCAAGTTCCTTAACCCTACAGTGGTAATTATTGCAATTTCTAAGAAACTGCAATAATTACCGCTGAGGGTTAACTCCTCTTCTAGTGGCTGTCTACCAGACAGTCACTAAAGGGACTTCCGGAATCGAAACTGACCTTTGGTCTGTTATCTGATGCTGGACATTCACAAGTTCTGCATGAAGACCTCCATTTCCTATGGGGAAATCCTAATGCAAGCGCATGCGCATTAGGTCTCCACCGCCGGCTGACGTCGGTGGGGGTGGAGCGTGGGCAGAGCTTGACCCAGCCCGAGGGGCATCGCCACTGGATTCAGGTAAGTGAATGAAGGGGATTTAATCCCTTCAGTACCGTGGGAGGGAGTGGGGGGCTTGAGGGAGGAGGCACTGCAGGTGCCTACAGTGCCAGGAAGACAGGGTTGTTTTCCTGGCAATATAGAATCCCTGTAAGACCTTCACAAATCGAAGATCTTTACATTTGGTGCCATCAAACACAATATGCTGACACCATACATGTTCAGTGTTTCTCACAGAATAGCTTTGGATTCAATGCATTTGTGAGAACAATTGGATTGGTGGTGTTGGTTTTGCCTCTCTTTCGTAGTAGGCTCCTAATGCTTCTCTATAAGAAGTACTGTGCTGGGGGCATCTTTCTAGAATGGGTCATTGTGGCTAAATTGAGACTAAAATAATATGTGAGGAAAACAATGACAGAAAATTAGGGTTTTTATTTTTTAGTTTGCTTTCTTAAAAACATGACTTGAGACTAATCGTAAGTTTCTTTTTACCAAAAAGAAATCCCTCAGTGCACTTCCTGTCACAGCCATCATCTCATAACAAACTCAAAGTGTGCATCAAGAAATGTCTTCCCTCGGAAACCTAAAACACTTTGCATTCAGTGCCATATGCCTCGCATTTTATTAACATAAAAATGCTAGCTCTATGGTCAGGATATTCCTAAAGTCAACTTCTGGTTACCCGAGCTTAAAAATGGAAAGAGTTACAAATTATATTATCATTAAATATCCACTCTTTTGCAGCCACATACAACTCTTCCCATAACCCAGTAATCAAGCTCATTTCAAATGTTCAATTCTGTATTGCCATTTTATCTTCACAGTTAATTCACCGGATTAATCTCCGCGTTCCATTCTGCCACACTTACTTTTATTTCTTGATTCAAATTCACATAAATAGTCACACACCTCTGTTCCAGCCAATCTGTCTGTCAATATCATTCCTATCAACTGTTTCAACACATTGTTCCACACAGTATAACAAGGTGACCAGGAAAATAATATAATATACACTGAGTTACCGCAATGTTACAACCCACACCACCTTGAAGATAGGTGTTGTAGCTGTTATTAGCTTGAATGCATCCATTCTATTCAATTTACTTATTGAATTAATTGCTCTGCTTTATATCTTGCAAAGATTGTATTCTTCTGTCATTGTGCGCTCGTACGTTATACATTACGTGTTCTTATTTCGTTGAAGGCCATTCAACTGCCCATAGAGGAAATATTTTATTGTTATTTCTTTGAAGATAATTATTTTATTTTTTTGCATGTAAGTGACATGTTCCAACTTGCTAGTAGAACTTGCTGTTATTTATGTTTGTTACTATACAATGTTCTTGTTTAGTAAAATTAAAATGTGTTGTATATAGATGAAGTATAAAAGCATGTAGATATAAAGAGATATGTATATATGTAGGTATTGCATATTACATACACAAACCATTTATGGTGCGGGATTATTAATCACTTCAAAAGGAGTCGTGATGCTGTATATAAATATTGTAATGGCTCAGGTGCAATCATCTAAGTCACCTAGGCAACATAAGAGTGCATTATTTGATCTGTTAGATATATGTGAATAGACCGGCAGAGACCGATGGACAGACAATTAATAATGCACTATTTGATCTGTTATATGTATGTGAATAGACCGGCAGAGACCGATGGACAGACAATTAATAATGCACTATTTGATCTGGTATATGTATGTGAATAGACAGGCAGAGACCGATGGACGGACAGAATTAATAATGCATTATTTGATCTGTTATATGTATGTGAATATACAGGCAGAGACATATGCACAGACAGAAACAGAATACAGACAGACATTTGCATGTATGTGGGAAATTATCTCAAATAATCACACATTTTTCTTAGTAACCACATAACCCCAGTGATGCGGATAAACATACATTTTTTTAAATTTGGAATGATAAGCTTTGGAGACTTCTGAGACTTTCTTTATTGAGTATATACAAAGGTGTCAGATAGCCAAGGCTTCGTTGATCAGATTTATATTGACATTATTTATCTCGTGCCAATTTCTTGATTTTATCTGTATATGCATTAGTCATTTTGGAGTTGGTTTATTAAGAAATAAAACATTTTTCTTTAAAGCTAATTGGAAATAGCAGTTTTACTGATATGCTAATATATCTAATGTGACACTTCGTAATAAATCTGTCTCCTGCTTATTGACATTGGATTGTTCATGTTTCAGGCTTCCTGTAACGAATGGCGCTCGATTCAGTGTTGTTTTTAAGGTCACACAATGTGCCTTGAAGACCATATATTTCATCAGATGTCTTGTAGGCTAATCGCGTAGCCTTCCTTTCAAAGGCAGAGAGGAAACAAGATGTCAGTGAACTATATAATGTAATTTTGTTTTAAAAGGATAAACTATAGCTAACTCCAAACATTATACACTCTCTACTCTGAAAGAGCAACATTTATTAAGTGAAATAAAAATCCACAGAATAAAGCAGCAACATGCGTACCACTAGATTAAGATTTTAAACTCTTTTGGGAACGGCCTGCTTTACCTACTGGTACCGCATGTCTTATGTGTTTTTGTTAGAACTAAATGCTTGTTTTGTTTACTTATTGTACAGCGCTTGATAGATAGAGAGACAGACAGACAGATAGATAGATAGATAGATAGATAGATAGATAGACAGACAGATATATAGATAGCCAGATAGAGACAGACAGAGAGACAGACAGACAGATAGATAGATAGATAGATAGATAGACAGACAGATATATAGATAGCCAGATAGAGACAGACAGAGAGACAGACAGACAGATAGATAGATAGATAGATAGATAGATAGACAGACAGATATATAGATAGCCAGATAGAGACAGACAGAGAGACAGACAGATAGATAGATAGATAGATAGATCTGCAGTTAAACAGTAAAAACAAACTAAATGTATAACTTAATTCTGCTCTATGTCCATTTAATATGTACTATATTGGGCACTATTTATTAGTGACCTTGTTATTATTAGTGACCCCAGAGAGCAACTTGCACCTTATTTAATTTTTTTTTTTTTTTTTAACTCAATAAAGTGTCTTGTGAATTATTATACCATAATAAACTGGCCTTTTGGCTCCAGCAAACTCAGTGTTGGATTAACAAGCCAAATAATTCCAGAGAATATCATACAACTTCTATATATTTCAACAAGTATTGCTGCATTCAGTGGATTTAATTTCCATATATTCTTCCTTTGGGAAATCAGTCAGACATTTACAGTTTTGAAACATGAGATTGTTTACTGAGATGATAAATTAACAAAAATATTTAGAATATAATATATATATATATATCTACACTTTATCTGAGGAGTCAGTGTACTATCAGGCAGACTGAGCAGGAAAATTGGGTGATATCTGTACAGAAGTTAAAATAAACAAGAAGAAAAAGACACTGGATGTTTAAAAATCTCCTCACTCCTTTAAAATTTACCATAATTTATAACAGCTTTGTGTTTTCGTGTCTGCAGGAACTCACTTTATTATAAAGAAGTCTTCACAACATTCCCACAATTCCCCTGATAATAGTCTTCAAATGTACAATACATATTACCTGTCTGCATCACAGAGAGAAGGTTCATTTCAATGAATTTAGAAATGCAGGCTTGTGAGAGCTAAACCTCAACATATATGGATTTTATTACACAGTAAGACTCACAACGATAACATGAAAACACAATCGTGCAAAGGGGGGGTTTGAGTCGATCTTTGTCAGATATCTGTATATTGTAATTCCAAGATGGGCATTTTCACATAAACCTCATCTTGGATTTATATACTCATTTTATTAATTCCAAAGAGATTATTCTTCAGATATGGAGTTTTGTTTAAAACCGAAAAGTGACCATGGGTTATGCAAGTCTTATATTGTTATCATTTATTTTATTCATCTTTTTTTTTGTAGATAAAACAGCGCTATGGAATCTGATGGCAATATATAAATAATAAAATAATAATAATAATAATAATGATAATGATAATAATACTGAATATATGAAACATCTACAAAAGGGAAAAAAAAACTACCAGTGGAAAAAATAGAATACATTTGGTGGCCATTTACTGATGGAGGCATCAAAAACCACTGCTTTACCATGAGCTGTTGGTGGATCCATCTTTTTCATTTATCATAGCTCTCATAAATTCTGGGGCAGCTGAGAATTTTTTATTTTTTAATTCTTTATTTTTGGTGTGCAAAATAGTACAAGCAAACTTGCGATGCCACAACAGCTAAAGCAAGCATTGAATACCATCGGCATTTTCTGATACATACCGTGTGCCTCTCAAAGGATAAAGAACACCCCTGGCCAAAGAGGCCAAAGATGGTAGACCCCTTTAAAATCCCACCATCACTCAAGGAACTATTCTTATACTCTTAACATTAGGGTTTCTGCATAATTAAGTCTCTATTTTACCGGCAGTAAACCGGAATAACCGGAAGTTATAGGCAAGCACCACAAATGATAAAATTGCCGGCATGTCACTAACCGACCATCAAACTATAGCCTGAAAACCCAAGTCATTCAGGAACACCTTGGTTCACTGAGTTAGACCACAGGTCGTTGTGATGGATGGCACATTGTGATATATAGAGAGGAGACAAGTGTGTGCATCCAAAAGAGATAACACAGAATAGACCAGAGGAGTAGAGATGTCGCGAACATAAAATTTCCGCAAATGTTCACGAACGGGCGAACCGCCATAGACTTCAATAGGCAGGCGAATTTTAAAACCCACAGGGACTCTTTCTGGCCCCAATAGTGATGGAAAAGTTGTTTCAAGGGGACTAACACCTGGACTGTGGCATGCCAGAGGGGGATCCATGGCAAAACTCCCATGGAAAATTACATAGTTGATGGAGAGTCTGGTTTTAATCCATAAAGGGCATAAATCACCTAACATTCCTAAATTGTTTGGAATAACGTGCTTTAAAACATCAGGTATGATGTTGTATCGATCAGGTAGTGTAAGGGTTACGCCCACTTCACAGTGACAGACCAAACTCCCCGTTTAACGCACCGCAAACAACCGCAAACAGTCCATTTGCACAACCGCAAACTCCCCATTTGCACAAGGTTGGATACCAAGCTAGCCATGTCCCGTTCCTTGTCCTCACTGATGTCATTGAAGGTCTCTTCCTCCACCCAGCCACGTACACCACCAAGGGTCCCCGAAAGGTGACAACAAGCCCCCTGGGACACCTGCTGTGTTTGGTCTTCCACCTCCTCAAAGCCACCTTCCTCCTCTGACTCCTCTTCTTCAGACTCCTCTCTCTGCATTGCCTCTCTCTGCATTATTATAAGGTGTGTTAAGTAGTACTATTCCTATCAGTTTAATCCCTGTTATGTCCCCTATCAGGGGACGTGTATATGGCATAGATTTTAGGAACCGGGAGATGGAAAAAGATGCTTGGTCGGTCCTCCTACTTCAAATTTGGGGCACTGCACGTGCAATCTAATGTGCCACCAGATTGGAGTGGTGTGTTAAGTAGTACTATTCTTATCAGTTTAATCCCTGTTACGTCCCCTATCAGGGGACGTGTATATGGCATTGATTTTAGGAACCGGGAGATGGAAAAAGATGCTTGGTTGGTCCTCCTACTTCAAATTTGGGGCACTGCGCGTGTAATCTAATGTGCCACCAGATAGGAGTAGTGTGTTAAGTAGTACTATTCTTATCAGTTTAATATCTGTTACGTCCCCTATCAGGGGGCGTGTATATGGCATCGATTTTAGGAACTGGGAGATAGAAAAAGATGCTTGGTTGGTCCTCCTACTTCAAATTTGGGGCACTGCGCGTGTAATCTAATGTGCCACCAGATAGGAGTGGTGTGTTAAGTAGTACTATTCTTATCAGTTTAATCCCTGTTACGTCCCCTATCAGGGGACGTGTATATGGCATCGATTTTAGGAACCGGGAGATGGAAAAAGATGCTTGGTCGGTCCTCCTACTTCAAATTTGGGGCACTGCACGTGCAATCTAATGTGCCACCAGATAGGAGTGGTGTGTTAAGTAGTACTATTCTTATCAGTTTAATCCCTGTTACGTCCCCCTCATCAGGCCTTTTTTAGTCGAATGTATCGCCCACTGTCAGTCCCTTCGGGATCCATCCCTCATTCATCTTAATAAAGGTGAGGTAATCTAGACTTTTTTGACCTAGGCAACTCAGTAGTTCCTTACATGCCTTTACCTTAACCGTTCATGTATTATGTTATTCACTAGTCTCATCTCATTGGGCGACTCACACTTGATTTATAACTAGTGGTGGAGCTGCTGATATAAATGCACAGTTGATAACGTGCAGGCTACACCCTAAACATGACAGCCATCTTTCACAACAATGTACTGCTATATATTCATACCCTCAGTGCAACTAGCCATGATATATAACACACTTCTGTCTAAAAAAAAAAAAGAATGCAGCTTCCGAATGAATCTAAAATGGATGCTGTCCAGGAGGTGGGAGGGTCTGGGAGGAAGGGTCTGCTGCTGATTTGCTGGAAAGTGTCTGCTGACTGTGAGGTACAGGGTCAAAGTTTACTCAATGATGATGAATAGGGGGTGGACCGAACATCGCATATGTTCGTCATCCGTGGCAAACGCGAACAAGCTATGTTCGCCGGGAACTATTCGCCAGCGAACTATTCGGGACATCTCTACAGAGAAATAATTTATACAAATGCATTATTTTAATTGACACAATTATTTAGTGTTTCGCATTTGAGATTTCTGGTTGTATTGTAGACATTTTGTGGCATTTCCATTATTTTTATTGTTGGTATTGAAGGAGTTAAATAGTTCTGAATTGCCAGATTTGGCACATGTTTTAGAACTATTTTTACCCACCGGCTCAGAAACCTGCTGCTCTGGAGCTTCAGTGAATTAACTGATTCCTACACAAGGTCAGGGAAGACATATAAATTAACCAAAAATATGCATCTATTTTCCAGAAATAAGTCACCTGGCAGTTTCTATGCTCTTTTATGTTGCCTTCGCAGTCGACAGAATCATTTCTTTTTAAGAATTTTGTGTACATTTGACACAACCAAAGGGCTTAATAAATGGGCTTAATAAATACGGTAGTGAATACCGTATTAGAATATTAGAGCCTTAGTCATCATAAGACCATACAATTTAAGAAGGTTCCTTCTAACTGTTGTAGAACTACAATTCTTTTAGTAACAGCTGGGGGCAGCTAGACCAAAAGCTAGACAATTAGGCCATAGCTGATCTAAAGGATTCTCAAAACTAAATAATCTTGTGCTTTGATTTTGAATTACTTCCTATATCACAAGATACATATTTGTTATGAAATGAAATGCTAATGTTTATGAAAATAAATACAAATATATGACATGCTGACAGGAGGCGATCGCTTCTGGTAGTTCTGTAAGTGTAGGTTCTGTATTTGTCATTTGAGATACTTAAATACTCTTTTAATTTGCCTCCCATGATCATATTTCATCTTGCGTGGTGTCATTTTTGTTCTGTCATAATTATAAGAAGAATGTATTTCTTTTCGTATGGATTTTCCTTTTGAGGCATTCCTAGGCTTTGTTTAGAATGATGGTACACAGATGTCCTAAGATATTAGAAGCACCCAGACTTCTATAATAGTGACAAATATGTAAAGAACAAATTAGATTGCAAAAAAAAAAAAAAAAAAAACACATTATTGGGGAATAGAATTTATGTTGTGCACTCACTTTACTATTTTTTCATACACTGTATTCCTATAGAATGTGACACATGTGATTATTGGTATTGGCAATAATTTTGTGTTCAAATTGATCAAAACGGGTGAATGTAAGAACACAATATCTTCTTAACTGTGGTCCTTACCCAAGTCTTTAAAGTACAAACAGAACTGTAAATGTAACATAATTAAACAGGGAATCCACTATGTGTCATAGCCAATCAAATTGTTCATTTGCCTATTGAACCGATGGTACCACCCATTGAAATCTCATGGAAACTTATTCCAGTCCCAGTAGAATCATCCACGCTTTGTTGACATTCTAAATTTATTAAATTAAAATACAATTATGTTTGTTGATTTTACCAACTTCTACACTCCAATACTTACATAAAGCCAAGATAATCTCAATGTATCAATTCGCACAAAGAATTCGTATTATTAAGGTAAGCATGAAGCTTGGTTTCTCATATGGCATGAGTTCTTACCACTGTTAAAGTGTGGGATTACCGATAGAAAGTGTTTTTTTATCTACACAGTGGAAAGTGCTACATGAATGGAATTAAATTATCAGTTGAAGTCTTGTTCAGACCTTTCTTTTTGTTGAGTGAAAGTCTGCTATAAATCTCCGAATTGTAGAAGGGCATCCGGAAGGTTTAGTTACAAGCGGAGAGTCGAGCTCGACAACTTAAAATGAGTTTTCTTTCTCAATCCCACCGTTTTTGGGACAGCAGTCTCACCAGTAATTTATGTCCTGCTCTCAAAGAGAATTTCTGTTTTCTTTTTACATCGGACAGAAAGTAATATATTAAAATATAATCCAAGGAAATAAAAAAACGTGTTACTTATTTTCCAATAGTAATGCATTCTCATTTTTCGACGTGGCTATGCAGATGGAGAATGACTTACAGATGGAACATAATTTCTTAAATACATTAAATCTAATACTTTTAAGTCCGGGTATTACAGACATCTGGATATTACAAAAATGTCTGAACTGCTATGTATTACTGTATTAATAAAGACAAATACAAATAGAAAGATTGTGGGGGAATAAAGATTTGTGTAAATTGCTGAATATATAAACTAATGGAAGGTTTGAAAACACCTGGGTCATTTCTAGAATGACATGGCATGATGAAATATCAGAGTTTATTTGATTTGCTAGACAAACAGATGAAACTGGAAAATGATAAAAAAAAATAATAATAATTTTAAACTATATGTTTGTATATTTCAGATTTATAAAAAAAAAAAAATGTTCAGACATTATTATCTGTTCATTGTTTACTTGTCTAGATACAAGTTTGAATTTCTGATCCCACTCATTGTCTGTTTTGAATTTAATGATTGTATAAATGCCATTCATTTTACAGTTCTAAAGTTGAAAAATCTGTGAAGGCAAAGTCTGGTTCTCCAAATGTATAACTTAAAAGAAACAACCATTTAAACCTCATCATGTTGTATTTAACTGCAACTCACGTCTCTCATATGTATCACCTATCCAGTATTTTATCACCTCCCTCCCCCACCTCTATCTATTCGATCATGCACGGTTGGTGGGGCAGTGATGTGAGTCCTGTCACTAGTGCTGCCCAATGGGGGTTAGACCCAAAAAGGGCAGACCCAACCAGGACGGGAGTATGTTCGCCTGAAGAACAGTCAGGTATACTGGCATGAATGCCTGTCAATCATCCAGGCCAGCACACTGATAGCGGATATATGCAGAGAGCACTGTTTGCAGGGTCCTGGTGCCCTGAGCATAACGCGAGTACGTTCAATGATGCATTCACACAAAGCTTTTTGGCGGCAGTTCCCTGGTGTCCCCAAAAGAGGAACACCGGGGAACAATCCCACCAGGAATGGTTGAATAGAACCCATAATTAAAGGTGCCATGCCAAAATTAGGATGGTTGGGAGGCCTGTTCTATATTGACAGACAATGGGTAGCTATGTCATAAATGTAAACTGCAACCCTTACGGAAACATTCTGGCTGATGCAACCAATGTAATTTACACAATTCTTATGCCTACAAGTCATGTTTCATACTTCCACATACCATACTTCCCAACATTGTAGCCGCAAAATTGGGATGGGATGGGTGAGAGCATGAGAGGACATCGCCAATGCTGTGACCGCATCACTGGTGATGCTCATTAGAGGCTGGCCATCCTGGAGAAGGGGCAGGCTCACCCCTTGACAAGTGGCCTCCAGCCTTCAGGACCATGCATGGAGCACTGCTGAAGCACTCTCTGCATGGTCCTACAGCACGCTGAACATTCCGATGATGAAATAACGCTGTACTGCCCGGATAGTTAAACTAAAATGAGATGGCAGGACAGGACACGCTCAAAGCAGGACTGTTGTGATATCTGCTGTACTGAACCATTGTCCTTAGTAGTCCCATAAAACTAAGTACCTGGAAGTATGAAAATATTTTCTATGCTAGGTTGTGCCATGCTTCTGCACCGTGAACATAATTTATTTATTGTCATGTTTGTATAGCAACAACTTTTTTTTAGTGTGTGATTGCATATTTATGACCAAACAAAATCAGAGAATATACTTTTTTATCATGGATGACTAAGTGTAAATGTAATTTCTACAATATGCTTTTTTTTTTATCTGTAGGTGGTTGTGAATATAAAAAATAAATAAAAAATAAAAGTTTGTTATGAGACTCACTTGTACTTGAACAAATTTGTATTAATTGAACCGAATTTGCAATTTAGTGGGATCGAAGGTAGAGATTAACTATCACTTGAGTGCTTTTCTCGTTGTCAGACCCCTAGATGCATGTAAAACTTTAATGTATTCTGTCACTAATCTTCCTTCCCATCTCGATGCTATTAATACCATCCCAAGTTAAAATAATAAATGGGCATGTTTTAAAAATTATGAAAGGGGTGTGCATAATATATTTTGGGATTACCGGCAAAGACACTAAGTATCAGTACAGACTACCCATCCATGAACTATGTTTATTTTGAAAGATAAATAACATACTAAAATAATTTTTTAAAACGAAAAAAAAAAAATACAGCACAGTGCAGTACCCAGAGTTTGTACTTATTTCAGATAATTGATTGTATGTTGTTTGTTTGTTTGTTTATATTTTTTGGTTAGAGGGCTTGTTAAGAGAGTCCACAATATCCAATATAATCTTTATATGGGAAAAAAAAAATTCTATTCTAGTTTACAGACATTGGCTAAACATTGACATTGTATGTTTTATGGTGTGGTGCCATTATGAGGTCTAAAGTTCCTGCAAAGTCTCAACTGTAACAGAACAGACTCAAATAGAGGTAATACAAGCCATAACTTTTTAAGGCAACATTATGTTTAAATTACATGAAAGTCTTTGCCAAAAAAAGAAAAATTTAAATCCTCCTTTTCAGAGAGAGAAACTTAGGAGGCTTAGTCGAAGTTTTATTGTTGGCAGATTGTAGGAATTCTTTAAAAAGCATGTAACACACAGTAGTGTAAGATACCACAGTCCCCTAGCACTGGAATTAGAATCGGAGATACGTACTGGCTTTATTTAACAGACTATTCTTCCAAAAAAAAAAAAAAAAATACAACTCAAATTCAAGAGAAAACATATGTTCTGCTTAAAAGGCTTCATTTAAATATTTTCTTTAAGAAAGCACGTTGATAAATATTTTTATATTGACAGACTAAAACCTGAGACTAAATGATAGCAGGAGAAACTGTGTGTTCTTTTGAACTGTAAGCACTGTTAAGCCCGTGTCAGGTGTGATGAAGAGAGTGTAATTGCGACAAAGAACAGTTTTTTCCTCTTTGCCATTCTACTTTGATTTCTCATTCATACACTTGTCTAATATTCCGCAGACAAGAAAAATAAAGAGGAGGGGATTGTGTTCATTTATAAACAGGACCACAAAAACCTTTTTCTCGGGTCTGCAGGGATAGCAAGTTGTCAAGACAACAGAGAAAAGCACAAAAGACAGATGTAAAGACAGAATGTTTTCAAAGCCAAACAATTTTGGCACTCCATTAATCACTTGTGTCACTTGTGTATAACAATAAGTGTCCTAATGTACTATATTTTATCTACTGTACTTTGTATCAGCTAACAGATATGACATGCAGACTAGAGACATGAAACCACTTAAACCTAGACCTAGGCCTAGATGAACTAAAGGTCGAACTCTAATTGTTGTAGGACTATAACTCCCATACTGGCAAAGCATTTAGGCATTTGTAGTTCTACGCCAGTTCTACACCAGGAGATCTGATCTTTAGGACCACCTCTTACTTGGAATATTAGAGGAACAAGCCCATTTCCTGTTCTCAGATGTTCTGTTTATAGACCGACTCTTACTAGAGTAAAACAAAAAGTACTGAGAATCTATGTTTAAAACACAAGTGCAAATTTTACACGTTGGCCAATTTACGGAACTTTCCAGTCCCCTAAAGCACTTAATTCACTGTCTGCTTTAACTTTATAAAATTGCTGATTTTGAGAAATCAGTACTTTTATTAAAGTCCTTAGTGGCACCCTACTTGATTGACAGCCAGGACGGTTTCCTGCCACATCCATTTTTAACACGAGAATGGTAGGTCCCCAATCTTGCTTGTTTTGAGAAGCTTTGGATTCGATCCAAGCTCATCTGTCGCAATAATCTCAGTGTAGGAAGAACACACTGAAAGGAAAGATAACTCACAACTGGAGAGAATTATTGCAATATTTGTATTAGTAAAGGTGGTGGCCTGTCATTAAAAATGAGTATATTTATTTTTAATATATTTATTTTTCATTTCAAAGTGTTCCTTTAAGTCAGATGTTCTGTAGACATCCAAGCAATAGCGAAAAGGCACACAGAATTTTGGGCCTGTAATTATGAAGACAATGAATGCGACTAGCGACTCGATATTATTATTGTTACAATAACATTTAAATCTGCATAATCCATCCTAGATTAGCTGTGATGATGGATTGAAAGTGATTCTTGTTTGTTTCTTATTAGAATTTAACTTTACAGCATGAAGGAGAGTGATTACAATTTTTAATGCCAATTCATCACGTTGTCACTTTATACAATTGTTTAACAAAGTCTGCAAAGTAAACATATGCATCTTAATTGTGAGGAATCCCCAGATTTTCTATGAAGTGCATGGCTAAAAAAAAAATGAGTTAAAGGATTCTGGGTAAAAAAATCAGGGTTATTAATCTAGCTATAGAGATTGGGGCAGGATTAAGTGCTCTATAAGTAAATGTGTTGTTAACATAGACATTCTCTTTTGACGGGGCTCTTCACTAAACTTTGAACTGTAACAACCGAAAATACTAATAGTAAAATTTATTCTAAAACTGCCAAACTGCGGTTATCATTGACTTGGAGAATTTTTCCAAACCCGCTATTTTTGCCTAGATAGACATTGAGATTTTAGTTTTCTACAATGGGTCGTGGGGATTTTATTCACTTACCTGGGAATAATGAACAGCTGACAATGGAAATTACAATTTTTAGCCCAAACATCCCAAAAAATAAATGTGTTGGATATTTTTTCTAACTTGTCTATTTTATTATAAAATGTTCAGTTCCCTTGTCAGCTCTCCGCAAATCATAATTTAAAGCAATTCTCCAGTGCCAGGAAAATATCCGCTTTCCTGGCACTGCAGGACTCTGCAGTGCCCCTCACCCTCCCACTCCCCATCCCATGTTCAGAGATTTACCCCTCCCCCTTCAGTGACTTACCTAAATCCAGCGACAATGTCCCTCGGCGCTGGGTCAGGCTCCGTCCACGCTCCTCCCCCCGCCGACATCAGCCATCGGGAGAGACCTAATGCAATGGCCGTGCATGTGCATTAGACCTCCCCATAGGAAAGCATTATTTAATGCTTTCCTATGGGGATTCCGGTGACAGTAGAGGTCCTCGTGCATGGAGCTAAAGTACATCTATAATCCTTGATGCTGGTTGAGAATAATGATGGTTTAAAAAAAAAAAAAAAGATTCATAACTATAAACCCAACCCAAATATTAGACCACTCCAGATGATGAGCACTATATATCCACTGATGCTTTGTCATCAATATAGCTGTAAGAGCATTATGGGTAATGTAGTTCAAAACATTTAAATAGTCAAAGTTTGCCTACTCCTGTACTAGACAATGAGGGCAACACCCCCGCATTTCATAATCATAAAAAAAACTAACAGACGGTTTGAGATTAAATACCTCCATACATATATACATCCAGCTCATTGATTCGCAAAACCCGTGAAACTGTAGTGAACAGAATTTCACAATTTAGAGGGAATAGGACATGGAAAATGTCTCAACTAAATTCATCTTAAGTCACAGCTTGAATGGTTTAACTTAATTTTTATGTTTCAGTTTTAAATGGACTTAAATTCAGTGTTTAGCGAATAGACTTTGCAGCGATTATCATGTTTTCTGCATAAAAATAACTTCAATAGTAAATCTTATAAAGAATGAGAAGAACATTTTATTTGAGCTTACATTGCGTTACATTTTTAATGGATCGCTTTGCATTCTTACCGATAATTCATTATAGCGTGAATTGTCAGAAATTCTAAGGAATTTCAGATTAGTATCATAATATCATATTGGGCTAACCTAGTTCTCAGTTTGGCCGAGTCAGTAATTTTCACAATTTAAATTGAAATAAAATTTCACTTGGAAATTCTTGACAATTCACTCTGTTAGTGCAATTGCATGATGCATATCACCAGCTGTGGGCTCATATTCCTCTATAATTGTTGATGATTTGCTCAATTCAATGAAAAATCTTTGGCCTGTTTTTCTAGGTGTCAACAATATCTAAGTAGACTAAAAATGTTGTTAGACTTAGCTTCCAAAGTTAGGGTTTTTTGTTTTGTTAAATGTGACAACAGCGCGTTGCAATAAAAGACCCTAAAAGCGTATTCGAGCTCTGATCATCCTTCCAAATCTGTATGTTACTTACAAATTGTATCTTTTTGATCACTCCGAAGGTGCATTTTTATTTTTGTTTTTTTTATCTTCATCAACGCTACATGATGGCTGCAAAACACCGACTAAGGCTATGTCGTTCTTTTGTTGAGCTGTTACATCTGTGGTTACCTGGGATGAAGCTATTAAGGTTGCCTTGTGGAGGCACACAAAGAAAACCGTGCACATTTATAACGAGGAGGCTCTAATTAGCAAGAGAATGCAAAAGCTTATCATATTCAGTGTTTGCATTTTACAAGCTTGCTGTTGAGCTGAGACGGTTTAAGGGTGCTTATCTACCACCCTTCTTCTTTATTTCTCTATTAAAATTAATCCCTTGTAATAACAAATGAGGTTTTAATACTTATTATGTATGCAAATGGAGGGCAATAAAAGTATCTTCTACGAATACCAGCACAAAGGAATATGTCCACGGCAAAAGAAATTGTATAAGTACATAAAAATAAAAAAAACACAAACAACAAACAAAATCGTAAAATCTATTCCAATCTAAAGTCCTTGCTGTTTTTGTAGATCCTCCAGAATTTCTACTTTTGTAGAATTTGTTTTGTGACCGAGCTGTTGTAGTCTTTATAAATGTAATCAGCCAGAAACTGTTTTATAAAAATATGTCATATATGAGGACTAAGATATCTGCATGCACATATGTGTGGTTAATGAAATAAAATCTGGTTTAGGTGTAAACAGCATACGGGGGTTTTCCTTCTCAAATCACAGAATTGGCAGTTGCCCTAGCAACTAATAAATTATGTGATGATGATGCTTGCCAACCTGTTAGCAAAGAAAGAGATCTGAAAAAAATCCATCCAAGTGGCAAGCAAGCCTTTTAAAAGATTAGTGTAAGCTGTGGGAACAGCCTAAGGTTAAAGTTTTCAAATCTAACAAAGAAAGGTGGCTCGGTTGTATATTTAACACATGCAATATGTTCAAACACATGCAGGTGGTTTCAACTTAAATATATTAAATCTAAGCGCTTTGAGGCAAGCTTTTACAACACAGTACCTTGCATTGTAAAGTATTCATTTATTAAAGAGACATGTTAATATATACAAAACGTAAACACACGTATACGCCTGAAACCCGCAGAAAAAAGGAGTCCGTAAAATAAAAAGAGAGCGGGGGATGGCAAAGGTTGTTCAATGAACCAGAAAATCGGGAGAATTGAAGTATTAACAAAATTGCTAATTTTAAGTGAAGCTAGTCAAAGTGGAAATGTCCTTTATTAACAGTTTGATTATTTTTAACAAAAACAAGATTATTTTTCTGGTACCCTAAATTCCTCGTTTTGTTAGCCCCATAGGATCTCTACTCAGAACAAGGATGTATAAAATGGCCCATGTGTGTGAATGTCTATAGGAAATGCAATGGGGCTAAAACAGAACATCCGGACATCTTCTGAGCTGCTATGGACATAAAAGCAGTAGAGGTTGATAGTTTGAGGCATGTGTGGTGTCCCCAACACCCCAAAAAAAGAATAAAAAGATTAAATCTATTGACATTACAAGAACTACTATGGTAGAAAAAACATGTGTCGGTCATGATTATATCTACAGGTTACATTCTCCTCTTCTCTGTTAATAACTGAAGATGCAGCTGGTTATGAGCAGAGCAAGGCATCTCACGGGGTTCAATGGGTAGAGCCAACAAGTCCGGTGGGATCGCTCCACCATCTTTAAACGTTACCAGCCGCTAATGCATAAGAGGGGAAAATACAGATATATCTGCTTATAGTTCGGGATATTTATAGAATCTTGCCATATCTGGTTTTTTTTTACAAGAAAAATAAAAAAGGCCAACTTTTAAATGAAAATAACACTGTAAGACTGGCTTGCGGGAATATGCTGGTTTGAATAAGGAGGATCTTAAGAAGATAGGTATAACTGTTTAATAAAAAGGAGCCAAGTACTGCTTTACTGAACTGCATCTTATTAACACGGAATAATGTAAGTGAAGGCTGGATTCATTAGACTAATGGAGCTCAGCAACACTGTCTTCTATTATTCTACAATATACTAAAAAGCAAAATGATTTAGAGTTAACCATATAATCAATTTAAATATGTAGTTACTACGTGCTACATTATTCTAGAATTATAACAGACATTTGCATTAGTAACAAACAATATTCTGTAAGTACATTGCAAAATACAACTCAACAATGATAGTTTTAAATATATTGCAAAAAAATGGGGAGCAATTGCTATACTAAAATGTTATGGATTATTAAAGAAAAACCAAAAGTGTTAGGAATACAAATAAGTGTTCCCAACTCTATCGTGTCCTAGTTCATATTTAGCTTCACCCCCTTTTAACCTGTAGATTCACTCTGTGCTGACGACTGCTTCTCATTGCTTAACATTATCCTGGGGGCATCTCTTTCACGATGATGGTCCAATCAAATGCTCCAACGCCATGCGCACGTCCAGTCAAATGATTCTCATAGGCATGCATTGAATCCAAAGCCTCCCCTATGAGCTCCATATGGCAACGTTCAACGTCCTCATGAACGTCGACTGTCACATGACTGACTAAAACGCGGTAGTTGCACATGAAGCGTCTCTAGTGGCCGTCAATTTACTGCAATGTTTACACTGCAGTAATTAAACTACGGGGACATTGCATTCAGGTCAATTCATTGAGATGAAGTGGTCTTGGTGCCCTTATTAGTCCTTTTAAATGGTAACAGACATTTGTTGTCCAAGATAGCCAAACTTAAAAATGGTTCAGATAGAGAAATTGTTTACATTTTGCTATGTTGTGCTCTCCCAGAGAAGCATAGAATTCAATGTTTTTACTCTGTCGGTGCAGAGCAAGTGCCTCTAGTGGCCGCCTGGGAGACAGCCACTAGAAGCTTGTGTAACCCTGCAATGCAAAGATTTAAGGTTTTACAAAATGGCAATGTTTTACATTGCAGGGTTAACACTAGAAGACTTGTACAACCACTGGGATTTGTAGTTCAAGTGTTAGCTTCCTACACTAGGTAGGTGATAATTTAACTATAGCTCCTAGAAACCTTGCTTTGCACATAAAGCATTAGTTTAGGGACAAAACACTGATATAAAAAGCGTAGTTAGTCACTTCCTGGTTTGGCAAGATCTTCACATATATAATTTTTATATTCGTTTTAATGTATCGTTTTATATCTATATGATGCACAATACATTATTTTTTTTCATATTAACGTGGAGTGTCCTTTAAAGTAAAACCTGAGAGGTGCGCTGAGGCCGTAATGCCTTTTTCACGCACAAGGGTTAAGGAATAAGATGTATGTCAGATACTTTTTTTAAATTTCAAAGCAGGAAAATGTATATCTCTAAATCTATGCTTCTACTGACAAATGCAGGGATCAGTCTGGATGTAATGTGGAATTTGATAAATATTCTAATTCCTGTACTTTGAAAGAGATTTGGACATTTTCCCGATTTTTAGAAGATTTGAATTGTTAAATTACAAGTTGCGTGATCCATATGTAGTTGTGAAGCACAATGCAGAATTACCACTACACAAAGCAATGCCATTGTATTTGCAAAAATCATTTTAATATATAATGGATCAGTTATGAAACCCTTGTGCCCAAGCTTTGGATATCACACAAATGCACATGATCATTTTTATGATGTAGTTTAAAATACATCTGCTATTCTAGTTTATTACATTTAACTATTTCATGACTCGATCAGTCATTGAGTACTCTCAATATCATTGACAGCTGACAGATGTATCACTATATAAAAGAATATTTATTTTTTATTTTTTGTCCCCTTCGAAATATGTGAAAGGTTTGGAAATGTCTGCCAATGTATTGTCAAGGGCACAGCATGACTTACAGTGTCTACATAAACAATTTGAAAAAGCAAAACAAACAAAAAACAAAAAAACTGTTCTGATATTGTTATATTGTTGGAATAAAAAAGAAGTGTCAATTTCGGTGCTGATGTTCTGAAAGTAACAGATTCATGCTAGTGACCTCAAAGATCCCACTGAAAAGTAACAAAATCCATCGAGTAACATTTTTAAAAAAAATTTTTTTATCTGGATCTATGCAAAAGAACAATATTATAATTAATTTAGCGTTTAGTAGTGAAGGCTATATTGTTTGTCTGCACTTGAAAAGAACAATGTGCTTAGAACAATATACAAGATTTTTTTTATATGATCAATAAATAAGCTTTTAATTCCTTACTGATTGCTTTTTCAGATATCTGGCTTTTCAAATTATGTGTTGGTCATCATTTAAATACTAATTAGAGGATCCTGGTGATTCATCAGAGGCAGAGGGGTTATTGATCAAACAACAAGCTGTGACAACAGAAACGAGAAAGACTGTCATAATTTATAGCCATTGTAAGGAAATTGACAAACCAGACATAAAGACAGACAGACAGAAAGGCAGACAGACAGCTAGATAGATAGATAGAGAGAGAGATAGACGATAGATAGACAATATATAGATAAATATATAGATAGGTAGATAGATAGATAGATAGATAGACAATAGATAGATGATATATAGATAAATAGATAGATAGGTAGATAGATAGATAGATAGATAGATAGATAGATAGATAGGTAGATAGATAGATAGATAGACAATAGATAGATGATATATAGATAAATAGATAGATAGGTAGATAGATAGATAGATAAATAGATAGATAGGTAGATAGATAGATAGATAGATAGATGATAGATAGACGATATATAGATAGATAGGTAGATAGATAGATAGATAGATAACCCCTTCAGTGCTTCCTAACCCCCTTAGTACTGAATGCGTTCAATTAAAAAGAATTCCACAGCCTATTAGTTATGGAAAATACATTAAACAATATATATTTTTTTATTCTACGCAGAAATATTGAAAGTAATTCTTAACATCCAACTCAACAAAATAAATGTAGGCCATTGAGCTTTGGAAATGGGCAAATAATGTTTGGAAAAGGAGTATGCAGCTAGTTATGGGATTCTAAAATTCCAAACTGGAAGAGGGATATGAACAATGTCTGTATGTTTCAATAAACATACAGTAAGTATGAATAGATATTACAATATTCTATCCAGTCCAGTATAAAAGTATAAACGCAGGGTGTGCCGGTCCTGGTGAGTATGTCCAGAAAACCTTTCCAGGTATGCAGTAACAGAAGATACATTTTTTTTTATTAAAGAACAAAGAATATGAGAATATTATTTCTGTATTGTGTAACAATCTTTAATCAAGCACAGGGCCCCATTAAGGATCTTTCTCATGCTTTTATACACAAACCACATGTGTTATGAGTTATTTATCATTCCAAGGATGAGACTTGCTCCTTAGCTAATTCGCATTGTTTTCGATTTGGCCATCTACTCTTCCCTACGCATATCCCTCAAAGGCAGAGTGTAAGGTCTTTGTAAGAGTCACTTACTTATCGAAAGCAGCAATGTATTATTAATGATTGCTATGTATGAGTACCTGAGCCCTGAGTGGATCGTGGTAAATGAAATCATCCATCTTCCAATCCCCGATGGATAAAATGTTTATTTAGTAATAGTAGGTCATATTACATCAACTTCCTTCTCACAAGTTGATCTGTAATTCTAATCGATTTAGGCCTGACAGCTTAATTCTAAGCAGCACCACAAACATACACACTGATTTTATTAACAGGTCGACAATTATCGATATCGTGTTGTAACTCTATACAAAAGGCTCACACGTTATGAGCAAATGCATTCGTATTGTCGGTCTGTGACTGACAGACTTCAGTGTATGGCCAGTATATACTGTGATCTGGTGTCATTCACTAAGATATAAGAACTAAGAATATCTAGTAAAAAGAGCTTAAAGAGGCATTCCAAGCACCATAACCACTTCAGTCATATGTTTATATCCTCTCCCTGCTTTCATTCCTTATGTTATGTATATAGTAATACACGATTGGCTGGTCCATATGGGCCCCATATCACTTTCTTGTTTTCTGGACATGTTTTTGTATAGTATGACTTTGCATGTTATGGCTACGCTGATCAAAGCAGCCTTTTCTTCTTGTAGGCACTGCGCTTGGGCCTCGCAAGCAAGCTTGCCACACTAACTGGGCACATAGTCCTCTCTCCCTATTCTCCACCGGGTGAAGGCTTGGGCTGGTCAACTCTGGATGGCCACACATTCATGTTTTGAAATTTTCAGCAATGCTTCTTTATGAGAAACATATGATTGGCTAATCCGAGATGGCAAAACCATGAGTAATGTGCCAAGGAGAATCAAGGGACGAAATTCGGTAGCTGCTGAAGACACTTCTATTGTTTGGGAATGGTACGTTTTGTAGCATTCCCTTTTTTTTTTTATAACCCATTTTTAATAAATTATCTTTAATTTCAAAATATATTTCAATAACATTGAAATTTTCACCATAAAGTGTCATTTTAATTCAACGGAAACATAAAAAAAAAAATGTATTCTACAAATCACATATTTAACCCTTCTCTTTTCCACGCACATAACAGTAATGTTTAGCCCTACCTTTTCTTGCCTATTCCCGTAACATATGGCACCATCTACTTGTGTGCAATAACATTCCGTTTCCCTATTGAATCTATATCCTCCATGGACCAGACTGCTTACTTCATTCTTCTGGAGTTTATCACCAAAGACTTCTCATTGGGGAGCATATCGCTTATGTTCCCTAACACAGAATGAAATACTTTACTATATCTACCAAGCTTAAGTAACATATTGCATTATCGCATTCCACTTTATTCCCAAAGACTGGTGGGTTATCATGGGATGGTCATAATGCAAACAGCAATCACTATCTCGAACATCCCTCTATGAATGCAATTTTTTTTTTCATTCTTATTTTCTTTTTGACATATATTTTTTTAAAGACATTTCAGGAATGAATAACTGAAAATAACAGCTTTTAAAGGTTTCCACAATTCTTTGTGTTCTGTATCATAATCACCTGCTTTTATTTTTGAAAAGAAAAAAAAGGAATGATATAAGTCACATGGGGGCACATCCATATGTTTCCCTTCCATTCATTATGTTGGGTATATATTGAGCAGGTTCCGATGCTATCACAAGCTGGTAATAAATCACTTTTGTTATCAAACTGCTTGTAAAAACTGTTGTGTTCTCAGAGAGATTGTTTATGGCAATTACATTGCTTTTACCTAATGAAGGTTTCAGAATCTAAAAGTAAACAAAAGTAATTTACACATACCCAAGACGGTAAGCGAAATTATCCTTTTTGAACCATGTCTTATGCTTTTCTATTAATGACTTGCTATTTTATAATTATCAAATAAAATGTCTTTTTGGCTTTCTTTGAAGAAATACTGAAAATAAAATACATATTTTCACATATAAAAAAGATAAACAAGGTATTACTGATCTTACAATTAAATAACTACCTGATTTGCATTTAAATAACCTCTTGTTCATTTTCATTATCTATTTAAAGGTAAATAATTTGGCCTGAAAATGGTATAGGAAGAAAGTAGGTAACGTCAAGACATGCAAGTGAATAATTTATTTATTTTTAATATTTTTTTATTGCAATAAAAAAAGGTACAATTGTATACTAATCAATATATACATTAGAAACGTATATCAAACTTTGTATGTGATTAAATCCCATAATATATATATATTCAGACTCTGTATGTTCAAAACATATTCACATTTTGTATATCATGAGTATGCCAATATTCAATATAATACAAGAAAAACAAATGTGTGAATTTCAGGCGCTTATTATTTAGTGATTATTTTAGATAATAGCAGCTTGAACACTTTGTGGATGCTCCAAAAATCACCCACTGTTTAGAAAGCAGAACAGGGCACACAGAGAGGATAGAAAGTGAAAGAAATCGTCTCCACTCCGTGCAATTTAAGTGCAGCGCTAATTTAGAGTAAAATTGACTCACCCTATTGATATTGATTGTGTGGTTCAACTGGCTCTGAGTTGCAGAAGTTTGTGTCAAATGAAGGGTGACAACCCCCTCTTGAACCTGGGCAACACCAAAGACTGGATCCGCTTTTTAAACGAAATGCACAAAAAAGTGCTTTTTAATGAAATTAAAATTGAATGCAATTCAAGTGCAAATAAAAGTACAAATAAAATGCAAATAAAAAATATGTATAAAATGTCCGTTTGGATCCTCCGAAACGCGTTTCACCTATCCTGTAGGCTTTTTCAATCGGCATGGTGTTGCTTCCTGGTTCCGGTATTTACATCATCAGTCTGAGACTTCCTCTTCAACTCTAATCCTATCGGAATGCATCCTTGTGTCTGGCTCCTCCCTTTCACAGCTTAACTCAATGATATTGCTTCATTAGGTCATCTATAGATAGACGGGACTACATATCCCGAAATGTATTGCGGCCGCACTATTTTGTCACTTCCGGTACGGCAGAAATGACAATCCCATCATACTTAGCCATACTATAGCAAATTTCGCTCAAATTTAAAGAGAAGAGGGGAGAGAAAGATTTTTACAACATCAATTGGGTGAAGAGCTAAATCAGATCCATATAAAATATTGAAGAAATGTGACTCCAAAAACCACAAATATATATATGGTACCTCACTATATACAATCTAAAAATCCCTGATATACAACTATATACAATACAGAAATCCCTGATATTGAATCAGAAAAGGGGACTAATAACTTCTAATAGAGTATGGATCTGACAAAGATGTGATAAACCTTTCCTAACTAGGTATAGGTCTAACAAAGATACAATAGGTCACTTCTAACCTTAATTTGATCAGGCAGAGGCACAGCGGATCACAAGAAATGGTACAACTCAAAGTCCACATTGAGACCGTGTGGGACCTGAGTGTCCAAATCAAAGATCCACCGCATCTCCGCCTGACCCAATTTCTTAATTATGTCGTCACCCCTCCAATTGGGATAGACTTTTTGGATAGCAAAAAAAGTCAAATATTGGGGATCGCAACCATGATGTTCTTTGAAATGAGACGAAACACTATGTTGCATAAATCCTTTTTTAATGTTACGAACGTGTTCGTTTATCCTTATATATAACGGTCGTTTCGTTCTCCCTACATAATATAAATTACATGTACACTTAAGTACATATATGACTTGCTTAGTATAACACGTAATCATATTTTTGATCGTATATTTCTTTTTACCCTGAGGATGTAAAAAGGTGGTCACGTGTCTCTTACTACTTCCTGTCCGCCTACATGATATACATAGCCCACATCCAAAAAAAACGTCTTTATGTAAAAAGGTTTTGGGCTTATTGCCATTTTTTATATGGTTTTTAACTAGCTTTGATGCTAGACTCGGGGCTCCCCTGTAAACCACTTTTGGCTGTTCTGGTAATAAGTTATATAGTATGGGATCAGCCCTCAATATTGGCCAAAATGTTGTGATAATTCGTTTCACCTGTTTACTCTTCGAATTAAAGTTACATAGGAAGGGAATATTTTGATTTGTATTGGCATTTTTGCTCTTATACTCCAAAAGTTTCGGTCTATCCTGAGATTTTATTTCCTCTATTGTGTTTTGCAAGATATTATTATTATATCCCTTTTCTATAAAACGGCTTTTCAATTTTTTCGCTTGGACATTATATGTTGTTACATCAGTACAGTTCCTTCGTATCCAAAGGAACTGTGACTTTGGAATGTTTAAAAGCCATGGCGAAAAATGGCAACTTTGTAAATCTATATAGTTATTTACATCTACCAACTTGAAGTGGGTTTTAGTTTTTATAATGCTTTCTTCAATGTAAATTGTTAAATAAAAAATTCACACTCTGTCTACTGTACTCTGCTACCAAATTGATCCCCCAATTATTAAAATTTAGATATGCCAGAAACAGTTGAAGAGTCTCTTCTGGGCCGTCCCAAACAAAGAAAATATCGTCTATATAACGACGATAGGAAACGAGGTTTGCACGCCAGTCCGCGTTATCCAAAATAAAAGCATGCTCCCATAGAGCCATAAAAAGATTCGCATAACTGGGTGCAAACCTCGTTCCCATCGCCGTGCCACATATTTGAAAATAAAAATCGTTGGAAAACCAGAAGAAATTGTTACATAATATAAGATGAATGCCTTGGATGATAAAGTCTATTTGATCTTGTTGGTACAATTCTGACTGTTCTAAGTGGAATCTTACTGCCTCTTCTCCTCTATTGTGGGGAATAACCGTATAAAGAGAGCTAACATCAGCCGTAACTAATATGTAGCTCTCCTTCCAGGTCATGTCTCGTAGGGTCTGAAGTATGCTTATGGTGTCCTTAAGAGGACTCAGGGTTTGTTGGACAAGGGGTTGGAGGCAGTGGTCTATATATTCCGATAGTCTACTGGAAATCGAATTGATTCCAGAGACTATCGGACGACCCGGTGGAGCAACAGGATGTTTGTGGATCTTTGGGAGATGGTAGAGTACTGGGACCCTTGGATGTTGAATATTTAAATAACTATATTCTTGATCATTAAGGATCCCTTTGTCTCTACCAGCCCCAAAGAAACTCCTAAATTTGGTTTCTATCTCCTGTGATGGATTACCAGGAAGTCGGAGATAGGTAGTTGTGTCCCCCACCAATCTCAGACCCTCCTGGAGATATTGGTCTACGTCCATCACAACTATCCCCCCCCCCCCTTGTCCGCAGGTTTGATCACTATGTTTTGATCTTTTTGTAATTCCTTCAGAGCTAGCCACTCTTTCTTATTCAAATTCCTATTGATGGTTTTAGTCTTAATGTTATTAATTTCCTGCATCACTGCCTTTTCAAAGCTTATCATTTCATCAGAAATGAAATTATGCGGAAAAAAGATAGATTTTTCTCTGAGTGTTGTATGTACAAACTCAGATTGAGTGGTTTCTTCATTGAGGTGTCTATCATTCCTCACAAAACATTTTTTCAAACATAACTGTCTCTTAAATTTGTTCAAATCCACATACATCTCAAATCTATCTAATTCTTTAGTCGGGACAAATTATTCAATATACATTGTACCGACTTTTAGATATAAACAAATACAAATATAAATAACTGGGGAAAAGGACAGAATATTCTAATATTTTAACCAAAGTAGGCCTTTTAAGCATTTTCATATATTTACATCACTCTATATCAATCTTATTGTTGCCTCATATTCAATAGAGTATGAGGCAATACTCAGTTAACCTAGGGAACTTTCTTTATTTGTTGATCTCTCTATCTATATTTCCTCTGGGTTCGAGCTGATGGGTAAACCGGAGACCATACGTATTAAAGGTAATACCATCTCCCAGAAAGTTTGTATCAGGGGACAATGCCACCAGATATGCAGAAGCGTACCAATATCTACTCCACACCTCCAACAACTTTCCGATGTTTCGGGATTCCAAGTGTGCGGTTTTGCCGGTGTGTGATACCAACCAGTAAGAAGTTTATATCCTGTCTCTTGGTGCCTAGAGCTTGTCGTTAAGGAGTGAGTTAATATAAATAATTGTTTTGGTTGGATAAGCTCAACGGCCAGGTCATAAGAGGCTGCCTGTTAAAGGACCAGGTTCGGAACACTATAGACTTTATGTCCCATAGTTTCCATCACCTGCCTCTTGGTTGAAAAGTGCTGGAGTATATATTATACCTGATGGTTGACCTTGTCACAGCAGATGCTTGGGAATTATGATGCTAAAAGGAAATTGAAGAGACTGGGTAATATAGTTCACAAATGTCTGCTGTGCCAAAGTCAACCATTATTGGAAAAGTTTACCTACATAAAATGGGAATGTTGCTAAAATGAACGTCAAGTAAATAATACTTCAATTTTAGATGTAGACTCGTTTTTGTTAAATAAACTATCTATGGTTAAAAAAAGCAACATAACAGACTTCAAAAGACCTTTGTATTGTATTTGCTTGCTTGGCAAGCTGCTGTTGTTACTTTAAGTCATGGTCCCTTGCACACAAGTCAAAGGGCAACAGCAAAATATATGTTAACTTCATTTCACCTGGAAAAGTCTGTGTCTCCCTAAGTGACCTAGGCTGAATGCATTCTAGAAATTAAATAGCTCTCCTAGTGTCATGTGAATATGTGTCATTAAAGCTCTGGCCTCACTCCGGGTATAGTTTCATAGCTCACGAAGATGATCCCACAGCAAAACGCACATTACCGGGCAAAGAAAATATATGGAAATCAATTCTAGCAGCTTCTTGTATAGAATATAGAAGAGCGTAAAATACAAAAAAATGTTTTATATAAATATATATTGATATATATATATAGTAATTTAATTTAACATTATTATTTTACAAAACATTAAGCAGAGAAGGGAATGTTTTCTTTTCTTAATGTAATGTTATTCGACGATTGCTTTGAACCGTTCAATATTTGAGATCTTGAAATTCTCTGCTACATATAAGGGGAGCGTAGTAATGGAACAAGTATTGGAAGATTTCTGCTTTGCAGACCTATAGGGACCCATCATTTCTGAATACTTTAACAGCTGATACGACAAAGACGTCCATTACCTAAATGGGCAGCACTCTCTATTGATCAGAGCACCACTTAGCAATCCCATTTGTCATCATATAGTCTGTTCGAGCATCTTTTTGCTGGTTGAACGGGGGAGGGGACTGAATCAGGTGTTGCTGGTGGTCACTGTACATGATAAATACAAGTAGGAATCATGTAATGGGCTGAAAGCTCGTCTTTGTAGGATATACTGCCCAGAAAAGATCCTTTTAGTAAATTCTGAAATTAACAAATATTTTGTGGATTTGAAGGAGTTGAATAAATTGACTGACTGTTTGTTTTTTGTATGCTAAAGTATATTTTAATATACATTTTTACGTGGTCATAATAGATAGAACAATGTATAATTCATCTTTTACAACAATTATATTTTCTTGTTTTTGTTTTTTAGCTGTAAGGTTATTTGATATTTAATATTTTTAGATTCCAATGTAAGTGTTATTCACAAAACTGAGAATTTTAGGAGAATTTCAATGGAATTGTAAATCTTGGGCCAAAACAGCAAAATTGGAAAACATAGTTTAGATTGAGATGTTTTGGTATAAAAGTGTAAATGTCTTTGCAATTCTATGCAGATGATAATTTTAGCAAATAACTCTTGACAGTCTTAAATTCATTTTGTATTTTGCTTAACCACAGTATAGCAAAAAACAAAACAAAAAAAAAATTCAATTATGGTCAGATTTAATATTTTTGGATAAGCTTTTCACACGATTTATTATTTTTGGATATACATTTAGAGTGACTTAGTATTTTATTAAAAATATGTCAATATTTTGATACTTTTAATATAATTATATTGTTTTCATATAGGATTATTATTATTATTATTATATATGTTTTAATATTTTGACCATCCGAAAATATTAAATCAATTGAAAAGCTTATCCAAAAATATTAAATTCAAAATATTAAAATTAAATTTAGCATTTTTAGGAACTCATAACACCTTATATGCCTTCACAATTCCTCTAACTAAGAAAATAGTGGGTTATTTCCTAACCAGGATCTCTTCTCCTGTTTAGCTTGGCTGCTTATTTGATCTTTAATAGTTTTGTAACATGTTTTGTAATTTTTCGAGTAAACAGGAAAAGAGGAGATATAAAAATTATTTAAAGATAGCTTTTAAAAAAAAAAAAAAAAAAAAAAAACACCTTTAAAGGTTCTCTCCACTCACAATAAAGAATACAGCGCAATGTAGTGATTATGGTGCTCGGAGGTTGCAGGCTGCGTCCTTCTGGTTCTGCGTGAAACTATTTTGGAACAGTTTGACTCAAACCAGTAATACCCAAAGCACCTGTAGCCCAGTTCCTTGCTTACTGTATTACTTCTATGGAAGCTACATTGAAAAAGGGTTTTGTCAGCCTGGGTTAGATGAATTAAAGGCAGCCCATGGATTGAACACTGTTTAAGTACTCTAATATGAGCAAGATATTCTAAATTATGTTTGTACAGTTAAAACACACCTACTGATTCCCTTGTGCTGAGCTATTTGTGTCTTGTCACCTATTTGTGTCTTGTCGGTGTCCCTAGAGATCAAATCCAGGAGAGATCCTACATATCAGGACTATTCTGCCAAATTCAAGACCATTGGGAGGTGTGACCTAAGATTTTGTTGCCAAACCCTGAACTTGTACATGAAAGAAAAATAAAATGAAATTTATATCTCTCTAAATCACTGACCTTTATGGTGTTTCCTTACGTTTAAAAGTAAATAACTATGGTTTTAATTAGCTTAGTTAAAGCATGTTGACAGACACAGAGTAAATACAAGTGAATGCTTAAACAGTAAATTAATAAAACCACCGTGGTCTGAACAACTAATTTTGTATAGGTGCCAACAGCATTTGGATTTGTTTGGAGGTGAGATCTTGAGGGACTAATTAACTCCAGGTCCCAGACTGTCCTGAAGGAGTCCATGAGATCAGATGCAACCAATCACAGCTATTCATTTATGCACGAAACATTATTTTCTGCTCAGTCCCTTGGTACCTTATGCAGGCAGAGATTTCGTAGAATTGATTATGCCAATCCAGTTTTAGAAAGGGAACAGAGGAAAACAAGAATTCTTCAAGTTTTGTTTTGTCTGATGAATAGGGTTCTTGCTAAGTTTTCTTTAACATTCTATGCACATATATATCTCTTAATAACCTTGAAATATATGTGTATGCACATATCAGTTGACGCATGTTTTAATATTGATCTTAATGATGTAGTAAAAGTAATGACTAAGTATGACACTGCTTTTTTTTCTTCAATTACAATTCCTACGACACAGTGCTAAGGACTTATTTGCGGTCAAACTTTAGATGCCGTACAACGCATATCTCATTTGATGCACCTTTGTTAATTGGAATTTGATTAGTCGGTTAGAAATGATAACATGCCCGCATATTCTGCAGCGCTGTACAATGGGTGGATGAGACATACGAGAATATTTAATTGTAATATTGTTTGAGCAGGGTCCTCATCAACCTATTGTTCCTCTCAATATATTTTGTGTGTCTCCCCCTTCATATTATTGCATTGCTCTGAGAATAGTATGGCGCTATGTAAATGCCAATATTAATGAGACACGCTTCGAATTGTTCGATAATATCCTTACACCAAATCTGTGAGGAAAGAAATGTATCCAGAAGTGACATTCTATTAGGGATTTGAATGAGTGAATTCTTATTGACAAAGATAAGGCAGTTGAGTTAACTGGTCGTGTAATGAAGTGTATAAATAGGCTGAAGTACAAAGCAATGGATTGCATTCCACTAAAGCTTTAATGATTGGTGATTGGCGGAATGGCATATTGAAAAATGAAATTAAGGGGGGTGAAAAAAGAACTGTTCTAAACTAGGAACAGTCATTGTGGAAATCCACAGAATAATAAGCATTTTGCCCCCATTTGCACCTATGTTGTCTTAAAGGAATACTATAGGTACCAAAACAACTTATGCTTATATAACTATACAACTATATATAATTATACATCATTTTGCTTAATAAGGCGGTTTTGGTGTATAGATAATACCCCTGCTGTCTCGCTGCTGAATTCTCTGTCATTTAGGAGTTACAAATGTCTCTATGTCACCTATGCTTCCATTTTGGCTACTTTCACCTTAAATGTGAAATTCACTTTGAATTCCCAGCATTATTGTAAATAACTCTGTTAGAGTTACAGTTCAACAGTTCACATCCTTCCAAGTTCAATAAAACGAGTCTCATTAAGATGGGTAATAATACCGGTTTGATACTAAATATACCTGTACTTGTTGTTTACTCTGACATTATTATTGGTAAAGCCAGTTATAACAAAGAGCTTCTGCAAATTTCGCTGTAAAGCAAATCCATATTTTATCTGGGTTATATACATCCTCATGTCAGCATTTTGAATGTTCACAGATTTTCGGAAAACTATACCTGTCACGGAAAAAAATTACACAGCGTCACTTTAGCTGAAATCGAATAGTGCTAGCCAAATTGCTAAATTATAAGCTGCAGACCAACTGGTGGCTCTCGAGATTTATTTTTGTGTGATAGACTTGTCGGTTCCTTAATGTTAAATTCATTAGTTTTATAAGATTCCACATTCCCTGCTAGTTTGTCTAATTGATATGTGGTTGACCCATTAAAAATGTAAGAGTTAAACAATACCGCTCTAAACGTAACATCAAGGTTTAGTAAGCTCGTGGTCGAGACCCTCTGAACCTGGTGGATATCAGTAAACAGTAATTTGTTTTACAAGCATGTCCTCACCATACTTAATAACTTAATGCAATTAGTAATGATAATAGTCACAACAAATACAAAGTGCGCAATTCAAAATTGTAAATCCATATATGTTCAAAACGCTTGTGTGGGATCCCCTTAATCCACGTCGAAATGATAAAACAAAAGAAGGATGACTATGGGAGATCTGATCCCTCTTCTAGCTACAAGTCATCTTTCAGTAGAGGGTCCAGGATCTCCCATAATCATCCTACTGTGCTATACACTTGAGCCAAGCGATAAAACTGGCTCTAGGTTTGTGATTGTGACTACATTTTATTTAGTTAAACTTTGCATGTAGCTACCTTTGGACTATTGTTTTCCCTGTAGAAAACTATTATAACTAGTACAGGAGAAGCATAACGTTGCATTGCTCCACATATTGTGTGTATTTCTATTAATGATAATAGCATTTTACCAGCACCAACATATTCAGTAGCGCTTTACTGTTAAATGGGGATACATAAAAGCAAAGTATAAACAGAGAAAATAATGTTGAAAGAGCTTACAATCTAGGCAGAAGAGGGGTGATGAAATACATCACAGGCAACAATGTTTTAGTAATTCGAATTGAGTCCAGAAGGATTTATGAAGCCAACATAAAGGTGGGAAAATAGTTGACGCATGAGAGGAGCATCGCCTACGCAACATTGATATAAAATTTTTGCTTTGATATTTAAAGGGTAATTGTTTAAAATATATCAAGCTTATTGAATCATGTTTACCGTATACCTGAGAACACGTTCCTACATTCCGGTGAGCTTGTTCTTGGTTGGGCAATAAGACGGTTATACAACTATTCATAATTTAATAGCTTTGTCAGTGACCTTTCCAGAGATTCATTATGCTGTCTGAAGGGGTTAAGTGCTTCTCGTTACTTTTTTATTTTGTTTTTTTTGTTGTTGTTTTTTTTATACCTGAAGGACACATTCATTATACAACGTACATTGATTCTGACCATCACAGGGAGCACTTTGTATCTCGGTATTTCCAATTGGAAAAAAAAAACGAAAAACCCTTCCATACCATTCTAGATTTCCTCGGAGACTAGTTTTATGAAGCTATAAAGACTGTCAACCAGAGACGAGAACTCTCCGCCACCTGAGCTGCAGACTCAACTATCAAATAACATTTAATTGCGAGATGACAGTATGTGGCTCGACTAGAATTCCGATCTCAAAATATTATCCATAACAATGTCTGCACAAAGTATATTGTTATCGCAAGGGCAGGGTGCCAATTGCGTGGGGGGGAAGAGCATTTTAAAACCCTTATTACCAATAGCATTTGACTTTCTCTTATAGTAACGATATATAAAATAATCAGAATTCGACCAGGTATCAGCCCTTTCCGTAGTTTATAAGACATTATGCTCAGAACAAAATAATTGTAACCTCTCTCATACTGGATGTACAGCTACTTCATGTCCTTTCTTGCAACATAAAATGCATTTTATATCGTAGTGGGAGGATGCTTTGTGCAGAGTAGTGTGTGGATGGAATAGTGAAGCATATTGCCTATAATGACAGCCACAAGCTAACATCAATGGCCCTGTAAAGAGCTGTCTTCCACATGTCTGTGTGTTGATCTCTTTCAGAGTTGGAAGTTAATCATTTTCTTTCACATTTAAATAAAGTTCTTTGCCAGCTGGAGTTCTATCATTTACCCAACCTATCAGGGTTGTATTTGTGAGAAGTGTTTGTGAGTTCGAAGGTAAGCATGTTTTTGTATGAACTATGTGTTTGTGACTGTAGTAGTTTATTTGTATGTACTATTAGCATTTGAATGCGATGGTGTGTTTGTATGTAGTGTTGGTGTCCAAATGCAGGTGTGTTTTTGTATATTGTGTTGGTGTTTGAATACTGGGATGTGTGAATATATACACATACACTGTCACACACACATACGGACACACATACACACTTCAACACACACAGATACACATATACACTGACATAAATACACATAGACACAAACAGAAACACAGGTGCATACACATACTGACACAGATACACTGTAACACACACAGATGCACACATATACTGTCATAAATACACACACATACTAACACACATACACGCTGACACACACAGATACACATACAAATTAAAACAGATACAAATACACACTGACACATACAAATATGCATACACACTGGCACACACAGATACACACAACACGGTAGTTCCACCACTGGATGCATGCAAAACACAGTACCTTACTACAGTAATAGTTAACCCACATGCACCTATATGTGTTTCCTAAACATATCTCCGAACAATGAGAGTATGGAATCAGGATGGAGTAGGAGGGGCCCTGAGGGGACATCGCCAATGACACAACCCATATCACTAGCAATGCCCGTAATGAGCAGCTAGCTTGTAAAAGAGGTCTGCCCACCGACCATGCAAGGAGGGCTGCTGAAGTGCTCCCTGCATGGTTCCGGTGCCCACTTCACAATGCAAGTGCATCTATCAATGTGCTTGCACTGTGCTGCTTGTGGATATATTTCTGGTGTCCCTAGATGCAAGACACCAGAGAACTGAATCGGGATGGCGAGACAGGACCCTAAAACAGGAGTATACTGCTGAATGCAGGGCTTTTGGAAGCCCTGCCCTGGCTAGTAAGACCCCTTAATGTGTACATGAGGGCACCAGGAATAATAAGAAACAATGCCACTGCTTGGACCAGGACGTGCTGCGGTGGTAAGTGTGTTTTAAATGGGGCTACACTCCGTACCTAAATAAATAATTGTGCAGCATTCACTGGATAGTGAGAACGAGGGAAGTCACTTTCAGAGTTCCTTTCTAACTTGTAACATTTATTCTCTATATATGTATATATACTCAAAGTACAAAACCTGTGCTTTTTGATCTGTCCACCTCGCTTCATTATCGGTTAAGAGAGTGCAACCATTCTCCTTGATTATCATTGTGTTACACACGGTATAAAGTTCAGCCTTCAATGAGCGCTAATTGTCGACAATTATCAAGAACCACATTATTGTAATACTACATCAGGTTTTTATTAGAAAGGGAATTGCAGTATGATTGTTCTTGCAGCGGGTACACATTGTGTGCAGTGTTTGTGTTGTGTTATTACACATGTTTTTATCACTGTCTGTATTGTATATTATAGAGAGTAGAAGGCAGACAGTCATTGCCTTAGCAACGAGTAACTGGGACCTCTGCCAAATTACCCCTAGATGTGTTGCAAAAACTGCAGTAAAACAAGTGTTGTTTTAAACTTGTTAAAGGATCGGATTTTTACCTAAATATGAAATGCGTTATCCTGATTTGAATTTGTTTTTATAATCAGGGAAAGAAATATGATATCTGTGGATGCTCGGGCCAAAATGTGTCCCGCGTGACTTTATGTACAAGACTGTTCTCATCATAACATTTGTACATCTATTTAGAAAACTCATTCTCTTTGTCGGAGGGATTCAAAGCCTTGGATACCTAATAAGATAATAATAGTAAATAATAATAATAATGATAACAAAATAACAATACATGGAACAACATAAACAAAAATTAATCTTTCAAAAAATCTGTAATAGTAAGCATCCCTAGAACAGTGATGGCAAGTTTTTGAGCGTACATGACAGACGTCCAACAGAAATACAATGATTCCCACAAATGCTCCCTTGCCAATATCAACAGTGGGCATCGAGTGACACAGATGGCAAGCATTCTATAATTTGCCATACCTCCCCTAGAGAAAAATAATAGCAATTATTTTATACTTGTCTAGGAATTGTTTTGCTTATTATTCTACCCGAGTATTACTAATATATAGTAATCAGATATTTTGCAGATTGTATAGTTATCAGATATTTTGCAGATTGATAGATTACTACAGCTCACTGTTTAACTAATAGACCCCTTCGATACGTGTTTTCATTTGACTTCCTCACTTCCTCTTCTCCCACTCCTGAAGACTTTGTGTCTTGTTTGTGTCTAAAAAATAAACTAAAACTTTGCTGCGTGCCAATTACAAGCATCAACAAGCATAGTGATAACAGTAATTATTATCTTATTTTATCGTTTTACAAAGTGATTTAGACTCGAGGTTGTGTGATTTATGATCGATTGTTTTCTATTTGCTTTCTAATATTTACATCTTCCTGTTGTATTTAAAATAATGCCGACTTACCTTGTGCGTTACAAATAAATATTTTTTTTTAATTTGAATTCTACTGATTGGGAAAAAGTGATCCTGTCTGTGTCATTTCGGAATCATCTGTGTGCCTCACGCCTAATATCCCCAGCAATGATGTCAGCTTTAACTATGATTTTCCTTTCTTTCTGAATGTGACATTTGTCACCCCGTGTACTGCCAGGACTCTTGTTAGACGTCACATGCCTAGACCCTGTTCAAGCTGAGACCCAGAGGGCTAATTGGAAACAAGAGAACTGTCAAAATCACTATGAACACTATCACCAGATTTTAACTAATTATTGATACCCTGAAGCAAGATGGAACATAATGTGGATAAAAAAAGGATGTCTTGTAGGGATGGCCAGCTAATTCAAAATTATAGCGGAGATAATTAAACATAGATCTTTCATATGCCATTTATCTTTTCAAAGGACATTTCCAACCTTAAACTACATATTGGGATGCATTTACCAGTGATGTATTATATGAATACCCGTCAGTAGTAGGTCACCTTCCATCTACTGCCTGCTGTCTTGATACAACTTTATTATTCAACAAAGAAAAAATGTTTTTTTTTCTTTTTTGGGGAGGAGTGAGGACCCACAATCCTGGTTTGGTTTAGACATATAATGAATGATAATCTAATTAAATGTTTACACTCCTAGGGGTCATTAACAAAAAAAAGAAAATTAATATAATGCTATGGTGGTCAGAATACTCTTAATAGTCTAAGTATGCTAAAATAAAATAACTTCAGATAAATGTAAACTTTCAAAACACATATACTTTTATCATATGATTGATTTAAAAAAAAAAGACTAAAGTCACCTGACGAATAAGACATGTCTTAGTAGATCTTGGTTTTCATTGGTTTTCTTTGGCCCCTGGCCTTTTAAATTATTTCTTACATATTACCGAATTAATATACTCCTACCCAAAGGCTAAACTCCCACCTTATCCTGTAATTACTTATATATTTCAACACCTAAAATCCTTTAGGTGTATCTTGAAGTTTCTCGTTTAATTTCTTTGGCAAGATATTCAGCCTTCAAATTCACGTCTATAGAACAGACTAACACTTGCTCCTGTTAAGTCTGTAGACTGTTACAGCAAAGTTGAAAAAGGTTAGCATCTTTTATTCTTCCTCTCATCTAAACTCCGCGTTCAGCAAGCCTACTGGGCCACCCACGGTGGAGGGAGTCTGCAAGGAGAATGTACAAGACTCCTCAGCGGCTAGAGTTCAGTAAGAAAGTCTATTGCTTCTCTGTTCACTCATTTGGTATCGAGTAGAAATACATTTCAACTATACACAGATATAGAAACTCTGATTTTAATTCACTCTGTTTTAAAGTACTCAGTGGACATCCAGGTTTTTTAGATTACCCTGTTTGTTAAGAGGTGATTTAGTCTAATTAACAAAGCTGATTATTATCCAATTTATGAGATATACTCATATAGATTGTAAGCTCCTTCGAGCAGGATACTCGTCAAGCTATCATTCCCGGCAAACTTTGTACTAACTTGTGACATTTGTTTTTCAATTCCCCCCTTTATAATATTGTAAAGCGCTGTGAAATAGCTGAGCACTATATCAATGTCTAGATTATTAATCATACTTTGAATATAGATTTTTATTTTATAGATTTGAGAAAATATTAAATATCAATTAGATATTTGTTTGCCACCTAAATGTGAGGGTAAAATTATCCTTTTTTTATTTTTTTTTTCACCAACAATCAATTTGACTATCAGCACACAATAATTCCCATTTTAGAAAACCCCTAGCAATAATCGAAAATTGGGAAAAAGCAAAAAAAATAAAAATAAAATTTTGAAAAACTTTTTCTGGATTTTCTGGCATGACAGAAAAATGTCTTTCAATTGGGAGCCAACGGCATATAGCAAGTTACCTCTCAACTGTTTAATTTCATATGACATGTATGTGTCACTTTGTCATTTGTACTTATGTTAAGCTTAAATATCAAATAAGATTTGTTGCAGCTGTGTGGTTTTTTTTTGGTTTTTTTTTTTTTTTTGCAGATTTCGATGGAAAACTGTTCATTCCTCTACATTGCAATGAATAGATAATAACAATATTTGATGACACAATAGCCATAGCTTGAAAGGCATCTCTGGTTTAGAAAGTAGAGTGGGAACACAGCTGGGATTTAATGAAAGAAAATCATTTCAACCCCATTAGTGTCACTGGGGTCAGGCTACACTGGGAGACATTTACAAGGTAGAAAGATTCCTCTGTGGCTTTGCATCATTTACAGAAGGGACATTAGCCAGATAGTATTATTCAAGGGATGTGTAGAAACAATTGTATAGGTATTGAAGATAGAGAAAGGGACTCCAGGATGCAAAAATGTATGGCAGGGGTCATAGTGCCATCCTTATCTTAAAGGAATACGCTGCATTTATGTTCCCTTTAAACAGAACAAGGATTTAGCCGTGAAGGGTCTAAAGGGGTTGATTTCAACCCTGGGATTATTTTGCAGTCCATAAGGTAGAAAGCAACTCTTAAAACCCTTTCCGCAAAGGATGAAAATAACAAATACAAATAATCAATCGATGAGTTGAATTAAAATTTCAATGTGTCCAAAAAATGTTTTGCTATCTGCGAGAAATTATATTATACAGAGCAATAGCTCTTTATAGGGTGTTATCATATTATCAGTCAATTTATCAAGATCATGAACGGAATGTATTGGTGTCATAATACATACAGTAATGGGATTTGGTTTTTAAGATACCCATAGGCATTTGTCAAGGGTTATAAGTGAATAAGAAAAAGATTTGCAAAATTTAGGCAAAAAAATGTATACAGAAAACCATTTTCAAACCAGCTATTGCCATCATTCAACTATATTTACCTACTTTCTTTAGTTTTTGTTTTGCAATTGAGTGGTTAGTAAATACATCCTAAAACACATTAAAAAAAAATATCTCCTACACCTCGAAAATCATTCAGTATTGTAAAACTCTTGAAGGGATTTGTAGAATCCATTCTTTAGTAATTACAATAATACCCAGTGGAATCATGCTAAGGCTGCTAAAAACAATATTTGCTCTTTACTATTTCTCAAATCTTTGAAGAACTCTGGTTAAAAACCAAAAGTAATTTCAGTCCGCTCCCCTTCCCTCCTCCCTCCCCCCATCAGCAGTTACAGGAATATTTATTAACTGTGCGACTGAATATCTCATACTGGAAGTAAAGTAGTGAAATGATCCCCCTTCCACTTAAAATATAATTGTCTCCTTTACAACCAGTCTGTCAAAAGGAATTATTTGAAAACATAAATTCAATGACTAAGATTAAATGAAAATAAAACTTCAGGTAGAGATTTCAAGGCTGACTTTCTCAATAGCTTATAGGAGTTCTTTTGCAAACAATCTAAGATTTTCATTTTTATTTTTTTACTGTGGGCCTTAGATATGAGATGACCAGAACAGGGAATTAAAGGAAAGGCTTTTAGATGTTGAGAATAGATGGACGGACGGACGCGGAGAGACGGACGCGAAAAGACGGACACACATGCAGATAAGCACATAGATCAGTAGTCAGAAAGAGAGACCGATACGGAGAGACAGAAATACAGATAGACACGGAGAGACAGACACAGAGAGACAGACACACATACAGATAGATTCATAGATCGGTAATCAGACAGAGAGACAGACACGGAAAGACAGAAATACAGATAGACACGGAGAGACAGACAGACATGCAGATAGATACATAGATCGGTAGTCAGACAGAGAGAAAGAAACGGAGAGACAGAAATACAGATAGACACAGAGAGACAGCTACGGAGAGACAGACAGGCATGCAGATAGATACATAGATCAGTAGTCAGACAGAGAGACAGACACTGAGAGACAGACACACATGCAGATAAGTGCATAGATCGGTAGTCAGACAGATAGACAGATACTGAGAGACAGACACACATACAGATAGATTCATAGATCGGTAGTCAGACAGAGACAGACACGGAGAGACAGAAATACACATAGACATAGAGAGACAGACATGGACAGACAGACAGACATGCAGATAGATAAATAGATCAGTAGTCAGACAGAGAGACAGACACACATGCAGATAGATTCATAGATCGGTAGTCAGACAGATAGACAGATACTGAGAGACAGACAGACACGGAGAGACAGAGAGACATGCAGAATGATACATAGATCATTAGTAGTGACAGAGAGACAGACCGAAAAATACAAAGACAGACAGTGAAGCAGACAGACAGTTAAATATCAAATGCATGATTGGATCTCAAACTCATTAACAGAATCTGTTTCAACTAAAATAATCTAATGATTAATAAAAATGACAGTTCTTTAAACTTCGTGTGAGTTCCTTTTCCTGGTACAACGGAGCAGGGTTCGTCAAGTATCAATTTATGACAGGTTTCCCCAGTTTAACCCAGGCATGTCTGAACCTGAGAGTACAACCTGAAATCCCATTTAGAATGCAGAGTAACAAATAAATGCAGTATATAAACTGTGTACAGCCAAGAGTCGCAGTGATCCGATATCACATGGGTATTGCATACATTTCGTATTAATTGGACACCCTGGACTGTAAATTTGGCTCATGGGACTGTCCATTGTAAATATTTGCACAAAAAAAAAATGCAAGGCATCCTGGGAAGGGCAGACTTTATTATCAAAAGTGCTGTTTCAATAGGATTCCATGGATTTTAACAGAGGCCCAGACATGACCAAATCTCCCAGTAACCATCAAAGGCATCACAATTATATATTTTTCCATTATTTTATTTCAATATACTTTTTAATTGCGTTTTCAGACGTAAAACTGGTACTGTGAACAAATTTCAAGGGTGATGCAGAGCGAGTGAAGAAAGCACATCGAAAAATAAAGGCTACTATACCAATCTAGCTGAAAGAGTTGAATAAGGTATTGGCTTGAATAAGAGTGAATGTCGTAGAGACTGTATTCACGAGAGGTCTTTATCTGTTAGGAGAGTTGCAGTACGCAGAGTAGAGCTTCAGTAACCTAGTGTCCACGGCAACCCTAAGCACCTGACAACCACAGAGAACAAGTAGAAGGGCCCCAGGGGAACCAAAGGGGGGAGCAAATCCCAGACGCACCTTTGACACTACTGAACACACTTGTTCCTAAGAGGCCATCATTCTCTGTTGAATACATGGGAATGTTGGGTTTTAAACACACAAGTTAAAATCCAAAGAAGAATGAAGATTGCGTTGCTACAAACTTTCAAATTATTTTTGTTTTTGTTTCTCTTATTTAGAATGCTGCAACGTAAACGTTTTTTATTTTTTATTTTCTTAATGCAGCAATTCACAAAGAACAATAGGTAAAGCTTGCATTGAGACACAAAAACATTTACTGTAAACAAAACCATCTGCCCTTACGCAGTGCCCCCGATTAAACAAATGGAAATTTAGTTTGCCTTCTTTAAATATTCGGGTTCTGGATTTTACGTAAAATTATCAGTAAGGTGTTTAGTATTCCGGATTTGTGAGATTTCTGTTCATCTCACACGGCACAATATCATCACTAGGGAGAGACGATAGATAAAGATCTGTTATATCTATTGGCCTTAGTTGATCCCCAATAAATGGAGAAATAACCACAGAGACAGCCTGTCAATTCTCCTAATCCACTGAAATGAGATCTCACACACTTACATTGGGGGCTTGTCAAGGCTTCACTTTCTGCCAAAAGAAAAACACTTTTCCAGACTGCTTGGCATTTGTGCTGATATGTTTTCTTCAAAGTCTCTCTCTAAGCTGATAAGTATCACTAGATGTTAATTAACTGTTTGTATGCCAGCAAGACAAAATGTTTGTATTTTTATTGCCCCATATGACATTAAAACGGGTCACTTTCTCCTTTAAGCTGTCTCTGTAGTATTTGCAATACTGGTTGTTAGTCAAGGTCTATTAGCATAAGTGGACACTTAGTATAAAGGCATCCGATACAGCTTTCAATCACAACACATAGGGTATACTGTATATTCTAAAAGTTGTAAACATGTGACCAGTAGACAAATGTAACCCTTTAAAGTGCAGAACAGGGAATAATTAATGGGTTTAGGGTCTTATAGGACTAGCATGCTATACAAATGAAACAATCTATATACGTCAATGAGAAACACCAAGTGATATGACTTATAGACCACGAGAGTAACTAATTGTCAATTTGTTTCTTGAGTTTGGGTTTCCCACACTGGGATGTTCTGTATATTGACTGGTGGCGACCATTCATTTATACATATCCGTGTATTATACAGTCACTGACCACGATCTCAATTCTGATTGGCCGGGAACATTATTTCTCTAAAGCAGCGGCGCCCAAAAGGCAGATCCCCAGAGTTTTAAAACTACAGCTTTGCATGATGCTTTTGGCATTCGAAAAGCATTCGAAAAGCTTGCAAAGCATCATGGAATTTGTAGTTCTACAACATCTGAGGATCTGCCTTTTGTCCCCCCCCCCCCCCCCCCCTGCTCTAAAGCAAACTTTTCTCTGACAAGCGATCTTATGGCTGCAATAATATGCATTACAAGCAAACCCAACACTTATCTGAACTTACCTCCGTGTGTTATTTCTGTTAAAAGCGAGTTATATTAAGATGTTATTGACTTTTTAATGTACGTTCCCTTAGTTAAGGTTTAAAATCTGATAGAATAGACATCGGAACTCGTAGCCTTAGTGTACTGTAGGATATTTACACTGTTGATGTATTCATTTTGTATACATTAGTATTAACATAAATATATAACTTACTGAGAAGCCTGTGTAGAACTGGTAATTGGAAGTCCATATCTCCTGATGCCAAGGTATTCATATACAAGCGCTCATTGTTTTCATCTGTCGGTCCAATGGGAAATGAATAATGAGCCACAGGAGAGTGGCAGGTGTTACGTGATGCATACTTTATAACCAGGTGTATCAGTATTTGTATCTCAATTTACCATGACGGCACTTATCTACTAAACAGTGCATCGAAAAGCAGTGACAACTAAATTGCAGAATTTAAGCAAAATGACCAAGCTGAAAAGTGCCGCTATGACATCCTATACCTTGCAGAGCATTGCAGTTATACTAAGAAACCCTGCTTCAATCAGCTCACAGCGGAGGGACGCAATATGTATGCTCTATTCGAGTGACAATTTTTTATAAATCTTCCTTTTTTCTTAAATGTATTAATTAGATTTGGTCCATAATCCCATGTCTTTTTCTTCCCTTTCCCAACCTGCAACATTTTTCTATTCCATTTCTATTCCATTATGCCAGCACTTGGGATTCTGGGACTTGTAGTTTAGCTGTTAGCTTCCTAACCTTTCTACAGCAAAACTGACAAATTAAATTTCCATAAACCGCTGGTTATAGGATAAGCTCAGCATTGCTATAGAATGTTACGTGAGCATTGCAATTGGCTGTGTCACTTCCACGTCTGTTAAATGTTTACAGCTGAACTTTCAAAGTCTGGGAATGTGCGACAAATGCAGGCAATTAAAATGTTTGTTAACCTTTTAAAATCATTAATTAACACCTTAAGGACACATGATGGAAATATCCCGTCATGATTCCCTTTTTTTCTGAAGTTGTGTCCTTAAGGGGTTAAAAAAAATCTCAATGCAATGTGTACATTGTGTATAGGTAAAGGCTAGGTGTGCTCCAGCTAGCAGTCTCTCTTTCAGTAGAATAAAACAGAGTTGATAATGTAAAGAGAAAGAAAAAAAATATGCAATTCTTTTAAAAGTAAAACAAATGACTCATTTTCACTGAATGTTTTAAAATGGAATGTTAATGACACATTTATATGCAATGCATGCATAATCCGTGTGAATTAACAGATAGTTCTAATACTCCGTGCGGGAATGTGGCCTTGTTTTTAGATTTCATTTTAACTACACCACTCGATCTAAGACTGAACTTCGAGTCACATCAAATGTAGTTCAACATCAGCGGCAACGTCACAGGTTGTCCAGTGCTAACTTAAACAATGGAAGGAAGTGCATCACCGAGGTGTTAAAATAAGGAATCTGCTTGTGCTCTAAATCCCTGACAATACTTTTATGGCTCATACTTTGATTTACATTTTTTTCTTCATATTTTATAATGATTTCAGATTACTTTAGGGAACACTGGATAAGTTGCATTGTTCCGAAATGTCAATGACTAGTCTTTTTAACGTCAAAGATAGTGACAAATTATGTTTGTAGAAGACTAAACAAGCACAGAGCAGGATGAGCTTCTATTAATTGCTTCTTATATGTAGCATAAGATGGATGGAACCGTGATATACAAAGTAAGCTTCTATTCAGAGCTTTTCCAATTATTCAGTCAGTATCAGGCAGCCTTATATAAATACTAAAGGCTTTATTCACTAAACACAGGACGGTAGTCAATTAAAAAATAAGTTGCAACATTTAGTCAAAAAGTGCTGAGTTGTAAAAAAATAAAAATAAAAATAAAAACTCACGCAACCTGGTTAATTTAATGGAACTTTGCCAATCAGTTTTCAGTTGAGTATGTTTCAGTGTGTAATAAATAAACCCTCTGCACGTCTGTATGTCTGTCTATCATCTATTCCTGTCTGTCTGTCTGTCTTTATATCTGTGTATGTCTGTCCATCTGTTCTTTACCCATCTGTCTCTCCTATCTCTAAAGCAGGAGGGACAGGATGATGGGTGTTAAAGTAGACCTCTGATCATGGTAAACAACGTATTGGTCATATTTGCACATATTTATTTACACATTTCTTGTGGTTTTATCTATTTAATGTAATGGAATAAATGACTGAATTTTCTGTCTTTTTGGTTGCATACAAAGACTTACACAGATCCATTTAATTGAGACTCTGACAAGTCTTGTTGATCCAAATGACATGCATCGCTGTTCCAAACGTAAATTACATAATATTGGATATTACATTGTTTAAAAAAAAAAAAATTCACATTATAAAAATGGCCATTGTACACATTCGGTAATAATATGTGCTGTGACCTGACCCAAGGTCTATTCAGTAGAGATGAGCTGAGCGAAAGCATTTGCATATTTATAGAAACACAAGTGGGAAATATGCTTAGAATTATTGTTGATACACTGAGTTTATTCAGTTTTGAACTATTTGCATATCAAACCAACGAGAGGGCTGAAGTAGTGGTTGAAAATATTTTATTCCTATACCAAATATCCCACCTCCTACACCTTACCGCAATACTCTTTGATTTACACTTCTCATAGGGTAAAGCGTTTCCTTTCAGTGGTACCTATATTATAACTCATATCCAAGGTCAGAGGTCATGGTCTTCAAAGTGACAGGAGTAATGATAATACAACATAATTCACCCAGGGATAAATGTCAGCTAAGAATCAAGTGGTGTACAGAAAACATATAAAGCATCTCCTACTATCCAATATGCTTAGAGTCTCCAGGGCATCTCGTTTCAGACAAGGTTAAGTAGGTAAAGCAGAACTTAAATTCACATTCCTGACATTTTTCCAGGCAAAACAATTTTTGGGATGGTAATAAGACTTAAGAACAATGAATGAATATTGAACTTTGTAGAAAAATACAGGAATTGGAAAAAAGTATCAGTTTGTTGTATATTTAAATATTTAAAAAAAAACAACACGTAAATAATCCCCCAAAAACATAACAAAAATATATGAAAACTACAATGTACAATTGATGTATAATAGCATAGTGCAGTGATTATAATGTTCTATAATGAAAAATAATAATAGAAAATGATAGGTATTGTACAGTTAACTATTTTATCAATGTCATGGTTGATTTCTATGGGTGCTTTAACTTTCTCAGGATCACAGCGTCTCACATGCTTGGGTCAGTAGACCCTTCTAATTTGGGTAAGGAGACTCTAGCAATCCCCAGTGTTTTGATAAGGAAATATAATGGGATAATTTCCTCAAACCGGTTAATATTTGCCAATGCCCCTTCTTCACTTATCGATGTATGCGTGAATTAGATGGATAGGAAGCCATATGCCAGTCCATTCTTTCACCATTATAGGGAGCTCTGTACTCTTGTGTCCTTGTTGTTTTCTCTCTGACTACCAGGGCTATAGAATAACAAGATGCTCAACCACCATAGCCATTCAATATTCAAATGTTACCATTCTCTGTTGGAGATGTAGAGAACTTGATGCTTTCAAAGATGTACATTACCCAACACCCCACAAGGCATAGAGGGGTTCAACTAGTGCCGAGGTGCCAATATCATTTATTATAATACATTTGCATTAAGAAAGAGAGTTATTAAGTGAGTGAATTAAACATGGGGCCAGGATGTTGCTTAAAAAAAAAAAAATTCAGTAATTAATATATATATATTTTTTTTAATTATTATTTATTAATTTATTTTTTTGCTAGTATATCTGCTATCGACAGGGAAATTATTTGTTTACAATCTGTCAAAACATGTAACAATCACTGTTAACAACCACATATCCAGTTATTTATTAAAATTGTATATTTAATGCAATGTATTAGCTGATGAATTTTTTTTTTCTTTTTTAAATTATCATTTCACTTCTTCCCATGGCTTCGGCAGGAATTTTAATTTTTGATAGATTTTTTTATACACTTATCCTGGACACCAGCTAATTATTTTGTGCACCAGTTAACCTCTGTGCTTTAATGAAATGTAAATTGTACTATACTCCGATGCCTTTTGGGGGCTTATCTATCAAGTCCAAACCAGCTAGGGCAAATGCCCTCCATTGGAGTGGCATGGAATGTTAGATAGCACAGGATGAGCAAGTTTTTTTTTTGTATTTTATTCACTTGTATAACCTCTGATGGTCTACTACATTATATTTTTAATCTGTGGATGTCAAGATTTACAGAGAATTAATTAAAGCACAGGGATTTCTGGTTGACACAAGTGAACAATTTCACAGATATTCCAAATTATATCCCGCAAGTCATAGCTTAACAAGAATTCATATATTTAACAAAATATCAATGTTAGTTGATACATAAAATAGTAGGAAAAATATAAGTTGACCTATGTAAAAAAAATATGTTTTTTTAATATTTAGCATAACGTTAAGTTTTCAGCGCACACAAAGAAAAATTTTACAGTGTTTTCAACATGTTTTTTTTTTTTAATAATGGATCAACTGGATATCATTTTTGGCCGTACAAAACTATGCTTCTTCCCTGCACATCTAATTGATGACCAGCAACCGGCAGATATATAGTTTAGATTATTATACCTATTTATTACTGCCCTAACATTTCTTTCAAACAACTCTTAAGTTTCTTTTTTTTTTATGTTCAGGATAGTGTGTTTTATTCATAGAGAATAGATCAGTCTCAAGGGAGAAGTATCAGCCTAGACAGAAAGAAAGATTGTTTAAACCCATCCTTCTATTCGGCTTTAAACGTTCTTGTAGACCAAAGCTATCTCAATGCATTCTGATTTTAGCACCACATAAAAACACGCCAGTAATTTTGCTTTAGAATAGGGTCAGTTTGAGTTATGCTTATTTTATTTATTTTATTTTTTTAACATTGCATCACTATTATCTAGATACCAAGCCCAGGACTGGAATGGGACTAGGCCCGAGCATTTAACCACTCGGCAGATCTCAAACCATTCCAACGCTCCGAAACACATTCTTCATCCTAATATTATTAGTTATTGGCCAATATATTCTGCAGAGCTTTGCAATATTATAAAGGGGAACATTTAACAATAAATTAGACAATTACAAAATGTTACAAGAACAATAGGTTGGCGAGGACCCTGTTCAAACGAGCTTCCAATCTAGAGGATATGTCATAAGTACGCGAATGTGGGGAGTATTTGTGTAGTGTGCCATTTTTAAAAGTATTGGGTGTATCAGTGTAGTGTTAGTGTATGTGAATCTGGTAAGTGTATTGATGTATAGTGTCTGTCTGTGCTATCAAACATGACTGATGATTTCACCATTGTTGGATCATTATGCAGTGAGAATTGTGAAGATCGTGTCTCTGTGCTGGATTACACATACGTTTATTTGCTGACACTTAAACCCCCATGCTTGGCTTTGAGTGTACCACTCAAAAAGTTTAAATAAAATAAGTAATAGCGTCACCTAAAACTGCAGTAAGTGTGTTTTGTCAGTCATGAAATCAAGTGAATTTTATGTTTATCACCTGCTTTCCACTGCCTTTTGGACACAGCCTGACATTAAAATTTGTATTTTTCTCCTCCTCCTTTTTGTGTTAGATACAATGGTTGTTATATAAAAACAAGCATTTGGCAACAAAATCTGCTATCCAACAACGACTGAATCGTAGCAGATATTTTTAAGCTGCTTTTAATTAAGTGATAAGACTTATTTGCATTAGAAATATTATCAAATTTCTTTGTGGCCCGAAACCCAGACACAGAATGACAACAACCTGGGCCTTGGGGACTGTCCTCCATCTGGACACTGGATTGAAATTAGGTTCCTGGACCTTTTGAAGATACAGCCTTAACCAATATGGGCTGGTGCTCAAATCTTCTTTGGAAGTTTCAAATGGAATAAGGAGGACCATCTTTATTTTAGGGTGATGTGGATGTTGATTTTGGTTATGTGGATGTTGGTGAGGTTGTTCCAGGGCATTTTTAATGACCTTGTTAACATCCGATAACCATATCACAGCTATTCATGGAACTGAAAGTTTAGAACATGGTCAAAGTACGTTTAATTATACGTTACAGTCAAACTGCTGACAGTTCTGTAACTTTGAAGTTCTCTTATACACTCCCACAGAAAAACAAATTCTGAGCTCCTAAAAAATAAGGTATTTAGGCTCTCAATGAGAAACTGCCCCATCTTAAGAGGGACATAAGGAGGTATACTCTGATGTTTTGCCTATCCACTCTCCCTTCCAGTGCCCACCCATCAGTTACTTAACAACAGACACATAATGTTCCATCAGAACTACGCAGCTACCAATATGCCACTGAGCTTGCATAGCGTACAGGACATCGTGTTTCACCAATTATTTTTGGAAGGCATGTTTACGTTAACATCTAAGAATAAATAATCTTGCTGCTAAGACAATAGAATTAATTATTATCATTATGCATATGCACATGGCAGACAAAGTGCAACCCACCAAGACATGATCGTTAGTCCTTAATGGTTTTTTGCTACATGATCTCTTTGATGTTTGAAGCCATCAGTGCGAGAACAAAGGTATTTATGATGTTTCTTGCCCAGAGGCAGCAAAGGGGTTAAGTAGTAGATGGTTTGACTTTCAGCTGCTAAAGTCACTGAACTGAAGATAATTATTCTGCAACTGTGAAAATCCCCTGTCTTATGTGCAGCTCAGCTGCAGCTGAATTCAGTGCTTAGTGCACCCTTTGCCACCAACCGCAATAGTTGAGGGCATTTTTCGTATTAACAGGAAAATGTACAGTAGGCGGTCTGAGCTGTCCACATGTGCGATCATAAATATTCAGAAGACGTGAATAAAGTATTATTATTTACATTATTTTTTATATATACGACAACTTTGCAGGACAAACAATAGCCAGATTAGCCAACAAGTTTTCTTTTCATATTTCTTTTATAAAACGCCCAATCAATATACTGCTGTATATGGCACAACTCCTTGTCTCCTCTTGGAACTTACTTTACATATTTTCCTAGAATTATATTAGCAAAAGCTCCTCTTGCGAGTGGTTTATGTGCTGAGCACACAATGACAAGACTGTGCACATCTCTAAATCCACAGTTCCCATTTAGCTCCCATGCAATCTATTTTTTTAATCAATTCTGTTTTATTACAAAGTCCGCTGCCCATGCATTTCCTAATCATTTGCTATTTATGGGAAGTCAATATTGCTGTGAACTACTTTATATCCAGTATATAGCATCTTTTATTTTTTTTCAAAACAGATAAAAATGTGTGTGCTATCGTGCATGAGAAATTCAGTGTGTAATCTGAAGGTAAAGAATAAACAAACCTTGCGTGTAAAAATTCTGAGACAAAACTCAGGGGTAGCAAAATAAAAGAATCTTCACTCATGTATTGTATTATTAACCCTATTGTCGCCAGTGTTCATACTTGTTTATAAACGTAAAGGTTCATTTAGTAAAATTAAAATAATGGAAATAAAATAGCTTGATTAGAGAATATCTCCAAATCTAATATTCTGCCTCAAAATTTGGTATTTAAAAAGCGTAAAAAAAAAAAAAAAAAATTCACATATACAGTTCGGCTTTATTTAAATTCAATTAAATATTTTGTGTAAATGTAATTTACTTGTGTTTCACTTTAACATCTACATGGGTATCATTATTTTAATGAAAACATGATAAATATATAAATATCCAGGGTTTCGCTCTATTTTTTTTACTCAACCTGTTTGGTCTTATCCCCATCCTCCTCAATAAATAACTAGCCTTCTCTTGCCCGTTCTCATTTCCCTTCATCAGTTTTATCAGATCTTATTTTATTGCTAAGGAAGAGCACGTGTGACCTAAATTAGGGTGATCTAAGCAATATCAAGTTAGTGAAATTACCACCTCGTTTAGAATAAGGAAGATGGCACCTTGAAAATTTGGAATGATGCCCAGTAGTCATTAGCCGTCAGGGCTTAGCAGAAACCCAGCAGCATTTAAAGGTAAACAGCCGCCAATGTGACTGAAACAAGTAATAGAGCTTTTTACTAAAAGGGAACCCAAAACGTTACATTGTTTATATGTTATTATGGAACAGTTTACTTATTACGGTTTATTGATAGGCTGGTATACCTTCAAGTAATATCTCATGTTTCTCAAGCTCTTGGTTTACCACCCAGCTGATCAAGCTGTAAAAGGAAGGGAGCCTGTGCCAATTAGGTGGCAACAAAAGGGTTAATGGCATTTAGATAAGGGTTAATTTTGTCGACTAACAATTTTAGCCAAATGTTAGTCGGTTAAAAAAAATTCAATTTAGTCGACTAAAAGTAGACTAAAGACTAAATACTGAAACAATTCAGAAGACTAAAATACAACTAAAATTAAAATGGCTTTTTAGACAAAAGTCTATGACTAAAACTAAATTTAAATTTGGCGCCAACATTAACACCGATCCCATTGTACAGCGCTACAGAATTTGCTGGTGCTATATAAATAATAAAATAATAATAATAATAATTTAAATGAGTCAAAATTCTGCTAACCCAAATATCTCACTCGTAGGTTCGTGTTCCCTCAAGCAATATCCCATATTTCTCAGTCTAAGGTTGCCAACAACTAATTTAGCTAGAAAGAAAAGGGGTCTGTCTTAGTTAAGAGACACCAAAAAGGGTTAATGGTAACCTGAATATTTCACAGGATAATGAAGAAGAACTGATATTTACATTATCACGTTGGTGACTTGGGAACTAGGCTCTGGGTGCTATTAAAAAAATAAATAAAAATAAAAACAAAGGGACTGCACCCACAACCTAATTGTACCTTAAAGGAATGACCCTTTAACCCACAGCTTATAAAGTGTGTATTCTGCTGAGTGAAGCCATTTTTTCCTTGCCTACACAGAGTTTAGTAATGTCTGCACTTTTATATCCTTTATAAATCATGAAAACCTTGAAGATCATCCCATTCTGACTGCCAACATTTCTCAACTTGCTCAACAGTAGTAAACTATTTCACCACTTGGTGGCACCTAACCTGAGCTAAAAAATTAAAAAATCATAACATTTATCAGAATACACATTTATTGGTAATTAAACCCATAACACCCTGAAGAGCATAAACAATATTCATCATTGCCCTAAGGGAACTAGTATATTATTCTGCAAGGAAACCTTTTTTGGCAATATATGAATCGGCTTTCACATCTTCTATTATTTAAATCGAGGATATTGATGTACATTCGTGAAGCGCCTCGCTGTGATACCTAAACCGTTTAGTAATTTCAAACTGGAACCTTGTTTTAAATTAACACCGGACAAAGAGTAGATATTAAAAAGCAAAAAAAAAAAAATCCACACTGTTTTCTACTCGAATTCATCACGAGAGAATTAAATCTAATGAAAATTGGGCATGGTTTGTTGCTTAGATCCACAGAGAAGTGCCGTGCGGCGTTAGGATTGGAAAAGAAAATTAAGAAGATAAAAAATAAAGAAAATGTGACAGTTTTGTTTCAGTATAGAATATTGGCTACTAAAGATGTCCTGATCTGGGGGCTGATGTCATTAGACTTCCCAGAGAGATTCACTACGGCTGGAAACGGAAGAATATGTCTTGGTACTTTGAAAATCCGTCAATGTAATTACTTTTCAGCCATATATTAGCCAATTTGGCAGTAATCAATTTTGACATGTTTAATGAAGGAAATCTTTAGGGATTTGTTTGCTACTAAAATCTTCAATGTGTCTTCTTAGGAATCACATCACGACAGTAAAAGGGTGGATGGGACTTGGAGTCATAGGTTTGTAAAACATCTCCGACTGTAGACAATTAGAATTACAGCAGTTTGGTTCTTCCATGACAAATTACACGGAGGCAAAGGCCCTAGAAAACCCACACATCCTTCCAATTGTTTTGTTTTTTTCCATCCTCCATTTGCCATGTCTGACCTACGTGATAAAACCGTCCCCGAGGTTAAATGAGTGAATCTGCTGTGGGCCTGTTGTGAGGCCTAGTCATTCTAGAAGGGACAGCAGACAGAAAAAGAAAAACAACAATATAAAAAAAGGGTCCATAAAGAAAGTCCACACTGGAACTAATTGCCGCTGTGCAGGAAATGTAACCTAATATCCTACTTTCAACATAAATATGTGTGTGGTTTTGGCACTAAGGAAAATCAATGCACGTTGTGAAGTTTTAGAACAATGTAAAATTAGCCATAAATCAGTTATGAGAAAAATGCATATCATTTAACCCTTGCATTGCCAGTGAAATTAGCTATTGAAATGTAGTAAAAACCCCTTTGGCCTTAAAAGAATTTCTAATATATTAAGGCTCGAAATCAGCTTTTTTGTTGTTTTTTTTTTCAACTGCTTTAATACAAGTTTCTATTATTATTATTATTATTGCCGTTTATATAACGCCAACAGATTCCGTAGCGCTTTACAATATTATGTAAAGAATGTTAGAAATGCCACGAGTGTTCTATGATATTTATTTTTTTTCTGTCAGAACGGTCTGTGGCCTGCTTTAGCCTTATTCATGTTTGTTTAATGTTTCAATTTGGTTTATGACTAAATGGCCATAATTTTGAAGTCCGTACATTTTGTCTTTTAAGTGGGAAAGACAAAAAGTAAATAAAAAGAATTACAAATGATGAATTGAATATGCAGTTCACATCAAATTCAAATGAAATTGTTTGTGACTAATTATGAAGGCAGAGGCAATGTTCCAGATCTCCAGCTAGTTTGGAAGATATTGTCCTAGTCAGGTTTAGATAATCCTTTGTGTAAAACCATCCAGGGTATAGCACAGGTTGTGCAATAGAACACCGTTTTAGGTTTTAAAAGGAATGTTTTTTCAATGTGTCATTCCCACATTTTGTACATTTTTTCTTCCCTTTCCTTTATTGACATTTAGGGAGTTCATTAAATGTAATATTTGTTCAGTGAATGTGATCTCTATCTTAAATAGGAAAACTTCCACCTGTTTCTACAGCATGTGCCAAGTCTCCCTGGAGAAAGGACAGCCAAACCCCTATTTACCAATAAATTCTGAAATAATCATATCTACAATGTTCATCCTCTGGGGCACTCTCGAATTCCATCTCATATTTCTACTCCTATTTTAAAATCGACTTATCTTATCAGTTACATGTAAAACGTGCAGGCTATAACATGTAAAACAGAGGGGTTTATTTGCTGAATGGTGAGTGGAAAGAAACCGAGGGGCAGTTGTGTCGGGGCCTGGAAGACAGCCTTAGTGGTTGTAACTTTACATAAAGGTTTTACTCTGGTAAGACGGCACTTGATCAATTCTGCCCCCGTAACAGATTCAATGAGACTGGTATGGAGATGAGAGTGTTCCATTATATTTGTTAATAGATTTGTTAATAAATTGTAATTATACACTGGGTGTTCCCTTATATAGTAAAAAGTCAACTGTAGAGGCAGTCATTGTGCTGTTAGTTGACAAACATTCTCTTGCTGGTCGGATGAAGTCTAAGTATAATACATATAAATAATTAGGAAAAAAATAAATAAATACATTTAAAAAAATAATAAACAGTTTAATAAATGAAATACTACATATGATAAAGCTATAAATATTGTTTATAAACAATACACATGCTAATCCCTCTTGATATGTGTTTGTGTGTGTGTGTGTGTGTGTGTGTGTGTGTCTGTGCACCCTCTGTCCATAAAACACACTATACAAAATAAAATACAAAATAACTATAATATACTATACAAAATAAAATACAAAATACAAAACTATAATATACTATACAAAATAAAATGTGCTTTAAACATTTCACTTGAATCTTTATTTTACTTTGTAATATATTACTGAGAAATCCTGTGAAAGACTTAGATCAGCTAAGATTAGAAAAAAACCATTTAGGATAAAACAAACAATGTAACAATAAACAAACACGGTGATCTGTGAAATAAAGTCCTAATTAGTTTACGTCTTAGAATGTAAATATGGTGTAAATAGGAAAGGTAGAGTCTGTGGAGTGTGTGAAAAGGAATTCTTCGTGTACCAAGGTTAATTTCACAAGATGCCATAAAAAATCCCGTTGAAGGGAATTCTGACGTTTGGCAAAAGACAAATTAGCAAGAGCCCAATACAACATTATGCTGGAATGTTCCCTTCCTCAGTACAGAAGGATGCAGCATTGTTCTTTGGCAAGCTAGCCAGCTGGCACTACACTTTGACCTTCAACCCCTCCTCAGTGAGGGACTCATTTACAACGTCCCTAGCATGAATCGATGAAAGAATGTTACAGAGTGAGAGAGAAAAAGCCCTACAGGCCCTTCTCCTCATCAATGGCAGCACGCAGGTCTAGCCATGCTGCACAATTCCCCGGCCTCATAAACTCTTATTTTTCATACTCATTCAATGGCTTCTAACGAAAGTTGTTTTCACGGGCTCGCAAGTTACCAAGAGAGAACTTTCTATTCTAGCTTGAAATTTGATTAATTTGCGGTATTTAGGTTTTCCCAAAGGAAAGAATTTACTTGGTGAGACTTTATCTACCAACAACAGATGTTCTAACACAAAGGGAGACACAAACTAATAAAGTGCCAAAAAAAACCAAATAATTATCACTTCTTTTTTATTGCAAGTAATCATTTCTGAGTCTATTTTCTTCACTATTTATCACACTGGCGCTATTATATTCAGTATATTGACTTATATAGACTGCTGTGGTTTAAAAAAAAAAGACAGCTATTGTTGCAATCATTTTTAATTAACACTCCATTTATGTTAATGTTTTGTTTTTAAGCTATGTCTGGTTTGTATATTTCTAATTAATGAGAAAATATACCTGACACGCATTTTAAACGCCCAGTTTGATAAACAGGTAAATCTGTGGATTATTTAGATTTTAGGTAATAAATATAAATGTTTTAGGCATAGTTTATTACAAATGTATTCCCAACATGTCAACAAGTGTCCCGTGCCTTTTTCCTTGTAGCCTGAATATTTCCTCGTTGACACACGTATGGTATACCGCAGCATTTCATAAATAAAAAGAGATTTCCATAAACGTTACAATAAGCAGATACAATGTGTATTTACTGACTTAAATGGGCATTTGTATCTTATTATTAACTGGGCAGACTAGATGGGCCGAATGGTTCTTATCTGCCGTCACATTCTATGTTATTGTAGTGGTTATAGTACACTGAATATTTGGGTGCAATTCCTCCATTTTCTGTCAAAACATTTTCACGCAGTTTAGCAAAATCAGGGCCCTCTCAGCACCCAAACCTCAGGCCCCTCGCCTGCCAGTCAGATAATGCATTTGTTTCACTTCTGTATGATCTATCGAAAGCCATTCAACCTTGGAAGACAATGACAGGCTAACTCGCGCTGGGTGCTCAATGTCCCTTTAAAGTCTTTTTCATTTTTTTCATTTTTTACTTCACTATAAACGATTTGCTTCACTGCTTGGGTATTTTAAGGACTGCAGAGTATTTCTCTAACAAATGTGTTTCAGTTATTCTGAGCAAATCCTCCGCCGTTGCCACCAGTTTAATGAATTAAGTTAAAACACAATTGAATGCCGTCTCACGCCCCTACCTGTAATGTCAGTGTGACCCGTATGGCAGCTGGTTTCAACTCACGGATTTCACTGACTGTTTCTTTAAGTTAATTGATGCAGGAAGAAAAGTAACAGAGAACACAGCCCCCTCATACTTCCAAAAGCTAAAAGATTCTAAAGATTGACTCCTTCACACTTACATTTTTGTAGCCATACATTTCCCAGCATGTAAACGCATTAAAACAGGACCCACATTTTTTTGTTACTTATTTGCTGGTTAATACCGCAAGCCGCTGTAAAATTGTTAAGTGTCACGGAATATGTTGATTCTTTATAGTCCTGGGATAGGCAACCTTCGGCACTCCAGATGTTGTGGACTACATCTCCCATAGTGCTCTTATACCCATAATGCTGGCAAAGCATCATGGAAGGTGTAGTCCAAAACATCTGGAGTGCCGAAGGTTGCCTATGCCTTTGTGAGCTAGTTGTAATGTAACAAATGAGGACCCAAGCCTTATTTTTCTTAAATTCAGCTGTCAAACTAAGAAAGAAAAAAGTGTGTGTGTGCATGCGCGTGCGTTTGTGTGTGTGTGTGTATATATAAATAATAAAATAATAATAATAATATATATATACTGTATATCACAATTTCCATTTTAGATCTGCACTTGTTCATAATTACATCTTGAGCAGGTGAAGTTAATATAACGAGTTGCGATATTACAAATCAAATTTTCTTTTCTAACTCGACGAAATATGCGCCCTATGAAACAACAGTTTTATAGCAATTTAGAAAAACATTCTTGCTCAGCTTGATCATGATTTTGCAAGAGTGAAAAAGAAGGCAAAAAAAAAAAAAGAGAATGAAAAAAATGATCAGGCGTGAATCAGCAATCAACTCCCCTGGGGAATACCTGCATTTTCTTCATTGCAGTTTCCCCTTTTGTCACTGTACTTAAGTGTTGGGTGTTGATCATTGGCAATCACTCTTTATGCTTTTCAGCATATGAACACTTGTGTTTTCTTTGACAAATCGGAGAAGACTCTACTGGAAGGCCAGAGAGATATTATTTGTCTGATTCAAGAGGCAGACTATAGCGTCTCCGTGATGAGTTCTATTAAAAAAATAATAAATCCTCCACTGAGTGATTTCAGCATAATTATATCAAAATGACAGACACATTATAATACAGACGAATTCTCATCTTGTTTGTCTGGATATTTCTTCTTTTTCACAGTATTTAAAAAAAAGGGACAAAAGAAAAAAAAAATCTGCATATCAAACAGCCTTGGGCTATATCATCTGCAAAAGTAATATGCTTGAGTCAATATGTCATCATCGAGATCAGATGAAAAATATGTTAACGATGAGGAATTTTTCACCGCCAGGCCACCTCATCTTGATTGTAATTCCCGGTAATAGTTACATTAGACTAACATTTTCATGTAATACAGGAGTTACATGTTTAAAGATAAGATAATAGACTATATTATACGTTCGTCACTTGCCCGTAGGATTTAATGTCAACGGCTCTTGAATCTCATTATATGAGGGCAGATTACACCCTAATTAATAGATGACAACTACCTATGTTCTTCAGATTGTTCAGCCGAGTGAATCTGCTTCTGTAAATCTTTAACCTGCAGTGGTTTTGGGGAATTCTGCATCCCACTGTGAAGATTAATTGCTGGCTGAAGGTCATCCCAGGGCCAAAAGCAAGGACAGTAATGACACAATTGAAATTGGTCACTTGTATCGCACTAGACCAAGGACTATGTGAAGAGTGATGCATAGCTAATATTAACCATTTTCAGTACATTGGGAAGTTGGGATCTGTCTAGATACTCATGGGGCAATCCCAAGATCATTCATCTCCAGGCATGTGGATTGGTTGTCTACTGCCGGGGTATGCATCCTAAAGCACCCCAGGTGTTGTGAACTTTCTCCTGATGCTTTGCCAGCTGTAAAAGCATTCTGGGAGATGAAGTCCACAACATCTGGAGTGCCGAAGGTTGCCTTGGTCTACTGTCTATCTCACTGCTTCCACACGCATTTCCCATTCACTTGGGTTAGGCTGTTTCCCTGGGTATTTTTTGCAAATGAGAAAAAAAAATAAAAAAAATAAATGTACAGCATTGATAAAGCCTATCCCATTCATCCAAACCGGGCCTGGTGCAAGACTAGGACAACGATGTTCAGGTGGGAATTGGGTTGTCCAACACACTAGAAGGTACAGGTTAAGTAATACACACAAACTCACAATAAGTTAATAATATATATATATATATATATATATATATATATATATAATATATAACTTGATAGTAATGGTAAAAGATGGATACTAGTAGCAATAAATAACAGAAAATAATCTGTAAAAAAAAAATTACAAAGCGGAACAATTGTGCAGATGGTTTCAAGAGAGTATAAACAGAAAACTTAACAGAAAACAGTAAACTCAAACTCTAACATACTCCGAAATTCTAATGTGTAAACATCTGATGTTCTTCCAATATAAATCATCCCACATGGACATTTCAAAATATAAATTGGGATGCTTTATATTGGAAGAACAAGCAGATGTTTACACATTAGAATTTCGGAGCATGTTAGAAATATAAGTTGGTGAAAAGAAACTGGAGGGGAGGAGATTTTAACCAAAAAATTGCCACCGAAGAAATGTGATTTATATTTAATTTCAATACCCTGGACCCTCATGGCTTAAATTTAGACTTCGAGTTGTGCCATTTTTTACACTAAAATAGAGAGATTTTTGAGGAGTATTTTATCTTTTATTCTCTACATAATTTTGAAAGTAGAGAAATTATTATTTTATATATAACTTAAATATAACTTTTTCTAAACGTTTTTCTATACTTTTTTATACACTATTTTATACTCTTTTAATTACAGGATTTTTAATACATCCTCCCCCTCCAGCTTCTTTCATGCACAATGTGTAAATAGGAATATGTTTTTTTTTTTTTTTTTTTTTTAAATAAAGTGGTTCCTTCTATTCACACTCTCTTCCCTTTATTCCTGGCACTTTACCATTGTTCTTGATTTATAAAGAATTTCCGTTTTGTTTTAAAGACGCATGATGTTTTTCTTGTATTTTTTTTCTTTTTTGTATTTACAAACATATGTTTATGATGTGGAACACATATGCATTCCACGAACAGTATGAGGCTCCTTATATAGACCGATATGTAGGTGGAACGCAGTCTGCGTTCCACGGGCAGGAAGAAAGTGACGACGAATCTGACGGTGGAACGCAGCTTGCATTCCACAGGCAAAGAGGACGTGATGGTGAACCGGAGCGTACCTGTTAGTGACGCATGGAGCGTGCGTTTCAGGACATAAAGGACAGGAAGAATGCCCCGGAGACCCACAGATGCCGGCAATTGAACAATTTAACTAAGATATAAAAGACAGAGCTCCACACAAACAAACTATTTTCCAACTGAGGAAGCCTGCACATGGCGAAACGCGTTTTGGACTCATTGGACTTACGGTCATTTTGTCCTTTATGGTTTTATTGATCATTTAATCACCTTTATTATTTTATATATGTTATGTTAATACATCATACAGTTTTACAATTACCTCAAGTTTCCTACTTTTTCCCTATTATAGACCACCTGGGATTTAAAGATATGGAAGAGGGCTGTGGATCTCCCTAAGGATCCAAAAGGCGAATCACACTAGAGCCAGGTGACCCGTTGGCTCTTTCCTTGTGAGTGAGAATTTTACTTTGAGTTTTATGTTTATACTCTCTTAAAACCATCTGCACAATTGTTCCGCTTTGTATTTTTTTTACAGATTATTTTCCATTATTTATTGCCACTAGTATCCATCTTTTACCATTACCATCAAGATATATATTAGCTCCACTTATTATGTGTTTGTGTGTATTACCTAATTGCAGTGGGGGTTAAGGGGATCCCTCACATAAGTGTTGAGATATCTTTTTTCCATTATACTCTTGTGCACTTAGTGTTTGGTACAGGTAAACATTTTCACCAAAATATCTCGGAATAGCCTGATACCCATGCAGCATTCCTCACTAGTGGGACAAACTACCAAAATCAATATTGTTCCACCGGATTCAGGACTGTTGGCAAATATGGCCTCTACATACGAAATTTGAGAAAGGAATAATACAGGGGTCTAAACAACTGATAAAAATTCTCTACTTGCATTACCTTATCCGACTTCCAGCTCTGGGGTATGTCTGGCACAGACATAAACAGGCATGTGATAATTTTATTGTTCTAAATATAGACCGGCTATAGACAGATGTCCTAGACTCCAGTGCTTCTGAAAATGTCATGTAGGCATCTGCTAGGAAACTCACAGATTTACCCCTTTTTACAGATAATTGTCAACAACCAATGTATTTAATGAAATAGCAGCACCCTGCCAATAATGTAAGAATAATTGTGTGCATGGTATGGATTAAGTAAAGAATGGTATAGAATTGCAATACTGCATCATTCCTCGACACATTGACGAGAGACAGGTGACTTGAATTTTAAAGAAATTAAGTGTTTTAGTGGAAAAATTAAACATCAGAATAAACAGTGAATAGAAAAACCTAAAACCTAATGGATAATATGTACATGTAACTTACTAACTGACTCTCCTCTTATTATTATTATTATTGGCATTTATATAGCGCCAACATATTCCGTAGTGCTTTACAATATTATAGGAGGGGGAGATTTAACAATAAATTAGACAATTACAAAAACTTACAGGAACAATAGATAGAAGAGGGCCCTGCTCAAACGAGCTTACAGTCTTCACCTCCTTTTCTCATTTGCCAAATGTATTTTGTTAGAATGAATTATCTGTCTCTGTTTATCCATTGTACAGTGCTGCAGAGTTATTGTAATTGGCATAGGTATGATAATACATCAAAATATAAAAACAGAATTTTCCTAGTTTCCTGTAAGTACCGAAAGGGTTACGCTGCCTATACGGTTTGACAAGATGAAGGAAAATGATGCCCAACCTAATGCAAACAGCAGGGGCTTGGTAATGTGCATCACAATTCTTTCATTAGTGGGAGTGAAAGTGCAATAGCACAATGATACATAATCCTGCTGAGCAGTAATACGATGGGCTGTAAATAACCAGGAAGCGATATGAATTTTAAAACTGAACACTCTGTTAGTGTGAAGTTTAAACAGGATGCTACATGTAATCGGGTCTTGTTATTTTTCTCCTAATACAGAACGGAGCAGTCTGCTCTCACAGACAAACAGAAAAGGAACATTTTGAGAAAAGGTATTAATCACAATGGTACGTTGCTTTGTGAGCGTGTAGCACATTCATTTCTTAATATATTCGCACAGGATAATTGATCTATTAATTATCCAGATATGCTAGCCATATTGTTAAGATCTTTTCTAACCAATGAAGCAATGCATTGGTAGTCATTGTATTTTCTTTTCTTTGTTTGTGAGACTCAGGTTTGATGTTTTGTTTTGTTTTTGTAGCTTTTTGGGAAACAAAGACAAATGAAAACAGTCAAAACAAAAGCAGCACCACAGACAAGTAACGATATCGAAAATAAGCATAAAATGTAGCTGATAATATATGATGGCCTTAACTGGAATGTCAACATGTTGGCATTAGATCATTGTGTGGAAGAATGGTTTAATAAGGTTGGACTAAGTTGGGGACTCTAAAAGAAGTAGCATTTTCTCAGAGATTGAAGAAAAATCTTAAAAGGAGATTAAAATGTAGTGTACTTTTAATCAGAGAAAATATTACTTAGCTAAAAGCAATACTATTTTGGTGGATTAGCCCTTTACCCAAATTCACAGGTTATCACCACACAGGTTGTTATGTGGAAAAACAAAATGAGAGAAGAATCCAATGGTACAATACAAAACCTACATTTAAAGAGGAGGAGAAAGTAGCCAAATTCCTAACAGCTCGTAGAGCCTGATACTATACTAGCATAGTATAACAATAATTGCAGGTAAACGTTCTCCCTATAAGTGTGTTTCCTGAAGGTTCATTTTAGCTGAATAATATAGAAATGGATCTTGAATATTAGAAAGGGAATTTTTGATGGGGACTCTGACAATTCTTTAAAACTAAATTCTAGTAGTGGAGAGATTTGAAGCTGGTGGGACACCAGCTTCTACATCTCTAATTTAACTCTACATCTCTAATTTGACTTTGCTCACGTAGCCCCATGTACTTATGCATTGACTTAATTAAACATTATGCTGTGTTTAACACCACAAGTCTACAGATACATGTATTTGAAAAACTATAAAGAGGTCCTATTCCAGCCAAGGAAGACAGGACAATTAGTGGACCAGTCTTTTGGGCGTCCAGGATCTAACGGCTCTAAATCGGGATATAAAAGTATCTAAATCAATTTAAAAGAGACTAATCATGTCCAATGGGTCTATACTCAGAAAATGAAGCTTTGTTTGTCAAAAAAGCCACAAAGTCATAATAGTTGTTCAACGTACAAATTAAGGAACTGTGCACACACAAAAAATATAGTTTTAAATTTTGTAGATAAAAGCATCTGTCTTAGCAAACAAATATGGGGATTTGGTTACACCACATGGCCATATCGTGTTTAGCCCACCACTATGTTGGTGGGCCCTACACTAATTTTAACATGGGACATAAACACACTAACTGCAATATTTACAGCTGAAACTGCGTCCAGAGATTCACCTAAAATTTAAAGGGGCACTATAGTGTCAGGAACACAATTGTGCATTTCTGACACTTTAGTTCTGAATAGCCATTTAGGTTGTTGCCCCCCTCACCTTGTGTTTGAAAGTTGATTTACTCACCTTTTTCCTTTGCTGTGTGTAACTCCTCACATCTGGTCCCTCCCCCCAATCTGCCTCATTGGCTAAGATAATCAGAATTGACAAGTCTCAGCCAATCACAATGCTTTCACATAGGAGACGGGGCAGGGGGCAGAGCCAAACTCCACCCTGGCCAATCAGCATATCCTGATAGAGATCCACTGAATCAATGCATCTCTATGGGGAAAGTTCAGCGTCTCCATACACAGCGTGGAGTGCATCACTGCCCCGTCTGAGGAGTGGCCACTAGAGGTGTCCCTAGGCTGTAATGTAAACACTTCCTTTTCTATGAAAAAGACACCACAAAACTAACCATACATGTTTTTAATTAAAACACAGTTATCACCAGTCTTTACATTTTTGTTTAATTATTAATTTCACCACCTACCCCCATGGCAAGCCTCCACTGGATACTAGATATTTTTTAATGCTATTGTAATAATGCATTTTTCTCTCCTTTAAACTAACAAAAATAGCTCCATGTGAATTAATAAACATTCAAGGTGCTCTGATTTATCTCCTTATCACTGTAACAGGAGATTAAACTTCAATGTAACGAAAGTACAAAAAATCCTAAAAAGCAAATAGCCTATCTGGAAAAATGTCCCCCTGAGTTACAGTCACAGACTGAGTATTTCAGCCTCAATTTTGACACACAGATTGGTCTTTTCCCTTATAATATTTTAATAAAAAAAGACTTATCCTTCAGGCATTTCCAAACGTAATTTTGCCGCTTGTCAAAAATCCATAACCTAGACAAGCAGGACTCCTGAAGACCAAAAAATTAGATACAGTCAAAAATAAGACCCAGTCTACATTATAGCGTCCTTAGTATTTTATCATATGTATGTACAAATAAATTTTGTATCCTAAATTTCAGGTACTACAGCAGGATATCTGCATTCTTAATAATGAAAATAAAATGATGATCAATGATATCCTCACACGCTGTTCTTTATAGTCCCCTCTGCTGGTACCGAATGTTCACCTTAACAACGGATCGTTTTTCTGGCACTGGAGTTTCCCTTTAAGTTTAACCCTTTTGCTGCCTGAGGTGTAAATGTACCTCCGGCGGCATCATTGGGGTATGGTCAGTTAGTCAGGAACGAAAATTCCGGTATGGCTAATATCAATACTGTGGTGGTAACCCATGCTGGCGACAGATGTCTAATAGTACCCCCCTCTATTATTATTATTTTATTATTTATATAGCGCCAAATTCTGTAGTGCTGTACAATGTTGGGCCTTTATGCCGCCAATGTCCTCCGTTCAGCTCATGTCCTCTCCCTACATACCTACCCCGCCAGCTGGGGGACCGGGGGGGACTCAGTGGAATAGGATAGGGCTTGGGTGAGGGAAGTTGGCCTCTGCAGTGGAATAGAGGTTAAATTGAACTTTATGTATTTATTTATTTATTTGTTTGTTTATTTACTTATTTTGAAAGTTTGAAAAGGGCAGGATAGGGAGGGTTACTCTGAGCAAATCCAGTGCTTAAAACACCGATTTATGGTTGGAGAAACCCATGAATAACCCTCAGCACCTCTGCAGAGCTCTACTAATATTAACAACATAACAAACCAGGAACCGCTTACACTAGAACTGAACTGCAAATTACTAACTATGTTTACTTTGTATCTACTTTGTAAATCATTTAATGTATTTATAAAAAAATAATACATATATATTTATTTATCTTTACTTTCGGCTAAGTGACAGCACAGAACCAACAGTAAAGGATAGTTACTTACTTATCTACATCGTTATCACTTGTTTGGAACTGTAATTGAATGTTCCTAAGCAGGAATTCTATAAACAAAAATGCCCTTAAATTTACAGTAATTACACTGGTACTAAAAGTCACTAATTACAGAGCAGAACTTGTTCTGATCTGACCTTTTATGTTTCATCATCAGTGCCAACAATTAGTCTTGATTAATATTCTACTTTTCACATACGCTGTAATTTTTAAGCTCACTGATCACTTCTGCATAAACCTTAGCGCTCTGCCTTAGTACATTATCAAAGCTTTGTGCCTGAAAGGAATTGGAGCAAGTCTGCCATAAACAGTGATTTGCCATTTAAACAGAGAGGCTGCTATGTCATCCTTCTAATCATACTTAATCCTCTGTATCAACTAATGAATACTTGGGCAAAGCTTTTACTTGCATGTGAGTAATTAGAATACCTTCTTGGTGCTACTCCAAATGTATATTTGATGATAATTTGTGAATATGACTTGTAGTAATAGCAAAGTTTGACAGGTGACTTTAACAAAACAAAATAAAGGAAGAACGAGAAATGCATCCATTTGGGAAACGTTAGATGTCTGGTTAGGTATAGTATCTGGCAGTAAGTATGTGACCCTTTTAGAAGTTCATGTTAATTTTCCTACCACGAGCAGAATAAACATTCTGAAAGGGAGATGGATCCTCTCGCATACGAGCAGTTCCTTCTCATGGATAAGATAACATAAATTGGTGTGTTGGTGTTCTTATTGTACAACGTGTTAGTCATTTCAAAAATATTATAACACTCCGTAATTATTCAAAATATCTTTATTTGTAGAAAATACACGTCAATATTGTATAGAACAAGTTAAAATTATTGGTATACAAAATATAGTTCACTATTGCGAGGGAGAAAAAGTATTTTAAAAATTGTATTTCTCCATTCTAAAGGGGGGCTGGGGACCCATATATATGTGTTTGTATTCCCAACACTATAGTGTTGCTTTAAGTTGTAATGCATCCTTATTATCTGCTGCTAATCAAAGTATTCTCTAATGAACAAATAAAAAAAGTTATTTAAAGTGATAATTTAAGTGATCTAAAGAATAGTGAACAAAAGCTTTCAGGACACGAGAGCTTACCTTTAGGCATGTTTTGAAAGTCTGTATTTACTATTGTACACTGAATTCCATCTGTTCCAATGGCTCACGTTTAGCATTGTTTTGTGTCATCGGAGTCACTAAATGACTCTATGCACAACTGTCACAATAATGTTAAAGTACTTAAAAAAATAAATATGCAGATTCACTATAAAACTATTGCTGCTATATATATGGTTTAGCACTTATTTTATCTATTCAATGTTTGCTAAAAGAAGTCTACATATTTTTACAAGGTACTATGTGTTTTTTCATTCTTAAAATATATTTTCAGTGATTCATTCAACCCAATGAGCATCCAGTAATGGCCATTCCAAGAGTAAATGGCCAACTTCCTGTTTAATCAATATCATTCTACGTGTATTTTGATATTAATATAACTTATATCTATATATATTAATATTAAAATACACTTATTATTATTATTATTGCAATTTATATAGCGCCAACAGATTCCGTAGCGCTTTACAATATTATGAGAAGGGATTTAACTATAAATAGGACAATTACAATTAGACAGTGTATGTGTATGTATGTATGTGTAAGTGCATATATATATACTTAGATCATATATATAATACATACATGATCTAAGTACCGTATATACTCGAGTATAAGCCGACCCGATTATAAGCCGAGGCCCCTATTTTTACCCCAAAAAACTGGGAAAACGTATTGACTCGAGTATAAGACTAGGGTGGGAAATGCAGCAGCTACTGGTAAATCTCTAAATAAAATTAGATCCTAAAAAAATTATATTCATTGAATATTTATTTACAGTGTGTTTATATAATGAATGCAGTGTGTGTGTATGAATGCAGCGTGTGTATGAGTGCAGTGTGTGTATGAGTGCAGTGTGTGTGTATGAGTGCAGTGTGTGTGTATGAGTGCAGTGTGTGTATGAGTGCAGTGTGTGTATGAGTACAGTGTGTGTATGAGTGCAGTGTGTGTATGAATACAGTAGTGTGTATGAGTGCAGTGTGTGTGTATGAGTGCAGTGTGTGTGTGTATGAGTGCAGTGTGTGTGTAAGAGTGCAGTGTGTGTGTGTATGAGTGCAGTGTGTATGAATGCAGTGTGTGTGTATGAGTGCAGTGTGTGTATGAGTGCAATGTGTGTGTGTGAGTGCAGTGTGTGTGTATGAGTGCAGTGTGTGTATGAGTGCAGTGTGTGTGTAAGAGTGCAGTGTGTTTGTATGAGTGCAGTGTGTGTGTATGAGTGCAGTGTGTGTGTGTATGAATGCAGTGTGTGTGTGTGTGATGCAGTGTGTATGAATGCAGTGTGTGTGTATGAGTGCAGTGTGTGTGTGTGTGTGTGTGATGCAGTGTGTGTATGAATGCAGTGTGTGTGTATGAGTGCAGTATGTGTGTGTGTGTGATGCAGTGTGTGTATGAATGCAGTGTGTGTATGAGTGCAGTGTGTATGAATGCAGTGTTTGAGTGTGTGATGCAGATCCTTGGTGGGGGTGGGCATTTTTATTATTTTTTTATTATTTTATTTTAATAGTTTTTTTTGTTATATTATTGTTTTTAATTATTATTATTATTTTTTTATTATTATTATTATTATTATTATTATTATTAATATTTTTATTTTTTTCGTCCCCCCTCCCTGCTTGACACATGGCAGGGAGGGGGGGCTCTCACTCCCTGGTGGTCCAGTGGCATTGGCAGTTCAGTGGGGGGAGGGGGGCTGGCAGGGAACACTTACCTCTCCTGCAGCTCCTGTCAGCTCCCTCCTCCTCCGCGCCGGTCTGTGCAGCTCCTCTGTCAGCTCACAGTGTAAGTCTTGCGAGAGCCGCACTATGACCCCACGGCTCTCGCGAGATTTACACTGGGAGCTGGCAGAGGTGCTGAAAGGACCTGCGCGGAGGAGGAGGGAGCTGACAGGAGCTGCAGGAGAGGTAAGTAAACGCTCTGCAGCCCCCACAGCCCCCAGTCTGTATTATGGCAATGTAAATTGCCATAATACAGACAATTGACTCGAGTATAAGCCGTATAAAATGTGCTGAAAAACTCGGCTTATACTCGAGTATATACAGTATATATTATTTTATTTTACACTGTTTTAACTGTATTTTAACTTTTTACAGGCAGCAGGGGGACTACCCGTCATTCCAGGCACTTCCACTGCTGGCACTGCTATGGACAGCTATTCCGTCCATGTGATCATGAGGTCCTCGCAAGGACCTCATAATCACATAACCCAAGAGGGCTGGATCGGCAGCAGGGGGACTCCCTGGGATACCAGGTAAGTTCCCCCATCGCGATCGCCGGTGTGGGATCACCGGCGAACAGGTAAGTGAATAAGATGGTGTGGACGTGCTATGCCCCCGCCGGCGTTTAGAGCCGGATCCCCAAGGACAGCATAGCGCGCCCGCCATCCTTAAGGGGTTAATATAATCAATGTAACACTAGTTGGCACTAACAGGTGATCCCAGAATGGCATAGGAGATTGATAATGAATAGGCAGTAGTTTGGAGCAGTGGTCCCCAACCCCTGACTGTTGGTGGTCCATGAGGACTGGTTTGGGGACCTGGTTTAGAAGAACCTGTATAATTATTATTTTTTTAACAATGTCTCAAAAAGAAAATACAAAATTACATCCTAAAACTCTGATCTAGATTGGAGTCAATTTTTGACATGGTTTTACTTATATCCAGCAAACTCTGTGTTTAATCTTTAATATAGCTATGGTTTCTAGGTACAAAGTAAGCTTTGAATTCTGAATATTGGCCCTAAAAAAAAAAAGTAAAAGATAAATCATTCTCCAAACTAGAGGAACTTAAGTTCCCAAAACTATGATAATGATCAGCATGAAACCAAACAAGTGGAATTATCAGCTGCTCATATTTCTTCATGCCTTTAACACCTCAGCCTAAACAGCAGACATTACTCCTCAATAGTGTCAGAGGAATAACAGGGTCCAGCTATTAGATAGCTGAACAGATTTTTTCCATTTTGAAGGGATGAAAGATCTGACATTCTTTTGTGGCTGTGTCATGGGGTAGACAGCTATTAATGACTCCAAGTGATCATGGACTCCCACATGTGTTGTGTGCTTTTATGATTGTCATTTACATGCTGACAGAATCATTCCAAGACAGTTGGAGGCTAGGATTTTAAAATGGATGATCTGTGCTCAAGAGGAGCATGTGGTTTAGAATGCTCAATCAACGACACGTTACAAACATTCTACATATGAAGACTACTCACTTACATGTCAGATTAAAGTAAGCCTAGAGTGACTCATTTACAATTATTCCTTAATTAAAAATAAACAAATAAAAACTCTACCCTGGAATACGCTGTCTTTTGCACGGTTGGCATCATCGGATAACAGCACCTCCTGCTGGTGTGAAGACAGAACATTCGAGATCATGTCACATAATTGTTTGTAACATTCATACCAGTTGTAGTGCATCTAGTAATTTTTTTTGTTTGTTTTTTTAATTATACCCAACTTCCTTCAGCTTGTAAACTCATTTGCAAAACCACCTCATCAAGACCTGTTCCTGGAGGTAAATTGCACTAATTGCATTGTTAGAGCTATTCTCTAAAGTTTAACTTGTAAGGAAATCAAAGTAAATTCGAAGTAAATTAAAAGATTTTTACCAATATAGTCAAATTGGAAAATTATCCATGTCAGCTACTTTTTCTGTTTGGCTTGTTGTATTCTGGACAATTCACATTTTAGCAAATAACACTGCTTATTTTTCATCTCCAGTAGTTGTGTAAAAATTACAACAATACAAGTACACATCTTTATTTTCAGTACCAATCAATTCATAATCAATGTGAAATATACATTTAAAAAGTCCATTCCTTAAGCAGTGAGTTGACTTGAGTAGACATCCCAATTACAAAATATTGGTCAAATAGCCGAACACGAAAGTATCTCTAACTCTGGCTAACTTTGAGATTTCTCTAAATCTACATTTGTGGGTCTAAATTTTGCAACTGTATTTACCTCCTAGGTCAGAAAGTGCCCTACAATCCACTTACTCTATTGCATCCTTTAGATTACGGAGTAAGGTTTAACACTGAAACATTGTCTCTTCTCCTTGTGACTCTGTTCTTTTTGTTCTCTCCCGAAAAGGACAATTTGATCATGCCTGCTTTGTTCATGTCTGTGCAACATGTGACTTCTATAACCATTCCCACTATTAACATTCAAAAAGCTTATTTAATAGGACTCTGCAGGTATACGTTGTTCTAGCATACAGAATATAGGCTGCCTTGCAAGAAATACTATTTCACTTCTGGTTTACATCTCAGCCAATATAGAAATGCAGAAAGAAAAATACCCTTCCTCTCCTAGTTTTCTCACATGCTTCTCTAACAACACGTTTACATGTCAAAGGCTGTAGTGAGCACAAAGCTGTATCCTTGTGACTGTAAGTTCCCGACGTTTCTCATACATATGAATGAGCACTGTTCATGCATGTACTGTACAGTCATGATTAGCTTTCATGTGCGCAAACAGCTGTATAAACATAATATAGCACATTACTGTACTGCCAGTGACACCCCCCCCTGCCCCCCCCCCCCCCCTGATTTTTATAGGGATGCACTGTGCACACATCCCTCCAACTTCTGTGACAGATCAGGGACAGACTGGGGTATCCAAGCGTTTTCCTGAATAAATCTTGAAAGATTTTGGACCCCATTAATTTATTTGGAGAAACATCCAATTAGGCACATATCATAATTTAAGTAATATTACTTAAATTGTAAAAATAATGCATTACTAATAAGGATGTAAAAGTACAAGAATAAAGAACAATTCTGTGTGCCTGTGTTATGTGTCACTGTATTAATAAGACTAGCAATGCTAGATTTTGAGCTATCATTAGTGTGTAGGCTCCAGAAGATTTCTTGCACAAGTCTACTTGTCTCTCTATCCCTTATATTCCATGAGCAAGTTATCCAGTTAATTCAGAACCAACCTTTTCTGGCGCCCTAGACCTCCTGCCTTTTCTCATCTCACAACTTCAAACATAGGGCAAGAAAGGCAATCAAGAATGAACAAAAAAATATAATAGATAAAACAAACAGAAGTCAGCCCCATGGGGTCATCTGGTGTCATTTTAGCACTGCAGTTTAGATAACTGTCGGATAAAAAAAAAAAAGGAATGCGATATTCAAAAGGTTCCAAAAAGATCTTAACTGTCGAGAAAAGCATATGTGATAATATTATTCCTGTATTATTATTTAAGAAGCCTTATGAAAGACTATTTTGAAGAATATTTTATTCTATGCGTTGGATTCCATTACATCTGATAAATATATCACTTATTCTATCTTGGAATTCTCCCAGGCAGTGCAGTAGAAAGGTTTAAGATAAAAGTGATACGCTTTTCTCAGCATATTTTGGTGTGAAATGCACGTTACCATAAAAGGATAACCATTTTATTTCTAAAGAATTACATTTTCAGAAGGTTATAAATTACTGCTCGTCGTAGTTGAGGAAAAAACGTCAAATGCGATATTTATTTTCTTATGACAAACTATACTTAAAGGGACACCACGGTGTTCAAAGTATATCTTGTAATATAAGAAAGTAGTCATCAAGATCTGCCTGCTGCAGGACAGTTCAATGACATTTTAACTTACAAGATTATTTCTTTGAGGGCTTTAAACTCAGATGGCACGTCCTTGTATCCATTTCAACTCCTGAAGAGGCACTCTTGTCTTCACTCTTGTTAAATAACCACCCAAGTAAAATATCAAGTTTCAGATTATTAGAATGACCTTTTTTTTACCACAATGTAATAATGTGAAACATTGTGAGAACTGAAGAGATGAGATTATAAGCTCTACCTCCCAAGGGTCCCTCCTTTGTAGTGGAAACAAACTCCCTTTGGTACCCAAAGCTCTCTGTCCCTGCCCCCATACTGTGTCCCTGTTTCCTAGGTGCTCAGAATGATGGATGTAAATTTGTGTATCACAGTTCTCCACAGGAATAATACCCACAATGATGTGTATTTAGACAGCAGTAACAACACTGACTGGAAAATACAGTGGGGAGAAGTAAACATAAGGGGGCGCTACATATCTAACATCAAGAAACAACTTCCAAATCTTAGGAAAAAAAATACGAAATTAAAAAAGAGAAATATGAGAGCTAGATTGCACTGGATGTTTGTTTTCCATCTGCATTTTAGTTTGTTTGTGTGTTTGTTTTAAAGGACCACTGCCCACACATATAGCACTCCAGCATGATTTCTGTGTATGGAGTGTCCCAAAGTAAACAGCACTTAATAAAAGTGCCTATTTCCATGTGCGATCTCGACCGTTTATCATTAAATTAAGAAACACCTCCCTGGGTATCAACTAAGCAGCCAGGAATGTTTTCTTCCTCCCTCCATTATCTCCACTGAGCTAATGGAAGTGGCAGGCACGCTCTGCTAGGGTCTGCCGACCTTCTTCCATGAGTCACTGTGAACCTGTCTAAGATCTGACCAGCGTTTAGTTGAGGATATTGAGTCCATGCTCATTTTTACCTGGCTGCATTCTCCATGGTCCTGCTCCCTTCCCACCCCCAATTACTGCTAACTCTCTTGATGCTCCCCTCGCTGGGTGCCCATGTCTCAGAGTAATTTAGAAGCCTCTGATTGGTCATTTCCCAAAAAAAGGCAGAAGATCTGCAGGTTTTTCAAGCTTATTTCAGATATAACTACAATTAAATCATGATGGGAAAAAATGCATGCATGTTTACACTGGGAGTGTGTCTACCAAACAGTGATTTCATGTATTTATTTTCCCTGTGGAGTGTTCCTTTAAGTTTTTTGTTATTTACTAATGTGAGAATTGGTGGGAATTCAAAGTGAATTTCGAAATCGATGACAAAATAGCTGAGTTGCAGAAGTCATTTCTGCACCCAGTTCACTTATTTTGGCCTTAAAAATATAGCTACTTTTTTTTAGTGAATAACCCTGTATGTATTTCATTTTCAAATGCCTTAATTCGTACTTCATATAACTTACCCAATTATGTAAATACACTTCAGATAAAGATTCTCACTATTTCCCTAAGTATAACTACACCTCCCAATGCTCTGAAAGCACGTTTTCCTCATTGGCCATTTCTTTGAATAAGACTAGAACATTTAAAAGTCACAATAAATACAATGTTACAATTAGACATATATTAGCATGGTGCCAGAGAGAGCCCGTTCACAAATGGTGGCAAGTTCATGACTAACTCTGTTAAGCATCATGGGAGGTGTAGTCCCCACCTCTAGAGAGTCGGGGGATAGCCATTTCTGTGGTGAGGTCCACCTTGCAAGCACAATAAGAATCTATGTTCATTTGTGCCTCATATTTCCTCATATTTACTATTTAAATGTCTCTATAGTATCTGGATTTTTTTAAAAACAGAATTCATGACTTTCTGAAAGGTCAAGGCGTGTCGATAACATAAAATAAACTAGCAAGGATATATAAACAAATTATGAAGCAACTTGTATTTCTATATTAGTATTTTGGGGATTGTGCTACATTTTCTGCTGAGGTCTAATCAATGTCTGAAAATAAACTATTCGTTGTAGTAGCTAATTTTCCAATAATTATGGCTTTGAAGACTATTTTATAAATCATACACAAGCACGTTAACCTACGTTCTCAAGGAAGCAAGAATTGCTCCCTTATGTGATATCCCTTGTAGTACCTATCAGTTTACAAGTGTAACAGATGGGTTTCCTGTGGGAGATTGAATCTTTAATATATTTCTAAAAGACCTAATGTGTCCTGATCCCTGACGTTCCCCAGATTGCGGGGTTCTGTTAGAGAGAGAAAATGTCATAATGGCACTACAATTATCTAATTTATTTTTCTTACCATTGTATATTTCTTTCATGTGAAGCTAATATCCAGTTACAAAAATTTATCTTTTCAGACACTAATTATTTTGTATAGAAACTGAAATTAGATGACTAGGGGTCAGGTAAACAGATACATTATATGTAACCAACAACCAGCAAAGTGAACAGCAAAATTATTCTAATTTGTTTTTACGTTGTTTCCTTATATATAATTTTTTTAATTGACGTTCCTTCCATTGTGCTTTGTCTCTGACAGTTTACATAAGGAAATATGACCTTTTGCCAGCAACCTCTGGCTTCTCCATTTCCAAATAAAAAGAGATTAATCCATACTATTTCTTGTCCTAAGAAGATTTCTCCCCCCCACAGAAGAAATATAAAGGACAATTCTGTACCAAACGTCAAGTATCCTTCACAAATGTCTTCTCAATTTTAGGGTCTAACTAATGCCTATTAAAGACACTCAAGGGTGTGATGCTGTGAAAAAGAAGAGAAACTTAGCTTCTAAGCTAAACTTTTGAAAACCATGGGGGGAGACCTTGGACCGATAAGCTGTCACTCACATCATTGAATGTAACTGAATTTAAAGAAAAAAAAGAAAGATTGAGGCTGATGGGCTTAAGTCACAAAAGTTAAGCCTGCTTGCATATCAAAAAATGTGGTAATGTTGGACTCACAATGTACAGAGCCTCAAACTTTGATTTATACTCACATTTCACAAAGACTTGAAGGACATCACAGTCTAGTATGAAAAAAAAGCCCTTGAAAAGAGCAACTCCTTGTTTTGTAACTGTTAACATGAAAAACTGTCTCCTGACAAAGCATGACTTTTCCTCATTAATCCTCAAAATACAGCATACAGAAAAACTGAAGTCTTTCATTGCTCCTCATCCAAGAGAAGACACGGGTGGTTAATCAAAGCAGACCAAAAGGTAAAATGCATACCGTGTGAAACGGAGTGTTCTCAGGAACGAAAAAAGTCATAACTGATTAATTAAAGTTGAAGTATATTAAAAAAAGATATATCTCTGTGACTATCTACCACCCCATGAAAGGCCATCTCCAATGACTGTGTAACTTCCTTGAAGAGGTTACCTCATGTATCCAACAATATCACCATAGAAACTTTTACAACGAACATTAAATTATGTTGCACTGTTGTAGGCTGCCAGATAAGTGTCCAAGTCACTAAAGAAACTCTGGTTTTCCTTTAGGCTATGTGTGAAATGCGCCAAAATCCTCTACCTCGGGGATAATTCAACTTAAGTCTAACATTATTTTTGACTTGGAAAGACCAACAAAATAAATATTTAGTATTTTGTTAGCTGGCAAAAAGATTCTGGGGAATTTTTTAATTAATTGTTTTAATAAGGCTGTCTTTGATTGCGGTTTTCAAGCTAGTTCACAAATCACCATAACTCTGATTTGTGGAGATTCCTAACAAAAATATAAAACCTAGTTTATCAAATGGCAAGAATTTTCATTTCTAACCCACAAAGGTATACAACTGTAGATGTGTCGGAAACATAAAAAAAAAAACACATGCAAAAGTTGGCTTTATTATGTAAAAGAGATCAATTTAGCACCTTCTCTACTTAGCAGGTGTTTAATTAAAAGTGAACTAGACCTGGCTGTGTTTATAGTACTTTGGGAAATTCACTCACTAATCAAAAACAGGACGCACAATAATATTATAATGAATCTGCTTCTGTGTGTTTTTTATACATGTATAGCATTTAATGAGAGAACCACACATTTAATTAAATTGAATGCAGCATTGACTAATGAAACCCGCTTCATGGATTAGATCGTATGTTATGTGTAAAGTCCATTTAATTTTAAATAATTTAACATTTGCATATTTTTGGGGAAGATTCTTACGCGCGCACGTTTTGTTTTATCAGACGGCTGTTATTGTTTGTTTATCAGACGGTTTATCAGACGGAAATTATGTGAATCTACATATAAAATAATTTGAAGGAGAATAAAAATCAATCTCAATTTTTATGTTTAAATCGGTCTTTTCTTACGGATTTAATGTTACTATTTCATAGCATTGTCAGCTGTAAAATTAGAAGCAAATGCACCAAGGCACATTAACGCACACATTCAAAAAATACTTTTCACTTGGAAATCACCCACTTTTGCAGTTTGATACAAAGTCCCCTTAGACCTGACCAGCGTTTAGTTGAAAATTTTTCTTTAGAAGGAAGTAGATCAAGGTTGCTGTAAAAAAGAATGGATTACAAATGTCCCTCTTTTATTTTTTTCTTTCTTTCTATCCCACAAAATTATTCATACTTTCAAATGGAATCATGAAGACTGAGCAAAGAATAAAAGCATTCTATGAAAACACATACCAAAAAAAAAAAAAAAAATGGTGAAATAACAGCAATCAGAGTCATTCAGGAAATTATTGCAGAAAATTAGATAATTGTGTTACAACATACTACCAGATTGCCCGTGATTACTGCACAGATTGCTATTTTTCTTTAATCATGTTAGATCTGTTTTAGAAAAGTTTTTTCCTTTTTTATTCTTTTTATTACTTTAAGGCACATAGTTTTTCTTTGTAGTTGTTGGATGTTTTCGATATGATTCGTTGCCGATTGATACATTTGTTAATGTCCTATTGTGATACTCTTCGGTGCTCTGTCTCGGATTCCTTTTGTGGCATACAGAGTGAAGGAATATAAAAATGCGTGGGGTGTAGAGAGCATTAAGTTTGAAGTGGCCAAGGTTCGATTGGCTAATGGATTATTAACTTTCTCACAAGGTTACTATGTGTCCTCACTCTACTATATAGGATGTAATCATTAGCACAGAGTAAGTCAGCAGCTCCTGTTGTAAAATACAAATTTCATTATAGCTTGTCGGTAAGAGACACAGCTGGCAAAGCATCATGGGAGAGTTTGACACCAACAGGAGAGCATTCTGGTTGTTGCAACAGAACAAGACTGCACTAGAAGTCAACAAAAGAAATGAGAAGACAATCGCAGTTTTGTGCTTATGATAGAAGTAGGGAAATGAAGGAATCTAAATATCGCTATGGGGACAGTGACATGAAACGTTTTATTTTATTTAAGAACAAATTATTAAAATAGAATGTCAATGAATTAGATTAAAATATGTCAAGGATGAAAGGATGGATGGACAGCCAAATCAATAAAGGGATGGATGGAGAGGTGGACAGACAGATGGAAAGACTGATGAATGGATGGATATTATCTAGCAATTAAAGAACAGATGATGATATGCCTTGCACTATGTCTTGAACCGATTATGCGGCCTAACTGTGCGAGTTTAAGTTATTAATAGAGTATAAAATATGAGTACCTAATGAGGTCCAAACATGCCTATTGCTGTCTGATTAAACCTCTGTATTTCAAATTACTTTATGAAGTGGTTAAAGTTTATATTTGAAAGACTCTCTGGAAGAACAGAGTATTTATTCTGGATCCCATGTTTAGTTGACTGAATCCCTTATAATTTAACTTAGCATGCTGAATTGGCTTCTACGATATTGGAACGCATCCTTCGTAGTAAAACACCAGTCTCCATAAAGAACCAGCAGTGTTACAGATTTACAGACTAAAAAATTAAACTATCCACTCTCCATAAGGTGCGCAAACTTTAAATGATTTCCATCATTAACTTTGTAGTTTTACAGCCAGCGGAATAGTTTTTCTGTAATTTTGAATAAAATAATTAGAGGGTATGCTCGATCAAAAACTGCTTTCCAGCCCTAATGAATGCTACATCTTATATAGCCTTAGCCCGGGGAGATGTAGAGTCATGGAAAGGGGTTTTCATTACACACAGACAATAGCATATGCACTAATAGTTTTTCAGGCAGAATGACATACACCCAGTGTTAAACACGCAGACACGAAAATTCAAAGTGCAAAGAAATACACTGATTTAAGGTGATCTGTGTAGAGTTTATTAACTAAACAACGAATTGTGGTGAAATTGCAAAACTCACACTAATAAGGGCATTTATATTTCATTGTCAGTGTTCCCTCTGAGGTGAATGGCCCAACACAGACAAAGATGAACTATGTCATTGTAACCATGCCTTTTTCAGAGATATGAATGTATCACTTGTTAGCAACACCTAGGAATCATTTTGTCTTTATTATTATTATTTCATTTCTGGACTGATGGGTTAAACAAACCTCGATAACTTACATTTTAGTTTACCTTCACCCGTCGACATGTCTGGGGAACTTGGGAATATTGCAATCTCCATGACAAGAGAGGACTAGACCAGCAGTCAGATGTGCAAGACTGTGATTCAGGCCTCAGCAGGAGTTGGGCGAGAGTTGTAAGTTGTAACTTTTGTGTAATTTCACCTCATACAGGATTAATAGCAGGACAACAAACATGCTGCACTTTGAGTCCTCAACATTGGCATAATGGACGGATGCACTGCCAGCCCACCACCAAACAGTCACAGATTCAGTAGGATAGTACCATCTTCTGCAGTCCTATCCCATTATCCCAGGTTTGTATCCAGAGGCCGAGACATCGGAGACCAAGTCACCAGAAAGTACTCTACTCAGAACATTCAACCCATGCAAGAATTCTTCGAAAAGGCATGGGCAATTCTGAGTGGATCGAAGGATGTCATGGCTCCTTTTGGGTCAGGACATTCCCCATTTCCAGATACATATGTCCTCTTTTTCTCCCATCTCTTATTTATTCCTCAAAATGTTATGAGGTATGCCCTAATTTTGCTGTAAGGTGGTGGAACTGGCAGCTGTCTACTCAACCTACTGGTAAATCTTGCCCTGACAACATTCCGCCCAGCCCTGGTTTAGATTCATGTTCAGATGGTCAGGACTCTACTAAAGCAACAATGTAACTATCAAATATCAGTAAACACATACTTATCAAGTCTAGCAAGTCTACTACACAGGAGTTTATTGAAATGTTACACCATTCCAGAGCTGCCTAGCCAGTTTACACCTAGCTCAGGGTCCTGACAGGTCTGAGAAGTTCTTTTTAAAATGCATGGAATTACTCAGTTTCGACTTAACACCATGTCCAACAATGTTAGTTAATTATCAACGTATTCATGAAACAAACAATAGCATATCTGTTAGGATCAGAGGTCCCTGTACAGGTAGTGTGACTTACAGGGCAACTGTGAATCATAATTATGTAAAACGTGGTAACAGAAAAATATATATAATTAACAATATCAAGGCTAAAACAATCCCAAACAGACAATCTTAGTAACTAAAGGGTGAGCTATCAGACGTTGAATTTGAATTAAAACTACATTTGAAATTTGTGATCACAATAATATCCAAATTAGAAAATATTGTAAAATTCCCATGATTTTACAAATAGATGGTTAAAATGCTGTAGACAAGGGGTGCAGTAACATGTATATTCTGTCATCCTGGCATACCTGTATTGCTACTCAGAGGGCTAGAATTCTATCCGCGTTAGTCAAAGAACAATTAACCACAATTTGCAACAAAGATCACTCACTGGGCTTTTGTAAACTGGGTGCACATACAGTCATCTGCTCCCAGAATGCAACAATAGCAATCCCATAATTCCTAGCATCCAGTCCATGAATATTATGGAACGTTGTTTCTTGAAAGCACACAGTAAGCCAGCAACTAGTTTTGCTAACACAATGCATACATTCAATTGTAATTAATGCCTAAAAACATATTTTGTCTTCTAAAACATTTGTGATTGACAGGTGCACTTTAAATCATGGTGACATTTTTTTTTTGAAATATGCAGCATGATAGGTATAATATGACACTAAAGTATTTATTTATATAAGCTTTTCAAGAATATGGGATATTTGTCAACATTCAAACATGCAGTGAATGCTGCATTGCAAGAAACAGGCACAATCCAGTGATCCTGCAGGTAGATTCACGGAATGTGACTTTTACACTAATATGTTTGTCACAGTTTTTAAGTAGGGCCTGGGAGTGCAGTCTTTTACTCAGCGTGATCTAATTGATTTAATGTTACAGAAACCACTTTCTAACCTGGGAGACGCTAGATTGATAGATTCACTCTCTGGTCTTATCAGTAACTGAGTGGGCTACGTTTACAGAGATCCTTGAAACAACTGACATTTAGAGCAAACACACACGCAGCCCACCCAGACTGACCATTTTTTATTCCTACTCTCAACAAAGTATACCTTAAAAAAAGTATACATTTTCTTTTTGACAGTTTTTCTAGCAGATTTTCATTGCTGTCAAAGTAAAGTCAAGAGATGATATAAAAAGTGTTTGTTTTAAAAAAAAATCAGTTTAAATAAATAATAAAAATCAATTGACAAAACCCTACACCAGCAGTGCTATGCATTGGTCCTTTTTCTTTTTATATTTGCAGCCTTGCACAGGTTCCTCGGGTTGAACTATCCAGCCCTCAACACAAAGTTGTCCCATTATAAGTGACCTCAGTAGTGCATAAATTAGAGAAGTGCCTTTTACAATCTCAATAGCAATTATTTACATAGAAGCCAACATATTCAGCAGCTCTGAAACAAAACAAGGCAAACAATTCTAACAAAACATGGTTCGTATACAGGAACAGTCGGTGAAGAGGACCTTGCCCAAATGAGCTTTTAGTACTGGATAGACTTGTGCACGGTGGAAAAATTGGTTTCGACGAGTCACTTTTGACGAATATGAAAAAAAAACAAAAAACATTTTCGTGGTAGCTGAATTTTGGCCACATGGCAATGAGCTAAATTTCATTAAAGAAAAGAGAGTCAGGAAAACAGGAACCCGGGATCTCTAATGATGTTGTGTACCCCAAATGCCAAAGATTTATATGAAAAACTGCTGAACAAATGTCAAATGATACAGTCAAGGTATCAGCCTTTCTATGCGTTATGAAGATTAACACAGACTCAAAGGAATCCGTGTTTAAAATGGAATGAGGCAAAAATTTGATAATTTGCATATACCCACCCAGAATCCTTTGCAGTAGCAACATCACTGCTAATTTGTGATTTCTGTGGGAGAAGCAAGTCTTATGGCTTGACCGGTGTGCAGATTTTTGTTTAACATTGTATTGACTATTGTTTTTGAGGTTTGATAGACTATTTCTGATGATGTAGTCATTTTACGTTAATAGTTTGACTGGGATTGGATTCTGTATGTAATTGTAACAATATATACATGTATTAGTTTTATGCTTGCATAAATAACCTTATAGGCACACAACAGCATGTTTTTCTTTACAGATAAACATAAACATAAAACAAGTTTTTCGCAAGCAGTAAGGATGAAAGCCATCAAAACAAAACAAAAATGCATAAAAGAGAATTCCTGCCTCAAGCACTGTTCAAAGCTCTGATCTAATAAAACAAATCAAGTGGTTTTTTTTTGTGGTTTTAGATGAGGATTATGCGTCCTTCCATTTTTTTTAGCTGTTGGTGTAAAATAAGCTGCCTGCCAGATGTTGTTGCACCATAACTAGGAGATCTGCAGATATCCAGATGTTGTTGGACTTTGACATGAGGTCATTCCATTGTTGCTCAACTATAACTCCCAATCTATAGCTTTTGGGTTGCAGCTTCCAATACTTGATCTGTTTTACTCCCATCTGTTCCATGCCAGCTGTTGTTGTCTGCCATCTGCTGCTTTACAGGTATTTTCAGCTATGCCCTCGCTAAACTGAGGACCTCCAGTTACTTCCTATCTATAACCTGCATCATCTGTGGTCCTCCAGTTAATCTTACACCATAATCTCTGAAAACAGGGACTCTTCACGTATCCTCAGTCCTGCATAGTAGCCCTGCTACAACCCCAGGCCAACGATCTAAGACTATAGTCTGAGCCATGTTCTATCTTTCACTTATTGCGAAATGGCAATCTGTGGACTGTCACCTTTTCAAAGTCTTTAACCCGTACAATCTTTAACCCGCCTTCTATTGCATGTTTATCCTCCTATCCTTCCATGATCCACCTCCTGTTAGTATATAATCTTTGCATCCTCTGACCTTTCACCTAATTTGGAATTATAACCCCTGGCTTACTACGTGTTCTCAGTCTATAGTCTGCCCGGTCATTAACCTTCTAGCTAGTATTTGATTGTAACCACATTCTCCTTGTATAACCTGTCCCCCACCACCAATTGTCATACAATGACTATAACATATGAGATTAAGCAGCCTGATAACCTGGGAAACTTGAAGCCTATCTATTATTAACATGGTATAACGAGATATATCTAATGTGAATGGCAATGATAGACGAGTAGCATTGGACACAGCTACCCCTGTGCTCATACCCTTGCTATAAGACAAATCTCGAGCAAGTGAAATTGTGAAACTCACCATTTTCTTGGTGTCAAGAAGCAACGCTCATTGCTGGTCAAAAATTCTTAGCAAAAAAAAAAAATGTTATTTTTAGGTTCTGCAATATTCTGATGTCTGTTATATGTAGCCAAAACAAATTATACAGTACTATGAAAACATGCTGTAATTTACGTATCCGGGAGATTAATTAATGTTTGGGTGCTTTCTGCAGTCTCCATTAGTTTATAATGATTGGGTTTACTTTACTCATTGTGTGCTTTATTTTCCATGGGACTTATGATAAAACAATACTGCCAAACATCAAATGAGTTAAAGTAGCCTAGCCCTATAAGAAAAATGACTAAGCTAACATATTTAGAATAACCAGTTTGTTGTGTTTAGTCATTTAGCCTAAAGATAAATTGACTCACCATCTTTCCAGTTACCTTTAAATGTTCTCCTGTAACAAATATTTCCAGGGGCCATTCTAAGCATTTTTCTTTTTTTTTTTCCTGCTTTATTTTAGATTGAATAAGCAATGCTGTCAGGCAATAAATCAGTACCTACCACATCACACAGTATGCAAGGTAATTGCTTCAAGTTTTAAACAACATTTTATTTCTCCGAAAATAAGGAAATCATTATTGAGAATAAAATGTCTCAGGTTCCAGAGCTTAGTATTAAGGTTTTATATTGTTTGTTCCCCTCCAAAGCAAGGATCTTTTCATTAGTCAAATTTGGAAATTGTATGCTCCTATGTATAATTTTAGACCTATTTAATGCTGTCCCGAGAAGACTTTTCGCTGTCGTGTGTGATTGTATAATAGCTCCTAGTCCTAACACACGGCACTTTGTTTATTTGTTTTACGGTAATTCGAATGTTCTAAGCCTTGAGTAAAGTTTAAAGACAGATGAGAAAACAATGGATTGTGTAACCATTGTAATGAACAGATTCTAATTTACATTAGTTAATTCGATTTATTTCTGAGGATTCTGAAACACGACACAATAACCATAAACAATATACTATCAGGATTATTCACTGACGTAATAACTCAATGTGAATTCAAAGTAAATTTCAAATTTAAGGCCAAAGTGGCTGAACTCAATGGGCAGCTGAATTAGAGAATTTTTCCGATTCAGCTATTCTGACTGTAAATATGAAATCCACTTTGAATTCTCACGTTAGTGTGTGTATAACATGTAAAACCCTGCGGTAGGATCATTAATTATGTCAAAAATTACAGCAATGCAAGAGTTGCAAATGGCCTTTGAGATGCTAACTAACATCATGAGTTGGTGAAATGCATTTAATTATTACAACTTCACGAACTAACAACGTATTATCCTATTACTCGATCTATGTCCAATCCATTGTGACTGTCTATTTTTCCACATAGATTCTGCCTTGCGCTATTTTGTTTCCGCACCTATCAGCTGTTTTAAGGAGGTGAGATTACACTTAAATGGCCATTGGAGTGATACTAAAAGCTCCAGTCATTTAAATGTGGATAGGGAGTTGGAATAGTGCTCAAGAATTTTTTTTCTTTGGTTTTTATTGTGTGTATTGGGGCTGATGTGTTCTATAGTCATTGCTACCGCCCAGGAGTAGTAGGAGTTTGAGCGCAGGGCTTAATTTTGTGTATTTGTGTTTGCTTTTTGTATCATACAGCCATGTTACAATGCTTCTGCCCACCCCTTGTGTTCCCTATTAAGGGTTAATAAGTGTGTAGGGATTTGCAAAAATACCCCTCTTTGTTTCATGAGAAATTTTAGCTTATAGATGTAGACAGCACAGTGAATTGTTAGTGAAGGACTCACCTAAGAGGTTTGTCTTGACGTGGCAGGTGAACTTACAATTAAATGGCCTTTGGAGTGATACTAAAACCTCTAGTTATTGAAATGTGCATAGGGATTTAGGAGGTATGCAAAGGTATGAAATACAGATTCCTAAGACACATACAGTAATCAAATGTCTACATACACCATGTATTATACGTAAAAAATAAAAAAGTAGAATACGCCAGTTAGCACAAAACAGATTATTCACTGAACAATGGGTTGAAGTGAATTAAAATCCAAATTGCAAAATTCAGGGAGAAGTTCTGTGAATTGGAGAAGATGCATGAGAAGATGACATGGGTGTATCAGAATTTTCTAGCAGCCACACCATCATACATGTCGTGATTTTATATTAAATTGGATATAGCCTGACCGTGGCAGGGGTCAAGTCCTGGGGAAAAAAGTGTGGGAACTCACCCAAGGTTCACCTCAATCCCCCAAAAAATATTCCCTCCCCTTGTCTTTGCCATTGCATCCCAGCCTGAGCCTCCTGAGATGCCATGACATATACAGTGCCCGCCCCCCAGGACTGTTCGCAAGATTTACCGGCCTAAGCCAGTACTGTACTGAATGCTGTGTCGGCTGGCGGCTGCCTAGCTCCATGTACAGTTGCACAGCTCTTCTTGCGTCTGGGCGGTCTGCAAAGGGCAGGTCGGGCAGGCAGGGCCAGACTTAGGTGTTCAGGCACCCTGTGGGAGACAATATAGCTCCCATACTAGCTGAAGCGCTAGGAGTTGAAAATGGCGGCACCTGCGAGGGACAGAATCAGGTATATAAATCTCACCTTAACTGCCCCAACCCGGCCACCAGACTACCAGCAGCGCTGTAACCATTGGGGGTCTTCAGCAAAATCCCCAGATGGTGACAGCGCCACTACCGCTTTAAAAGTATAATCCCTTGCCACCTCTATCTACAAAATCCCCTGCCCCAATCTACAAAACCCTCTGCCCCTTCATAAACTCCTGCCATGCCCTTCCTTCTACAAAATCCTTGCCACCCGTTCTATAAAAAAACTGACCCCCCTTTTACAAAAAACCCTGCCCTCCCCTTTACAAACTCCTGCCCTCCCCCTTTACAAGCCCCTGCCACCCCTTTTAAAAGCCTCTGCCCCCTCTTTTACAAATCCCCCTGGCCCCCCTCCCCATTTTACAAACACCCTCCCCCCTATAACAGACCCCTCTGCCCCCCTGTTAAACTCTCCCTCTTTTACAAACCCCTCCCTTTACAAATCCCCCCTTCTTTACAAACCTCTGCCCCCTCCCCTTTTACAACCCCCTGCTCCCCTTCTACAAAACCCAATCCATTTAAAAATAAAAAAATACAAGAAGCAGACTCTATTTACATTTAACCCCTTAAGGACCAAACTTCTGGAATAAAAGGGATTCATGACATGTCATACATGTCATGTGTCCTTAAGGGGTTAAACAAGGATGCAGCACCAAAGCGCCTGCTGCTTTGTGGACCCAGCTGACAGACAGTGTTCTCCTGTCTGACTCTGCCGCCGCCAGCACGTTTAGAGCAGAGTCCCTCAGTCACAGTCAGAGCTGATCCTTCCGCAACTGTGAGAAAAAACAATGAAGGCGGAGCATGTTGACCTTGCCTCAGTACGTGGCGTTGCATGCCCCCTCGCTCCTCCTCCACGCTATGAAATAGTAAAGCCGGCCTGTAAGTAACTGACTGCGAGCTGTGTGGCCGCCCGGTGCTCTGTTTGGCCGCACAGCCCGTGCACCCCAAAGGCCGGCCCTGCGGGCTGCAGGACTACTAACAGGAAGAGCGTTCCGGCTGTGAAAAACCCACGCATTCCTGCAGGACTCGAGCCCTGCAGCAAGATAAATCTCCAAATTAATGGAAAAAAATATCAAGGAGTAAAGTAAATTAAAAAGGAGCATGCAATCAATACATTTAATTTAAATTTGAAAGCTGGTTCACGCTGTATAAACTTCTGAAATGTAAACACAGCAAAAATCCCATCACGCCAAGCCACCAAAAATGTAACAAGTCACGTACACCTGAAAAACAAAGCTTGATGTGTTTTGTGCGCATTATACACTTGATTGCAGGCTTCTACATCAACATTCCCTTCTCGATGTAGGCTGAAATGTAGTTTATAAACTCGTGCAGTGCCAAGGCTAGATTTAACCTAACAGCAGGTGTGATAGGAATGTCAATCATGTGACGACTTCACTTTAAGTCAAGCAAGGTCACGTGATAATGAGTTAAGACAACGCCATATGATCTACTTTGCCGAACAGCAGAAAATATGGAAATGAGCCCCGTAGCCAGTCAAAAACATTTCAGTCAAATGGACCAGTTTATATAAGCAGTGCTTGAGACTTTGGATATCATGGAAAATATGCAATTTAAGTTTATTACGTGTTATAATGTTGGGCAGGCTGTGCGCTAATTCAGAACAAACGATGCAATCCTTTTAAGCACAGGAGATGGGTGCGCTGTGTACGATTACACTGGCACTGATGTGCATTACAGTTTGGAAAACCACAAATGTTTTCGGACCAAAAGTGACCTCATTGTCGTGTTTTTTCAGCTGATACTTAGCTTCCTTTAAATTCACATTTTTCCTTATCTCAGCTTTACTGGAGTCACACTAATCTGCCTTGGCATTTAGCAGGTTTCACTCAAATAATACTATACAGAGTCCATAAGAATTTATTCACTGAACTGTAAAAAGAGCCAATGATTGAACACAAAACTCCCATTGAGCTTAAAATATTTTCGAAATGACCAGTGTTCTTAAAACATGCCTGCTATTCATCTACTTTTACTTTTTCTCTTAAAGGGACATTTAACATCAGAACAAGGTATGCTCCTTGCACAGACTGTACTGCGATGAGATCCTTGCTATTGACCCCTTCGTCTTAAAACAGCAACAATTTGCAAACACCTTTTTATTCACTCCGCCATGTGCATCAAGAACATTAAGTGAAGCCGACACCAGGATCAAAAAAGGATCCAGGCATCATCAGGGAGAACTGATAAAGGATCCCTCGAATCTTAGATGAGAGATCCAAAACAGGACAGAGCAACTTTAAGCATCTTAAAAAAGGGACTAAAATTTGACAAGTAGCTTTCTTATGCAAAATATATTGTGGTTGGCATTAACAATATAATGACTCTTCACAGCTGAGAATAGCATGATCGGATCATAAATATATAAAACACAATTATAACAGAGTGCTGTCCAACAACTTGGTGAAGACAGGCTACCACCCAGGAAAGTAAAGAGATACAAAAGAAGATAAATAAAATAGAGATTAGGGTGGTCTTAGGTGACATTATTTAAATGATGCCAGCATAATTATTGTTAATCATATTGCTATACTACATTTTAAAATTGGACAATTTGTGACTATATTATAGGTATAATAGGTATGATAAAATAAATAATTACCTGCTATGGGGTGTGTATCCGGGTGTGCTCCTTCATATAAGTCTTTTAAAAGACTATTTATACTACACAATGTTTTTTTTTTTTTTTTTTTTTTTTTTTTTTGGCATTTCAGATTGTTTACGCCATGAAACGTTCTTCGTTTCTTTATTAAAATTCAATTTCAATTTCCAATATACAAAATTTAATATGAATACCCCAATCACAATAACTTCAAATTGTGCTTGATGATTACACCACTGAGTGCATTTAGCCGAATGAAAAGATGTTTTTTTCCAAAGCAAAAGAAAAGAAATAAGAATATATATGCAGATCTCATTCAGACTGGCATATTTAACATTACCATAAGCAATGAAAACCGCTTTCCGAACTGAGCAATTCTGCTGACACTTCTTGCAGAACAGATGCTTCAACTGAAGAATATCTTCTCACACCACTCTTGCTACTATAAAAGAATATGCATTGCCTCGGTGACCCTTTTTTGTCAGCTGTTTTTTTTTTTCTTCTTTTTTTTTTTTCTTTTGGCATACAATTTTTCTTGAGATAAACACTTAAACATTACAGAATAATAAAAATTTTTTTTAAAAAAATGCCACTCTGTTCAAAACATTCATTCAAAGCAAAATAAAAAGCTGTGCATGACATTCATTTTCTTATGTTTGCCTCTTCCAGTGTTACCAATATGCTTTTACTCACGGTAAGCTATAAGGAAGTGTTGTATAGTAAGTAAAGTGGAAATAAATAGACCTGTAGTGCAATAAAGAGGCCAGAGAAGTGGTATGTAGTCGTGGCTTGTGCTATATTCTGACTCGTGCAATATGCCTTCTCGACGTGAAATACGGCCTGCGAAGATTAAATTTGACACGAGCAATATGAATGTACCTTTCTGTGCTGAGCAGAGAAACTCCGGTAATTATTATGAATTGCCAAGAGTCCCGGAATATAGGGCTATGTTAGGCATGAGAGGGTTTCCAATGTCCGCCCCAATCTAGAAAAAAAAAATTACTATTCCGCCTTGCAACAATAAAAAAGCGGTTCATCTTCACTATTATATGTGTTACACTAACTTTGATTTAAAACAGCCTAACCTAATAGAGACCCCACCACCAAGATGTCATAACGTGCGTTAGAAGACAAGTGGGAACAATGAGCTCACCTGATCAGTCATCACAAAAAATGGAACGCACGTGTCATTAAATGGATATTTCGAATTAATGTTTGAAGGGTGTCACCAGCAAAGGCGGGTTCATTTTATCATGCCCAGAAAACACTCCCCATCTGAGGTCTGATAAATTATGATGACTTATTATATCATGCATCGGTGCTCGGAGAAGTGATATGTTTGAGCAGGATCAGTATTTGGCATTCTGCATGGAATAATTGTGTTCAGTTACCCTGATAACAGTCTCAACAGTGAACCAATGTATCAGCCGTTGATATACAGTATACTTTATCATTTATCTCAATGCATTTTTTCGCTGGATAATTCTTGATTGCTCCATTAACGGAATAAACCATCTAACGGAAAATAACAACACTGGCTGTTTGCTTTCCCAACGGAAATAATGAAATCAACTAAGATATAGGTCAGAGTACAATAGAAGGCAGAAGTATTTAGCATTCTTATCTTTTTGTGATTATTGCACTGACTAGCATAGCATTTCACACAGTTTTACCGAGTTGTTGTTTTTTTTGCAGACCAGAAACTATATGTTTATTTTAATGGTTTTGTTTTGCCATTGAAAGGTAGTTTTGATATCCTAACGTAAATAATAGAATAAAATAAAATTAATATTTACTGTCTCTGAGAAGGTTTTAGTCATGCATGGTCTATTTCGGACACACCACGTCGACCCATAATAACAAACATGTATTAGTGTTTGTTTATTTCTCTCTCGACGTGAATGGTCTGGAGTAAAGTTCATTAGCATTTCTAAGAGTTGCAGCTGTAACATCAAGCAAGTTCTTCTCTAAAGGGAATACCTTCCAGCCAGGATACTTTTCACTGATATAATACAACAACAGCTTACTTTTAAACACAGCACATGATTGGAGTAAGAGATGTGATAAGCATCAATGGGAAAATAAAGTTGACATGTGTTTTATGATATCACAATGAGAGCCTGAAATATTTGAAGGATAATTTCTTCCATTACATGAGGCAGATATCTCACTCCCTCTAGAATATAAGCTTATTCGATCAAGACCCTCAACCCCCTCTGTTTCGGTGCATCCAACTCATCCGGTTACAAATACTTTTCCGTCAATCCACCCATCGTACATAGCTGCGATATTTGTTGGAGCTTTAGAAATATTAATAATAATAATAATAATAATAATTGTTGCATGGATGGAATAAAGAGTATTTGAGAACAGGAGTTATGACAGGGCTGTGTAACCACAATGCTATCCACAATGCATCCTGTGTTTTGTGACCCTTGGCCATTGAAGGTGTGCCGTGAGAACCAGAACACACCATCACAAAAAAAAAATCTACTGGATATTTAAGTATTGTAATGCTCTAAAATAATGTATGTATAATAGTATATGGATACATGTATTAGTCTAGGGATGCAAATACAAAATATCAGAGCATTGCAGTATCTAATGAGCTAAGACCTCTTTTATAGCACTCATGGGATTTTGTAACAATGTTCCACGATAGCCTTTGTTTATGAAGAAAAGCTTTAGACGATATATGGATGATCTCCTGAAAGCTTGCGGTTCCAAAATTCTGTTAATTAAAGTCTAATTTAAAAACAAGACACTGCAATAATCAGCTATTTTTTTCATATATGCGGACACAAACACACACACACATTCACTCAGATTTTATATTATATATTATTCTTAACTGTAATTGTGCTTCAGTGACACATGAGTAAGAAAGTCAAATAAAAATAAATATATAAAAGTAAGACAAGCCACAGTACATATTTTTTGTTAAAACATGAATTATCAATTACTTTACTTATTATTTAATTATTAATACTTAAGAGGCAGTAACATATTAGTTCATTCATTGAGTCTGTGGACACTTCATTACAGCCACCACTTAGCGTCCCACCTAACCTGGCTCAAAAAAACATTATTTTGTATAACAAAAAAGCTTGTAATTGCATGTTTATAAAGAAACTTGTTTGCATGCTTTTAGAGATAACTAATTACTTAAGCAGACTACGAGAACCTAATTAAATAACACCTGTACATATTAAGAGCAGCCTAGAGGATGACTTGTAATATCGCTGACGATCTCTGGGAAAGCTGAAATTAAGGAAAAACACAACACTAAAATAAATGAGGTAAAGAACAATAGGAGAAATTAAGTAATTGTGTTATGCCTTAAATTACTCACAAAACGTAGGCGTATGCATTTTGGTTGATATTAGCCTGTGCCTATAAAAGTGAGAGCAGTCTGGGTACCAGAATTCGTATTTTCCATTAAAACGGAAGCAGTTGTCTTTGAAACACTTGACTCTTCATGTACCAACGACGCAAACTATGGAACGTGGACACAGAAGCAAAATTGTTTGAGCCTGTATATTTTGTTGTTTGCAGGCTGACTTACTGCTAAATAAGCAGTGGGAAGGAAGTGGCTCTGCCAATTCTATCCATATAAATACATAGTTGCTGTGTATTAATGAGCATATTATTATTTTTAGAATTATTTTATTATTTATATAGCGGCTGCATATGTGCAAGTGACCCATGTGACATCAGATTTATTTACCTATGAAAACTGCAACATTATAATTAATGCATGTGCAATGTAAATGTATATGTTTTTTGCTTAGGAAAACATTTGGAGACAATGTAGGTTTATTTTTTAATTGTTTTCTATTTTCTTTAAAAAAAATTTAATTTTTTTTTAAATAAACTTCCATTTAAATTGCCTATTGGTTGAGAAAGAATTGCATGGTGGTTGTCTTCTTCTTCAATAAAAGGGCAGAACAATTATTATCGTTACTTTTACCGAATTAATTATGAACGATGGTATTAATTGCTCTCATATATCTAGTTTTGGAACCCTACTTCATCAGAAAACATGTATATAGTTAATTAACGAAGATTAGAATTCAACTGTTTTGCTGATGGTGTCAGAATTTTCACTCCACTGGTAGTAAGCTAAGCACTGTGATTTTTTTTCATTTTTTTTTCTCGTTTCATAAGTTGGTCTCTGGAGTAAACTGAAAAGTTTGTTAAAATTACTATTTTACTGTTAGTGCTTGTAGATTGAAAATACATTTTGCATGTCTTAAGTGCCTTTCCAATTACTCTTCTATCCTTTTTATCTCTAAAGAGCGAGAAATCCCCAATATATCTGTATCCTTTTTATGTTAGAGATTAATTAGAACCAAACAAACATGATAAAAGTATAATGCAATTTGGAACCCTATAAGCTTGTGACCCTCCTACGTTCATCAGTAACTCTGTATAGGGCATCATCTCTAGAGAATTGACAAATACTTAGCATTTAGCGGAGATTAATTTTTTTAGACCTAAATATTTTTTGAGTACATTTATCATCTGGTGTCAACTTGTCACAACTAAATGAGTAATGAGTCCTCAAAATGTTAAAAACGTAACAGGTAGCAAGATATGTAGTGTACTCCAATCATTTGAAGAATGCAACACTTTCACTGACTGAAGTATCTTGCATAGCTAACTCACACAGCTCCCTATACGTTGGAGCTGTAGCCAACTGTGGGTTCTCACATTACTATAAAATATTATAAAACTTATTCCTATCAGTTTTGCTTCAATTCTAAACACACTGCTCTTTCCTTTAAATAAGCTATGTATGAGGGTCTTTGCATATTCTGTAAAGATGATGTCCCCAATTGGTCCATAGAGAGAGAGAGAGAGAGAGAGAGATAGTTATCTAAAACATTACCTGGTGCTATCTTTACTCCAGAATTCATCTTAAGCTCATCACACTTCATCCACCAGAAGTCATGTCAATATCATTATCTAGATACCCAAAATGTAGACACAGATGTTTTTAAAATACAGGCTCTATGGTGCTTTGTCATTTTAAAGGCATTCTTAATGCATCATGGTAGTTGTAGTGGTAGTCTACAACAGCTGGGGATCTAACTTTTGGGCACCCCTGCTCTAAATTATGATATGGAGTACAACAAAGAGGTATGAAAATATGAAAATATTTCATATACATATGAAAATGCCTGTTCTCAGACAGAACTTGAAGGCTAATGCCATACTTCATCGATCTCCATATTGCCCAGGAGACAAAATAGTCCCTGCTTTGTCTGGTGATATCTATCGATTGTGTTAGAATATTTGTTAAATTACAATGCAGCCAATATGAGTATTTCATAAAAAGTTTTTCTTTATAAAGATTTTTGTTTTCAATATATTCTTTACAATAAAATGGTGGGGCTTTGAGTATATCAAACATACAAACATATATAGGTCTTAGTTGTTTTGCCCTTAAAAATCATTCTATGTTGTTAATCGCAGGATGATCATTGAAAAGTCCTTGTAGAATAAGTCAGAGCTTGATTTTGTTTTCCAAATAATATGCTAGCCTAATCAATAATATGAAGGTTATCTGTTGGCTTGGGTGTCTGTGGAAGACACAGATGATCGGCTGTATATTTTACTTATGGCAGGTTTTAGGTGCTTTTTGCTTAAAAGAAATATCCAGCTTTAATACCACAGCGTATAAGCTGCATGATAGACATCGATGAAAAACGAAAAAAAGGTGGCTTCACATACATACCAAGATTCAAATTACAACTCTACATTTGAAACAACTCAACAAAAATGCAACAATACCAGTTTTATATTGAAAACATGATTTTTTTTTCACTGATCCAGAAGATATTTTTGAAATGTCATATTAAAAATCTGGCATATTGAATTACAGCCAACAACACTTTTTCAGATTTTTAAAACTAAGCTGTCACCCAGGACGCCTGTCACATAGAGCACCCCGTTGGAGCTGTTCTCACTTAGGTAGGGATTAGGTAAGCCTTGGATAAAAGATTTTCTTTTCGTTTTCGCATTCAGATGCTGGCAGTGCCTCAGCTGCTCTAAACATCATGAGCCGACATGAACTACTGTTTTAATAAAGATTATCCAACTCCAAGTCTGGCATTTTTTTCTTAGAAAACCTGGTTGTTTTCCAAGATTCATCAACTCTCTATTATTCTTGCAGCTGAGCCTGGGCGCATCTACATCTCTGTTTTGGTCAACATGATTTATACTTGTAATGCCATAATAAGAAAAATAATTTAAAATCCAGCTTCCAAGTATGCGTTTTTCATTTCTTGTAATCCTATTCTAATGTTTCCAGTGCTGCAGAGAGCATGAATTGATATATGATTCATTTGAAGGAGAACAGTAAACAACAGATACGGAAATTGCATTAATTTAGAGCACTCTGCCGAGGTGACCACTCCCCCCACATGTATTTATCTACATGTTAGAAATGTGCTTGTATCAGAAAGGCTCATTGGAAATAAATGCTCAGCCATAGGGCTTCAATTTATATTAAACCTGCTCTCTATTGGAGCTGCCTCACTTGACTTGAATGTAGATTGGTAAATATAACACATAATGTTGCTGTAACAATGTACATCTTGACAGAGATTTAAAAAATCGAGAGACGTTTAACTAAAAAACTTTGTCCAATTACCATTTTCTGGGTATAAATTGTGGAAAGTACTTTTGGTTTGTGTAAATGTTTTTATGCTTAATGTGTTTAGGCTGATAACTATGTAAATCCTTTTTGTACACTTGAGAATTACCCAGAGTGCCATGGTTTGCTTATAAAGTATATTGTACAAAGGTAAAAAAGATAATCAAAAATAAATAACTTTTATATAGAACCTGACACTGGTTTTACATATAGAAATAAATATACAATCTCTATGAGGCTAAAACAGGATAGTATAAAATGTCATAGGATCAATAAACAAATATGCAACAAGACAATAAAGTATGAAAGAATAACATTCCAGACAGTATGAGACAATAGAATACCCAAGATGACTGTATTACAGTGTAAACTGAGAACATTATATAGTCAGGGGGTGTCACACCCCTAGTGTGCCTAGTGTGTGTGTTAAGCCTTTTAGTAGAGTTTGACTCCTGGTGCTCTTTGGTTTTTAAAGTCTGTCTACGATTGTGGCTTGAAAGTGAACTTCCCAATTAGCCCATCCAATAAAAGTCTGAGAATTCTGAGTGTGGGTTAGCCTTGCACTCTCAGCCTATCACTGCCACCCAAAGTTAAAGAGTCTCCATGCTCAAATCACAACAAAACTTCACAGAGTAGTTATATGAGTTCTACATGCTAGCCACATAAAAAAAAAAAAACTATTGCTTAAATAATGTTTCTGCTGTTTTGTTTCTGTTTTATAGCTGGAAATCAACAGCCTAATGAAACTAAATTTATTCATTATTATTTGTTGACTCACAATCAGGTAAAATTGTTTGGAAATAGAAAACTGATTGGCAGGGACTAAATCCGTGTAAAGCAAATTAGATCTCACTGAATGTGAGAAGATGGTAGATAAAATGGCAACAGATGAAAAGATGACCCTTTGTTTATTGATTGCTTTTATCATAATAGCTCTTACAATTAAAATTGGGCAATAAACTAATGAAACTTTAGACAAGGAGTGTGACTCACTAATGTGTGAATTATTGGGAACTCACTGTGAATTAAAAATGACTTTTAAATAGATAAAATAGCCAAATCGGAAAAATAACATCTGAAAGTTATGTATGTATGTATAATATATAAACTTAATATAATTAAAATATAACATATAAACATTAAAAAAAGAAAAAAAAGAAAAAACACAGCAGGTCCATTGTTCTGGAAGACCCTTTCTAAAGCTTTTTAAAAAAAAAAACAAAAAAAAAAAACAAGAAGACAATGATTTCACTACCTTTTATTTGTCTAATAAGATTGGTAAGGCCTGTCACTCTAACGAAGGTTCCCTCCTTTTTAATCAATGGCTTCCTCAATCTGATATGACATCAGCGGAGGTCAGCTCGGGGCATGATGAATATCAAAGATACAGATAATAAAGCAGACGATGACACTGTTGAATGCCACATGACACAGTCTAGCTGTTTTAGCTCACTGCATATCTGAGAGCTATCACTGACTGGTTGCCCACAGCACCTTTAAAAAAAAAAAAAGCTCCATAAAAATTTGGAAATGACAACAGTGTAATTTTGAAGATTGTCTTTGTATTCTACTATCCATCCTCATCTCTGCATGTACCTATACATAACTATACGGTACATCGTTCTATTGTATAGTTGACCTAAAATCTAAATTAAACACAATTATAGTTATTATGACAATATATTCCTAAAACTATATCTTTACAGTCTAATTTAATTTAATTTAACAGATCTTTGCTAGGGGTCTTATTAAACGCCTTTGCTAACGAGTTGCGTAATATGTTAAATCTATACAAATGATAAAAAAAAAATAAAAAAAAATTTAAAAGAGGAACATACCTTGAGGTCAAAAATATAAAAAAAAATATATATATATAGTTGAAATGTTATCAAAGTCAGAAATAATATGTTGATATGATTATGCATGATTTTTAAGGTATTAAAATATATGCAATGTTATAGTGGGATAATACAAAATTATCACATCACAAGATTAAAAAGGAAACATTATAACAGATTTGACCGCTGGTGACAATAAATCGAGAGGTGGAGAAATAAGTAACACATGAATATTTTGTTTTTTAAGGTTATTCGGGTAATTGTCCGAGTGCTGGGTGGCAAACCTATTTTATAATGCACTGTTCTACTCATACTGCGGTGACAGCTATAAAAGTAACACAATTATCTACATTCTGAATTTGTTAGATTATTTGTTTTGCTCCAACTTAAAATATATGTCTGACAAATATATGAGCTAGAAATATATTCCAGGACAAAGGTTGGAAAATTGTGTATGTTTTAAGTGAAAAATGATCATTGTCTTACAGGCAGGAGGCGTTTTTTTTTTATCAAAAAAAGGTGTTAAGCATTCCTTTGCAGACACAAAGGAAAGCAATTATTGTTAACAAAACAGAACTGAAAGGTCGCTAAAATAACTGGTTTTGCATGAATTCTATATTATCACTACTTTCCTAACGCAGTTCATCAAAGACTAGTAATGTAATCCACAGTGCCAGAAAATCTCTGTAATATTTTTAATAAAAAAAAAATATATTTGATCCTTTATGTGTTTTTCATTTTTATTTTTCTCAGTGTTTGATCTCTTTAAAAACAATGAAGTCATAGGTATCATAATGCTTTAAAATATTAGACTCATCATAACATCTATTAAATACCCACTTAAAGTACTTTATACAAAGCGTATTGTTCCTCTTTTACTTTGGTTAGTTTCGTCTCAAGAATGCAGGCCAAATGTTTTCAATTACAATTTTAGATTGTATAATATAAATAAATGACACTGTAAAATTACTTGAATGTTTTTGGAATCCACAGTGTAGACTGCATAAATATTGTCTGCTTAGTCATGGGACTTAAAAAAAAAAAAAATAGAATAGAATAGAATGGTCTGCTCTCGACCTCCTGTGAAAACTCTCAGACTTTTGTGAGTAGTATTGCAATAAGAGAGTAGCAACTTACTGTATAGTAAATGCACTCTAATAAAAATCTCCTAAAATAAAAAGAACATCCAGAGCAGATAGAATCCACCAGTGGGCAGATCAATAAGTAAAAATATACATGGCGTGGCCTAAAAAAAAAAAATTCAAAAAATAACAAACTTCACAAATAAAATATTTTAGAGTAATAAGCGCTTACGTCACAATCCTTCCATATCAGTTTGTATCTGATAATGCTGATAATTTGATCAACAGTTCAGAACTTGGTGACACTTAATGAAATAATTAAAGAAAACTCATTATGTATAGTGGTAATTGCAATACCTAAATGTTCATTTCAAATTTGAAGAAAAATAATTGTAAAAAAAAATCAAAAACATATAATATATAAATACATATATTATAGTATATATATATATATATATATATATATATATATATATTTATTATTTTATATATTTTTTTATTATTATTTTACATATATATATATATATGTATATGTATATAAATATAAATATATATTTATATAGATATATAAAAAAGAAACGTATATAAATATATTGTTTTTATTATTTTTGGCATTTATACAGCGTCACCTTGTTCCGCAATATTATAAAATGGGAAAACAATAAATGAAACAATTATAAAATGTTACAGGAACAATAGGTTGATGAGGACCCTGTTTAAATGAGCCCACAGTCTAGAGGATTTAAAGGAAATGTTAAGTAAAGTCATTGAGACACTTAAAGTCAGTATATAATATGTTTTTATATTTTTTACTCAGTGTTATTGGGGATTTCTGTGGTATTAAGTGACATACAGAATTAATTACATTGACACAAATGCACGCAGAGACGTACATTATACATGTAAGTTAATAAATCCCTCTTTCATTTAGTTCAACCAGAAATATATTATTCTTGTACACGGATTGCTTTCTTTTTCCACCAAATGAAAGGGAACATTAACTTACTTTTTAGTGCTTTTCATTTTTTCAGTTTACTTGGCAAACATTCAATATTATTAGCGGTCAAAAGGTTCATGCCACAAGAAGCAGTTGGAATGGCAGGAGTTTTGCCATTATAATACATCATTGTCTAGCTGTGGAAAGTATTCTAATGGATTTTTTTTTATTATCTGATACTGTATAGAATTAGTTTAATACGACCATGTTTTATAAAAAAAAAAATTAATTTATGTTATTTTTTACATTTTCTTTTATTATTAAACGTAAGTTTATTTTAGTGTTTATTTAGGTTTATTGGATGTCGGGCTTTGTATAATTTCTTCAGTTTATGACGCGAATGCTCAGATGACTATAGTCCTTGCCTGTCCAGCATGTGCCACCAACCAGAAAATTCCTTCCCTCATCCTGTGGATTTTATTCTTTGATCTGTCTCTCTGTGTTATTAACATTAACTGCAGGAGAGGTGGGCCCAATTCAAAGGCGCTAAATAATTTTTCAGTAGAGCCGAACTGAGGCTCAGCAAGAGTCCAAGAGCTCAAGGCAATACAAAAGTGCACTTTACTGCAATGCAAGAAATGTTTTTGTTTAAAGCATTACTGGGACAATACAATGTATCCATAAACAATTGTGTGTTCCATGTGATGAATAAGAAACGTAATATAATATTATTTACATTCACCAGTATGTTCTAATTAAAGACATCAAAGATGGCTGCAAACAATGGGGTCTTAAATATTATTGCTTTTGCTATTGTTTTAAAAAAATTGAATTTAAAATACAATGATTAACGTAATATTGTGTGAAATATCAGGCAGATCAAGGCATGTCATCATTGTTTCCCAAAGTAGTGTATCATTTCCCATGTTCATTAAAAAATACATATAAAAAAACAAAATAAAAGGTTTTTAAAAAATACAGAAAAACTAAATTTAATTAGAACAATGGAGCAGGTGACAAACACAGCGTCTTAAAAACTGGATATGCTTGTTAAATTTGGCTTCCAAGAGTGGGCAATTTAATTGGCAAGTCGCAAACCTATTTCTACAAAAGCAGTCAAAAAGGGTTAATAAATATGCATTACTGTTTTATGCTTTGCATTCTGAAATTATCGTGCATATATCAGAGCCTGCTTGGTAAATATTCCAGGACAGGGTTATGCTTCGATAATAAAGCATATGTAATCATATTATTATATTATTGCAACTACTTATTATGCTCCTAAGACAGCATTGTTAAAATATTTTAATTAGGTCCCTGAATTTGATGGTTCCTTGCGACCTTTTCCAGACATAAATCACCCCGAAGCTTGTGCCAAACATAGAACATGGGATGGTAAGCTGCAAATTTCTAGAGGGTTATAAACTACAAGTCCCACAATAATCTGTCACCTATATTTATGGCACCATAGCAGGTGGAGGGTCATGGGGATTAAAGTTCATCAGTGACTGCCGACCATCAAATTGTCTACCCATGCCATAAAACTATATAATAAATCTGGGCACCACAATATAATGTATTCATTGTTATTACACTCTTGTACTGTTTAGATAACCATATTTTTTTCTATTTTCTACATATAAACGTGCATTAGGACATTTCAAGCTCTGCTCTTGCTCTATCAATCCCCTCTTGGATTGCGTGCCAAGAAGGCGGCTGCAGTGATTCAGAAGCACTTAAAATAATGCAACTTGTATTCAACGTCCTGTATATTTGCTCACTCCCACCTATATTCAACTCAATTCCCAATCAACAGTAACACGAAAAGGTCGTAAAAAGGCTACCAAAAAAAAGACAAATGCTTGCAACCAAAAAAATCCATTGTCTGTGTTTTCTATTACACAATTAAAAGTGAAAAGATTAGATGTAAAAATTAATGCTAATTTAGGAATATAATACTGTTTATTTGGTGGATACAATACAATCTATACTGTACTAAAAAAATACAATATTTGCATCCAAATGATGGATTTATCCAGATGATGAATTCACACAAAATTACATCAAAATTAAATTGAGGCATTTTACAAAAGGCATGGCGAGTTTATATTAAAAGGAAAAAAAACTAAAATAAATGTACAGTTTGTAGAGTCATTATTATTATTATGATTATTATCACAATATAGATGTCATGGTTTGATTGCACACTCCATACATTTCCTCACCCCACAGAACTGAACTATTTTGTTTTTAAATTCTATTTGCATTTTATGAGTTGGTTCTTGAGAAAGCAATTTCAGTAAACTAAAATACTCAAATTCAAATACTCCTATAGCCACCGCAGTAAGATATATATGAGCTAGTTTGAACCTAATGAGAATATTTAATATTCCGGCCTTCATTACTCTAGGACCTATTCACTAAGCAGAGAAAGGCAGTGAACTGATCAAAGAGTTGATATTTTAGAAAAAAGCAGCAGAGTTAGGAAAATATATTGGTTTACACTTTGCAACGTGATTGTTGACTCACCGTAACTCACAGTTTAGTATATCAACCATCACAAAGTACAATTTGAAATATTTTTAGATCTGTCACATGATTTGAACATTTACATATATGTAGAACCACAGTTATCTGGGTCCGGTCTGGATGATTTCTGTGACAAACCACTAAAAAACAAACAAAAAAAAAAAAAGATTTACTATACAAAATCTTTTTTTCCCCCACAATCTAAGATAATTTACAATTGTTTACCTTTAAAATTTCACAAATGCGTACGAGGATACGAAAAAAATCTAGTCAAAGTCAGACTTTGTTCCTGTATTTTAAGATTAAAAATTAGAAAAACATTCAAATTACTTTTTAATACAAATGGAAATATTACTAAGATTGTAATAATGTAATTAATGTAACAATGTAATTAATATAAGTTGCTTTTGAGCCTTTTATGCAAAACAGTGATTTTTTTTTCCTGTAGAGCAGGTGTGGACAAAACGTACACCCCATCCGCTGTAAAACTGTCTGTTGGCTTTAATTGGTTTAGAGTCGGCTAATGCATTGAAGAACATTCTAGAAAATGGGGCTAGTGAAATATTCACTCATATCTCTATCTGTTATCCATCACAACATAGAGAGCAATATTGTTTACACAGCTGCTATTTTATTTTATCTTTTTAACGTGTTATTGAAAAGCTCTGTAAATGGTAGCCCTGTTAAATTCATTTTCCCTATCAAATTCTTAAGTTTTGGGAAGAAAGAAAGACCTAGAGGAAATAATCTATCCAAGAATAAATGATGACATTATCCTGTGTTAATATCTTCGGTAAAACAGCTGTGTTATCACCAGCCTATATTATCTCGCCTCCTAAAATATTTGGTCTATTAGTGCAGTGTTTGTTGATATAAGGAGGGCAATAGAAAATGGAGTTTGTTACAAGGTATAGTATATTACAGGGCACTAGTCCAAGAAGCTGAATGGCCTAGCAAAGAAGTCCTTGTTGAGTCTTTACTACATAAACAACCTAGGTATTTTAAAATTGACTGGAGCGTTTCCTCTTAAAATTGACCTTTCACCCCCTGCGCAACTCCCAAGTGGCCTTGCAGACTGCGACTTTGGAAATCGCCTCTGTCGTGCTAAGTATAGAAATACTCTGCAATCATTATAAGCATAAAAAAAAAAAAAAGAAAAGAAAATACTTTGTCTCGAAAAAATGTTTGCAGCTGCAGAACCGAGGTCCATAGAAAATGAGATTATAACATTTTGGCAAAATTACAAAGTTCCAATGTTCCTGTCAGTCATTGGCTGAATCATGAAAGTAGAATACGATGAATGGAGAGCGCCTGACAAAGAGATGATACATGTAAAGAAATAGAAGAATACATTTTTGTGCAGTAGACTGTAACATATGCACAGAAAAACTCCACATCAGTTTCTGGAAAAGAAATTCAGATATAAAAGCAAATAAGATAAATAAATCTATAAACAACAGTAACAAGCAGTAACAAAGACTCAACAGTTTTCTCGGATACAGTTGTTACAGGATACAGATAATACGTATATCAGTCCCTTAACCCTCTCTGCACCTGGAGTTAGTGTGAAATGGACCATTTTACCCCTTACTCTCGCTAAAAGGCCAAAGTTGTAGCAGAACTAAGCTTTTCGGGCTCTGATGCTACTTCGTAAGACATAGGTTTTGTTTACACCTCCCCCATTCTATTGGTAGACAAGCCTCTGTTCAATAAAAAAAATTAAGAGTAATAAGCTAATGCTTTGTGAAAAGTGAGTTTTATTGGTTTTATTTACTCAACGGTATAAACTCCAATTATCTACATTTATTTGATGGTTCCTCGTTTCATGGCTCTTGCCTGCACTCATGCAAACAGCAGACTCTCAAGTGTTTCATAAAAGAAAGCAGTTTGCAGAAACCATGCATTGTGTTTTGGCAATTGTGATCTGGCACTGCAGATGTTTTGGACTACACCTCCCATAATGCTTTGTTACCTTGTTTTTATACGGAGCATGACTTCATAATATCTATACATTAAAATATACAATAAATGGTAACTGAAAAAATGCAAAACATTTTCCCCAAACGTGCTTCTACCCTGTTAACCCTTTGCTGGTTGGCGCAGTGAGAAGCAATTAGAAGGGTTAAACATTTTGAAGTTACAATGTCATTTTTGTTGGGTTTTTATCCCCTTCTTTTTTTTCAAAATAAGCCACGCTGGAGGCTACTCTTATAGATTTTTTTTCTTCTTCAAGGACATTTTTAGACTTTTTTTTTTCAAAAGGTGTAAAAAATCAAAGTAGCCACCTTAAGGCGAAGATTAATGAATGGTAGATTAAATTGGAATAAATAAAACAAAACAAGAGACATTTTCCACCAAGTGATACTTTCTAGATTAAATCTGCACAGACGTAAACTTGCTTTGTAAAAAAAAAAAAAAAAAAAAAAAAAAATCTGACCTTAAAACAGTGAAAAATCTTCTTGTACAAATAACACAGTGATACATATATACATTTAAACAGAACAGATGATATGTAAGGGAACAAATATCACAATGTAACAAGAACTTGACATCAGAATTAATAAAGTTCAGAGAGTTTGCTGTAACGCTTGATTGACCGTCTCATATAGCATAATGATATTCCAATTGGCATTCACCAACTGCGCTGTTTAATTTCTGTGACAGTTTGTCTAACCTCCTGAACCCATGGGAGAAAGCAGCCACTCTAACTTTGTCAATGACCACTATCAGATAACCTTTCCAAGTAAAATTAACTCAAAGAAATCAAGGAGATGAGCTTCGTGTAGTGGAAATATAGATGATTAGAGAACGCACGTTTCCCTTCTTTGGCTACATACATGTATGAAAGAACATTTACATAATTTATACACACACAGCACACACACAGACATATATGTATACATAAACATACAAGATCCAGCGCACGAAGCCATTCTCCAAATAGCTACTTTACAGCTCACAGAATGTAATAGTTTTTTGTTTCTTTTTAAAACATCTAATATAGGGAAAAAGTACGGGGGTTTAGTCACATTATATGATCCTTCATTGCATAAGCCTGCCACAACACCAATGTGCCCCATTTTCTGGCAGGTCCTATCCTAGCAGCTTAATGTACCTATTTATTCCCTTGGTCTTGCAATCCTATGCAGGAAGGCCCCAAATGACAACATTGCTGTCAGTTATTCTTCATCTCAGTCAAGCAAAATCAGATCAAATCTTTTCATGTGGCATTGATTCATATTTTGGCAGCAGTAGAGAGAGGTTTACCCCAACCTCTTTAAAAAAAAAAAAAAGTAGGTCTGTGGCAGACCTGGCATCAGTCCCTGGGGTTGCCCGGACCCATTTTGAGTTTGTACGAACAAACTTATATCCATGTGTGGTCCCCCCCATTATTGAATTAGAACACCGACCACCCCTGGCTGTAATCCGCAATTAAGGAGTACTTGAGTGCTTTCCCTGTGTGACCGCTGTTCGCATAACCGAAGGCACGTGTGCAAACAAATGGCAGCCTTTTTGTCTCCCGAACGCGGGCAGTGGTACATGGTCGTCGACGGCGTGGAACTATTTTCAGCTACACGACCCCTTGAACACTTGGTAAACTGCCCATCCAACTTACCAAACAGTTATGAGAACAGCGTTCGGGAGGCATAAACTACCAAACAAGGGGAACATTCGTACACTAACAGCCAGGGGGAGCATTCTTAGGTGTTCGTGCGAGAACCCCAGAAAGATGACCCATCGTTGCCTTGTTTTCTCTGGAGCTGTTTTATGACATCGCCTCATGGCATTCCCGAATCACCGAAGGGATCTGAGTGATTTTTCGTCAAAGTGTGCACTTAGATCCAAACTGTTCGTGATGTGACTTCCGTGGGGTTCTGAAGTATTAAAATGTATTTTTGGGGTGTTTTAAAATATTGTAGATTTTTCTGTACCTGAGAGATAATTGAGCTATAGTTTTTTTCTCATGCAATTATCTCTCAGGCACAGAGAATCTTGGTAGGAAAAGCCCTGTATTTTTGTATAGGAGACCCCATGTAGGGGTCTGTGCATAAAGTCCGTGTGTGGCCATAATAAAATCAGTTGACTCCCAGAACTGTGAACTGTGTTTGTCCAGTTACTGGGGGATTGGGCTATATCTTCTAACCAGCGCTTCCATTCCAGCTTTCAGTCTCATCATTGCAGCTCTGATACAAGATATTTTGTTCCATTGTCTTCCAATTCAATCTAATGTGTCATAGTATGTAATAGTTCAAATATACACAGAAACTAACATGAATAACGCAGATGGTTATCATAATGAAATGACAACAAAATACAAAAAAATAACACATTGGTATTATGGTAATAGTTATAATAATAGTAATAATGTGTATTATGTACTAGTAGTAACAGTTATAAAACATAGCCTGCACAATGCCATTAAAATAGTTCAATGTAAAAAGCTCCAGATAAAATATCTCATAAGTTTAAAAGTGTGACTTGTCAGATACCACAAAGGAATTTCAAATGTAAACCAAAATAGCTGACCTAGAATAAAGTTTGACTATCGGGGGCGGAGCCTGACCGGGGAGCTGACTAGACGCAAAATCTGTGAGCTCCCGAGCCCGGTCCTGATTTAAAGCGGAAAACGGGGGGAAAATCCCAGACCCTGAACCCCAACTTACCTTACTCGACGACACCAAAGCTGGGGAGCAGAATGATATCCCACACACCCGGAAAGACCGCTGGATCGGTAGATCGAAGGCTTGGGGCCTACACGACGCAGTGCAGGGGAGAGGCGGCCGCTCTCCCAGCTCCTCAAGGCGTGCGGCACCTGAAGTATCGGGCCTCCCCCCCCCCCTCAGGACCGGTGGGGGTTAACCCGGTCCAATCACCCGCAACCTGTGAACCCACACAGCTAACTGGCGACCTGGAAACCCGCTTGAACAGGCTGATGGCAAACTTCTGGGCAAAGGTGGAAGCTAGACACACAGCTACACAGCAGCAGCCGTGGACGGGCAAGAACACGCCAAGGGGGGGCGGGGCCGGGCCGCCGAGCTGAGCGGTCGCAGGACAGCTCGGCTCCTGCAAAATGATCCACAAATAGCCTATAAATCGAGAATTTTGGGGAGAAATATCCGAGACTAACTGTGACCCTCAACGGAATCGGGCTGCCCGAGCTGAGGAGAGGCTTGCCCTCGGGGTTTTAGTCCCTCGGAGGATGAGGCCTGCTGTAACAGGCGGATCCCATGCTGGCGGTGAGTGAAGCGGACGGCCGCCGCAACGCTATCCCGCCCGACGGAGCCTGACACAAAACGATAATCTGCGGACCCGGCCCTGTTTCCCCCCCCACTGGACCGGGGGGGTGATCCCGGTCCAAACTAAACTACACTACCCTGAACCTGACCGTACAGCTCTCCATGCAACCGCCGACATGTAGCCCGGGACCCGCACACAAAATGGCGACGTCCAGGTACACGGAACAGGCAACCTTGCCACTGGCATACGAGCAGCCACTCACTCCTATACTAAAGATACGAACCAACTGCCACCCATGTGGACATAGCAATCGGGAGGCCCGCTCACTCTTCATCTGAGCCGGGCGCTCACATTGGGGAATTCCCCCCACAGCCGGCCATACACCCAGGGAGAAGCCTGGAACCTGGTGGAACCCTGGGCCCACGGACCTGTAGATGGGTCCAATGGCGGAGGGCGCGAGCACCCACACAGGCCTCAGGCCGAAGACAAGCGGCCCTCGAAAGCTGAGACGCCACTACAGGGAGCATGGCACAGCACCACCCGCCCACAGAGACTGCCAGAGGAACCGAGTGCAACAGCACCAGACCCCAGCAACGACCGACCTTGGGGCAAGACGATGCACAGCAGCCTAGAGCCGGGAAGCCTCTCACACCATCACCCGTAATGCGGCAAGGACAATCTTCAACCCACACACTGGTCTGCCGGAAAACGAAAGGGATGAACAGCTGCAGCTCGCTACCAACCATATCTCCCTACTTACTGCTGTTGCCGGACTGACTGAAAGCTTTCATAAGCATACATGTCTCAAACTGGACTGTAACATTATTATTTTCATTTTAACCTGTCTCCCGCTACCTAGCACATATAGCTCCTGCCTAATGGTTCAGGGTACGTAATGTCAGCTAATTGCATATAGCCAAAACTGCAAACCAAAGGGCATAAACCTTGTATACCCTCTTATAGTCTACCAGAATAGGCATTGATATTAACTACAACAAACGGGTGTACACTCCAGCTGGTTTACTGCTAGCAGTGACTGCCTAGCCTCTCTGATCGATACTAACTCATAACTATCCTAGCTAAGAGGCGTATTAACCATGAACACGAGCATGACTATTAACACGTTTAACTTGTTAAGGCTTATTAAACATGATCACAAGCACGATTACTATTACGTTAAACTTGTTCAGGCATATTAAACTTGAACACAAGCATGAGTATTATTACATTTAACTTGTTAAGGCATATTGAACAGGAACACCAGTATGACTATTATTACATTAAACTTGTTGCTAATCTTCTGTAACGCTTAATTTAAAAAATATAAAAAACCGAGGCTGTTATGCGAAGGAGATGTTGTTTCACTATGTTCCCAACCTGTATAAGAACGTAAATCCCTTTTTCTTCATTCTGTACCCCCCATAATCCATGCCTCAATAAAAGAAAGATTGACAAAAAAAAAGAACACGCCAAGGTCCCAAGTAAGCAACAGCCGGAGGTGCACGGGGAAGCTCCCAGACATAAACCCGACGGCACAACCCATGACCCCCCACAGGAGCCAACTCGGGGTGAGGGCCCCAAGGGGCAAAGCCCAGACGCATCCCCCACGCAAGCAGAGGCGGAGGCCTGCGCATGGCACGCGGCGACACAGCACCACAGGCCCGGGTCCTACCTCAACAGGTATATACCCGGCCTCTTCAATCCCCCGAGCTAAGCAAAGTCCTCGCATCCCACAGCACCCCAACAGCTTCAGGCTGCCAAGGTACAAACACTCCAACAAGATGCAGCCCCAAATGAAACCTAAGGACATGGTCATGAGAGACTCCCGGGACAGCCACCTAAAGTCACAGGCCCACACACAAGCCTGGCGTCCCTCATCCTGCCACATTAAAGCAGACCCGAGCCTGTACACGACCACACAACACAGGCCCCTGGGGGCGGCAGGGATCGGCTGACAGGCTACAAGAGCACACACGAAGAACATTGAGCTGTATAGAGAGACAACAAACGGAGCCGAGCTAAAACAGCATGACTATTTCTATATTTTCCTGTTGATTTCTTTTGAACCTCAGTGGACTAGTCAGCATCCTATGATACTTGCCTGATATAGCGTAAAGATGTGTTAGATACTGCAATAACTGTGCTACCCTATAGCACCGTATGCTGCAACATGTATATGCATTAATGTCCTGCAGCACACTATACAGTATGTAATGCCTGTGTCTATCGAACATGGTTGTATCTTAAAATTGTACACACGCCATATCAAGAACACAAACCACGTAACTACCCTAACTGCTAGACAAAACCAGCGGAAATGCATAGACGAGGGTGTATTGTGTGAAATGCATTTTTGTTCACGTTTTTATTACTCTTTGTTACCTAGTTGATTCCTTTTGTTTCTCTGTTGGCACCATGTGATACTAGCCTATAACACACAGATATGTCAGCATCGGATGTAACTACACTACCCTATAGCATCGTACTTTCAATCAGCATACTCACCTTCATACTACCTAGCCTATAGCTTTGGGATCTGGGGACACATGTTATTTTCAGGATGCATACCACTGTTTAGATAGACATATCAGCCTAGTATGCTTCACTATTGCTAACCCCCATGTCAAGACTGCAACCTCACCTAGCGGAAGATTACGAGGGCGGGGTGCGAAGTTGCTTAATATGAGGATACTTAATTTGCCCCTGACTACAACCTACTACTGATTATTGAGTATGTCCATAGCTCCCATTTAAGCCTTTCGCCCCAACATACACGGGCCACTGAGCCCCATTACTCCTCACTTACGCTTGTCGCTGAACTGATTGTATGTTCTGTCTGTTATAACTATATATCGTACCGCATGCTACCAAACCTCTATCAGTCACGTTACTTAATTTCTTGTAACCACCACTCATGCCTTTGTGACTCGCATTTGTTAATCTGTAGACCTACTCAGCATTACTCTATGTTTAAAAAAAAAAAAAAGTGCTAATAACCTCAATGCTCCAACTGTTATGCTTGTTAATATGCTCGAGGAATGCTATTGGGGCACCACGAGCCTGTATGTTTTTATCACTCAAAGCACAATAAAAATAAAGAATTTAAAAAAAAAAAAAAAAAAAAAAGTTTGACTATCAGTCAAATCTGTTCAACTCTTGGGGGGTCGCAGGTTCAATTCCCGGCATGGTTGACTCGGTCCTTCATCCTTCTGAGGTAGATAATTAAATTAAAGAGTACCATTAAATTGGGCTGTAGGCAAAAAGTTACATCCCCAGGATGTACTTGGAAACCAGAGAATTTAAGGCCAAAATAGTCAAACTGGAAAAGATTCTCCAAGTCAGTTATGCTTCCATTTCAGCTACTTTGGTCTTAAATTCACCTTGAATTCCCAGCACTTCTCGACTGAATGTTTAAATTCCTGACAATTCACAGTTCATGGGATTAACCTCATCAGAGTTCGATTCCCAGCCATGGCCAAATAATGCACACTAGTCAAAAGGATGATAGAAATGGAAACAGAAAAAAATATGGAGTGGTCTATTCGCTAACCAGTCATTTGTGTGAAAACCGACTTTCCAATTTAGACAGAAAAAGTAGAATTAGAAAAAACTTTAGTCACTTGTATATTTTTGTTTTAAATTATGGTAGTCAGTTCTCAATATACCTCAGTTCACCATTTAGTGTTGAGAACCATGTACAAGATAATAACTAAACACATAGTTATAGCTCTGCTTGGCCAGCTCAGTTCTCGTGCTTTCTAAGCAAAAATGCAGTGGTTTATTGATCAAATCTGGAAAAACAAAGACTGAGACAGTTTTCTTACAGAAGAAAAAAAAAGTCTTAATGTGTCATATATTTTTGGCTTAGTGTTTCACATCAGTTTAGTATTTTTCGGTTAATATGAATTATTATCTCAGAATAATAAAGCAACACATTATTATTATTATTGCCATTTATATAACACCAACAGATTCTGTAGCAACAATATTATGAGAGGGCCAGATGTAACAATAAATAGGACAATTACAAGAAAACGTACAGGAACATAGAAACATAGAAACATAGAATGTGACGGCAGATAAGAACCATTCGTCCCATCTAGTCTGCACAATTTTCAAAATACTTTCATTAGTCCCTAGCCTTAGCTTATAGTTAGGATAGCCTTATGCCTATCCCAGGCATGCTTAAACTCCTTTACTGTGTTAAAAAATAGGATAGGTTAGAGAGGACCCTGCTCAAACGAGCTTACAGTCTATAGGAGGTGGGGTATATAACACATTAGGACAGGAAATAGCAATCAAATATGGTGGGAATGAAGCAGAGCTGGAGGAGAGAGTAGAGTGCTGCCCATTAGGAGAGAGCAAGAGACAGGTATGTAAGGTAGAGGTTACTCTGGGAGGCCATAAGCTTTCCTAAAGAGATGGGTTTTAAGGCACTTTTGAAGAGATTGAAGACTAGAGGAAAATCTGAGGGCGGTAGGTAGGCAATTCCATAGGAAGGGAACCGCCCGCGAGAAGTCCTGCAAGCATGAGTTGGCTGTACAGGTGCGAGCAGCGGACAGAGAAGGTCACGGGCAGAACGGAGAGACCGAGAAGGAGCATCTGTGATGAGATATAAGAGGGGCTAGAGTAGGTCAATGCTTTATAGGTATGGGTTAGCACTTTGAATTGACTCCTATTGGATACAGGAAGCCAATGTAATGACTGACAGAGGGGGTGAGGTGTGAGAGGACAGACTAGAGAGGAAAATCAGTAACTTTAATAAGAGCAGTCTCAGTAGAGGGGAGAGGGGGCAGAAGGCAGTTTGAAGAGGGTCAAGGAGAGAGTTGGAATTGAGAAAGTGAGACATAAGGGTAAAGACAAGTCTTTCCAGAAGCTTTGAGAAAAAAGGAAGCAGGGATATGAGACGATAGTTAGATGGGGAGGACGGGTCAAGAGATCTTTTTTTCAGGATAGATACTACAGTGGCATGTTTAAGGTCAGCAGGGACAATGCCAGAAGAGACAGAGCAGTTGAAGATGTGTGTTAAGGAAGGCACAAGACAAGGGGAGAGAGATCTGATAAGGTGAGATGGGACAGGATCGAGCGGGCAAGTGGTGGGGCAAGAGGAAAGAAGAAGCGCAGCCACCTCTTGTTCAGTAGCCAGGGAGAACGTCTGTTATGCCAAAGTACCTATTTTGAGATTTTTATCTGGCGTGCATACTTTATCGATTTATTTTAAAACATTTGTATTACCACAGCAGCGTGAGATAACTTAGAAAAAGTTTTCCACAACATGACAAGTGATTTTGCAAAATGTAGGTCATAACGGCTACAGAAAATTCTACTGAATCTATATTTTCCAGCACAACCGATATATTCTATTGAGTAGATTGGTTCCTCATCACAACTTACTGTTTAGAGAAAAATATCCCTTGTGTGACTAGGCCTAAATTAGATTCACTGTTTAAAGTAGCATTTAAGACCACAACTGCTACAACTCACTCACCTCACTCTACAACTCCACTCTCTCCTCTCAACTTGACATCATGGCACCTCCTACAGTTAAACGCAGCAAGCGCCCCCAACTACAACCCTGGCACACTAAGCTGACCCGTTACCTCCAAAAATGTTCCAGAACTGCTGAACGCTGCTGTCCACTACAAATTTATGCTGCGCTCCTACAGCATGGCTCTTTCATCTGCAAATGTAAACTACTTCAAAACCCTCATAAGCACACTGTCCCATCAACCCAAACACCTGTTTCACACTTTCGATGCTCTTCTTCGCCCTGTGACTCCCCCTCCTTCCACCACCTTGTCCGCCACAAACTTTGCGTCTAATTTCACTGAGAAGATCTCTACAATCAAGAAAGAGATCTCTAATCACTCTCCTACCCCTATCATTACATCACCCAACCCCACTCCCCCGGCCATCCTATGCACATTTGCACCTGCTACAGCACAAGAGGTTTCTGCTCTGCTCCTGTCCTCCCGCCCCACCACCTGCTCCCTCGATCCTATTCCCTTGCATCTCATCCGCACTTTGTCTCCCTCTCTTGCTCTTCCTCTCGCTAGCATTTTCAATCTCTCCCTTTCCTCTGGCACATTTCCCTCACCCTTCAAACATGTAACCCCGATTCTGAAAAAGCCCAACCTTGATCCCAACTCCCCATCCAACTACCGCCCTATCTCGCTACTGCCATTTGCCTCCAAGATCCTCGAGAGAGTTGTGTACACTAGATTGACAGACTTTATTGAATCCAACTCTCTGCTTGACCCCCTTCAGTCTGGATTCCGCGCTGGTCACTCTGTTGAAACTGCTGTGACCAAAGTATCCAACGATTTAATTGCTGCTAAATCTCATGGCCAATACTCTATCCTAATCCTCCTTGATCTTTCTGCCGCCTTTGACACTGTTGATCATCAAGAGCTTCTTCACATTCTTCATAACTTTGGTCTACGGGATACTGCTCTCTCCTGGTGCTCCTCCTACCTCTCCCAGCGCTCTTTCAGTGTTTCTTTCTCTGGTTCTGCCTCTTCTCCCCAACCCCTCTCTGTCGGCGTCCCCCAAGGTTCTGTCCTCAGCCCCCTATTGTTCTCTATCTATACTGCCTCCCTTGGTAAACTCATCAGCTCCTTTGGCTTCCAATATCATTTATATGCAGATGACACGCAAATCTACCTGTCCTCCCCTGATCTCTCTCCGCCCACCTTGACTCGTGTTTCTGACTGCCTCTTTGCTATTTCCAACTGGATGGCTGCTCACTTCCTTAAACTCAACCTATCCAAAACAGAACTTCTAGTTTTTCCTTCCTCAAGTGCTGCTACTCCTGTGTCTGTCTCCATCCAAGTCAACGGCGCTACTATCACCTCTACCTCACAGGCTCGCTGCCTAGGGGTTCTTTTCAATTCTGACCTCTCTTTTACTCCCCATGTCCAATCGATAGTCAAATCCTGTCACTTCCAACTCAAGAACATAGCGCGCATCTGCCCATATCTAACGCCGGAGGCGGCTAAGATACTGGTTCATGCTGTTGTTCTCTCACGCCTCGACTACTGCAATCCCCTTCTCACCGGTCTTACATGTCCCCAGCTTGCACCGCTGCAATCTATAATGAATGTGGCTGCGAGGCTTATTTTCCTTTCCAGTCGCACCTCCCATGCCTCCACGCTCTGTCAGTCCCTGCATTGGCTTCCAGTTAGATATAGGGCCCAATTCAAAATTCTGGCGCTTGCTTACAAATCCCTACATAATGCTGCTCCAACATACCTATCCTCCCTCATACACAAGTATGTCCCGTCGAGACCCCTGCGCTCAGCCCAAGACCAACGCCAATCCTCTGCCTGGATCCCCACCTCTGACGCTCGCCTTCAAGACTTCTCTAGGGTTGAACCTATTCTGTGGAACTCCCTTCCCTCCTCAATCAGACTTTCACCCAGCCTCCACTCCTTCAAAAATTCTTTGAAAACTCACTTCTTCATTAAAGCGTATCAATTAAACTGTTAGCAGGCTTCTCATCCCCCACCCCATGACTCCTCTCCTGCAACTGTCAAAAATGACCTACCAAGCACTCAATAAACCCTTCTCTAACAAACTATTTAATCCCCCTACTTTAACCCTTTGTGTCACTATACCCCACTCCCTCTAGCATGTAAGCTCATTGAGCAGGGCCCTCAACCCCCTCTGTTCCTGTACATGCAGTGGTCTGATCTCAATTATGTGTCTGTTAGTCCGCCCATTGTACAGCGCTATGGAATTTGTTGGCGCTATATAAATAATAAAATAATAATAATAATAATAATAATAATAACTCATGGTAGTGCTTATGAATTAAAATGTTTTGAGTTTCAGCTCTAATTAAAGTAGTTTTGAGGAATTTTAATAAAACCAGAACTCAGAAGGTGATGACACCTACACCCCAGCGCATTTACTGCAATTCATCTATCCATCTTTTGGGCAGCAATGATAGCAGGCCTCCCAACAATATCGCTTTTGGTTGGATATTTATGATTTTGGGTTCCTGTCCCATAGTCACACTTCTCTGGTGACCTGCATCTGGGGACACCAGGGAACTGTTGTGAGTTATGTGATTGGCTAACAGTGCAAGGCTAGCTCACATTGAGAGCCTATCATTGCTGTCGAGAGTTAGATAGGCTATTGTGATACTAAATGGGGCATTTGTGCCCAGAAACTATTTGCATTTTAACTTTTACAATAAGTGGTTGTAGTAATAATACATGCAGCACCCTTTTATGAATAAACACAGAGAAGAAGACTATATTCTAAATTATGTAGAATTACATCAGATTAAATAACAGTATATTTGCATTATCTGTTGCATTTAATAATATTCACCGAAACTGCAAAACAAAAAAACAAAACGCTTGGGATAGATAATATAAACACAATTTGCTATTTCACCCAGGGATTATCAAAACACATTATTTATATTAATCTTAATTGCTTTATTACATTGTTTTGGAAGAAATTATATTTCCAATTTTGATGTGTATGCATTTTATTATTTAAATGTCCTGTAAAAGGAAAATATATTCCTGTTTGAATAAATATATATTCCGCAAAAAAAAAAAACATTTCGATTCCATAATATATAAACTGTTTTTTTTTTTTAAGCCGGTATTTTATTATTTGACTTCTAAAGTCAATTAAACACTTCTAAAATCCAAATATATATATATTTTTTTTTTTAATGATAATGTTGGTAATAAATGTGAAATCTCTGATGGAGACAATACTTCATAAAATATACAGTTAAAAACTACATCAGCCACCATAATAAAAAATACATAAAAAAAAATAAAAAGCAAAAGAAAAGTTTTCTTCTCCTAATTATTGGACGCATTATCGGCAGTCATGCAATAAAATCTCAATCACTGCTTGCCATGGGATGAATATTAAAAAAATCAAAAAAAAAAAATCAAATCAGATACAAAAGAAAAAAGGGAAGTTATGATTGTAAATGCAGTCTGCGATTGTGCCTATTTTCTATGAAAAATGCTCTTTTATAGTTTTAGATTTAACACTCTTGCCTCTTTTCAGGCCAGCAGTCACTTAGCTGAAGTCAATCAGGCGTAGGATTAGAAATAATAACTCAATGAAGCAATGAATTCAAAAAGGTTAGATATTTACTGAACTGTGAGGGCAGGTTATCCTATTATATAATCTTTTACTGAAGATTTCGAAAGAAAGGCTCAGAACATTTCTGTGGAATTAAAAACAAAATAGACGGCGATTTTTTTTAAACCTCGAGTGCAAATGACCAATCAAAATGGAATGCACACCACACACAAAATGGAGTAATCGACTTATACATAATGAACCAGTCTCATGATAGAAACACATTTTTTGTCTTTTTCTTTTTTAAGCTGAAAATGTGATCAGACTTTTCGTACAAATTAATGAAATGCTCATGGGAAACATTTTAAGGTAAAGTAGAACAATTGGAGAGAGAAAGCATGTTAACTCGTTGAATGCTGTTCCTCTAGTACCAAAAAATGTAACATAGAATAATAGAAAAAAATAGAAAATATTCCATAGACAGCGAATCGTGGGTTACATAGCAAATATTTTTATAATGCAAAATTATATTAATCATTTTAGTTAAAAAAAGATTGTTCTGGCGAGTCAACTTTGACCTCTGACATTTAGGCCAATATTGCAGAATGTTAAATTAATTAACTAATTAAACAAAGTTGGAGATTTCTTTTTTCTGCTTTTTTTGTCCTACATTTTTTTTACAAAGTGATAGTTAACTCACCACAGGTTACTCACTGGCTAATTAAACCCCTTAGGAAAAGAAGATCGGTATCTTTATTACTATAATAGCTAAGCTTTAAAAGTAATGCAGAATTAGATTAGATTTATTTTTTTCGACTAGAAACCAAATAGTAAACAAACATTTTATTTATGTTTTTATTTATTTGGGGAGCGTGAGGAGAAGGAGGGTTCAAATACAGATATTCTTAAATACAATAATGCTTTCACATGGCATGACACAGTGTTAATAAAACATAAAAGAGCACAACACAAACACCTTCTTTGCCAATAATAAACCTTCTTGGTTAAAACACAAAACGGTAACAAATTCCTCTGTGAGTGGATTGTATGTATCTCTGTATATATTATTATATCATATGTAATCGAGATAAAAAACACTCATGGGCGCCTTAATATTATTACGGTGTATTCAATAATGTTGCGTGACGTCAGATGAATGTTATGACACTGACCAGCATCTTGATAAAGACGTTGCTAGGGGCTAATAATCAGTCTTGTATCATACGTCATACAGGTTTATTCAATAAAGTGAAAATTCCACATCGATTCAAGGGAAATGGCAAATTCAAGGCCAGAGAAGCCAAATTGGAAGCCTAGCTGACAAAGGGAATGTTTCCATAGTTTGGCTATAAAGACCTTAAATTTGAAATCCACTTTGACTCCCCAACAATTCTCATTTTTAGAAAATAACTTTTTTTTTTTTTTATAAATTAAACAATATTAAAGATCTGTGAGTACAGGCATATTCTATTTTTTCTTAATATATGCTGAGATATACACCAGGGCAAGCCATCAATTTAGAGGGCTTATTTTTCAAGTATTCAAACTAAGTGCAAAGTGAATTTTAAAATGTAGGCTATAACAGGAAAAAAAATTGCCGGGTTACTATGATTTTAGTTTGACCACCTCGACCTGAAAATTCTGAAACAAAGTTAAAAAAAATCTGCTTAAGCAAAGCTACCAACAGATAGATGTTTTTGTTCATTGCTCTGATTTAGCACCGTTTTTGCAGAGATGCTCCTGTTTTTATCTCAATAAATATGACCTCACGTGTCCAAAGACAATTACACAGGATAATTCACTGATAAAATATCCAATCATAAAGAAAAGATCGGTCATTCATACCGCAGTAATGTTTTAATTAATTATCATTTTTATCACCACTTTATTTTTTTTAATTTTTAAAGTTCTGATTTTCATTTTGTTGAGAATGAAACAATAGAACGATAACCATTATGGGAATCATGTCAGTTTAGTTGAAATAAAATGTATTTATTTGATCAATTTGATTATTTAACGGGTTATAATTGCATAATACGTCTATAGATATCCATTTCGCTGTTTGCCTTAAAGAAAGTCTCCCACGCGGTAAAGAACACACCATGCAATCGAATACATTTCACTACTAATGCCGAAGCATTGCTGAATTAAGTTAATGCTAATCTGCTGTACATAAGAATCCGTGCTAAAATAAAATATTGAAAAAGCATTCTCCGCTTTCTTAGACTATAATTAAATTCTCTAGTAAGAAAAGATCAATTATTCTAAAAGTTGTTTTTGTAATGGAAAGAAATATATCCAAAGGATTTAAATCAAAATAAAGTAAAGCTCAAATGCATTTATAGGTTATTTTATCAAGAATAACGAGAATCAGTTTGTGGTAAAACACACTCATAATGAAGTTCTTGACACTCGATAAGATGAGCTTACATTTCAATTTTTGTAGAACTTTGAAGAGCATTGGCGATAAAATATTTTGATGTTAAATACTATTAGTGATATATTTAATTTACACTAAACATAATAAAGAATTCTACTTAGTTTATAAGGATATACCTGTATAACCATTAGAAACAAAAAGGTATATTAAGACTTTCATCCTATTATGCTGAAATCCTCATGTTTAAATAGACCTTCATAAATCCTGAGTAGGTATACAGAACAACTTTGTCCATTCCTCTTCTAATCTTTAAGAGCCCATCAAAGGATCTAAAAGCACACCAGTTCTAAGTACTCATTAAGTGATATTAAACATAACTTTTCATACAGTACAGAATGGATGGGCTGGCCATCTTACAAGCTACTAAGACAATAATTTATAGTTTGCAATATTGCATTATTACTTCTAAAAACATAAAAAGAAGCCCTTGGCAGTTGCGAAAAGCATGGTCAGTGCGATGAATCATTAAGGGAAGCATTATAAAAAATGTTTTTATGCTCCTGTAGAAAGGGTAAGCTATTTTGGTAATATAAGCATAACAAGAAAAAAGTCTCGAGCACTTTCTCAGTCGGCATTTAATGCACCCTCGGCAAACTGATTTATTCAGCTGAATTTGGCCTTGCTCAAAGGAATGGACATTGCCACGTGCAAAGTTGTGTGTACTGCAATTTTCTATTTTTTTTGGCACTGAACCTAGCTTTGTGTGTTGCTGAGCTATTTTTACACGTTCTGTTATGACATTGAATTTAAAACAATATACACAAAGAATACAGTATTGCCTACAAATCCTCCACAAGATACATGTGGATAGGGTGGGCTAAGTTGGTCCGTAGACCTCTAAATAATCAGTGGTAATCGGAAGAATTCTTCCCAATATTCTCATACCTTACGTATGTATGTGTGTTAATAATAATTAACCCATTGGCTTTCGCCCCCCAAAAGTAAGGTTTTGATGTCCTCCTTGGCCACATATATTTAGTAGAAAGAGGATGAAGTGTCAGATCGCATGGGCATTTTCTTATCAGTGTATATGTAGCATTTAACAAATGTAAAGGCTCCATTGACTGGACACACACTACAAGTATTTTTTCTTTCAGCTATGCTTGGTGCATGACAATAAGAAATGATTTGCACTCTTTATTGGGAGTCATTGGGTCTCATCTTCATGTTCATAATTTTACAGAATGTCCATTATAATCAAACCAGTGGCACATTTGATGAGATTTGCGAACACTATCAGGCCAAGCTCAGAACTGTTTACATTGGCAGTTTAAGTCTTATACTGTTCTTAAATTCTAGTTCTGGTAAAACGCGGAGTATGGACAAACTTTGGACACTTGGCTTCAAGTGACATCAAGTTACAAAATACGTGGCTTTGAAAATCTATTTCTCCCAAAAACCAAGAATAAAATCTTGAGAAGAAAATAATCACTAATAAAAGTAAATTTATATTAACATGTATAATGACCTGCTTTCCATTTTCATATACAATGTGTGGCAAGGGGCTACCATATTTTCAATAAATGGGAAACCAGATATAATGCAATGCAAAGATATTGTGTGATTTAAAAAAACAAAAAACAATAAAGGAATATACTGAATATCTCACATATTGAATAGATGCATAAAATAATAAAATTAATTATAAAATATATTTTGCGGCGTGTGATGACATACTGTATTGGAATATCCTTTGATTCAAATATTTTGGCAGTAATCAGATGACGAGTGTAATAAGACAGCTGTGTTAACCCTTTAAATGCAAAACAGCTTTTCCTGGCACTGAAATAGTTTAATCTTCGTTGCGTGCCAGCAAAGAAATCTCATCGCACCGATAGCGTGCAGAGGGCTGACCATATGATCACGAAAAGATTTGTCGCTCGAATGAGTCAGAACTGTTGATGTAAAAAGTGGTAGAGTGCACCGTCTCAGGAAAGACAAGCGCCATCTAATTCGTTGTGATAGGTCAGTGGTTTGAGTGTCTTGTCATAAAGTCATAAGCATAAGACACCATCATATTTCTCATTTATATATATTTATAGATGTGTGTGTGTGTGTGTGTGCGTGCGCATGTGCATATGTATGTGTTTGCTTATAACGCGTATGCTGCCAGAAGATTGTGCAACTTACTTTTATGACACCCCCAGTCCTCACAGTATTCAAATAGTTAATTATATGTCATGCCCAGCTCTACATAAAATTGCTGTTTCTCTTAAGTGACCCAGATATTATTTTCAGTCAAATTCTCATTATTTTGGTTGTAATGGTGGATTATGGTAAATGTTAGAGTGATATCAATAGAGGCATAGTATATGTTCACGTAAATAATGCTATGTAAGAATGTTAAATTCTGCATTCTTCTAGCTCTTAAAAACAATCACATAGCAAATTATTATGGATAAGTCTTCCGCAAATCTATAAAATGGGACCACTTCATATCCGTATTTTATATAAATTCCCATTGTACAGCACTACGGAATTTTCTGGCGCTATTTAAATAATAAAATAATAATCAAATAATAAATAACAGACGGTTAAATGACCCGTTTTGCTAAAAGTGACATTACAGTGTCAGCTTTCTCCAGGCTTCAAAAAAAAAAAAACTACTTATACCCATAAATGAAGTTTCAGATACTTAAGTTGTAATACATATTTTTTTTTCTCCAATTCCTTAATATAATTTATTTAGCCATCAATCATCGGAGCTATAAAACATGCTTTGCTGTGGCATATAACAAGTGAATATGACAAACTGTATATTGAAAGATTGCAATGAAATGTCTTATTTCAAGCAGGAGCATGGAAAAAGGTTATATCCTAAAAATAAATGTGATTTTCGATGGGAAAAAAAAATGGCATTTGATGAAGTCTTTATGCGTTTGTCATGTGTACACAGCTGGATTTGTTTACCTGTTTTTGTTAAATTTAAATGCCAATGTACCGTACGGATTATCTCTAACCAATGAAGTGCGGCAAAACAAAATTTATTTAGTAAATGAAACACCATATCTCCCTGTTTTAATGTCAAGGGTGAACAGCACTGAAGAATTATTGCGCCTTAAGTGCGATTAAAATGTTAATTTCTCCTTCGTTTCCCAGTCGGGGGAAAAAAAAAAGTCATTGCCTGAAAATGAACTTTATCTAAAACAAAAATATGCTATATTTTAAATGTATTTACTAAACATGATGGCTGCAAATATTCATTTAGGGAAATAAAAAAATAGTCTATTGAATTGTCAGCCACGTGTTTTTTTTTTCATAGAACACTGAACTGGAGATATAATCTAGGCTGCGTAGCTAATATAAGATATTAAACGGTTGTGTAACCTGCTAAAACAAACAGGTTCAAGCTTGATTGTTAATCTGTCCTCTGAAAACAAAAAAAAAAGTCGTTGTTGTTGAAGATACATTGCTTAATTTCAGCTCCCAGGTCCACCGAAGGCATTCCCATGCGGTGTAAAATGATACAATACAAAAGCTAGTACAGGCCCAGAGAGATTTACGTTTGCTCCTCCAAGGATTAAAAGTTGCCAGGACATTTCCCTTCTGAGCTTAATTAGCATTATTTCTGATTCTCTCTTATTGTTCTGACACTAGAACTCAAATTTGGGTTTTGGTTCTATTATATTTTGTAGCACAGGAAACCTCTCTTAAAAAGATAACTACTTGATTGTGAGTTTATTTTGTTTTATATGTTCGTTTCATTGCTCCAAGAGTTGACATAAGATTTGCGCTGATTTGTATGTTTACCTATTATAATTCCTTTGTTCTGCTTGATGTTTTTTTTTTTTTTTTTAGAAGATTAATATCAAAAATTGAGTAGGGACTTACAGGAAAACCTGAATCTCCTAGTGAAAATAAAACAGGAAGGGATAATTTATTTTCCTTACGCAGGAATAATAAGAACGGTTATTAGTCACTTTATCATCAGCAGCATTGTCACAGGGGAACCATTTAACATGCAAATGTTAGAACTTGGCTTATATCAGCTACAAGAGGTAAGGTATAGAAAGATTGCTCTTACACAACAAGGAGCAACTGGAAATACATTATCGGAACACACTGGGGTTATGTATAAAGAGTGAGTATTCAAGGGGTCAAAATAATTGTTTAAACAAAAACAGAATGTTTCTGCCGATTTGTCCCATATTTGCACTTTGCACATTACATGTCATTATCTCCCATTATAATGCAAGCATTTTGAAACAAAAAACAGCTGTTTTGGATGTCATTAGTCAAATTAATGGATGTATTAAACTATATATGTGTGTGTTTGTGTGTGAGTGTGTGAGTGTGTGAGTGTGTGTGTATGTGTGTGTTTGTGTGTGAGTGTGTATGTGTGTGTTTGTGTATGTTTGTGTTTGTGTGTGTGTGTGTGTGTGTGTGTGTGTGCGTGTGTGTGTGCTTATGTACGGGTGTGTGCTTGTATTTCTTTCTAAAATATGTTTAGTTATTATCATTGTAAATTTTTTTGCATATGTTATGTATATTTAGATTTTTTTTTTTCATCCTTCTCACTTGCACTTTTATAACAAAACATTTTAAATTCCAAAGCAATATCCCAAAGATAAAGTCTAGTAGTAAATGATAATCATATTTCATATTCTCGTACAAAGTGTTCAAGGTACAACTTTGCTGCTAAAACAGCAGAAATTCAAATAATATTTAGCTTAAATAATCTAAAAAAAAAAATGAAAGCAGCCAGGATTGTATGTACGTTCTCTAAGGAAACTTTTTATACTTATCTTAGCCACCCTGATGCCTTACATATGCATGTGCCCAACAAAATATTCATAGACTGACAGAGATCATCAATGGGCACATAAACAGGATTATTTACTAAACCTTAAATCATCAGAAATTAACGCAAGTTTACGTGAACATTTTTTACAATCTGGTTCTTTCGACATAAAGATTCAGTTTACCGGATTCAGAATCAAGATGGTTAAAAGTAAAATTACTATATTGAAATTTGAAAACAAACAAACCTAGCCATTAGATAAACAAATACAAATACCACAGCACTTATTTAAAATTAAAACGTTCTTATTGTGTATTCATTGATGTAAGAAGTGATTTCTCTGAGGGTGAGTTTTACATAGACTGTACGACCTCTGTGGATCCAAAGAGGTGATGATTTCTCAAAGTGTTGTAGAGTTTTGTTTTGTCTTGTTATATATCAGTGAAATTTTGGAAAAGTCAAACTACTTACAAAATGCACCGAGAATCTCTGAAAATCATATAATCTTTCTACTTCCGGGTTTAAGACTTCTGAACAGCTTGGTGAAGGCTTGCTGTAAAAAATTACTGATTATCACTTTCACAAAACTGTTGGAGGAACCTGATTGTGCAAGTTATTCTGCATTCACCTATTATCTAAACGCTCTATTTTAAGACGAAAGCAATTGAAACGCGCCATATTTGTCATGCCTTCAATAATACGTTATATATTTGCATACAATACAGAGACAAAACAAGAGAAGATAGTCAATATTAGTCATTAAAACTATAAATTGAAAATTAAAAATTGGATGCCAAACTACAAACATAGCTGAATTGGGGATATTTCTATAATTTGACGATTGCTACCTAAAATGTAAAATTCACTTTAGATTCACTTTAAATTCACACTTTAATTAATAATCCTCAAATAGAAGAGAATATAAGAAAATGTTCAAATCAGCCATTTGCAATTGGCCTTGGCCGATTTTGTTATAATATTTAGTTTGTGATATTTACTTCCGTAGTCAAGAAATAATTATTTCACGTGATCAACAGTTGCAATTATATGTGAATTTCTCAGATTTTTCTATTTGTAAGCGTATGTCTTGAAATTCCCATACTATGATGTATGTTGTTTTTTTTTTTTTTAGATGTCACCGGTTGTTCTTGCTGCAATAGACATATGAATCTGATCTTGAAAATTCCTTTGGTATCCTTCCTTACCTGTAGCTTTTTGCAAATAGAGTGAGACATTGACATAAAGCAACACAGGAAGAGCCTGCACAATCTACATTGCAATGAGACAAATCTATGAGACAAAAGGATTGCTTTAATCGCGTCTGAAGTCGCACTTTTAGATTATTCGTAAAGATAGAATCTCTATGAAAAACTACTGGAATTTAGAGTTACAATTTCAATGAAATCCAATGAAAGGTTTAGATACACATAAGAAACAGTAAGCACTGCCTTGTCTTATGTACGTTTTCAAACATATTATAATATAATGTAATGAAAGGGTAGATTTTCAATTGAAAATGGATGGTGCTGGAGCGTCCGGCCCATACCCGACCGTCGCTGGCACTGAGCGTAGTTTTATCCAAGAGATATTTAACGTTACAGCGCACCTTAATTTTGTTTTATGTTATTGTAGTGTACTTCATAGGTGCTGCTATATTACTTAAATTAATATTTTTAAGAAATGAGCGCCATTATCACTTGGAATTTTTGTTATTTGCTATTTCCCATCAGCCATCAATGGTTGACATGAAAAAGGTCTTCATGCTTGATGTGCAAGTGGGTCTCAACATTAATGTAGATATGGTGGCTTAACTGCTTGGATCTGAAGAAAATGGTAACATGAAGAAAGTAGAGGATTGTATATATCCTTCCCTGCTTCATCAAATCATCTAGGCAAGATCTAGGCATTTTTTTCCAACAAGTGACTGCATTTGCAATTAATTATCATTATACTCATCCCTAAAATATTAATTCTACGTTATTTCTTGATTGTCATATTGAAATACATTTGTATACATTTTTATTGCTGCCGTTTACAGGCTTTGCTATAAATGTGGAATAAAACACACACCTTACATTGCTTTATACATTGCATTATACCTTTATTCTCTGCATTCAGGTATAAAAAAACGAAAATCACATTTACACACAAACATGAAAGCACTCTGTAACATGGAGCCCGGTGATAAAAGTAAGAATAATGATCACACTGTGACTTTTTTTTTTTTTTTCATTTTCTAACTGTCTAAAGATTTTATTTTTCCTTTTGCTGTTGTTTTGCATATTTTCGTGATTGAAATAAATCTACTTTCTTTTCAACTTTACAAATCCATTTTGCTGACTCTATCGCCCCTTTCTCTCCTCGTACTACAAACCCCTGACAGCATGCCAAGTCAAGTCATGTTACTTCTGATGCTTGTCCTTGGTGGGCGTGTTCTCACGCTATCCTCCACTGCCGGAGCGCTCAGTTCGACAGGCAGAGCCAGCTGGGGCTGCCTCACTGCACATTCGCATCACATTACTTCCGCTTTTCTAACTTTTCCACTTCTGAGCACCATCAATTATGCACAAGAATAACAGGGGCTTAGCTCTGCAATGTAACATAAAGGCCGATTATGAGTGTAAATAATTTAAACACCTGCGTGCCATGTTCCTTTTACCACTGATACGAGGCTGGCAGAATGTGATGTACTATTAGGCCAGATTCAGCTTCTTAATGCATCGAAACCTTCCTACTACGGATCTGAAAAAGGCAAGTGAAAGACAAAGACTTTTGGCATCAACAAAAGTAAAATGATAAAAAAGTATTAGGAGAAAAAGAAGTCGATCTGTTGCACAATAAGAGAGTATTTTATTGGTGTTGACATTCCACGGTCAAAAATAAATTAAATGGGTTTTTTTTCAGTGAACTGAACATTGTATCACGTCATTTTATATGAATGTATTTTTTCCTTTCTTTTTCTGTCGTTGTTACTCTTTGAATTAGGTGGTAATGAAACTGTGCCAAAAAAAAAGTTGAAACACTGTCTGCATTGAACTGGAACTAAACGCATGAAAAGAAAAATGATGTAGAAAACAGATTGGGTGCTAACATAACGTTAGGGGTTGTGGGTGCTACTCATTTATCTGGTTACAAGATCTTGACAAGCATCAAAGTTCTTTTAAACGTGGTTCTCCTATTCCATCTACTTTTATCTTGAAATTTAAAATTTAAATAATTTGGGAGTTTTAATTTCTTACCAGTTTCCAGAGGAAGCACGTTTGGATCTTTTGCCTCTATGGAAACAAACGTTCTGTAGCAGAGATTGGAATTCTGAAATTATTCCATCTGAGACTTTATTGTTTCGATATATTCAGACCAAGCACACGATGAAATGACTGGAGATTGCTCTACTTTACAATGAAGAGGTGAACCAATTAATCTAGAAACCCCAAGTATGACGACGGTAGAGTCCCGAAAAGCCTTTCAGTAATCACTGGTGCAGTCTTACGACAGCAAAAAAACATCAAAAGCTAACGATCCCTACCAATGTTGAAAACTAAAATCAGTCGACCGTGAAACACAACAAAACATACCAGACAAATTGGAATACCTGTTATCCAACAAATTATCTATAAGTATTCTGGGAAATGTAACTCAAATGACCCTAAAGGGATACATTTAACCTCAGCATCCACTTTCTTCCACATATATATAAAGTTCAAGGCACATGTCACATAATTCACTCATATACATATTGTTTTATCCTTAATGGTAAGCATTAGAATGAGTTTTGATTTCTAGCAATGAGTTTGGTGAGGTGCATATCACTACCTAGAATCCTTAGCTTCATGGTAAATGTTCTAGGAATTTTTGGAGAAAATTGAGTTATATGGGTTTTGTAATGTTTTTAACCGTGGCCTATTTATTGTGCCTACAGTTAAGGGTGATTAGCTGTCTTTTTAACTTGCCATAATTCAAAAGATGTTTACCTTAGATAAAAATGTTATTCAAACCACTCAAATGCCACAATATTTTAAATTCAAAAGGGTACAACTTTTATGCAAACAACACTTTCTTTGCCAATATTCCTTTTTTTTATCATGCAAAAAAAAAAGCACGAAGTGTGGTTACAAAAATATTTTGGATGTAGTCATGTCAGTTTTAGAAGGGAAAATATATCCTTAACATAACAATCCTATTTAATTACATCCATATGATTATGAAGATTGATGCAGCCAAATTCACTGCAGGTTTATTACCGTTATTTTCTAAAATGAGTTCATTGTTTTCCTTGTCCCAAAATTTTTGCAATTGAGGTTGCTCTTCGAAAATTTGCCACGAGTCCTGCTTTTCTTCACCTTTCTAATATGGCCCTTCTAGAATATTTTTCAACTGCACCATTAACTTATCATATATATTTCAAAGCTACTAAAATGCTAAAAAGCAATTTTTCTTGGAACCGTTTGCAGACTCAGTGGTAACTTGTATTGTTAGAGCTGGGATTAAGTGTTTGAGGGTGTTAGTCAGGACAATATTTTAAGGTGAAAATCCTTTAAGTTCAAATACTAAAGTAGAAAGGAATTCCATATTTACACGGTTACTCCAAGCAAAAAAAAAAAGGTTTGGGAGTAAACCTTTCTGTGGTGGTCTACCTCCCCCAAACATGAAAAATTAAAAAAAAAAATGCTTAACCCCTTAAGGACCAAACTTCTGGAATAAAAGGGAATCATGACATGTCACACATGTCATGTGTCCTTAAGGGGTTAAACTTGTCTTTTTCTCTAGCTCACAATGCCAAGTCCTTCTCTTAGCTGATCTTCCTCCGTTAACATCACTTTCCCTCGCAGGATGAGGAGGGAGAACAGATTGAAGGGAGGATAGAGACGGCACAGAGGTGCGGCCATACAATTACTATTCTAAGCAGGAAAACAACTTTTGCTTAAAGGACCACTATAGGCACCCAGACCACTGCAGCTTAATGAAGTGGTCTGGGTGCCTGGTCCATCTAGGGTTAACCCTGCCTGCTGTAAACATAGCAGTTTCAGAGAAACTGCTATGTTTACTATAGGGTTAATCCAGCCTCTAGTGGCCGTTTCATTGACAGCCGCTAGAGGCGCTTCCACGCTCCTCACCATGATTTTCACAGTGAGAAGACGCCAGCGTCCATAGGAAAGCATTGAGAAATTCTTTCCTATGGACTGACTGAATGCGCGCGCGGCTCTTGCCGTGCATGTGCATTCAGCGGATGACGTCGGAAGAAGGAGGAGAGTCCCCAGCGCCAAGGGAGCCCAACACTGGAGAAAGGTAACTGATTAACCCCTTCCTCCCCCTTCAGCCCAGCGGAAGGGGGACCCAGAGGGTGGGGGGGGGACCAAAAGACCCTATAGAGCCAGGAAAATGAGTTTGTTTTCCTGGCACTATAGTGGTCCTTTAATGCCTACATTCCATCCATGGGAGTATGCTAAGCAGGAAAGGTGGGACCGGACCTGAAATCCGGACTGTCCTGGCAAAATAAGAGTTTAATCTGAATAGTTAAATCACTTGTGTTTCTGTTCATCCAGACCTAGTCACACCTACTCTGGCTGTGACTCACACAGCCAGCATTAAATAAATGGTTCAATCAGACTGTAGTGCCCCTTTTAGTTCCTTAATGGAACTCTAGAATAACAGGAAGTGTAGATTTTGTGTGAGTCCTGTTAATATAGCAAAACTTGGGACAAAGTAACGCTCTAACAACTCTTGGGTTCCCAGAAAAGTCTTTCAGAAATGTGATTTTTTTTAAAAACTCAAATTACGCAATATGGCTGAAGGCTGTATTCAAAGGTTAAAAATACGTGTAAAAAGTGTTTACAATCATACATGATCTTCAAAGAGTTAATCACCTATGGCAAAAGGATTACATGTTGCAGAGGCATTTTGTGCTAATACTCGATTAGATTCATTTTAGATCAAACAGATAGCAATACAATTAACTTATGAAACAAGATTGGTGTGTAATCTTTACATGCCGTATTTGTAAGAGCACACGGCATTCGGTAGATTATCCTTCACATAAAAAGGAGGACAAAAATACAAACAGCTTAACGAGAAAAGTAATACCTTGTTTAGGCATTTGTATTTCTTCCTAAAACATATTTCACCATAAGTAATACACTGAGATTTCTCTTCTTTCTAAGTATGTCCCAGCCAATAATAAGCTTTAAAAATATTGAGTTTCAAATATTGACATAAAAAGGTCAGCATCATTACAACGCAGCTATAATGTCAGCACATTAAAAAGGCCTGTCCCAGCATTACAGCATTTTTTTGTAATTACAGATGCAATTGCAATTCTAAGCACACTATTTTACAGGGTGCAGTAATGACAGAACACGGCACATTCTACTATATGCAAGTTTAGGGGAAGTGAGCGTTAAAGAGGGTGTAGAGCTCTGAGGCAGAGAATTTTGAGAGCTGAATGCACCCCTATACCTAAAGCCCCCGCCTCATCTCTAACTACCTCTAATTCTACAGACTTCTTTAACCCTTACCTCCCACCTCACCTCATCATAACTCTAGCTGTACCATCCCCCCTTGCCATAACCTTACTCTATAAAGCACCAACAAATTTCACAGCGCGGCACAATAGGTGGACTAACAAATGAATATTTGCAACAAGACATGTTGGACGTACAGGAACAGAAGGTGCTAAGGGACCTGCTCCAACAAGCTTACGGTCTAAGGAGATTTTGGTGAAATTACACAATTGGTAAGGGGAATGTGTATTTCATGTAATGGAAAGGGAGGTTGCTTGAAGAGTTTACGATGAAGGCTTCTTAGATTATTAGATGACACAGTTGCAGGAGAGAAGGTGTGTTCCTAAGGTGTGGGAAGGGAAAGCTGTTAACAGTTTAATTCCGATGCCTTCCTAAAGTGATTTTTTTAGTGATTTTTTTGAAGGATGGAGAGAGTAGGTAATAGTCGAAATGGAGCAGGGAAGGGGTTTCAAAAGAAATGTTGGCGTCTTAGAGAAATCCTGAAGGTGAGATTTAGAGGTGCAAGTACGAACAGAGGGTAGACGCAGGTCTTTACCAGAGCATAGCGACCTGGATGGGATATACTTGTGTATTAGTGAGGACATGTAGAAGGCAGCATTGGTATTAAGAGATTTGGTGTGGGATGTGCGGGGAGGATAGGAAGATGAACCTAGCTGCAGCATTCACTATAGACTATATCATAGTGAGCTGGGAGTGCGTAAGACTGCGTGAAGCGAATTGCAGTTGTCAAGGCGGGAGACGATAGCCCCATGGACGAGAACCTTAGTGTTCATCTGGTGTTAGGTACGGGAAGATGCAAGCTATGTTAAATGCATTTCACAAACATGGCTGATGATGGCGTAACGTCTCTGTATTCTTATGAAAGTTTTGAAATGCATAGGACAGGGATAGGCAACCTTTGGCACTCCAGATGTTGTGGACTACATCCCCCATAATGCTCTTACACCCATAATGCGGACAAAGCATTGTAGGTTGCCTATGCCTGGCATAGGACAATAAATTATGATACACATTAAACAGCACAGTGCTAAAATAGCAGAGGTTAACAGACAATTACTACAGTGTCAGAATTTAGCACTAGTGGAGATTTATTAACCAAACATAGAGTTGTTAGCAAATTTCAAAACTGCGCAAACATAATTACAAATTAAAACTATTCTGTCCCATCAGCTGATGTCAGGTTTAACAATACACACTTTTTTCTTGCTGTTGATATTTTATGTGTGTTCTATTCTTTATCGAAGAAGTTGAATTATATTTGTCATATCGATTCTAGTCGTTAAAGAGGAAATTTGGATTTTTTTTTTAAATTAATCATAATTGTGATTTTTTTCCCCCCTCACTGTTCATTTTTAATATTGTTTTTTTTTCCGTTTCAGCTGGCTAGCACGTTTCCCTACCATGAAGTTCGAGAGAGAACGAGAGAAAACATTTTCAGTTATACATCAAAAATATGATTGCTATAAATAGTGAATAAGTAATATTTCATGTAAAATATAAAAAGAAAAAACGTAATTCACAAAGGAAAAATACTAATTAAATTCTTTGAAACACGTATTCAGTTACACTTTGAGATTTAAGGGCTAAAAAAATGACAAATTCATAGACCTCTTTCAGCAAGTTTTGATTATAAGTCATATAATTTACAGTGCAGTTAATACAGATTTGCAGAGCTCAAAGCCCATACAAAAATTAAACCTTTGTTAGGACTATAAGCCAGTTTAAGATTCTGATTCAATTCTCCATCTAGATAACGAAGAAATCCCTTTTAATGCTGTCTTCATTGAGCCCGGCCAATTATCTGATGAAATGAGGGGCATTTATGAAGAAGGGTAATTTTTCTGCATTAATAACTTTAAATAACAACCTTCGAGACAATGAAACCTCCCTTTATGCAAGATAAAAGTTTCCTTTTCCTATTATATCAGATGACTGTGCTGATGTTTAGTCGTGTTTTGAGAATCTGATAGGTAAGCAAATATGCCCATACCTGCATCCCAGCAGCATGTCCCCTTCCAAAAAAATAAGTTGAATTAACAAAGGATGGACAGATACGCTGTGGGACAAGACCCCCTTTGTACTTGTATAATATAGGGAGGATTAGTTGAGAATAATGGAACAGGCATTTTTGGGTAATGATTTGTTATCAGCATTGTATCTGATTCTAATAGACTCGCAGAGATATAAAGTCAAGCTGATTTGATGCAAATGTGAAGGGCAGGTGTTCTGAAATGCAATCAAATAGTGTTAATATATTCCTTTATGTCCCCCGGAGACAATGAGAGTTGAAGCAATGTGAAGAAATCTCCTGCGTTTTATTTTTTTTAAACTAATGTCTGCCTAAACTCTTTTTTTATTTTTTATTTTTATTTTATATTATTTTTTTTTGTATCGTGCCTGCAAACATATTCCAGCTTGGCTCTGTGATGAGATCATAAAAAAAAGTCTTTAATATTTCATCTGACCAAACCTCAAAGCTTGCTCAAATTCAATACATGGAAATGCTTTAACTTGCCCTTCACAAACTAATAATTCAACTCCCTCACTTTCACCAGAGAGTTCTAAAATCACAGGAGGAAGTGACATCATGCTAACATTGGATTATGTTGTGATTTCCAATTAGTATCACCCAAGAACTAATTGCTACGAGGGGTGTGTCAGTGGTCTTTAGACACTTGGATAGTAGGACTGCATATTGCTACATCCAGGCCTATCTCCATATAGAAGATTTTACTTGGCACTTTTTGGCCACCGGTGGATGTATACAGTTTAACACTGACAGTTTTCCATGAAAGGAACCCTATAGCAATACGAATACAAATATGTATTCATAACTATAATATGTCCTAGTCTCCACTTAGGTGACTGGACCAGCGCTGCCAAGTTAAAGGGGGTAATTTTCCCTCGCAACACAAGTCTTACTGCTCAAACTCCACATCTTTGGCCAAGATCATCAGCATAAAATGTCGCACTATGCCAATCTGATGGTCTTCTAAGACCATCCGAGTTAAATAGCAATGTTTTGCACGGGTATTTTCTGGAAGCGCCTCTACTAGCTCTCATATTGATAGCCACTAGTGGCAGGTTAACCCTGCAATGAAAACAATGCATTTCCTACAAAACTGTAATGTTTGCAACTTTAGGTTTTAAAATAGAGACACGTAGAACCCAGACCACATATTAGATATTAGGTAGTCTGGGCGTTTACGGTGTACCTTTAACTTTCACCCTCTCCCTAATACGCTATTTATCGACTTACAAGCATGAGTGGCTGAGATGATCCTGCGGGGAATCAAACCAGAGACACTTGTGGATTGAACACATAATACAATTTACTTAAAAACTGAACTATTGTTCTGACATTATTTATCCCTGCCGTGGATCTTAGAAATCTATGATTTTAGTCATATTGCTAGTAAAAAAAAAACAACAACCAAAAATATACATAGGCCCATTGTTTATTGTGTTGGTATAATGTAACAATGAAAACAATAAGCTTAAAGCCCTGTTATTATTTAGCTTGATCCCTGACCAAGAAGAAAAAATGAATTTATTTTTATTTTAGCTTTGCAGCAAAATGTTGACAGTCAAATTAAAATGTTCACTGGATATCTGGCGATACGGATCAGTGAAACTGAAAAAAAAAATCCCTTTTATATATATATATATATATATATATATATATATATATATATATATATATTTATTTATTTTTTACAACAGAGAGACAATACTTCAAGCCAGGACAATTTAAACCAGCAAACCTTACACGTTTCAGTTTTTGGCAGATTGTCGCCATCTCAATTAGGTGACATTTTAGATAAATTCATAAGCCAAATCCTGACTACTCTTTCCCCTGTATTTTCATTATTAATCTTTCATTTTTTAAATGAGGCCTAGAGGGAAGACTCTTAGTGAACATGACCTGTGACTGGAATACAGAAAATAGACCTACGCATTATTATTTCTTCTTTTCATGAGAACACACAGCAAAAGACACAATTGTCAATTTGCAAAGAAGGCCTAATTAAGCTATATATTGTTAGAGGTCTGCCTGACTGCATTACAGCTCTTTGCTGCAATTAAATTATATCAACACAGATCTGCTCCAGTTCAAAACAGATGTGATTTTATACGCCGACAATTGCCATAACTTGCCAGCCACTTTCCGCCTGCCTATGAACTTGAATCAATTTTAAACTTGTATAAACTTGCATTTTTAAAACCATATTTACCAGTTTACGGTAACAGCCATCTTGGCTGATTTGAATTAAAACTCAGTTTAGAGTTGGTCATGGACAGACCGGTGCTTCTGACTTTCTTTTTGGCATCAAACCTAGTGGGGTAACCAAACAGATTAGAGAATTTACAGCGGTGACCCTGCCTAGACTCACAAGTGTTGGAATTTTTTTTTTGTCAACCATATGTTGGCAACATCATTCATACTCTGGAGCAGCATGTGGGAGCACGGAAATGGAAAAGATTCTCCTTGCTTCGTCCTGCTCGATTACCATCTATTGATGATTTCTTCCCCACAGATAATGATTTGCTAGAAGTGACCAGATACAGTTGCGAGATCTACTAAACATTATACTTGGAGATTCAGTTCATTCCAAACTGTGTATTGTCTAAATTGTGGCTGATTGGGTGTTGGGCTGTATTTTCGAGACAAACATGGCTGAATTCAATATCAGAAAAACTGCACGGTGGTTGGATCAGTCTATTCGGAATTCGGCAGCCTACAGCTAGAAACCATTGACAATTAACACCAACCATGAGTCACTAATTTACAGCTAGAGATTTGTTTTTGTTTTGTTAAAGGGATACTTTAGGCACATTTTTCCCTTCACTTTCAGTCTTCCCTTTGGTGTTTCTGAAAATGTTCGTCTTCAAAGTCAGCAATCCAAAAAATTTCAGGAATCCCAAATGAATCAATGAATCAAAACTCCAATTATCGCCATGCACAAGTCTACTAAATGTGTCCCAACACGGATCCCATACACACGCTACTCTAGTGCCTCGTCGATATCTTCTGTCTAGACTTATACATTCAATAACAGGCCTGAGTAATTGGGTTGATTTTTTTGTGGACCACCTCTGAATCTAATTTAGCTCAGTATGGGGCCCTGACTTTTAAATGGCTGTTTTGTAAAAACTCTATTACTATAGAAGCTGAAAGATAATATTCCCTCCAAGCCCACCAAGTGCTGACACAATCCATAATGGATTAATTCATTAAACATTTTCAGTATCCTTTGAACACTTTTAGACAGAAATAATGTGAGTACTTAAATAAACATCGGAGAATACAAAATGATCCCTCATGAATTAATACTCTACTCTAACAGTTAACTGAACTGCAATAAACCCAGGACAAAGTAGCTGCCGTGTACCACCGCAACTTTAAACCTTTCAGGATAGATAACTGATCATTTAGGAAGTAATGTAAAAACGGACATGCAATTATAGGCTTCTCAGAACCTAAATATCATTTATTTACAGTTCAAACAACAAAAAAGGCATGATGCAAAATAATGCAGCATGTGATAAAAATATATTTTAAGTAGTAAAATAAGTACGAGCAAGATCTATATAACATGCATCCACGTCAAATGTGTGATGTAGTCCCAGGGTATGTCCGAGAAAAAAAAAACAGTGGATAGGGTTGCAATTTCTGACAGCCATTTATTGTTGTGGAACTACTCTTGATGGGCCTCACTTCCAGGTCATGATACCATGAGTTCTTTTTGCCTTTTCTACTCTGTCAGAGCTCAAATTTGAATATTTTTTTTCATCTTTTTTTTGTGGACCTTGTGTATGTCACACACTTGGACTTACTGCTACAGTGCAGTTTTTATTTTTCTTTCTTTAGAATCATTAGCAGACATTTTTAGATTTTCACTATAAATACCTTGATTCGGTTATTTTTCCAAGAATTATACAACTCCTAAAGTAACCAGTAACCATCTATCAATATGAATTACTTATCCACTTTCTGAGAAAAAAAGCTATCTAATATGTCATCACCTTCATTGTATTTCTCTTAATCCAGTTTCAAAAACTAACATTTATTGTTGCAGTTTGGGTTCTTAAAGTACTTATCAATATTAGTGTTCTACCAAAGTTAAAATATTTTGTAAAAGATTACAAAGGACATTATTAATGCAGAGGTTAGACCACAAAGGATCTAACTGTATATCGAATTCTAAAATAATACCAGAACTTATCTCAGGCGTTGGAAAGTCCTGATACTTTATTGATAACGCTTGATAGTTAATAGTGTATTGACAGCTCATTGATTCAAAGAGAAATCTGATTGCTTATAATTGCATTTTTTGCCTTTTTTTGGATCACTAGATGTGTGGAAAATTGAACATGGACTTGGAAATCCAACCTATACAATCAAGTAACTCTTATGCAACTAAATTCTACTTAGAAAAAGCCAACTAGACGTGAAAGACCATGTTTCTTGACAACATTGTAGGCACAGGCTGTATTGTAAAAAGCATAACCAGTGGGCAAAAAGGAATAATTTTGCGTTTGTGGGCAGCGAGACAAATCAGACTTACAGCAACAGAAGGTAGAGAGGAAACCATAAATCTAATAAAATAATTGTGAAAATACTTCTACTATTAAAAGCTGAATCGAGAGTTATTTCTATGCATGTTTGTGAGCTTCTTTTAAAGGTGATTCAAAGAAGTATCAAAACAATATAATACAAAGTGAGACCCACCCATACATTTTCACCTAGTCACCACTGCTTATAAAACACATATTAAAATAAAACAAGCCACAATAAAACCACAATGTTAATATAACACCATGGAATGTACTAGTCACCCGACATCAATGAAGTGCTAAAATCTATATATTATAAGACTATTTATTTATTTAACATGTTAATGGGTTTTAAAGGGATACCCAACATTGTATTTAACGTGCATTTTTCCAGAGATATGATTTTTAGCCAACTTTTCTACATCATACATTGCTGGTCCTTCTGTTGCTTTAACAGGAGGATTCCAACAAATCTGTGTTGATAGGACATTATAGGTATGCATGTCCACTGGTTTCTGATGCACGGGAAAAGAGATGCATGAGTATAGGCAATGTAGGGAGTCGCTATATATGGAATGTGTGGAGTACCTCATGCTGTACGTGTAGTGGGATTTAGGATTACAGATTTAGGGGGCTAAGGATTAGAAACATAGGATTTAGGGTGCACAGCACCTTGAAGAAAGTTACTCCTTGAGCATTAATCTTCTTTAACCCTAAGTCACTCTATCACAAACCAGGAGCCCTTCTAACATTAGCTCAATTCTAAACCCCCCTAACCCTAAAAACCTACCTCAACCAGTTTGTCAATTGCTATAAAAAAACAAAAACATCTCCCTTGTGCATCTAATGGAAAGACTTTTGGAGTCAATTTATTTTAAAACACTTGGGAAAATTGCAAAAAATAGTAGTGAGACGACATGGACACACAAGCAACTGATCTTCCAGCAAGGAATTTGCTGAAAGCAAGAATTACTTTTTGCACTGGTGTTAAATAGGTCAGATGAAATTGATGATGGAAGGCGTTATTTTTGCCATGCCCTCAGAGGTCCTCTGCTTAAAAAAATGTGGTTAAATTAAATCAGTCAATCTAAGCATACCTCCACCCATACAGACACACAGTTTCAATGTGCAGGAGAAACGTATTACACATAGTTAGGATTTGTTTTTAAACGTCTTATACTGGACAGGTGAGTAGCAATTTTGATTAACAATGGACCAATTAGAGAGTTCCCTGTGTTGTTAATTACCACTAGCTATTGTTACTGCAAAAACACAGTTCTTCTCCGAATTGCTTTGGGTGTTCATTTAGAGTGAGTTCATAAATTAATTCCAAAACTATTTTATATGGTGGGTTCACAATTTGGGAAAGTTGATTTGAAATAAAGAATCATCTGGTTAGGAAGGGGGATTAAGGTTCAAAATAAGAATTATGAAAGAGGTGGAATATGAATATATTCCTGGTTGTGCCAAATCAATATATTTAACTTATAAGTGTACATTCCACCTTTAACTTGCTTCCAAGAACATTCTGGTGTTCGGCTCTTATTACTACCAAACTAAATGGTAATCATTTGATCAACCTTGGAAGGATGAAGTCTGAGCGGACCTTATCTGGGAATCAAACCCGCAACTTTAATTTACTGCAGGTGGAGTCCTTGCTGCTGAGCTATTCCATCAGTTATCTGTGTCTATGGAATATTTTGAGACTGTATAAACTTAATACACATTTTCTGTCTAATTACATTTCTACCAGAAGTTGTACTGCTAGTCAGACACAATAGTTCTTCCAAAAAGTAACTTTAGCTTATCTTACCCTAGGTTTAAATTATCACTTTTCCTGTCCACGTCTCGTATAATGATTCCATTGCGATTTGACCCATACATCTTCAGGTCACAGACCATCTCACGATAGCAATGCAACAAAGAAGAATGCGTAGAAGGACAACAAAAGTTTTTGGTATGTGCTATAAGTTATTCTAACGTAATGTGATAGCTACAGCATTGATACTGAAGCGGTGGGGGTTCTTTCAACAGAAAACTGCTACCTCGACAAGCTGCTTGACATAATTACACCAGGTTTATTAGCCAGAGTCTAGAAGACATTAAAAAGAACGTTATATTTTTAAAAGCATGTGCATTAGATTAATCATCGACCTAGTGGAGTAGGTTATGGAGAGTGCTCAGAGTGGAGGATGGTTTCAATATTCTTTGAAGGTGATGTGCTGTATTAAAAGAGACAACATGCTGGGTAATGTTACCAATAAGGGGACTATTTAGCCTTTTTGGTAGTCTCTAGGTAAGTAATAAGTAAGACTGAGAACCAATGGGTTTCAATCATTCTGTATACATAAAAAAAAGAGAAGAGGGTGTGTGTGGTTCAATTAGTTGTTGCATAGAGAGTAAAAACTTTCTCAGAATTGTTTATTTTAATCAGGTTTTCAATGACAAACACACACCTAAAAGATGAACATGATAACCTTACACATAGCATGCTAACACTATATATAATATAGGCCAGGTTACAAGTAAAAATTGCAATAACAATGCAAAAAGGTACAGTGGAAAAAAAAATGTCAACGTATCATAATTCCCCTGTGTCCCATTCAGGGCCGGACTGGGATAAAAATTTAGCCCGGGCATTTTTCAATCACAGCAGCAGGGCCAGAGAGGGTGTGGTTTGTCATCACATGTTGGTTCAATGTGCAGAGCCCCACTGAAGGGCTCTAGCATGAGAAAAGGGCCCTGTATTTGTTCTGTGCAGCACAAGCAAATTTAATAACATGCTTGCGCTGTGTTTGCTTTTAAATTGTCTCTGGTGTCTCCATAAGTTGGATACCAGAGGACAAAAGGGCCAGGAAAGAGTATCGTGCATATGTTTGGAGCCAGCTTGTGAGATTGCATGTGTGTAGAGTGAGCGGATTGTCGTGTGGTATTGTGCAAATAGGTCGATTTTATTTGTGTATACGGTGTAATATGTGTGGCTAGGGGCTGTAGAGAGTGTGTGTATGGGGACATAGTGTGTATAAGGAATGTAGAGAGTGTGTGCATACAGGCTATAGTGTGTGTGTGTATAGGTGATGTGGGGTGTGTAGGGGCTGTAGATAGTGTACGTTTAGAGAATGTAGCATGTGTTTGCTTACAAGGAATGTAGTGTGTGCATAGGGGATCAGAGTTTGTATGTCAGGAATGTAGTGTGTGTGTTGTGCAGTGTGTATGTGTGTAGGGGATCTAGTGTGTGTGTGTAGATTAGATGATCCAGAGTTGGGTAAGGGATCTAGCGTAATGTGTGTAGTGGTGCAGTGTGAGGGGTGCTGTAGTATGTGTATATATATGTTTGGATGTATTGTATGCGTGTGGGGCGCAGTGTGCTGGGTGTACTGTGTGTATGTGTGAAGGGTGCAGTGTGTGTGTGTGTGTGAGAGGGGTGCAGTGTGTGTGTAAAAAGGGTGCTGTGTGTGTGAGGGTGTTCTTGTCTGTCATCACATTTTATGTTTTTGTGTGTGTGTTTGTGAGGGTGATGTGTGTGTGAGGGTGCTGTGTATATCTGAGGGTGCTGTGTATATCTGAGGGTGCTGTGTGTGTCTGAGGGTGCTGTGTGTGTGAGGGTGCTGCTGGTGTGAGTGTGCTGTGTTTGTGAGGGTGCTGTGTGAGGATGATGTGTGTGTTAATATGTTTGGAAGGATTGTGTGTGTTGGGGGCAGATTTAAATATATTAAATATGTTTTGTTTGTTTTTTATTAAAAAACAAACAAAAACTTTGCCCTCCCAGGCTGAAGGTAAGAAGGGAGTGGGGACCTTGCTGCTATCCCTGGTGGTCCTAGTGGTGAGTGAACGCTAGCCTGCAGGGCTAGAGTTCACTCTCGCGCCATCTGAGCCTTGCCGTGGTAACCGCGGCAATGCTCAAACCTTGCGATAGGAACCTGGTAAAGCTCAGATAGTGCCGACCCTGCATGGGCCGACATGGGACCTTTGCACCGGACCTTTGCGCCTGTATGCCCGATGGCCAGTCTGGACCTGGCCCTTTTTGAATTATCTCATTTTTGTACCCTTTGTTCTGTTGTGACTGGAGGTACAGAGAATGCGCCTCTTTACATAATTTGTGCATGTGTAGCATTGAGCTTTATATGAGGGGTTGACTGATCCATTGCAGGTACACCTCTCTTGGAGTTTACATTCCTTGCCTCGCATGCACCCCATCGTGAATGCTTTGGATAATATAAAAAATATACAAGTCTGAAATCAATGTTGATGTAAAGCATAAAGAATCTTGTTTACCAAATTGCATGTGATTTTCTGTTTTCTTGTCCAATTAATCAATATTTACTTTAGCATAAAAACACACCGTGAGAATGCTCCTAAAAATATATGTCCACATAATAAAATATTTTTAGGTTTTATATTATAAAACATTTTTGAGCTTTCTATTTCGACTAAGCGAGTGCATTTAAGCTTAAGGACAGTTATATTGAATTATTGGTAAAAGCACACATCTTAACCAAAAGAAAATATTTTTTAAAAGAGTAAAGCATGTTTGAAGTTTTTGCTTTAATGTGTTTGTGGTTTTCTACTTTTTTTTTTTTACACTTTAGAATGATTCCTCTTTAAGATGAGTGTTGTGTTTTATTTAGAGAGGCTATCATTTTACGTAAGCTTAAGGGGTATTGATGTCTGAAAATACATTTTGTTTATATATGTGACAACGCTAAGACAAAATTAAATCGGTATCTAAAAACAATGCCTGCTATGAATTCTCCTTGTAGACTACAGGGAAATGGCAAAAGGATAAAAGTTATCTGTCTTATCCATATGAAAATTAACGCTGCATTCTGATTGGTGCTTTCAAACAGTTAGAATGCAGCCGGATATTGGCAGAGAATAAACTAATAGAAGCCTTTGGTGTGCTATCAATTCCAGACTTCCTACCGCAATAAAAGTAAAAATGTCATCATGCAAATAATCGGATCTTAGTGCTTCTTTGTCTTAAGGAAATGCGTAATCAGTGATTAAGGGGTTAAAATTGAGGAGTAAAATGATGAATAAAATTGTGATTATTAGCACTTTTGCAACTGCGAACACAACATGATGAATTACGCATCAAGAAAAGCTAAGACATCCATTTAGTGTCTCAGGGGCCACGACTGGATATGACTTATATCTCTGAAACAATAAGAAAGCTTTCTGGGATATAATATAATAGCGGATGCACAATTATATAAATATATGTATTATATAATGCTGCAATATCAGATCTAATTAAACACAATGCAGGCATAAGAGGATTATTCACATATGTTAGAAATACAATGAGATTATACTCCTTATTTAGGCTTCTGGGTGCTCGTTGAATTCAATCTTATCCTGATTCCAGCCTATTTGATGGGAAGATTTAGTCCCCAGCCAAGACGTGCGGATGAGACAAGAACCAGCTGTCTAAGACACTCTTTCATGAGATACTCAGAAGAGTACTATGGTGTAAATTACTATAAGCCGACATATATCCATGAAAAAAAAAATAATAATAAAAAAAAACATATATATATATAAGATACAGCATACTTGCATAGTCACATATGTCTTGCTATAAAGCTTACAAGAAAAAAAAATGTCCACGCGTTTCGGGTCACCCATGCACGTGATAAGCAATATATCTTTTAGGTGCTTTCAATATTTATACTGTAAAATGACATACATCAAATAAATAAATCATTTCTGATATCGAAAGGTAATTGAAATGAACGATCCGAGCATCATAACCACTTTATGTCAATGATGTGGGTATGGTGTCCAGAGTCCCCAACACCTTTTTACCTTCAAGTGATAAAACCATTTTTTGAATGATTTACACTAAAGTGGTTATGGTGCCCAGAGTTTTCCTTTAAAACAGGGGGGCCCAAAATGCAGCTCTCCAGATGTAAATCCACGATGCTGTGTCATGCTAAAGGGCTGCAAAGCATCATGGGAGTTGTATTTCTACGACATCTAGTGAACTAGCTTTTGGGCACCCCTTGCTTTAATGTATTCATGTTAAAGAATTGAATGAAAGAATACCTACAAAAATATCAGTGGCCAGAATGAGATAATTGTGTTTTAGCAAGTATGTGAACCTGTGAGGAGGTGCTATTCTAGATCATTTATGTCACATCATTATTATTATTATTGCTATTTATATAGCGCCCGCATATTCAATAGAGTTTTACGATATTACAAGAAGGGGATATTTATCAATAAATGAGACAGTTACAAAAACTTACAGGAACAATGGGATGAAGAGGACTCTGCTCAAACGAGCTTACAGTCTATAACCTACTTACAGCCATTTATGCACGCGAAGAAGCCATTTTGAACAAGACAATAATTTGTATTTACACAAATTAATTTCGAAACATATTAAACATAAAGATACAACGTGATAAGTAATATTTGTGCAAAGTACTGTTATACACAGAAGAGGATATTACAATAGATATAAAGATCCGATGGCTTTGAGTGCCAATAGGGTCTTTGACTCCTAAGGAGAGACATCTGGTAAGAACCGAGAGTTCACTCAAACACATAGGTTTTTTGTTAACGTCATGTTTTGCCCATGTCAAGCCAATGATCAGCAGTGGATTGCCACAAAAGCCACATATAACATCAAATCTAGGTTTTGTGCGTTATGGAACCAAAAGCCTAATGCATTCACTGAATGAGTTCTAAATCCCTGAGACTTAAATAGGAAACATGACCTCTCTGCAGGTGGATTATTCCCAGTTATCTGAACTTTTATCTCATATTGCTGTCACCTGTAATAAACATGCACTTGCACACGCTTTATTTTCTCACTTTTTGCTACTGGGAAGTGTGACATCCACTACTGACCTCAGGGATTGAAATGAATTGTGCTGCCCTCTGTGTATAAATTTATACACAAGGTGACTTACATACATATTTATTGCAGATTTCTATAACTTTTTTTTTCGCTGAATTTGATTTTTAGACCGATTACCATAGCTATTCGATGAATGCATTATGTGGTTACATTTCTAGCAGTTGGCTCAGTTACCTGTGCAGTGTAGACTATCAGACTACAACTTATAGTATGTCCATCCATTAATGTCGGAGATCGTGTTTAAACTGGTAACGATACACATAATTGGGTTATTCATAAACTTGATTATAGTAGAAAAAAGACTTTGTTTTTAACTAAAATAGTTAAATGAATAAACAAATTCTAGCCCAGCTATTTCCCCATGTATTACATTCGTCGGGTGACATATATACAAAGTGTATTTTAAAATATATTTATCCAAAAATGTGCCATTTATTTTAAGAGTAATTATGAAAATAAATCTTAAAACTAAAGGTGACCCAGGTGGGGATTTCCTCATGTTAGATCAGGTTGCAGATTTTTTTTTCATCCTACAATTCCAAATTTGTCCAAAGGGGGCATCTGAAATAAAACAGAATATAAATGCAGCCAATGTTTTTTACATGACTTGTATCTTTTCTGAGCTTCCTCTGTGGACATGTGTTACAATCTATTTTACAGACAGATAATGTGTATTACAAAGGACAGTGTGTGTTCATTAAGCTGGTTTAAAGCACGACTTGACTTAAAATGCTAGCCTGTCCCCCTCAGCCACCCTCTATTATCTCTGAATATTAGTATTTAAAACAAAACAGAAGTAAGTCCAACTGCACTAGTAACACATTACGGGACACATATGCCACTGGATGAGTTTCTCCGGACATCGCCACGGCTTCACAAAGGCCAACAGATGCCCAAAGCATGTTTCCAGTTTGCTATTTTTCTCTCCCTACGTTTGCATAATAAACATGTTGTAATTAAGCTAGGACAAAATGCTGCACATTTTCCTCATTATATAATTTGTTCTAATGAAAGCTATCACAACCAAGTGATCAAATGTTTTTATCATCAACATTTCTCTCTATTAGAAACGCTAATGGGTTATATTGTAATAAATAACATATGGAACTCCATATGAATGCAGGCTACATTAATTCATTTCTGAATTCATTCGAAGAATAAAGCAGATTGTGAAGCAGTGTATTAATGACGGAGGATGGGGAGAAAAATATATTTTATAATTAAAGGGACAGTCTAAGCACTATGACGAATACGGCTTCCTGCAGGCTTCCAAATCATGGTCTCTCAGGTCCTGCTGAACTGCAAGTCCTATACGTTTCTGGTCACCTATTGCATTCCAAGGGTAACAGACTTTAAATTTCCTGGCTTAGAAAAATGCTTATGTGGTAAGGAGGTTATAGGTGCAGTCGATGTATAACAGGAGCCTGTCTCTATTCGCCACCATCAGCCAGAATTTACATTCCAGATGAATGTCGGTACCCCATGCAAATATTTTGAAAGATGATGAGAAATTTTAATTTCTTTATTATCACTTTGGCAGCAGAGGGCATGGTCAGTGCCAAGGAGACCCCTATATGTTGTAAAATCATTTGACACAAATTAGTGGGTCTGCACCCATAACCATTTTGCTGCATAACCACTTCAATAAGCTTTATTGTTTATTTTTTGGTCATTTCACGTAGTCTATGAGCATTTTACACTGGATATAGCACCATTTTTGCATGCTATGTTTAAATGTAAATATGATTCTTACCATTATGTATATACGGTGATAAACCTTACTGTTTCATTAGAACTCAAAGATCTTTTGTGCAATCATTGATATGATATAGTTTTCTAGGTTTGAATTAGTGAGCATGTTCTTTCATATAATTTCTAGCATGTGCGTAACACTTAAATCACTGAGATTTAAATCACTGTGTGTCATGTACACGGAGGACAGGTGTACGGGACAAATATTTCCTCTGAGGACAGTGAAAGTAACAAGATTGGATGAAATATTAGCTGCTGTTTTCTGGTCTGAGCTGAGCTCACTGCAGCAGCTTTATGACCTTTGGGTTTGCAGTAAACTCAGGAACGTCATATGCAATAATTCGTATTAATATAAATGTAAAAGTTGATAAAAAAAAAATATTTTTAATACATACATTTTTTTTTTTGCATAAAAAACTATTAAAAAATATGTGTGTCAACTCCAGCCACACAAATACTTAAAATGACGGTAGCAAAAAAATCCCTCCACTTGTCTTTTTGCCAGTAAGTTAAAAGGTATGCTATATAGTATTTGTGCAAAAAAAATATAATTCATTTTACTATTCACAAAGGAAATTAATGAAAAGGCAAGCATTTATTAAAAATTCTACAAATATCCTTATTAACCTTTCTCTCAATTTGTAGCAGATCTGATATTTAAACTCCAGGCCCTTATTAACATGTTCTATTGAATTTGCAGTGATATAAAAACATGCTGGCATGCGGCGCTTTTGCTATTGATTTTTACACGTGTTTAATTTAAGTCAGCTATAGCTTTATAATGTATACGTGAAGAAAAATAATTAGATATTATAATCTACACCATACTTAAAGCAGGAGCAATACAGTCCTCGAATTTTAGAAAATAACATGTTCGGGTACCGATGACAAATGGATTTGGGTATATTGTCTGGCTGAAAGCTACAAAATTGTAAAAATCGGTTGTTTTAGTTCGTACCTTTATGTAAGGTTGGCAACTGTTAAAACAAAACAAAAAACACATTTTAACAATTGTCAAGTAGCACATGACCCTAGGGCGATGCCTGTATTCCTATCTGCAGCAAAATCTCCCTCTTCCTTAATCACAGGCATGATGTATAAATTTAGTATACCCCCTCTCCTACACACACACAAAACACAGCAATGACAGTAAGCAGGGCTGCCTCAGGGATAGTGTAGCATTGTTTAACATATAATTTAAGAGAAAGTAATTCAAACCTTTTTTTTTTGGTAAATAATGACAAAATTAGGACAAGAGCTATGTATAACTGGGCATAAATGGGCACTTTGCAGTAATACCTTCTACATATGCATACATTGCTGGATGAATGGATAGGTGGATGGGTGGGTGGATGGACGTGTGAGTAGATGGGTGAGTGGATGCGTGGATGGATGGATGGATGGACAGATGAACTGACGAGATAGTTGTATCATATTTCTGTACCTCACTTCCATGTGACTTTTGATATCCCACTTCATCTTCAAAAGCGCCCTCACAGCTCATCTCTTTAAAGAGGATTACTAATGATTCCACTAATCCCAACACTTGCAGCTCCATAATACCCTCGATCTAGCCAATGTATCACTTATGCTCGTAGCTTGCTATGCATCGAGCAATCACCTGGTCTTTCACCTGCCCCTTTCCTCTACATGGCAAGGCTCTCAACTTCTCGACTGTCAGTTTGAGTTTGCACTTTTAGTATGCGCTATACTTCTATTAGTTTGTTTTCTTTTATAACATTACGCTTTAGGTATACTCATATTTGTGTAAGCTAAATACACACACACACATTCTCACACACACACATATAATATTTTTACAAGCTGTGTTTAAAACAGTTTTAATACATTAATCGATGTAAAGACGAGGCACACAAACTTGTTTGATGCAACATATAGTACACTTGCATACGTCATACGCATTCAGTTATAAATATTCCACAAATTAACGTGAATCCCATGAAACACAAAATTAGAATTACCAGTATTTTTATGTAGATGCCAATTAGGCTGCCTCATTGGTTTCTAGTAAAACAATGCCCCCCTCTAGGTGGATTTTCATCTCACCGAATGTTGGACTAATTAGGGCTTCCCTCCTGACCAAATTTTCATAATCATCTCTTCCAATTAGTATATTAATAAGCTCCACTCCAATCTCATTTGTTGGGAGATTACAGACCATGGCAACTTTAAAAGGGCGAGTAAGGAGATGCTGTGATTGATTTACAGAATGGCCAGTAAAGGAACAAGAAGGCAGGGAGTGGTGTCTTGCAGAATATGGATAATATTGCGCAAGTCATTATCCAAAGTCAAATGACAATTCCATGTATAATTTTCTTTATGCACTTTCTTTGTTCTTATACTAAATCACAAGACATGTTTCTACGTCTATGGTTTCCATATCAGCTATCATTCACATACAAACCATAGAATGTGCATTGTGAAGATGGATTTAAACCAATTGGCATATTAGTGTGGCAGTTAAGATATGCACACCCCAAATCTTCTTAAAAGGAATATCTCTTTTTAACTTTTTTTGCAAGTGATATGTGTGATTTTAGTACAGTTTTGCAGTAAACATACCAGAATTTAACATAATTTCCAGAGGATTATGGGTAAATGACCACATTAAGAATATTAAGAATACAAATATGTTTCTAAAGCTGGATTGCCTTTTATATTAGACTAAAACAAGCTTCTCTATAATTTTGTTCTCAATATTATTTTTACATATTCAACTTCTATATTTCCTTTAAAATTTATGACAGTCTTCTCTTTAACCATTATCGCTGGGTGGCTATACCTGTTATCAACTACTCTTTTTTTGTAATACTTTTTGTAATACTGAAAAATAAACAATCAAAAGTGGGTTATTAAAAATGTATTTTCAAGTCAACAAAATGCAGTTAAAAATGCACATATGTGTATTCACACAGAGATATAATTAGGTTCACCGTAGTGAGAGTTTTTCATTTTTATATATCTCGTGTGACATTTTATTCGCTCTTTACATCTTGATAAATCACCCAGGTATACATGTGTTGCACTCACTGTTCAAAACCCGTGTTCCGAAAGTAAAAAATAAAGTCGCTGATATAAAAATGTAGCTGACAATCTGGTGTCACGGCCAATCTTTACGTAGCAAAATTGCTTGTTTTTCTGTTATCATGTTTAATGTGTTAAACTCAAGTTGGACCAAAATGTACATGGAGATAACTAACTGAGAACATTGTAGCATAATTAGTACCGTAAAATGTCCATACAAACTGTATGCTGTTGCTTTATGCAAGGGGAATGAAAGGAAATGGCATTGCTTTCTGTTCTGTTTATTGAACAGTGTGTGATTCAAACTTTACATAAGCATCATCTAGTTTCTATGGTAAGCCCTTAGTGGAAAGATTTAGTCTACATAACAAACCACTTGAAGTAAACTCCTTATAATCAAGAGGAACGAGCTTTCTGACCTTAATCACACTAATTTCCCCGATAATATCCTCTTTCATTTGACCAACTAGCTATATGCCTCAGCCTTTTATCACCAAGGAAACCATACCCAGTGTTCTTTGATAGTTTATGAAGTATGTAAATTGATGTAATCCAGTTCCTATCTTCATGGGACAACCCTCTTCCTTACTCCACTTGCAGATCTAAAGACATCTCTGCTCCGGTGATTTGGTCTTTGGAGAGGCAGTTGGGTTACTGAAGGGTCATCAATACCTCAAGACCTCAGTACTCAATAGCAATTGTCTAAAAAAAGTGCACCCTATCAGGCATTTCAAGCAGAAGAGCTCATTAAAATGCTAAAGGCTAGTTAATCCCTAAGGACATGAAAGAGCTAGAGATTTGGTGAATGGTGCACAATACATGAATTATTAAGGAAGCCGCATTGTCATACTTTGAGCAAATAATCTACCGTCCCACAGAAGTTTATGTAAATAAACAGGATAAACCTGACAATGCAACCTCTTACATCCTTGACTTTAAAAAAAAACACTTTATAAGTAATAGCAATACATTTTATGAGATCATTTAAACACGTTTTTATTACCAGTATCTGAAATCCCAGTATTTTTTTATTTTTATTTTAACGTTTATGATGGTTAGGGTCATATTGCTCTACAAAGCCAGCTCATATCTGGATCACAGGGTGAACACTGTAAATTGGATTGTGAAGACACATAGATTACACACGGTGGTTTATTCACACCAAGTGGGACATGTTGGGGGGATTGTTAGAAGATGTTAAATGTAAGCAGATGTCGCTTTTTATTGTAATCGATATTCTTACTGCTCGTTTTGGCTCTCCATGCCTTAATCCTTTCTGAGTATCCTTTCCTCGAAAATGCTTCCTATCCACCGGGCAGGGGAAACCTCAAAATATACTAGAGTTTGGCCCACTTGTCAGCACACAGAGAACTGGTTATTTCTGTTCTCCAATGTGTGACAGTAAAAGGTTATCTTCTTCCCTATTAATAATAATAATAATATAATATACTACACTCTTCATCAATTTCCCTATTTGGATAAGAAATATCGAGAACCTTAATTGAGGCCCTGTTGGAGCTATATATCTGTATGTATAACTTTGTGCAGACACCTTTTTGCATTTTACTGAACTTTGGAGTGTATTTTTTAAAGCAGAACATGGTGTTCACAACCTTTACAACACTGTGATTTAAGTGTAATATGTTTTGACATATTCAGATCTCACATATACCAGCTGTGTGATTATATGTTACTATAGGTATTAGTGCTTCTTTCATGTTTGTTAGTTTGTAAATGTATTTTTAATTCCAGCCTAATAATTGCTTTTTATATCTGGAATACAGGTTTTTTTTCCTTTCGTTTAGCATGTTGTAGTCTTAGAGTACATCTTTTACAGGGACAGATATAGGACCCACCAATATTTTTTTTTGTCACAGTAAAACGTGTTTTAATATTGGTTTAAGTTCCTATTTTAAAATGGCATGTCCGGTAATTAAACATACCATTATTGATTTGTTCTGTTAACAGATCAGTACATCATATAAGACATTTGAGCTTTAAATAAGGGTGAATTTTTATACTTTACTAAAAATCATTCGCTAATGTTACTTTTCTTTTCAAAAACATACTAAGTCAACAAAATCTAAATTATAATCAAAATGACATTGATGAAACTATCATTTTGATAGAGGTCATGATATAACTGGTCATCTTGGTGAACGTGAACATGATGTAACTGGTAATCTTGGTGAAGGTGAACATTAAATAACTGGTAATCTTGGTAAAAGTGGATATGATGTATCTGGTAACCTTGGTAATGCCAGCTAGTTACTTTTTTAAACATCACACATATGCAGGGAGAGGCCGACAAAGATCCTGCTGATGCCAACCATTTTGCATACTTGCGCATACATGCGTAGACAAGCAGTTATTACTCCCGGCGAATGACGGTGCCAGGAGTTGCAAAATGATGAAGTCACTGAATGGATGATAGTGGAGTTTTGAACAAGTTTTTTTCTATATTGTACCCCCCTCCCTCCTCGAGACAGGAAGAAATGAAGCGTGAAGTAAAACCGAATCTGACAGGCAGAAATGAACCCAAACCGTAGGTTTTGAGAGCCCTGCCGACAAGCCCACAATCACAATTAGTGTTCAAACTTTTAATTGTATTTACGGTTTAATGATCATTTTAGTCATACACCTTTTCATTTAACCCAGGCCACGCCCTCTAGTCTCTTGAAAAGATCTTTCTTTTGTCTCAATAGGCTAAGCAGATTAATAGGACAATACCATCACCTTACCCATGAGTTCCCTAGAGGTAGCAGAGGAAGTTGAAAGATGTTAGCAGAAGGTTTTTGTGTTTTGGACAATAGGGAGGGTGTTTTTTGTTTTTTTTTAGTCCTTTGCAGTCGTTTTCCATTAGTAACAGACACCTTGACTCAAATTCCTTAGACAAACACTGCAATGCTTCCCTGGGAGAGGATTTAGCCACCCTTTTGTTCTCTCATTTACTTATTAAAAGGGAAGCTCCACACACCATAACGACCTATGCTCTTTGCATAAGCTATGGTGTTAGGAGGCTTTTTTTTTTCCCTGCACACCATTGCTTAGAAGAGCAGTAATTTGTATAAATCACAGCAGATATAACTCTGCCCCTTATCCTTCTAGTGTCAAACAAGGTTTCTATATTTCCTGCTTACACAGTACAAATACTTGTACAGTGCATTCTACATAGCTGCACAATACTTGCAAGTCTTTATCTCCTTGCTTCATCTGCCAAAGACAGCCAATGTTACGGATGCATGAACAAAACTGTGAGTGGGTCTTTCAATAGCGTGATAGCATTTGCTTAATGGATGATATCAGCTTATCCAGAAGTTCTACTCATTAGGTATTATAAATGGGACTGTTCTTGGGACCTGAAGTACTGGACAGAAATGTATGGAATAAGATGGACACCACAGACAAAAATAAACCTAAATGGTGGAGCTCTACGCTGCTGATTGTTGTAGACTGGGAGCAACAAGAACATTAAATTAGGGGAATGTCATAAATCACCAACTTTATCACAAAAAAAGAGAAAGTAATATAATGGAAAAACATTAAATCATTGGAAGTTGTTAAAAAGTTTAGATGGAGGAGATGGCAAAGTCGTATCAGACTCTATGACTCTGATATACTGTTTATTTTTTATTTAATATCTCTTTATAATAATTTTCTTTTGTATACAAAAACAGTTAAAAAGAAGATATAATTAGTAAAAAAAAAAAAAAATATATATATATATATATATATGTATATATATATATATATATATATATATATATAAAATGATCTCAACTCCCAGCATTGTATATTGCAATATACTGTTTATTTATAATTATATTATAATAATATATAATATATATTTATATAATATATATAATATTATATTTTCCTGTTTATATACTTACTTGTCTATAAAAATACACACGTTCTACCTTTTTAGAACTTTTTTGTGTTTTTTGCTTATTTTGTGTAATTGCTTGATATTTGGATTATCTGACGTATACTTTCTGCCTACAAATAAAAATACTAAAAACAAAAAGTGGAGCAGAAATCAATTTGTGACAATTTGTTGACATGTTGGATATGGTTATCTAGGTAATGATGGACATAGTTACATAGTTACATAGCTAAAAAGAGACTTGCGTCCATCAAGTTCAGCCTTCCTCACATTTGTTTTTTGCTGTTGATCCAAAAGAAGGCAAAAAAAAAACAGTTTGAAGCACTTCCAATTTTGCAACAAGCTAGGAAAAAAAATCCTTCTTGACCCCAGAATGTCAGTCAGATTTATCCTTGGATCAAACAGTTATTACCCTACATTGAAAGATTATATCCTTGAATATTCTGTTTTTGCAAGTATGTGTCTAGTTGCTGTTTGAACATCTGTATGGACTCTGATAAAACCACTTCTTCAGGCAGAGAATTCCACATCCTGATTGTTCTTACAGTAAAAAAAAACCTTTCCTTTGCCTTAGACGAAATATTCTTTCTTCCAGTCTAAACACATGACCTCGTGTCCTATGTAAAGTCTGGACATGAAGTACCTGATAATATTGTTAAAGATAAAGATGTTGGATCTGGTGATTTGGGATGTGGATATGATGTAACTAGTAATCTTGGTAATGGTAGATATGTTGGGTCTGGTAATCTTGGCATAGGTGGACATGATATAACTGGTAATCTTGGTGAATGTGGAGTTGATGTAACTGTTATCTTGGTAAAGGTGGTCATGATATAACTGGTAATTTGGGTAAAAGTCATGATATACATGGTTATCTTCGTGAAGGTGGACATAATATAATTGGCAAATTGGTAAAGGTCACTATATAACTGGTAATTTTGGTAGAGGTCATCATATAGCTGGTAATTTTGGAAGTGGTCATGATATAACTGGCAATCTTAGTGAAGGTGGACATGATGTAACCGGTAATCATGGTGAAGGTGGACATGATATCACTGGTAATTTTGGTAGAGGTCATGATATAACTGGCAAGCTTGGTAAAGGTCATGATATAACTGGTCATTTTGATAGAGGTCATGATATAACTGGCAATCTTGGTGAACGTGAACATGATGTAACTGGTAATCTTGGTGAAGGTGAACATTAAATAACTGGTGATCTTGGTAAAGGTGGGTATGGTGTATCTGGTAACCTTGGTAATGCCAGGTAGTTACTTCTTTAAACATCACACATAAACAATTGTTTGAAAATCAATTAACGTCTTTGACTTTCAAACCAATATTTGCCAAAGATCGCAAATAGTTAATAGAAACAACTCATAAAATCGGAAGCAGGATATGTGTGATTTGTTTTTTCCCTATACAGACTTTAATTATTACTTCATATAATTATTCATCCTGTGCAGAGAACTGCAGGGACATGCAGGAGAGAGCTGAGTGCAGTAAGTGCTGTGTCAGTAAGCCAGGCAAGGTCACCAATTCCTAAAAACCTCAGCTGTGACAAGTTATCAGCACACAATGGCCTACTTTACTAAAGGTTACACATTAAACTCCAATTATAAATAAAGAGTGGTTCAGCGCAGCCAGATGATAGCAGGTTTCTACCAATCGTGAGATTTTATGCCCTGTACTAAAGTGGCACATGCTGGTTGTAATGCAGAGACACTGCTTTGACAAAGGCAACTCTAAATTGTTGTACTTGGGCACAGATTTTATTTCACATCCTGCACTGAGTAGTGAAGACTGGTTCAGAGGGGCAGTGCTCCCCCTCACAGTTTTTGCAGCTTTAAAAAAATAAAATGAAATGTATTGACAGCAATGATTATGTGTATTCTAAATATGACATTTTGTGTCTGTGACAATCAGTTACGTAGGTTACACCCCTCCTCCCCCACTTTATATTAACAGGGAAATCAATCTAATGATTGTATCAAGACTTAGGGCATTTTTGAAAAATGCCCCATATCCTGGGTGTAGCACCCTCACATACGCTTTGTCTTCCCTAACAGAATTTCTGATATCATCCATTGGGCTTGCGTGGAATGCCAGGTCCTGGACAACCTACAAGACAGGACTACTCTGTCTTCTAGGGCTGTCACATATGCAATCTGTTGGACTGTCCGTGAAAGGAGCTGCCTTGCAGAATTCATAAGGGGCAGGAACAAAATCAGTTAATCAGAAAGAAAATTTCATAAGAATAGAAAACTAGATGTATGAATGATATGTACTCCAGGGCATCTACTGTCTGCCACCATATAGAAGTGATTTGTTTGAAGGAAAACATGGAGCCTCTGACAAGCCTATGCATACATAGCCCCCTACTATTCCAGATGACATTTTGGAATACAAACCTGGCCTACCAACTCTTCCTATACCTGTGCTACATAAGACCCAATCTGTTGCTAACAGTCATGTTTATTATATTAGTTGCACATTTTTACACTAAGAATTTCCTGTATATTTTCTCGGCAGCTGGTTAGTATATTGGTTGAGCGCACAGGATGCAAATATTTACCAGTGCTGAAAGAGCAGCAGATCTTTTTAAAAGGGTTGTTAGTGAAGCATACTATTTTCTGGTGAATGGAAGAGGTTAATCCAGGGATTAATCTAATTGCCCTTTAGAGTCGGGAAGGAATTTCTATTTCTCCCCATTGATCCAAAATTGACAATGATTTTAATGGGAGTGTTTGTCTTTTCTGGTCCAGTGGGGTGTCTGGGGGGGGGGGGGGGGGAGGTGCAAGGGGTGAATTTGATTGATTGGTGACAGGAATTAACTATGCTCATTAAATACTCTGCTCTCAAGGAATTATTTTAAATCGTATTTTTGTAAAAGAAAAAGGAAAATTTATTGAATACTTACAAAGGACATTTAATTCTATTCTTTAAACAACCGTAGGTAGATGCACTGTGTAGGTTAGGTTACAGATCGTTATATTGGGTGGGTTTTTATTATTAAAGGGGCACTCGAAGGCACACATGTTAGACATGCTGTGTAAGTTCGATTACAGTTAGCTATGCTACTCTTAAAGGGACAAGCCAACCCCAACACGTTATGTGCACTGTGTAAGTTAGGCTACAAGTATTTATATTCAGTGAATTTATACTCTTAAAGGGGCACACCAACTCCAACACGTTATGTGCACTGTGTAAGTTAGGCTACAAGTATTTATATTAAGTGAATTTATACTCTTAAAGGGGCACACCAACCCCACCACGTTATGTGCACTGTGTAAGTTAGGCTACAAGTATTTATATTAAGTGAATTTATACTCTTAAAGGGGCACACCAACCCCAACACGTTATGTGCACTGTGTAAGTTAGGCTACAAGTATTTATATTTGGTGAATTTATACTCGTAAAGGGGCCCACCAACCCCCAACACGTTATGTGCACTGTGTAAGTTAGGCTACAAGTATTTATATTTGGCGAATTTATACTCGTAAAGGGGCCCACCAACCCCCAACACGTTATGTGCACTGTGTAAGTTAGGCTACAAGTATTTATATTTGGTGAATTTATACTCTTAAAGGGGCACACCAACTCCAACACGTGATGTATACTGTGCAGGTTACAGGTAGTTATACTGAGTGAGTTATTATGAAAAAAGGGACAGTCAAAGCAACCCAAGGGCTCCATCTGGAGGGGAAATGGTTGACAAGATAAGAACACCCAGCTGTCGTGCCAGGGTTCTGTTTCCCAGAGGTACTCCAGTCCTCGTTCTGCTTCCCAACGGCCTGCTAGATCAGACAGAAAGGAGTTTACGCAACAGTGCACGCTTATTTCAGATAGCATTCGTAAACTGAAAAAGTAGTACGTAAAAAGAGAATTGCTTTTATTCCGCTGTCCAAACTGTTACAAGAACCTGCTAATCAATGTGTGATACCCTTCTGCAAAGTTTTCTGGAAAGCATGCCAGCATGTAAAAAAACCAAAAAAATAAAAACTCATAGACCGAGTCACTTTGATTTTCTCTCGGAATGCTGAAACAGGAAGCAGAGTTGAACCCTTTCCAATCATGCCAGGAAATAAATTCAGATCGTTTTAAATTGGAAATTCTTTAAAGAACAGATGTTTGAAAAGTGGTCAGTGGGTCAGCGAAAAACACGAAATAAAAATATTCCTTGTGAATTTATGATTTTCCGTTCAAAGCGGGAGGAAGTGTTTTATAAATGTCATAGGTAATTGTGTGATAACTCTGCCAGGATCGCTTAATGACAGGCATGTCTGTACAGCGGTTATCAAGTACGGGTTTGATGTATCTGTAAGCAAAACTAATTTGACAACAAATTCTGTAATTGATCATAAATGTATTCTTTTAAGCCGGTTTGCAGCAAATTGATGCTGCAATACAGTTAGTGATGATCTTATTTTTTAAACTACATAAGAGTTACATTGTTATAAGATGCTCAGTAAGATTGTCTCATTTAAAGGGACGTTTAAAAAGCACTTTTTGATCAGTGAAGCACATTTGATCCATTGCCGAATCTCCAAGCATTTAGAGTTATTAGCAAATCTACACATTTTGATACCCTTATTTATTTACGGTTTCCTAAAACACCCGAGACAATCGGAATGTTAGGATCCTGGTCCAAAGCAGCACATTGCAGCCAGTGGTGCTGGTGAATGATATAACCACTTACACGCTTGAAAACTAGCGCTGTGTTTTGTGATTTTGTTTTTTTTTTTTACTAGCTACAAAAGGATTTTTTTTTTTTTTTTTTTTTTTTTAACAGGTTTAATATATGTTATAGAAAGCTATGAGAGAGCCTGCACAAGTTAATTAAGGATTTGTAATACACACTCAATTTCCATGAATATGTATGACCAGGGAGAAACATAGCTTCCTGAGTTGTGACATCACTAAATCAGGCTGAGGTTAGATATAAGGGAAATGAGCGATGAGTGATTTAAGGGAAATGAGCATATGTCCTTATGGCTGTTGGAATGTCACCTTAACTGCAATTCCTAATTTAACTTGTACTATAATAGTGCAGACAGTCCGGCACTTTGTAAGAGTGCAGCAATGTTTTGACAGTGTGCTCTCTGTCTCTCCGTGAGACATTGTGTCTCCATGTCCCAGTGATACATAACTCAAAACGCACTTTGGTTGTCCCAATTTAACTTGTGTCGGGATTTGTTTCATTTATGCTTGCCTAGAAAAATAATCGAAAATTGATGGATAATGGCCCACGCTATAGATAATATACTCGTTTTTTTACTTTTTTTCAAAAACTTTTTGGACGATTCGCTTAAAGGGACACTTTATGCACCATAATCACAGCAGTTTATGGCAGTGGTTATGGTGCAATTAGTTTTTTGGTGGAGTACCGGTTTTCAAGCAGTCTGACAGAAAAGCAGTTTCCTTATAACCAGAGTCTGTCTCTCTCCACTTCCTCATTAGCCATCACATTTTGGAAGGGATTTCTAGGCTTCAAAATCTGATACAAATTTTGCAAAAAAAACAAAACAAATCCTGCAGATACATAGATACATATTTTCCATTTTCCCTAACCTCCTTCTGGGATAGAGGTGGGCAGAGAAGAGAGCAGGCGGCACAGTGCACTGTAGAGGGGGTGGGTCTGCCTGTCAAGGTGGCAGGTCCACCTGATAAAGTGATATCTCGGTCTGGTAAAGAAGCAGGCTCGCCCCTAAAGAGGGATGCCAGGCTGTCCTAGTGCGCAGTCCCGTAATGCAGTTTGAAATCTGCTGGCAAATTCCTAAATGCAGGACGGTTCCCCAGGAATTAATTTTGTTGGGACAGAATCCCAAAACTCAGGACTCTCTATGCAAATTAGAGACTGTTGGCACCTATACTTTGTATAAAACCACTTTAACGTCTAGCTCTCAGTTCAGGACAGATTTCTCTTTGTATTTTGTGTTGGTTTGTGTATATTGTGTTAACTATTCCTTAATTGTACAGCTCCATGGAATATGTTGGGTTCTTATAAATGCCAATAATATTAAAGTGTTGACGCTGTATTACTAGTAGTGGTGAATAGCTTGCTTTTAACAAGTCAGGGTTTTTACACCTAGTCATGGATTGTTATCACACAAACTGTCGGCCGTGCCATGCAATTCTACGTGGCCTGCCCTTGCCATGCAATGGGTCATGGAGGTTTGGAAATCCAGAGCTGAGTAGAACAGTACACAGTTATGTTTAAGTTGTAAAAGTGTATTCAAAGCACCTACTGCAACCTTAAGGGATGACATGAACGAAAATATAACACTTAAAACACACACAAACACTTGCAAACAGATGGAAAACATAATTTAAAGCAGCTGATTAAATTAATGCGGGTGAAGTAGAGGTGCACAGTTCAATTACTTTGGACTGAAATTCCAGCATGCGAACTTACACTTTATAAAAATAACTGCTGTGACGACTGACAAGGCGCAGCTACTCCCGTGGATAAAATCTCAGTTGCAAAGAGCGGGAGGCGCGCTTTTTAACTCTCTCGGTGTCTGAAACTGCAGCTGATCCCTCTAGCCTTGAAAAGACAGGAATATATGCTTAAGTAATGCCCGCACATAATATCAAAATTTCCATTACTTTACTTATTTTTGGGTGATTCGCGATGCGTTACAAACGGACACCTGAAGGGTAAAGCATTTTCTCCTAGTCGTCCGTTCAGTAAACGATGATAGGTTACTGTTGTTTTTGGTACATTTTTTCCTTTTTTTACTTTGAACAGCTAAGAGTTCATTTGTATGCCCTGTTTAATTCTCTCTGCAGGCTTTTTTCACTCTTTCTCTCATGCATACTTTAGCCTGGGTCATGGAATGCTGACTAACAACGAACAAAAGAAGTCTTTCAAGTCGATGGTGTCTAGCCCTAAGAAAGGGTTCAGCTCCGGCACACTCAATATTTACTGCACTGAGGAGCTAATGATAGGAAGACGACTCCTAAACTAAACTTAGAAATGCTTTCATTTTATTAAATAGCTTATGTTTATTATCACTGTCTATCAAACTCAATTCATTTATGCTGTTGTTTTTTGAGTTGTTTCTTTGTTTTGTTTTTTTAAACTGCACTTTGTTTGGTTTTTTTAAGTTTTCTTTAAAACCATTCTCTCTAAGTAGAAAAAAAAAGGTATTGTGCAAATGTTTGTGCATTAATGGTTTGGGGAGAGGTCATCACAATGAGCAGCCTCCGATGCCTCGGTTATTGTGTTTACCCACTTAACTTGATTTTTTTTAAAGAAAATTAGGGTTATTTACATTGCATGGAATTTGGATTTTATTTTGCATACACCATTTTTTTAAACTCAATACTGAATATTTTGTCACAGTGAATCTGAGTTCTATTCAATACATACCAAATTAAAAATGATGGGCCAAACATTAATTATTATTTTTTTTTTAATTTTTGAAAATCATAAAGGCCTGTAATCCCATTATGACACTCAAAATGTTAATTCGATATTTTCTGTCTTTCTCTCTTTTTCCAGCATTCTAGATATTTCTATATCACAGGTATTTCTCAGTATGTAGCTGAATTACTTTACAAAAATTTGCACAGAATTACCATTATTTGCAAATAATCCCAGTAGAACACACAGCAATGATTCAAACAATGATTCGGGGTTCTGAGTTCTATCTATGCAAATGCCAAAGAAGATCTTCGCATGGGTATACATTGTTAATCGTGAACTGTTGTGAGAGGACGTCAGTAGATAAGAATTGTAAAATTTAAATCAAAATAGAAAAATTGTAAATTTAGTGATTTTTTTTTCTAGCTAAAATTTTGGCTTAGGTTTAGCAAATTGTTTTTCAATCTACTGATACTCACTGTGTAGAAACTTCCTGCATTCAAAAAATTCCAAAGGTCATGCAATTTAAATTGTAAATGTCAATGTCATGTTTTCTACCCAGGTGTGAAATAATGACTATACAGAACGCAGGAATGCAAAAAAGCGTAGATTTCAATATAAGTATAGGATTATTAATTTATGAATTAAAGGGACACTATAGGGTCAGGAACACAAACGTGTACTTCGGACCGTATAGTGTTAAAACCACCATTAAGGTGGCTTGCCCCCTGGTAACCCCCTTAAAAGGTAAGAAAATGTACCCCCGCCCCCTAACCTCCTCCTTGCTGCCATCATCAAAATATTTAAATTACATTTTCAGCCAATCCATAGGGATAGCATTGGATTAGCTAAAAATCGACAAGGAGGTGGGGTGGGGGCAGGGTCAAACGCCGGCTTGGCCAATCTGTACCTCCTCATAGAGTCATAGAGATGCATTGAATCAGTGCATATCTATGAGGTAAGATCAGTGTCTCCGTGCAGAGGGTGGAGACACTGAATGCCAATCACACTATGCAGCACGGCCCCAGGAAGCATCCCCAGTAGCCATCTGAGGAGTGGCCACTGAAAATGCCTGAAGGGAATGATTATAGTCACCAGAACGACTACATTAAGCCGTAGTTGTTCTGTTGACTATAGTGTCCCTTTACTGATCTGTTATTACTCATATACAGAATTCCTACACAGAACCCATAATGGAAACAAAGACGATGACCAATTAGTTATTAAAAGGTGTCCAATCTTAAAAAAGTAATAATATTTAAATCTAGAAACACGTCCTCTGCTACAGTATCACCATTAGACAAGTTATATCACAAAAAGGCGAGCATGGCGAAACGCGTCAAGTGGACTATCTTGCTGTAAGGAATCTGATTTTATACTATGTGTGTTCCAATAAAGATGTTTTTTGCTCTCTTCCCCTATATCCTGCATCCTGGATTTTTATATTTGGCGTTATATCTAAGAAGCAAAAGCTGTGAACCCAGTATCGAGATCCTGACCAAGTTGCCACCATATTTCCATGTTGGAGCCTTTAGTCTGAGCCAGCTTGTGCAGTGGCTCAGAATCATGTGAGTGGGTCCATAGATGTATTACCATATATGGTTTGTTGTAACTATATTACCCTATGTGCCTTCTCTTTTCATTTTATTTGTAGATTCCACCACTGTAAGTACAGATTGTGGTAATATTCTATTTTAATGTGTGCTCTCACCATTTTTTATTTTTCTCACCATTTTTTATTGTATTTTGCACTTTATGTGTTTGGAGTGATGCACACGGTGATTGTAGCACCACTCCTTTTTTTTTTTTATCAATTCTTACTACTTTATTTTCATTACATCACAAATATTGAATAGAGCTTTAGAAGATGGTAATTTACATATTGAGTCTAGAAAGCGAAGTAAGCTCTGGATTTTCATTTTAACCTTTAGTTGTCTCCACCTCGATTTAATGCTCTTAGAGTAGTTTCCTAAATTCCTTTAGACATGTACAAACAGAACTTCTTCACTCATCATTCATGCAATAATTTAAACACTAGCAAATTACAGTTTAAACGTTTCACTTGTCAGAACGTTGCAAACAAGGCAAAATTATAGTGGCTTTCAATTTTTAAGTCATGTGGTAGTCTAATTTATCTTAAAAAGCATGCTTTGTTTTAATTTCTCAATCTCTATCTCTGTCCCGATGCAACAAAGACCTAATATAAAATAGTTTATATATTTTTCTGTTGACATATATTTATATAAGTACGTACATTTATATGTGTATCGGTGTGTGCATGCGTGTATATATATACACACACAACGTGTGCGCCATGGCCAGGCCTAGTCTCTTTCTGTCAAACCCTCTAGCAAACAAAAAAAGGTAGCTGGAAAAGATTAGTGCAATTGAACCATAGATTAAGGAGCAAAGCTAGCTGTGACAGTGATAGGATTCCTTAGAGACAATGATGCCCCGACGTTACCTGCCTGTCAGGGAGACCCGTCAAAGTGCTGCATCACTAGAAAAACTCACTGAGAGAAAGAAATACCAATTCTCTGGTAGATCTTGCTGCATTATCCTGTCACTGATTCATCATTGCTTCCTCTACACTTAAAGTGCTTTACAGGCTTTTGTTACGGCACACACAGGAACAAATTGAACTAATAGAAATGATAAATTTAATAAAATCAAACACGATGACTGATGCTTTTAAAAATAGAATAGGTCTGCATTTACATAGGTTTTGAGGTGACGTTTATCCCTACAGTGGCTTAAAACTCCAGAAGGGGATGTTTATTATTTTTGTCCAGCAACTTGATTGTATCGCAGACATAGAGGTTATGCGTTGAATGTCTACAGATTAACCAGCAAACCCAGTCCTTGACCTCGGGATGGTGGGGTAAAGTTCTGCAGGATTTTTGGAGTTCTCTATGCTGGTCCCTTTAGGAACTTGGAAGGGAAAATCAATATTAAAAAACAAACATGAGACAGGATGGAAAACAAAGAAAGAAGATAGAACACAGAGGGAAAGAGTCTGGATTTGAATTTTTACAACGACTTTCTAGTGCTTCCTGTTATGAAAAGTCTTTATGAAAAGTCTTTAAAACAGGGGTGCCCAATAGGTAGATCCCCAGATATTTTAAAACTACAGCTTCCATAATGCTTGTTCATTCTAAAGACCTTCTAAAAGCATGCAAAGCATCACAGGAGTTGTAGTTCTAAAACATCTGGGGATCTAGCATTTGGGCACCCCTGCTCTAAAAGGAAGTCCATAAAAGAGAACTGTGCTTTACGTCAGTGTTGATTAGAGCACACCTCTAAAGCTTGAGCCACTCGGCCAATAGAGACAATCCGACATTTTTGTTTTTTATGATGAACATTAGGAAACATCGTGTCTCATGTTATGGCCACAAACTCCCAACTAACCTTACCTAGAAGGCATAGTCTTCATTTCCATGCGTTGCGCTGACCCACAGAGGATATGTTTAGACAAAGAATTGTGTGAATTTAAAAAAATAAGACCCAAAGTTGGAAAATGCTGGCATAAAATGTATAGTTATCAATTTGAGACTGCTTCCCCCAAGGGCACAAGTTTGAACTTGAAGCTTGACTTTTTTTTTATTAACAATAGAGATGAAGGAACCTTATTTTGATGTCAGAAAACCTTTATACGTTCCTCAAAATAGCTTCTCACTCTGAAATATCCATATTCTCAACGTTAATGACATTATTCTATTTGTTTATGGAAAGCGTCTGCAACGTACCTTTAAGACATAATGAGCATATAAAAACCTAAAGCCAAACCTGCAATTTCTTTCCAAGACACATGTTTTAACAGGACTCAATTAGAACAAAAGAGGTGAGGTAAGAACTCCTTAAAGGGAAATTAACGTCAGAATTCTATATAATTCCATATAATTATAGTGCTGTTTAAATAACGTTTTATGAGAGCAGTTCCACCTGCTTCACTAATAAAGAAAAAGGTATTTTTTTGTATTTTGTATATTAACGTTTCAATACATTGTTTTTACTTTTAAATGTTCAGTGAAGTGGACTGGGGAAATTTAGCATCTTGCTCATTCTTGATATTCTATCCCTTGGATGGGTTATATTGTGCATGGGATAAAAGGGAAGATATAAACACCTCAAGCTTATTAAACCTTCTTAAGGATTTATGTGATTTGAAGGCTTAAGGAAATAATTGCAATGACATATCTATACCTTGGAAAGGAAAGTGAAGCAGATTGTCATTGCAATAAAGAAATGTGCTCTTAAGAAACCCACACAACTGGGACCTGTGGTATGGCAGGCAGAGGCCCAGAGAATTTAGCTTTCTTTTTTCTAAAGAGGAAGGAAAATAGTGGGTCCCAAGCCAAAGAGGGCAGGACTTGATATGGGACACTCCCAGCCAGTTAGATCCATTATAAAAGTGTACATGGTCACCGAAATAGTGTCCTTTTTTCCTGTTTTATAAAAAGTGCTGGTTTTAATAGAAATTGCCATTTTTATAAATGCACCTTGTTACACCTTCCCCCCCCCCCCCCCCCCTGGCTGTCAATCAGACAACTGGTCATGTTACTTCCTGGTTTGTTTAGATTAGTAGAGTTAAACTCAAGAGGCAGCAAATGCTCAGAGCATCTGCCTTGCAAATACTTCGTATTGAGCCGCATTGGGAAGTCTGTGATTGGACAGTCACAGAAAGTCTGGGTGTGATTAGGAGGGGAGGGCTTGCAAAGGTAGCAGACAAGAGATCTGCAGCTTTTGCGGGCTATTTTTACATATACCCCTAATGAAAAAAAGGTATAATGAAGGTTTATTCTAAACAGTGACTTCTGTTTATTTTTTTGTATTAACTCAGGAAGGAAATACCAATTCCTGATATGTATATGTTTTGTTTATATATAAAATTATCTCTTGTTGTGGAAGATAGCATAACAAGATAAGTGAGTAATTCAGGGTGCCCGGAACCTACTTGAATGTCTAAATCATTAAAGTTATTTACTGATATGGCATTCAAAGGGTCTGGTACATTAGTACTTGTCTTATATATTCATCCTGTAGTAAAAAAGGGAGATAAATGCCAACAATTTAAAAAAGCAAATCACCAGGGTGAAAAGTACATTTTTCTCATTTTTAGTTTTTATTTGAAAGAGCACTTTATCAGTCATTCCAAGCTATAAACCCGAAACTATTTTTATTTCCTAAAAACTTGAAGATAGCACAAAATAAATATGAACATACTTCACATACACAGTTTTAATGATGTCAACATTAACACAAAATATACATATACATATATATATATGTTAATAAGTTAGATGTAAAATGCATGTGATAATAGTTTGTGATTGATATAGTAACACATTTGCACGTAGAAGAAATACAAATGCAACAACAGTGGAGTGATATTTATCTAAAAAGTGATATAAAATTCTAAAATTCATGCAATCACCATGGAAACCAGTACAACCAGCAAATCCCATTGGTGACTCCAGTCTTTTTACAATTTTGCACCACTTTACAGAATAGAATACTCTGATGAATCTCTACTATTCCAATCCACTGAAGAGCTGTATGTCTTTTGCACAAGCCTATAGAGCAATGTGTTGTGCTATATGTGAATGGCTTAAATGCTGTATTTTAAATGGTTTTTAGTCGTTATTTTAGTTTCCTTCTATGCCAGGCTGTGTAAATCTAACAAGGTTATACAGTAAAGTGAGAATTCAAAGTGAATTCAAAGTCTATTTCAAATTTAAGGTCAAAATTGCTAACTTGGAAGAATTGTCTAAGTCCTGGGCATGCATAGGCATGCGGTTGTGCACCTAGATTTTGGGGGGTGGCGTGGGGGAGAGAGGGGAGTTCAGGCCTTGAAATGCTTACTTGCTTAGAAAAATAACTATTCCTCTTTATTTCATAAGAAAGGAATTTAAATGTTGGTAGTATGAACAGGTGCTCGGCAAGGAGGAACTCTTTGGACAGGCAAATGATAGTACTCCCGGTAATTGTTTAAGCAAAGCAATACTAAGAAAATGAAAACAATGTATACAGCGGGGCCAGACCCTTTCAGGAAATATTCTCAGAACCTGAATTATATTGTCATATCTACCATTTTCTAGACATCTTTCGTAAACACTGTTATTACCTTTGTCTATTTATACATACATATGATAAACGACTATTATACAGGGAGATTTCACTTTTCAAAGGACAAATGAAATATACTTTTTAACACGCTGTCTGAATTTTAACACACAAAAGGGTGCGAAATATAAATACATTTAAAGGAACGTAATTACATGTTAATTTTAAATATGTATCATTAAACGAATATAATTAATTATGCAAAGTAACAATAAGGCAAGAAGTGAGAAAAAAATTGATTTGTCGAAATGTGTTTCTAAATGCTCTTATAATGTTTATTCATTAAACTCCGAACAGTATCGAATTAAAATCCAAATTGCTAAATTTAGACAATTGGAAAAAAATCTTACATTTTTACCCAATACAATTCAGAGTGTAGTGAATAGTTCTTTATGTAATTATCACACTGTGTCAGCAATGAAATGGTCTTTATATTTTTCCTTCTCCTCCCCCCATGTCCCACCTAAAAACACACAGACACACAGACACACATACACACAAACACACACACACACATACACACAAACACACACACACACACACACACACACACACACACATACACACAAACACACACACACACACACACACACACACACACACACATACACACAAACACACACACACACACACACATACACAGGGACACTTTAGGCAGGATAACTACTGCATCTAATTGCAATGGTTATGGTGTCTGAAGTCACCTGGCTTTGTTCCATTGGTTCATGTTAAACCAATTTCAATCAGTTTGTACATAGTGAGGGGTCAATGTTACCCACAGCCCGGTCTTTCGCCTTATTAGCCCAAGCCTAAAAAGCAGAGTTATCTGCCTATCACGACCATGCATCTCTGGTATAGATTGGCATAGCTAATGTGGAGTGCAACATAAGTGAGGGGTGGAACCATGAGCCCCCAAGTACCCTCATTCTGTGTAAGATTTTCAAAAACAATTCAACACAGAATAATGGGATGGCACCAAGGGACTCTGGGCAACCTCCACTCTCACCTCCAGTTCTGCTACTTTCCCACCATGTCTGTTTGCTGTCTTCCTCAATACCCTTCCTATTGTGTTTTTGGTAAATTCCCCTTTTATTGTAAAATGCTGCGGAATAAGCTGGCGCTATATAAATACCAATAATAATAATAACCTAACCACATTAATGAGTTGAAGTGTTTATGGTACCTAAAGTGTCGCTTTAAGGTATTAGCAATGCTATATCTACTGGCATGCATTCAGTGATCAATAAAATTCTATCAGATACATCCCAAGCATCAAACATCAAGCGCTAATGAATCTCATCTAAATGTTTGCTACCAACCATCCATTCACTTATTGTAAATCAAAACCAGTGCTTAGAAAAGTAATGGGAAGCTGTTCTTACAGAGGGATAGACAGACACAAGAGATTAAGATTCGGTAGGGAGAAAAAAAAAATAATAAATCAAACCCAGATTTTAATAGCAGTTTAGATTTAATAGAAACTACAGTGTGCTTAGATTTTTTAACTTCTCTTAAAAAAACAGGGGAAACACAAAACAGTATTAATAACTAGGGGATAAACAAACAGAATCTGCTTTTGTCTAGTCTAGTATCATATGGGCATTTGAGTGTAAGGGAATAGATTAAAAAGAAATATTTTTTTTTCATTGCTGAATTAACTGTTATAATCCTTTCTATCGTCAGATGATATTACTTTTTTTTCTACATTTATCACAGTTATACTGATGGGGCCCGTAAAGTGATTGAACCTCTTCCTGGGACTTCATCCCCCTCCCCGACACACCTCCTGCTGTACCAGCGAGCGCCAATTATGATGTCTTATTTACCACTATGCCGGGCAACATCAAGGAGCGAAGATAAGAATGATTTCTCTGCTTCTATTTAACAAAATAATGAAAAAAATAAAAAAATAAAAAAAGTTTCTGGCTTTTTTTTTGTGCCAAAAACTCTCCGATTTTGGCCTACAGTTAGTCAATGATTTTACCTCAATTTATGATTTGCTGACTAGACCTTTCAAACATGTCCCATAAACATCTACCCCCCTTCCTTTTTGTTAGTATAAAGATATACAGATTTTATACGTTCCTGCGTGAGGCCCTCTAGTTTGCCTTTGTGTAATTAAACACCTATATATTTAAAGACACAGCTCACACACATTCTCACTGACAGCTTCTACCACACAGAAACAGATACTTAGTAACAGCATTTTATCCCACACATACACACATGCATTATACTATGGCGTATACCACACACAGACACATATACTCATTCAGTGCATACTACAAGCACAATTGGTTTATATTCCTCCCCAACACACACACACACACACAAACATACACACAGACGCTACTGTAAATCTTAGCTCGCACAGCTAACAGCAGAGTGTGTAATTACTTCTATTGTCCCTTTAACAGCCTCCATGCTCCTTTCATATTCCTTTGTTCGTGTTTGTGGGAGAGAAAAAGAAAATGACAATAATGGCAGCAATTGAATTATGAGCATAGTGACCGCAATGGGGTCGTCCAGTGAAAAGATGTGAATATTAGTTATATATTACAATTATTTTAATTATTCGGGCCTATTGTTCCCCAGTACCCCTCCCTCCCCTCGACCCCTGTGAGTGTGTGTTACAAACGTGACATACACAGATCCTCCCTGTGCTGACAACGCTCACTAATAGTTCAGTTAGCATTCATTGCTCAGTGCTAATTAACTACAAGGCAATGAAACCTTTAAGTATTGCTAAATTAGCACTCGACTGGATGAAACAAAAATTGACTGGCTGATTCTGAGAGGCAGGCGCTACCTTTGAGTATTTCTGTCCTCTTATCAAAAAATTTAACAAAAGAGAACAATTATCAATGTGCTGAAGTGTGTTTCTACTTAAAGGAACAGTGCTGTTTCACACAAAATACAAGTGCAAATAGTGTTTTGTGTTTTCCAGGGCACACGTTTTTTCTATTTTGTGTTTATTAAAAAAAAAACAAGAAAAAAAACAAGAAAAAAAAAAAAACAATTGGCATATAATCTGGATAATCTGGTGACTTGGTCTGCTCCTGCACTGTTCCTAACCCAGTTAATAAACTAGTAACACTGATTAAATACTACACATTAAGGGATATTAAAACAAAAAAATAAAACTTACCAAAGTTAATTGTCTTAAAAAAAATTAGAAAATAAAAATCAAGTAGACGTTGCTATCAACCAGTAAATTTACATAGAGGCATCTGATTACAGGATAATCAGGGGGAATGGTGAATAGGGTGGAGGGTATGGATGGCACAGTGAATATGTCAAAGATTAATATTATCCTTTAATGTCCCATGAAATAGAAATACCTGGTTTTGGCTAGGCTGTTGTATTTGCTGTTTATGTTATTATAATTTTAGTAAAAATAATGTTTATATTTCTCTAGCATTTTGGGAATATGCATTTCCACAAACACCAGCAGATTCCTTACAAGTCACATGAGTAGGATATCTGAGCACTTAAAATATAGTATGGTCTGAAATGTACATTATATTGAACCGAATGGACGAATAGCAACCTGCAAACTGAAATAAGATGTAATATTGTGATGGATTCGACAACTAGTAATGTATACTAGTTGCCATTGGAGAGGTTAACAAACCCAATATTGTCCATGTAGTGTTCGTAGTAGTTAGCAGGCTCGGTTTGGTTTGGGTCATTGGTAGTTCCGGTGGTAGTTAGTTGGTTGTCAATGGTGCAATACGTTAATCTTTCATATGGGCTATACTCTGGTATTTTGGCATTTTATATATATATATATATATCAACTCTCTAGACAAGGAACTACTACTAGCTCTATAATAATCGATATACAGAGTGTGCATATGTTATCAGATTATCAGCAACTAGTATGTAGAAGACTGTCATAATTGGAAACATTAAATAAAAGTTGAAATGGTGTCTTAAAATATTCCATCAAATTGTATTAGAAATAATAGATAAATTAATATCGCTTAATGCTGATGTCAGCTAACAGAGAACAACAACCAATGCTCTTAATTAGTTTTATACGTTTCTTCATTGTGCAGTTTTTCAAATAAAATATCCCAGAGAGCCTGTCAGGTTTGACACCGGCCCTGTCAGTGAGGTGCCTTTTGCCAGATTAATTAGTTATATTGAGATACGATTTTTGGCAGTTTCTATTCCTGTGTTCCCTACAGACCGGTAGTACTCTGGGGAGACACATAGACGCCATTAGTTATCAACCTTATAAATACTTCTTTAATCAGTGCTAATCATTAAAAGATATGTTTTGTTATAGCACTATTACAAAGTGCTCTTATTACATGTCAATATCTCAATCTTGCGATTGTTATGATATATCGGTAGTCGGCCATTTTGTGGCATGTATTTCTATTTTATTTATAACACATAACAACAACAACAGCAGCAATATAATAACAACAACCACTGACGCCAAATGGTTGTATTGTTAATTGTATTGATTATATTATATTTGATTGGTTAATAATAAAGCTGCCACTTTGACTGTCAGTAAACAAAACTATATTTACCGTTTATTCTATCATTGGATTATCATTTAGTTTTTTATATAAGCTAAAATATTAAATCGGCACATTGTGTATGTGTGCATATATGTACATTGTGTATATGTGTATATAGTATATATACATCTACATACATAGTCATATGTGTGTACATAACAAATTATATACATACAAATATAAGTGTATATTTCTATTAGTATAGCCCACATAATGAAATATTTGTAATAAAATTGCAAAAATGTGCAAATGTATGTACTGACACAAAATGCAAAATGCAAAACCTGCATATTTGCATGTACACAAACATATACATAAACATAAGGCAAGACTGAATTAAGAATTTACACTTTCAAAAGCATTAACAGTCATGCGGGGAAAAGGATTGGTAAATCAACCCATTTAAAACAAAAAAAGGTATTGTAATGTTTTGTATTGCACACTGCAATGAATTACAAAAGCACAATGTACACAAAATGGGTACGCACAATTTTACGATTTTTAAAAAAAAATTGTAACATAGCAATAACAGAAGTTGGAAAACATAAATTCGAAAAAAAATAAGAAATTAAATATATGTAACGTCGGACTCGGGGTAAAACAAAGCTACAGTACGTGTACTCAAATTCATGACATAAATGCTCCATTCTATATATCAACGTATTTGGATGGACTTGCAGTTTGTTTTAAATAATGCCAATTCATCTACCAATCATAGATTAATTATGTTAAGTATAAAAATAATGTTAGGGTGTTGGCATGGGTGATGCACCATTTAAATCTCTCATGTGTTCTGTGTTTAATAAAACAAGGATAATCTTCAAAGACGATGGCGTTCATACGGGAGAAACATGGAGCTATCTGAAAGCCTTATTAAGGATCCCTATAAAGTTGGTGGGATATTAAAAACCCCATAAAACAAATGATCCTTACATTACGTAACCCCTTGTGAACAAAAATTGTGCATAATGCATTGCTTGGCTGTGTTACCCCAATCATAATAACCTACTATACACTGTCTATCAGACATGTTGAGAGGCTTCGTCCTCTATGTTTCTCTTTTTCCCATTGTAATTCAAACCTTAATAATGTAACTCTGTCTTTCAAGCAAAAGACTGACAATTCATTGGTTGTCGATATATTTTGCCGTCATATAATGCAAAAGCAAATCTTTTTGCATAACTAATATTGCTCTATATGTACTTAAAATGTTGTTTGACACCGGGGTGTTTTTACTAAACTGGAATTTGTGATGACTTGGGATCCGACTAGTGCGATTTAGAATTAAATAACGTAGGTGGAAATAAAAATTTAAATTACGCAAAGTTAAAAATATTTTTCCAAATCAACTATTTAGCCCTAAATTTTAATAATCACATGACAATTCACTGTTTAGATGCAAGGTCCCCAAATTACCATATTTTGCGAGGAGTTAAAAATGAAAATAAAAAATTAAAATATGTACAATGCCGTTTTAACGGGCCCACATCAAGCATTCAAGGAAATTAAATCCAAGATAACAGGGTAGGCTTTTTGTTTAAAACAGGAAGGCTGGATCCATTAAATAAACACAATATAAAATTAAAGGAAACCTTTAAAAAAAATTACAAAATAATGCTTAAAATCCCAAAGGAAAAAAAAAATGTGTAGTATAATTCCTCATTAGGTGTAACTTTCTAAGAGAACGCAGAATTACCCAGTCCCAATAATTCCCCCCAAAATACAACTAAACACAACTAGTAAAGTGCTATTGTTCTATAACAAAATGTGTTTCATTAGCTTCCTTTACCTGCTGTATGTTTTTAGCACAGAGCATAGAGCTAGCTGCAATTATGATTTTGACAGACACTAATAACTCAGAGGACAGTTGGATATAGAAACCTCAAGAGCTTGGAACAGCATGAGCAGACAAGAGTATTTTTGATATTTTCTGCTCACACAGTTAAACAGGAAAATATTATCGCTATTCACAAAGACCCAATGCTACGTGTGGGGGTTATCTGCCAACCAATAAATAAAATGACGGAGGGATCCTGACAACTTTTCTTGTGCAATGCAATTTGCTCAAATTGGTCTTTAATATGCATAATTATTCTCTTTCAGCTTCTGTAATAAAATGGGATATTTATTGCTTATCTGGTAGATACTGTACCCTCGTGAATTCACAATGGCTACCAGTTGTATGCCATGAGAATTACTACCCAAAAAAAAAACTTGGTTTGTACATTAATTATTGATTTAGAAGCTGATTTCAATTGAAATATTTACATGTAGAGAAACACATATCTACATACAATGTATCGACTGGCTAGATGATTGTCATTCAATAAAAATAAAAGTCACATTGACATAGGCATATTTCACCACAAAAAATGTCTTGTAGATTCAATAAACAAAGAAAGAAAACTGTAAAAATGATTATACTGTGTATTGGGCATAGTGATTTTAAATCTGCAATTCAGCAATAGATTTTTGTATTGCTGTTAAACAAAGTTAATGTTAATGTTTCCATTTAAATTAACTATAAAAGTAACTGAATATCTGTCATGTAAAATGTAGTAGATATTCACTTCACTAATTGTTAATATATTTATATAATGCAATTACATGTGGGACGGCCATTTTTCTTTTAGTGTTTACTACATGCCCTAACTATCTATCAACACCATATCTGTCTGTCTGTCTGTCTATCTATCTCCCTCTGTCTTTCTCTCTATCTATCTATCTCCTCTCCCTCTGTCTCTCTATCTCTCTATCTATCTCCTCTCCCTCTGTCTTTCTGTCTATCTCTCTATCTATCTCCTCTCCCTCTGTCTTTCTCTCTATCTATCTATCTCCTCTCCCTCTGTCTCTCTATCTATCTCTCTATCTATCTCCTCTCCCTCTGTCTTTCTGTCTATCTCTCTATCTATCTCCTCTCCCTCTGTCTTTCTCTCTATCTCTCTATCTATCTCCTCTCCCTCTGTCTTTCTCTCTATCTCCCTTTGTCTTTCTCTCTATCTATCTATCCATCTATCTATCTCCTCTCCCTCTGTCTTTCTCTCTATCTCCCTTTGTCTTTCTCTCTATCTATCTATCCATCTATCTATCTCCTCTCCCTCTGTCTTTCTCTCTATCTCTCTATATATCTCTCTATCTCCCTTTGTCTTTCTCTCTATCTATCTATCCATCTATCTCCTCTCCCTCTGTCTTTCTCTCTGTCTATCAAGCATGGTTCAATGAATAGTTCTACCTCTCAAATAACTGAGAATTATAATATAAGTATAAATAAGTCATATTTTAGAACCGAACACTGTATGTATATATCTATATAAGTTCAACATACTTGTGTGTCATGTGGTCTTCGAATAAAACTTTATTTTTATTTTTTTATTCTCAACATTATTGGACAGGAAGTAAGTATTAAAAGTAATCTAATAAAGTGAAAAAAAAAACACAAAACTATTTCATGAATCCTCCTATATATATTTCCCCCTTTGCGGTATTTGTACTGAAGTCTGATTTATTACAAGGAAATTACCTAGCATACGTGTATTAGTTACAAAATCTAGGGGCAGTATTTTAACAACAATAGACGTTGACCAAGATTAAAATGCCCCGAGTGGTGTAAATAAAATAAGCTTCTAGGTCAACAACCTGGATTGTAGTACTTGAATTGTGTGCAAGTAAGCTGTGTTTAGTAGTGGACATAAGTCTTATCAGTCAATATACCGGTAGTTACTGCATTGCATATATAGCTGGAACTGTATCCGTTTCATTAATTCAGCCTATAGTTCAAAACATTTCAGGGCATTGTGTTAGATTGTGTATAGTATTTGGCATTGTGTCTTTAGGTTTCAAAATAAACTTTTTAGGAAACCCCATCTCTCCCATCCCATAGAATTCATAAAACAGAATTCACTGTTTTTCCTTGACCTTTTATCATTGCATATTGTCATTCTAAAAGACATATCAATTGTCAACGGGATTTTCTACAATAAAATCAACCACTGAGTTTTGTTAATACCTTAGCTTGGAAAAAAGGTCAATTTCTGTGCCATTCAGTCCTGGTATCTTAAGAACCCTTTCAGAAAATGATTTTTATAGTAAGCATAGATGCCTATGCCTACCGCAGTACATAGTCTATGTAAGCCATGATTACAGTTTTGGTGTGATATATGACAGAACTTGACCATTGTTTGCTATCTATGCAGAGCGCAAGGTATTTTAAATCATTAGCAACCATATTTAAAAAAAAATGTATATATATATTCGGCAGCCATTTTGTGCCAAGAAAGCTTCTGTACAACGACAGGCAAACGCACACTTTCTTTCTTTGATACCACAATTTAGGCAAGGTTAAAGGAATTAACGGTACACTTTTTAAAACCTCTATGGGATCACATAACTCAAGAACTAGCCCGTTTATAAGTGAAATCATTTTTGAAGAGTGATCTTTTTTTTCCTTTGGTAAAATGAGACGTTGGCAGAATTCTATGTCTATAACTGTATCCAGAGAGCTTTGCACAGCTTAACTTCTCAAAAAAAAACCTCTATTGCCACAATCACTACACTAAAGTAATTATTAAAACTCAAATATATCACTGGGACGGTAAGAGATTTAATTTTTCCGTTGAGGCATTGTATGCGATATATATATATATATATATTTTTTTTTTTATTAGTTTGTACTATACAATCAAATTTACAAATATAGACAGAAGATGCCCAAATAAATGTGTAAACAAGTCATATTCATATTACTATTGTATGCATACATATTTAGTACTTTATTTTTTTACCTTTTCCTTGTCAATTTTTTCATTTTTTTATTTACTCGTAGAAAAAAAAAAAGCAATGCGATCACAATCCCTACTGGCTGCTTACTATTTTATCACTTTTGTTATTTTATTCAGCAGAGTATTCTCCTTATTAAAATGGTATTATTACATCTGCATCAATGTTTTATAGCCCATTAAGGTTATTTTTTTTTTCTTGAGCATTAGAACACTTTACACAAGGGACCGTGAGTAGGAGGTTAGTTCTTGTCATAATAAAATTATTTAAAATAAAAATCGATTTGCGTGTTTAATATTTATTTTTTCCAGTGAAATTTTCGAGACACCCAAGTTATACATGCTTATACACAAGAACGCACATTTTAACGTTACATCTGACAAGCGAGCGCTTATTAAAGTGGAAATAAAGTTTCCCTTTCAAAAGATCAAGCTATGTATGACTAACAGCCTTGCAGAATAATCTGAACTCCTAATTTTAGAAATAGTATGAAAGAGGTCTGAGTCTCTGTGAAAATGAGTTGAAGGCATCATTTATTTTCAAATTAAAATGATCGAGGGAGCAAATATCTGTGTATCTGCACATGTGTGATTGTCTATGGATGTTCTTAAAATCTGAACAAGCCAAGTTTCGTTAAGCACTAATTGTATTCATTCATTTTCTTAGCCCAGCATGGAACTACTAGATGGCTGGGTCCATAGCAACAGGGGACAGAAAAAAAGGCTCATCTTTATCTGTCTCTCTCCAACAGGAAATGAGGCCAGTGGGCGGACTGTAGTGCTTTTTATTATGGGCATTTGCAAAAGATTAAATGAGGAGAATTGCAGGGGGGTAATTTACTCTTAACTAGATACCCTTCCTTTAAAGGATGAGGTCTGTAGAAGTATTCCTGATTGCAATGCATTCACAGGGGAAACATACAACTCTCTTTCACTACCCCATTTCAAATAACCAAATGTATTCTTTCAAAGCCATAACAGGCTACAGTAACACTATTAAAGTCAGCAAGCTGCACGTAGTGAACTATTGAGAACAGTACGTCTGCAATTTTTAATCATGACAATTTTATTTATTGGGCTGGAGGTTTCTTAGTGCCTTAAATTGAAATTGCCAAACTCAAAAACCCTGTTGGAAATTGAAATCAGGAACCAGGGTAACGAGGATGTCACTGTTTATTTTACCTCGCCACCCTCCAGAGCTTTTCCCAAAATCATGAAAACAAGCCCAGAGCAAGTATGAACCTGGATCTGTACTATTGAAAAAGCAAAAGGGTTTAGCAGAAACAAAGTTCTTTAAATATCGTGCTTGGCGAAAACCTGACATATTCAGGAAAAAGTTTACACGTAGGACTTAAGATGTAATATGTAAAATGGGAATGAGAACTAAGACATTTATATAGAAATCTACCCTTTAATAGGCAACAAGAAATCGAGTATTTTGGGCTAAGACTCATTTATTTCTACTTTTTTTGTAAACAATGTTAATGATGCTATATACAGAATTTCAAGTATGTTTGTAGATTTACATAATAACATATAGACCAATAAAATGTTCTTGGGAACTAGCGAAAAGCAAAGTATATCCTTCCCGTTAATATTATTATCACTTTTTTATTTTATTTTGGGACCAGTGGGTTAAGATATCACTCCATGAAAACATGTCCATTTCATTGCATAATACTAAGGTAATTAAGTAAACTATAAGTATGTGTGTTGTGGTGTCGATACATGTCTATGAACAATAGTAATTTCTTCTACATTGTTACAAATATTTGAGATTTGACACAAGTCTCGTCCACTCACATTATGTAAAATATTTAAACCTGTGTGAGTTTTCTATATATCAGGTTAAAAATTACTCTACCGTCTTATGTGGCTAATACGGCCAAGCTATACATGATGAGCTTGAGAGGGCAACAGAGAGTAGGAAGATACCATGGAACCATTCGGCAATTATATGTACTGTCTGACATATTGGAAAAATAAACTTAAAAGTCAAAATTTTAAAATTCTGCAGCAAAGTGTGTGTTAATATATATATATATATATATATATATATATATATATTTCTGTGTGTATGTTTATCGAGCGCATACACCTACACATATATATATATGTGTGTATATTTCTATGTGTGTGTGCTTTTATCGTGTGTGGTATATGTGTGTATGTGGATAGATAGATAGATAGATAGACGATAGATAGATAGATAGATAGATAGACGATAGATAGATAGATAGATAGATAGATAGATAGATAGATACCCTATATATATATACACCATGCTGGTATGTACGCTATATATCTTGGTATATGTATGAATGCGTTTGATCATTTGTGTTTGCGTGTATATTTATATATACAGCTATATCTAACCTATACCTAATCTGTTAAGGGATATACAACTTATTGACTAGACTAATATATAATACATAAAAGATTTGTTATAAATTCGGTATATTGGACTGCAGGGCAAACACATTTAGACCAGACACTTATTCCAGTAGTTTTGGCACTAAGTCAAAACAGTTCATTACCGGTTCTTACAATACAGTAACACATTTTCTGTAAAAGGTGATATTGAAGTGAAAATCTCCTTGAAGATATCATCAGGTTGTTAATATAACTTATAATAGCTTGCAGTATTTGCTGTACCTTTTTGGCTTTGTGGGGTCTTTTCTGTCTGTTTCATGATGGGAAGGCAAGAGAGTTTGCAACAAGCAGACAGGCAGTCTGTAATTATTCAAATTAACTAATGTGCTAAATACCAGAGTTAACTACATGTTTTGTAGGGCTGTCTGGGAAAAGTGGCGAAACAACATAAAAGCTCTTACAAAAAAAAAAAAATACAAAAAAGCTAAGCTAACATATCAAATAAATCTTGTCTCTAATGCTTTCCTATTCAAACTTTCACTTGTACCAGCGATTTTTTTTTTTTTACATGGGGTTCTGTCTACAAAGCAAGCCAATTGCACTCATTAATTTGTATCTTGACGTTACGAACAAAAGAAATCTTCTTATCAGTTGTTTGCATGTTTTACGGTGCAATTAATGAACTGGGAAAGGCATTTAATAAGGTCCAGATTCTAACTGGCATTTTGTAAGAAAAATGAAAACACATTTTGGCCTTGCCTTTTAAGCTCCTTGCCAGAATTCAACTTGACATTCCCCAATCAAAGAACGACTTTTAATTTCAGGGAACTCCAGTGTAAACTCAGTGCATTTAGACATACGTTACATCAAAAAGACTGCGTTCCACAGACCCGTGGTGGCAAATATTACTCTGTGAATGTATCAGGGAACTTTTCACTCTATTAATAGTTTTTAATTTGCTGTACGTAGTTGAATGCGTTATTACAGCAACTTCAAAAAATTCATTCTGTTCCACGTAACGCTTACATTATGTAGACCAGATGTTGTACTTGGACTCATAAACCATTTTTTATATTCATTTCAGGATATTTTATGGTAAAAAGTGTCTTCCTTTGCATGCAATAGACGTTCTCCCATATATACTGGTTATGAAGGCTAGACTAGATCGTTAAAGTGATGGATCTATTCGTAGTTGGAAACATCACCTCCTAAGATTTATCTTTTCTTGTTCTTTTGAGTATATACCAGGGCATGTATATTTATATATATATAGAGATAAATATTTTGAGAGAAGGAGAGAGAGAAAGCATCTATTAAGTGCAAACATTATTATCTTGAAGATTGTTTCAAACCTTCTTGAACAGGAGAGAATTTTCTTCAGGCAATTCTGATCTATGAAAAAACATGACCTGTGTCGAAAATCGATGGGCTAATCTCAAACTAAACAGCAGTATCAGAGGCACAGACGTGGATACCCTAAGATAAAATGTCCTTAGAAGAGCTGAAAGGTAAAGGAGGATTCGGCAAACATTTCATTCAACAAGACAAAAAAAATACAGAACCCAGCTGACTTTCCTAAACATATGGTCACCATCTATAAAATGAGAACGGGATTTATGATGCTTCAGCAAAAAAAAAAAAAAAGTTTTTCAAACAATAAAGCCCTCGTACCTCCATAAACTTTTTGGCTCTGTCTATAAAACTTTGCTTTAAGTTGGATTTCCCTTGCTTTTACACAGTAAAAGAAATTCAAAAGCACTTTGTTGGGGAAGTGGGGGTGAGGGGGTAGGATTTAAAGTGACATTTCAAAGTTTCCTTAATCTCATATTTCTTTTATTTTAATCAGCTTTACTATAGAAGCAACAGTGTGCTGAACATGATTTTAATTAGAGTCTACCTCCCAAATGCTTGTGTTTACATTGAGGTAATTAGTAACCGGATAAATGGCTGAGATATTTAGGCTTAAGTCACATGGGGTTATTGGCTAAATCAGGAACGATGGAAAACTGAGAACAAATTGCAAATTTAAGTCCAAAATAGTCATACTGGAAAAATTCTCTAGATCGGCAAGTTTGGCCAAAAAATGACATTTCACTTCTCACGTCTCTCCAATTCGTGGTTTAGTTAATGATTCTTTGTGAAAATCAGGTGTGTCAAACTTAGGTGGTTTGGATAATTTTTTTCAGTATTTAAAGGGTTTAAGTTTCAGACATCTGAAATAATCTACCATTTATTTCTTACAAGAAAAGGGGGAACAATACGAATTGATGAATGCTGCTATCTAGTAAATTTAGAACTTAGATGGATTCAGGTTAAGACAAAATTCTTTAATGCACTCTCTTTTCACCCTTCAAGTTGAAGGTGCCACTTTTCCCAGCACATTAACCCTTCAAGCACATGTGTAAATCACCTATTAACCTGGCTTTAAAAAAAAGTTAATCTCCAATAGAAGCCAGACAGAAGTGAGTTTATTAGTTTTCAATGTAAGTGTTAAAATGTTTATCCTAAACACAACATTCCAAATTCTAACAGCGAATTTCAAGTAACCAGTCAGCTAATAAAAATGCTGCTAACTGTTGCCCCCAGCACGTACTTTGAGGAGTTATATCTGCGCGACCCCACTTTGAGATAATGCTGTCGGACGCAACAATGACAAGGGACAATATAAGTGTCATCTTCTTCTACATAACAACTTGAAAAAGTGCTAGTCCTAGTGCTGATTTTCTATGAAAAGTATAATTTAAAGTAAAAAATGCTGACATGCACTAATATGAACAGCAGTGTCTCAGTATGCCGATGTATATGATTCATGACACAACCGCTGCTACCTGTGTGCAAAAATTCAGAGAATCGTCAAGCCTGCCATTCCAGCTAGCTTCGGCCAGCCTGACTTCAGTCATGTCAATACCTATTATTATTATTTCATTATTTATATAGCGCCAACAAATTCTGTGGCGCTCTACAATGGGACTAGCCTCCCTCTCCTTACCTGGGGTTGGTGCTGTTCCAGTACACTGCATAGCGATCAGCAACCACCTTGGAGCCAGGATCCTGGCTGCAAACACACATCCAGAGCAGCAGAGACAGCAGCGTCAACATCTCCACGTGCAACATCACTCCCGGCCAAAAAGTGGGGGCGCGAAAGGAGAGATACAGACGAACAAGAGGAGCAGAGCTGAAAAATGGGATGATTATGCAGGGACACAACTGCCACTTCTCCAGAAGGACAGGGTGGTGGGTGATATCACCAGTCGACGGTGCTGCTGCAGCAGAAGCAGACACAGAACCCAGCTCAGGGAGGTGCAGGAGGCCGTAGGGCTGCTATTACTGCTACAGAGAGCAGGAGATGCAGGGCGGTGTACATTCACGCAGGGCTCCCTGCACACAGAGCAGGGCAGGAAAGCATGGGAATCATTCCCTAAGGGGCACCTTATGCTAACGACACACCAGATGCCAACCTTTAAAGCCAACCTTAAGAAATATTACGTCTCATTTCAGGGGTGTAATAAAGAAGTCGTTTTGATTCCTCCTTAGTCCAATGTATATACTGAAATATACATATATCTCTATATGTATGTTTATATATAGATGTGCAACGTCTTGTTCTGTTGAAAGTTACTATGTATGCGAAGATTAGTGCTTGAAGGACTTGAGATTTAAAAAAAATCTCAGACTTAGAAAAGAAATATATATATGTGTGTGGATATATTGCTGACGCACAGTTGTTTTCTTTTGTGGAGCACTGAAGAGGAGAAATTCTCTGTAAAAATCCCAGAGTTGCTGTGTTCACAGATAGTACTGTGAAGTGTCTGAGCTGCTGTCTGTCTGAGCAGTCTGTGTCTTTGGGGTACTTTATGTATCCTTACCCCCCGCCTCTGTCCTTGTCCTTCCTTTGAGCAGGGTTATGGTTGAGGTGCAAGAAGAAATTGAGCAATCCTTGAAAACGTGTGATGTCTTACATCCAAACTCATTGCACAGGATGCAAATTAAATTGTTTTATAATAAGGGGTGGGGAAAAAAAAAATTACAAAAAAAAAACCCAACAAACTCCAGAAAATGCATCCAAGTCTTCTGTATAAAACAGCCACATGCATAAAGATGAGGTCCAAAAATAGCCGTAGGCAACAACGTGAGTAAAAAAAAAAAAAAGAAAAAAAAGTCTCTCTCCTTTTTTTTTTTTTCGTTTCTTTCTTTTGCTTGCAAAGCTGTCCGGTCCCCAGGAGATCAACTTGTAAGAGCAAGAAACAGTTTGAAATAAATAAAATGAACCACGATCTCCAACATCAGACACATGAAAAAAGGATGCCTTCTACATCGGCTTCACAGCAAATGCAGCTGCTCCCAGTGTTTGAGAAGGAACATCGAAATGCAAAAAAAAAAAAAAAGGATGGGTAAAAAAACTTCAATATGCCAGCAGTCGGGGTGGGCTTCAACCAGTTGAAGGGTTAAAAGTCAGTTGGGCAAAAATAGAAGGAAAAAAAAAAAGCTGTTGTAGGATGGGGTATAATCCAAAAAAAGTCCCTCCCCTTTAGAAGCGAACAATTCAGTGCTTATAGATCTTGCATGATGCAGGCACAGAGCTTGTCATTTCCACTGTGCGTCTCTCGCTGTGTATACGGATACAATGTACACACACAGATACCATATGTACACAGAGATCTATATCAAAAAGGTGGGTGCTGACACCCACGGCGGGTGAACAGGTACAAGTACTAATCTCCTAGATGATGTATTCATGAGGAGCAGCACACTGCCTCAAGCTGGTCATGTGAGATCCCATGCACTGTACTTGCAGGAAGGGGGGCTCAGGCAAGGCTCAGAGCAGCCACTCAAGGCAAAGACTGCTGTTTGCTTAGACATTTCCATAGACTCTCTCCTTTTTTTTTTTTTTCTCCCACTGCAACAGGATTGGTGTGCAACATGAGAAAGAGGCATGGCTTGCTAACCAACAAAAAAAATGTCCCCACCTTCCCCAAAGCCGGACTAATTGAATTACATTGAAATCTGGATGCTTAGCAGGCACTAGTGAAACAGGCAGAATGTAGCCAGGGAAAGCTACCTTGTAGCTCTATACATTAACTCTTTCAGTGCTGCACACTGCAGGGAGAGGAGGACGTCTCTGGCTTAATGCTCTGAGGCTTGAAGGCTTTTTCTTTAAAATGATCTGCTGGCACAGAGAGTGTGCATCCATACAAAGCATAAACACATACTACATGTGTACAAATACAGAATCAAAGTATACACAATGTAAACAAACAGAAAAATAGATAGACAGAAAGAGAATTAAAAATGCAGTATGTATGAACTATTTTTCAGATATGCAACTCTGAAAACAGTGCAGGAGACTTCTTTCATTTAATACTTTCATGACCATGGGCGATGGAAAGAAAACACTATAACTACCTTGACAAGACGCCATTGTACAGCTCTACGGAATTTGCTGGCGCTATATAAATAATAAAATAATAATAATCTGTCTCAAAAGGGATAACTTGGTCATTTACTTTTTTCCCTTTGGAGAGACAGACCAAAATAAAACCTACATTGTGGGTGATTTCATACACATGAGAGAGCGAGAGAGAGAGAGAGAGAGAGAGAAACAGAGAGAGAGAGAGAGTGAGAGAGTGTGTGTGTGTTTCTGCGTATATATAAATATAGATATATTATAAACAGTGAACGATGTTAGACAGAACTTTCAACATTCGAAAAAGGCTGTGCAAATAAATCATCATAAATAGTCCCCGAATCTAATGTGGACACTCCAGAATACATGGACTACAATGCCCATACTCCCTTCACATATGTTGACTGTCTGAGAGTTACAGGAGTTGCATTCCACATAACTGGAGATGCTGTTAACTTGTATTGCTATCACATTCAATTTGCCAATATTAATTTTAACAGTGGTGCTACATTAATTACAGCACCCTAGTGTGGGCACTCTCGATAATTCCAGATGTCTCCAATTAGCTTAGCATGATGGGAATTACAATCCACAGCAGCTTGTTTGCAGGGACAAAGATTGTCCGCGAGGAGACAAGGAGACTTTGGTCCATAAGGGGTTAATGTATTATCTTCTGGATCAGGGCTGCCCAAAAGGTAGATGAACAGATGTTGTAAAACTACAACTCCCATGATGCTTTGCATGCCATTAGCATGCTTTTAGAATGACAAGGCATCATACAAGCTGTAGTTTTAAATCATCTGGACATTTACCTGTTCCAGGTAATGAGTAAAAGAGCAGCAATCCATAAGAAATGACCTAACATTAAAGCCAATATTAGCTCATCTCATTGTGCTAGTCATATTGCTCAGAAAGTCATAGTTATTATTATTTATATAGCACCATCAGATTCCGTAGCGCTGTATCTTTTATTGCTATTTCCACATGATAATAGCAACAAAGAATTTAACCAGGAAAGGTACATTCAGATTACTCTGGTGTTCAAGTACATCCTGGAGATGTTATCGTAGCCCAACATCCGGGGGTTGTTACTATTACCCAATTTATTGGTACTCATTTTATCTACCTCGGAAGGATGAAGGGCTGAGTCAACCCTGCCAGGATTTGAACCTGCGACCCAAGTATTGAACAGATTCTACTGATGATGTATTAGCCCACTGAACTTTCTCAAAGGTAAATATGATTGTACTGTGACGTAGTGGTGGGCTTAACACAATATGGCCATAGTGTGGAACTGTACCCCGATATTTATTTGTTAAGATAGGTGATTTTAAGTAGCCTTGTTAAATGTAAAGCTGTATTTTTGTTTGTGTGTGCGCTGTTCCTTTAACTGTATAGGGTAAATATGAACATTAACATGGTATCCGTAAGAGGTGTCCCCACCCTGAGGTGACACACATTATTTGGGGTTGTTGCATTGTCACCCTGTCCATGTTGGAAACACAGGAAGAGATTATTAAAGGACCACTATAGGCACCAAGACCACTTCAGCTCAATGGAGTGGTCTGGGTGCCAGGTCCATCTAGGGTTAGCCCTGCAGCTGTAAGCATAGCTGTTTCAGAGAAACTGCTATGTTTACATTAGGGTTAATCCAGCCTCTAGTGGCTGTCTCATTGACAGCCGCTAGAGGCGCTTGCGTGCTTCTCACTGGGAAAATCACAGTGAGAAGACGCTGGACGTCCATAGGAAAGCATTGAGAAATGCTTTCCTATGGACTGTTTGAATGTGCGCGTGGCTCTTGCCGCGCATGCGCATTCGGCGCTGACATCGGCAGAGGCAGGAGAGTTCCCCAGCACTGGAGAAAGGTAAGTGTTTAACCCCTTCAGCCCCCTTCAGCCCAGCGGGAGTGGAGCCCTGAGGGTGGGGTGAACCTAAAGACCCTATAGTTGTCCTTTAAGTAAGGATTATAAATAAAAGGTTACTCCATGCACCATGACTGGTGGAACGAACTTAAGTTTGAATGAGTATTTTTTCATTTTTGGGTGGCGGACCACCACAGAATGGACAACTTTAAGCAAAACCAGCGTTCTAAGAAAACAACGTTTTTTGGTAGAAGTAACCCTTTGCTTTGCATTTTTCAGCAATATCTAATTTATGTGATTTCCTTAACAAAATATGCATAAAAAAGACCTCGGAAGTCGGAATATCAGTCTTTTGCACGATATCCCCTGGTACCTCCCAATGCTGATTCCACCTCTGCAGTTTATTAATGCTCTCCCATTCAAAAAAATGAGGGAAGAATGGCACATCTGTAAGTATAACACTGGTAATTGAAATCATACACGCACAAGTGCATTTCATTGATTTGATTTTGGATTCAGCACGTATACAGGCCCACAGGTACACCATGCTAATAGCCTTGTCTCGAGCACTCGGCTTCCTCTTAGAAGCATCTGAAGCAACTACAAGCGTTTTATGATTTATTCGTGTATTTTTAAACCTGAACTGCTGGACCTTTACATCTACACGGTTATTCGTTAAACCAGGAATTGTGGTGGAGTAAATCCGAAATTGCTAAATTTACACCAAAATAACCAAGTTATGGAATTGTGCCATTTTTTTTTTATAATTTGCCCAAAATGTGTCATTCTCTTATTGATTCTTCCCAGTTCCCAGTTTAGCAAATAAACCCAGACATGATAAGGCAGGATAACTACATTTAACTTGTCAGAGTACCCATTAAAGATGGCTAAGAGACAAGACCAGTTCTATTAACCCCTCCAGGGCCAATAATTGTGTACAATGTTAGGACTGGTCCTGAAGGGGTTAAGAGTATACTTATATATTGACAGAACTGACATTTCTACACATCATCACATATAATTACTGTTATCTTGCCTACTTCAAGTCAAATTCGCAATACTATCACACGTATTTAATCTGTTGTCTTTCGGTTTCCGATTTTTCAGTTGTTTTAATGTAGAGTGATTATTGAGTCATCTTTAGTCAAACAGATAAAACTGATATTTTTGAATTGACTGTACCCACGGAAAAAGTAAAGCGTCGGCATTATCAACACAATGCTAAGGAAAAGCTGGGTAATTGAATCTCTCTAAGAAAGCCGATTAGACTGAAAACCTGTTAAAAAAAAATAAAAATAAAGCAGCATTTTATTTTTTGAACTGCCGCACATTATATTAATCCCTTAAGAACAGGAAGGGTAATGTCTAGCATAAGTAATTCACAAGTGAGAAAACAATAACATTTCAGAGCATTCCTTCCAGTTTCGATTGGTATATTCTTTTGCAATCATATAGTTTCTTAGCAGCTGTGATCTTTAAAAAGATACTGTATGCACTACAACCACTACAGCTTGCCAGTGGTTATGGCGCAGAGCATCTTTTGTGTGCAGTCCTTCAGATAGTTCTCAAACCGGTTTTGAGCACTTTGGCAAACAGTAACCTGTTTCTTGCGTTCACCGATGTTGAATGGATTTGTACAGATAACACTGAAATGAGATGCCTTGCACCATAACCACTTTGAAAAGCTGTAGTAATTATATGTATTTGCAGTATATTTTTTTTTTTATGTGTCTTCCTCTTGTAGCATATGTAATCGACACAGATGGAATGTTGGCTTTATTTCTGTTTTTCATTTTTAAAATGCCAGCGTATACAGTAGCATTGAACAATAGGATAACAAGCACACTAAAAGACGGGCTTGCCTTACCTCTAGAATGTTCTGAATCGATTAATTACATCAGCGTCTCATTTTCTCAACAGCGGCTAATCTTGCATCTGATAGTGAAGCCATAATGAGGGCAGTTGTGTCTTAATAAAAAGGGGCCATAATTGAAAGACAGTGGGTTTTGCTAACCTCTTTGGGTGACACTAATAGAGTTCTTGATCAATTCAATTTGTGTCAAAAATTAAATGCAGGAGCATTCCAATTTTTTTTTGTAATCTCTGAGGCACTTTCTGCCCCAATTTGCCTTATTTACATTTTATTCATTATGATCTAAAATGAAAGTTTCCGTCCAAGCTAAGATAAAAATCAATACCTGTTGTCTTTAGCTAATGTAGATGTAGAGCGGTTTATCCTATGTTTAATTTTTTTATTGAAATAATTTTACATTATAACAATGCCAGGACTATCAGCCTCTCGTGGCTTACAATAATCTTCCATCTGACAGATAGGCCATGAAACATTACAGCGAATATATTCTACATTTAAAGTGTTCCCTCTAAGGTGTGTACTCCAGCAATGAAGCAGTTAAAAGTAGAGCGTCTCTACTAAGGCTAAGGGAAAGAGTTTGTCTGTGAAAATTCACACCTTCGTGAATAACCCTGTACATCTTTTGTAAGTGAATATATTAAGTAATGTTGGGGCAATGCAAAACTATTAGGGGAAATTCAATTTAGCTAAAATTTAATAAGCAACCGCCTTTACTTTTGAGACCATCAGAGAGGAAAGAAACAGATTTGAACAATTTTGCAATGAAAATGGTAAAAACATAAAGTCTAAAATGTGTGTCTACGACTAACATTTCGAAGTGGCCCTCACGTTAAAGATTGTTTTTGCATCATTGTATAGCAGTTTAAAAACTATCTTTACTTTATGTTATGTCAGTTTAGCATTATTTGTATAAAACAATAGATTCAAAACTTCTGGAATAAAATGGAATCATGACATGTCACACATGTCATGTGTCCTTAAGGGGTTAAACGATTTCTAGAGTTCTTCTTGTCCTTAGGCCTATTAGACATGTTGCATCCTCACAGAGGTCAAATAAGCATTTCCTGTTTCCTGCGCAGTGGAAAACATGGAACGTTCGGCACATGTTAACTCTTCTCTTTGATTTATTAAATTCTAAGCCGTAACTGGCACTGAAAGGCTTGGACATTTTACAGCAATTCTAAGATGGTCGTCTCCACACTGAGACACTGAGAGATCTTCAAGTGGCAATTTCATATAAACTTCTAGTGATTGGTAGCTGTGAATAATATGATTTGCGAAAACAAAATTTACATTTTCTCCCATTGTGGTACATTCGCAACTAACCCATTCACAACTCTAGTCTATTCCGTATGACAAATCTCCCTCACATATTATGTTCTAAACAGTGGATTCTAAGACGACTCATATCTCCTAAATACACCAACAATATCCTACTTGTGCACAACATTTATATGTGAATGAAATTGCATACAATGCTTGCATGAGTATATGGTATCAAGGGTCAAGTACAAATAAACATGTGCAGAATTTTTATTTAAAAATATTCAGAAAGCTAAATATCTGAATATGACTAAATGCATGATATATAACTTGGATTTAGCTTGACTGATTTATGCATAGTTAAATCCCCAGAAAGTCTCCTCACTGTAGAACTGTTACATTTTGTATCTATGCTGCTGTCTCATGGTTTGAAAGCACCCATGCTCCCTCTGCTGGCTATTTACCTCAATGCAATTACTGACACTAAAAAGTGATCATAAAAGTGAATATAAATGGGCTCAGTGTTCTCGAGTCCTTCAAGATAGTGGTGATAAAACATAATCATAAATTAAAGATGTTTAAAAGTTTATTCCAGACTGAGAAAATGTTAAAAGGGCCAACGATAAATCTGCCAGTGGTTTGTTTAACTTTAGCATGAGCTCAGAATGCATTGGTGCAATGCTTTTAGAAAACAAAAAATACAGATTAAAAAGGAGAGTGGTGTATTGATTGGATATTAAATGGACAGGTAATCATTTTGTAATGCCTTGTATAAATAGTTAATTAAAAAATCAAATAATAATAATAATAATAATAATAATAATAATAATAATAACATGTAATAAAAATGTAAAATAATAAAAAGAAATAAAGTATACCTTCAGAAGTTTTTGCATTTGCTGCAGATCTGAGGATTTATGCACCATCTGCAGTGAGCTCTAATCATACCACAAAGCCCAGTCTGTGCTTGCCATTATTTACTGTGGTTGAATGATCTCTAGCATGCTTGCTCACCTCAATCCCTCTGTTACTGTGTCACTATACCCCACTCCCTCTAGCATGTAAACTCACTGAGCAGGCCCTCAATCCCTCTGTTACTGTGTCACTGTACCCCAATCCCTCTAGCATGTAAGCTCACTGAGCAGGGCCTCAATCCCTCTGTTACTGTGTCACTATACCCCACTCCCTCTAACATGTAAACTCACTGAGCAGGGCCTCAATCCCTCTGTTACTGTGTCACTGTACCCCACTCCCTCTAACATGTAAACTCACTGAGCAGGCCCTTAATCCCTCTGTTACTGTGTCACTATACCCAACTCCCTCTAACATGTAAACTCACTGAGCAGGGCCCTCAATCCCTCTGTTACTGTGTCACTATATCCCACTCCCTCTAGCATGTAACCTCACTGAGCAGGGCCCTCAAACCCTCTGTTACTGTGTCACTATACCCCACTCCCTCTAGCATGTAAACTCACTGAGCAGGGCCTCAATCCCTCTGTTACTGTGTCACTATGCCCCACTCCATCTAACATGTAAACTCACTGAGCAGGGCCCTCAATCCCTCTGTTACTGTGTCACTATACCCCACTCCCTCTAACATGTAAACTCACTGAGCAGGGCCCTCAATCAATCTGTTACTGTGTCACTATACCCCACTCCCTCTAACATGTAAATTCACTGAGCAGGCCATCAATCCCTCTGTTACTGTGTCACTATACCCCGCTCCCTCTAACATGTAAACTCACTGAGCAGGGCCCTCAATCCCTCTGTTACTGTGTCACTATACCCCACTCCCTCTAACATGTAAACTCACTGAGCAGGGCCCCAATCCCTCTGTTACTGTGTCACTATACCCCACTCCCTCTAACATGTAAACACACTGAGCAGGGCCCCAATCCCTCTGTTACTGTGTCACTATACCCCACTCCTTCTAACATGTAAACTCACTGAGCAAGCCCTCAACCCCTCTGTTACTGTCACTATACCCCACTCCCTCTGGCATGTAAACTCACTGAGCAGGCCCTCAATCCCTCTGTTACTGTCACTATACCCCATTCCCTCTAGCATGTATACTCACTGAGCAGGGCTTCAATCCCTCTGTTACTGTGTCACTGTACCCCACTCCCTCTAACATGTAAACTCACTGAGCAGGCCCTCAATCCCTCTGTTACTGTGTCACTATACCCAACTCCCTCTAACATGTAAACTCACTGAGCAGGGCCCTCAATCCCTCTGTTACTGTGTCACTATACCCCACTCCCTCTAGCATGTAAACTCACTGAGCAGGGCCCTCAATCCCTCTGTGTCACTATACCCCACTCCCTCTAGCATGTAAACTCACTGAGCAGGGCCCTCAATCCCTCTGTTACTGTGTCACTATACCCCACTCCCTCTAGCATGTAACCTCACTGAGCAGGTCCCTCAATCCCTCTGTTACTGTGTCACTATACCCCACTCCCTCTAGCATGTAAACTCACTGAGCAGGGCCTCAATCCCTCTGTTACTGTGTCACTATGCCCCACTCCCTCTAACATGTAAACTCACTGAGCAGGGCCCTCAATCCCTCTGTTACTGTGTCACTATACCCCACTCCCTCTAACATGTAAACTCACTGAGCAGGGCCCTCAATCAATCTGTTACTGTGTCACTATACCCCACTCCCTCTAACATGTAAACTCACTGAGCAGGCCATCAATCCCTCTGTTACTGTGTCACTATACCCCGCTCCCTCTAACATGTAAACTCACTGAGCAGGGCCCTCAATCCCTCTGTTACTGTGTCACTATACCCCACTCCCTCTAGCATGTAAACTCACTGAGCAGGGCCCTCAATCCCTCTGTTACTGTGTCACTATACCCCACTCCCTCTGGCATGTAACCTCACTGAGCAGGGCCCTCAATCCCTCTGTTACTGTGTCACTATACCCCACTCCCTCTAGCATGTAAACTCACAGAGCAGGGCCTCAATCCCTCTGTTACTGTGTCACTATACCCCACTCCCTCTAACATGTAAACTCACTGAGCATGGCCCTCAATCCCTCTGTTACTGTGTCACTATACCCCACTCCCTCTAACATGTAAACTCACTGAGCATGGCCCTCAATCCCTCTGTTACTGTCACTATACCCCACTCCCTCTAACATGTAAACTCACTGAGCAGGGCCCTCAATCCCTCTGTTACTGTGTCACTATACCCCACTCCCTCTAACATGTAAACTCACTGAGTAGGGCCCTCAATCAATCTGTTACTGTGTCACTATACCCCACTCCCTCTAACATGTAAACTCACTGAGCAGGCCCTCAATCCCTCTGTTACTGTGTCACTATACCCCGCTCCCTCTAACATGTAAACTCACTGAGCAGGGCCCTCAATCCCTCTGTTACTGTGTCACTATACCCCACTCCCTCTAACATGTAAACTCACTGAGCAGGGCCCCAATCCCTCTGTTACTGTGTCACTATACCCCACTCCCTCTAACATGTAAACTCACTGAGCAGGGCCCCAATCCCTCTGTTACTGTGTCACTATACCCCACTCCTTCTAACATGTAAACTCACTGAGCAAGCCCTCAACCCCTCTGTTACTGTGTCACTATACCCCACTCCCTCTAACATGTAAACTCACTGAGCAGGGCCCCAATCCCTCTGTTACTGTGTCACTATACCCCACTCCCTCTAGCATGTAAACTCACTGAGCAGGGCCCTCAATCCCTCTGTTACTGTCACTAAACCCCACTCCCTCTAACATGCAAACTCACTGAGCACGGCCCTCAATCCCTCTGTTACTGTGTCACTATACCCCACTCCCACTAGCATGTAAACTCACTGAGCAGGCCCTCAATCCCTCTGTTACTGTGTCACTGTAACCCACTCCCTCTAGCATTTAAACTCACTGAGCAGGGCCCTCAATCCCTCTGTTACTGTGTTACTATACCCCACTCCCTCTAGCATGTAAACTCACTGAGCAGGGCCCTCAATCCCTCTGTTACTGTGTCACTATACCCCACTCCCTCTAACATGTAAACTCACTGAGCAGGGCCCTCAATCCCTCTGTTACTGTGTCACTACACCCCACTCCCTCTAGCATGTAAACTCACTGAGCAGGGCCCTCAATCCCTCTGTGTCACTATACCCCACTCCCTCTAGCATGTAAACTCACTGAGCAGGGCCCTCAATCCCTCTGTTACTGTGTCACTATACCCCACTCCCTCTAGCATGTAACCTCACTGAGCAGGGCCCTCAATCCCTCTGTTACTGTGTCACTATACCCCACTCCCTCTAGCATGTAAACTCAAAGAGCAGGGCCTCAATCCCTCTGTTACTGTGTCACTATACCCCACTCCCTCTAACATGTAAACACACTGAGCATGGCCCTCAATCCCTCTGTTACTGTCACTATACCCCACTCCCTCTAACATGTAAACTCACTGAGCAGGCCCTCAATCCCTCTGTTACTGTGTCACTATACCCCGCTCCCTCTAACATGTAAACTCACTGAGCAGGGCCCTCAATCCCTCTGTTACTGTGTCACTATACCCCACTCCCTCTAACATGTAAACTCAGTGAGCAGGGCCCCAATCCCTATGTTACTGTGTCACTATACCCCACTCCCTCTAACATGTAAACTCACTGAGCAGGGCCCCAATCCCTCTGTTACTGTGTCACTATACCCCACTCCTTCTAACATGTAAACTCACTGAGCAAGCCCTCAACCCCTCTGTTACTGTCACTATACCCCACTCCCTCTGGCATGTAAACTCACTGAGCAGGGCCCTCAATCCCTCTGTTACTGTCACTATACCCCATTCCCTCTAGCATGTATACTCACTGAGTAGGCCCTCAATCCCTCTGTCACTATACCCCACTCCCACTAGCATGTAAACTCACTGAGCAGGCCCTCAATCCCTCTTTTACTGTGTCACTGTAACCCACTCCCTCTAGCATGTAAACTCACTGAGCAGGGCCCTCAATCCCTCTGTTACTGTGTTACTATACCCCACTCCCTCTAGCATGTAAACTCACTGAGCAGGGCCCTCAATCCCTCTGTTACTGTCACTATACCCCACTCCCTCTAACATGCAAACTCACAGAGCATGTCCCTCAATCCCTCTGTTACTGTGTCACTATACCCCACTCCCACTAGCATGTAAACTCACTGAGCAGGCCCTCAATCCCTCTGTTACTGTGTCACTGTAACCCACTCCCTCTAGCATTTAAACTCACTGAGCAGGGCCCTCAATCCCTCTGTTACTGTGTTACTATACCCCACTCCCTCTAGCATGTAAACTCACTGAGCAGGGCCCTCAATCCCTCTGTTACTGTTTCACTATACCCCACTCCCTCTAGCATGTAAACTCACTGAGCAGGGCCCTCAATCCCTCTGTTACTGTGTCACTATACACCACTCCCTCTAACATTTAAGCTCACTGAGCAGGGCCCTCAATCCCTCTGTTACTGTGTCACTATACCCCACTCCCTCTAACATGTAAACTCACTGAGCAGGGCGCTCAATCCCTTTGTTACTGTGTCACTATACCCCACTCCCTCTAACATGTAAACTCACCGAGCAGGGCCCTCAATCCCTCTATTACTGTGTCACTATACCCCACTCCCTCTAACATGTAAACTCACTGAGCAGGGCCCTCAATCCCTCTGTTACTGTGTCACTATACCCCACTCCCTCTAACATGTAAACTAACTGAGCAGGGCCCTCAATCCCTCTGTTACTGTGTCACTATACCCCACTCCCTCTAACATGTAAGCTCACTGAACAGGGCCCTCAATCCCTCTGTTACTGTGTCACTATACTCCACTCCCTCTAACATGTAAACTCACTGAGCAGGCCCTCAATCCCTCTGTTACTGTGTCACTATACCCCACTCCCTCTAACATGTAAACTAACTGAGCAGGGCCCTCAATCCCTCTGTTACTGTGTCACTATACCCCACTCCCTCTAACATGTAAGCTCACTGAGCAGGGCCCTCAATCCCTCTGTTACTGTGTCACTATACCCCACTCCCTCTAACATGCAAACTCACTGAGCAGGGCCCCCAACCCCTCTGTTACTGTGTAACTATACCCCACTCCCTCTAACATGTAAACTCACTGAGCAGGCCCTTAATCCCTCTGTTACTGTGTCACTATACCCGACTCCCTCTATCATGTAAACTCACCGAGCAGGGCCCTCAATCCCTCTGTTACTGTGTCACTACACCCCACTCCCTCTAGCATGTAAACTCACTGAGCAGGGCCCTCAATCCCTCTGTGTCACTATACCCCACTCCCTCTAACATGTAAGCTCACTGAACAGGGCCCTCAATCCCTCTGTTACTGTGTCACTATACTCCACTCCCTCTAAAATGTAAACTCACTGAGCAGGCCCTCAATCCCTCTGTTACTGTGTCACTATACCCCAATCCCTCTAGCATGTAAACTCACTGAGCAGGCCCTCAATCCCTCTGTTACTGTGTCACTGTACCCCAATCCCTCTAGCATGTAAGCTCACTGAGCAGGGCCTCAATCCCTCTGCTACTGTGTCACTATACCCCACTCCCTCTAACATGTAAACCCACTGAGCAGGGCCTCAATTTCTCTGTTACTGTGTCACTGTACCCCACTCCCTCTAACATGTAAACTCACTGAGCAGGCCCTTAATCCCTCTGTTACTGTGTCACTATACCCCACTCCCTCTAACATGTAAACTCACTGAGCAGGGCCCTCAATCCCTCTGTTACTGTGTCACTACACCCCACTCCCTCTAGCATGTAAACTCACTGAGCAGGGCCCTCAATCCCTCTGTGTCACTATACCCCACTCCCTCTAGCATGGAAACTCACTGAGCAGGGCCCTCAATCCCTCTGTTACTGTGTCACTATACCCCACTCCCTGTAGCATGTAACCTCACTGAGCATGTCCCTCAATCCCTCTGTTTCTGTGTCACTATACCCCACTCCCTCTAGCATGTAAACTCACTGAGCAGGGCCTCAATCCCTCTGTTACTGTGTCACTATACCCCACTCCCTCTAACATGTAAACTCACTGAGCATGGCCCTCAATCCCTCTGTTACGGTCACTATACCCCACTCCCTCTAACATGTAAACTCACTGAGCAGGGCCCTCAATCCCTCTGTTACTGTGTCACTATACCCCACTCCCTCTAACATGTAAACTCACTGAGCAGGGCCCTCAATCAATCTGTTACTGTGTCACTATACCCCACTCCCTCTAACATGTAAACTCACTGAGCAGGCCCTCAATCCCTCTGTTACTGTGTCACTATACCCCGCTCCCTCTAACATGTAAACTCACTGAGCAGGGCCCTCAATCCCTCTGTTACTGTGTCACTACACCCCACTCCCTCTAGCATGTAAACTCACTGAGCAGGGCCCTCAATCCCTCTGTGTCAATATACCCCACTCCCTCTAGCATGTAAACTCACTGAGCAGGGCCCTCAATCCCTCTGTTACTGTGTCACTATACCCCACTCCCTCTAGCATGTAACCTAACTGAGCACGGCCCTCAATCCCTCTGTTACTGTGTCACTATACCCCCCTCCCTCTAGCATGTAAACTCACTGAGCAGGGCCTCAATCCATCTGTTACTGTGTCACTATACCCCACTCCCTCTAACATGTAAACTCACTGAGCATGGCCCTCAATCCCTCTGTTACTGTCACTATACCCCACTCCCTCTAACATGTAAACTCACTGAGCAGGGCCCTCAATCCCTCTGTTACTGTGTCACTATACCCCACTCCCTCTAACATGTAAACTCACTGAGCAGGGCCCTCAATCAATCTGTTACTGTGTCACTATACCCCACTCCCTCTAACATGTAAACTCACTGAGCAGGCCCTCAATCCCTCTGTTACTGTGTCACTATACCCCGCTCCCTCGTACATGTAAACTCACTGAGCAGGGCCCTCAATCCCTCTGTTACTGTGTCACTATACCCCACTCCCTCTAACATGTAAACTCACTGAGCAGGGCCCCAATCCCTCTGTTACTGTGTCACTATACCCCACTCCCTCTAACATGTAAACTCACTGAGCAGGGCCCCAATCCCTCTGTTACTGTGTGACTATACCCCACTCCTTCTAACATGTAAACTCACTGAGCAGGGCCCTCAATCAATCTGTTACTGTGTCACTATACCCCACTCCCTCTAACATGTAAACTCACTGAGCAGGCCCTCAATCCCTCTGTTACTGTGTCACTATACCCTGCTCCCTCTAACATGTAAACTCACTGAGCATGTCCCTCAATCCCTCTGTTACTGTGTCACTATACCCCACTCCCTCTAGCATGTAAACTCACTGAGCAGGGCCTCAATCCCTCTGTTACTGTGTCACTATACCCCACTCCCTCTAACATGTAAACTCACTGAGCATGGCCCTCAATCCCTCTGTTACTGTCACTATACCCCACTCCCTCTAACATGTAAACTCACTGAGCAGGGCCCTCAATCCCTCTGTTACTGTGTCACTATACCCCACTCCCTCTAACATGTAAACTCACTGAGCAGGGCCCTCAATCAATCTGTTAATGTGTCACTATACCCCACTCCCTCTAACATGTAAACTCACTGAGCAGGCCCTCAATCCCTCTGTTACTGTGTCACTATACCCCGCTCCCTCTAACATGTAAACTCACTGAGCAGGGCCCTCAATCCCTCTGTTACTGTGTCACTACACCCCACTCCCTCTATCATGTAAACTCACTGAGCAGGGCCCTCAATCCCTCTGTGTCACTATACCCCACTCCCTCTAGCATGTAAACTCACTGAGCAGGGCCCTCAATCCCTCTGTTACTGTGTCACTATACCCCACTCCCTCTAGCATGTAACCTCACTGAGCATGGCCCTCATTCCCTCTGTTACTGTGTCACTATACCCCCCTCCCTCTAGCATGTATACTCACTGAGCAGGGCCTCAATCCATCTGCTACTGTGTCACTATACCCCACTCCCTCTAACATGTAAACTCACTGAGCATGGCCCTCAATCCCTCTGTTACTGTCACTATACCCCACTCCCTCTAACATGTAAACTCACTGAGCAGGGCCCTCAATCCCTCTGTTACTGTGTCACTATACCCCACTCCCTCTAACATGTAAACTCACTGAGCAGGGCCCTCAATCAATCTGTTACTGTGTCACTATACCCCACTCCCTCTAACATGTAAACTCACTGAGCAGGCCCTCAATCCCTCTGTTACTGTGTCACTATACCCCGCTCCCTCTTACATGTAAACTCACTGAGCAGGGCCCTCAATCCCTCTGTTACTGTGTCACTATACCCCACTCCCTCTAACATGTAAACTCACTGAGCAGGGCCCCAATCCCTCTGTTACTGTGTCACTATACCCCACTCCCTCTAACATGTAAACTCACTGAGCAGGGCCCTCAATCAATCTGTTACTGTGTCACTATACCCCACTCCCTCTAACATGTAAACTCACTGAGCAGGCCCTCAATCCCTCTGTTACTGTGTCACTATACCCTGCTCCCTCTAACATGTAAACTCACTGAGCAGGGCCCTCAATCCCTCTGTTACTGTCACTATACCCCACTCCCTCTGGCATGTAAACTCACTGAGCAGGGCCCTCAATCCCTCTGTTACTGTCACTATACCCCATTCCCTCTAACATGTAAACTCACTGAGCAGGGCCCTCAATCCCTCTGTTACTGTGTCACTATACCCCACTCCCTCTAACATGTAAACTCACTGAGCAGGGCCCTCAATCCCTCTGTTACTGTGTCACTATACCCCACTCCCTCTAACATGTAAACTCACTGAGCAGGGCCCTCAATCAATCTGTTACTGTGTCACTATACCCCACTCCCTCTAACATGTAAACTCACTGAGCAGGCCCTCAATCCCTCTGTTACTGTGTCACTATACCCCGCTCCCTCTTACATGTAAACTCACTGAGCAGGGCCCTCAATCCCTCTGTTACTGTGTCACTATACCCCACTCCCTCTAACATGTAAACTCACTGAGCAGGGCCCCAATCCCTCTGTTACTGTGTCACTATACCCCACTCCCTCTAACATGTAAACTCACTGAGCAGGGCCCTCAATCAATCTGTTACTGTGTCACTATACCCCACTCCCTCTAACATGTAAACTCACTGAGCAGGCCCTCAATCCCTCTGTTACTGTGTCACTATACCCTGCTCCCTCTAACATGTAAACTCACTGAGCAGGGCCCTCAATCCCTCTGTTACTGTCACTATACCCCACTCCCTCTGGCATGTAAACTCACTGAGCAGGCCCTCAATCCCTCTGTCACTATACCCCACTCCCACTAGCATGTAAACTCACTGAGCAGGCCCTCAATCCCTCTGTTACTGTGTCACTGTAACCCACTCCCTCTAACATGCAAACTCACTGAGCATGGCCCTCAATCCCTCTTTTACTGTGTCACTGTAACCCACTCCCTCTAGCATGTAAACTCACTGAGCAGGGCCCTCAATCCCTCTGTTACTGTGTTACTATACCCCACTCCCTCTAGCATGTAAACTCACTGAGCAGGCCCTCAATCCCTCTGTTACTGTGTCACTGTAACCCACTCCCTCTAACATGCAAACTCACTGAGCATGGCCCTCAATCCCTCTTTTACTGTGTCACTATACCCCACTCCCACTAGCATGTAAACTCACTGAGCAGGCCCTCAATCCCTCTGTTATTGTGTCACTGTAACCCACTCCCTCTAGCATTTAAACTCACTGAGCAGGGCCTCAATACCTCTGTTACTGTCACTATACCCCACTCCCTCTAACATGTAAACTCACTGAGCAGGGCGCTCAATCCCTTTGTTACTGTGTCACTATACCCCACTCCCTCTAACATGTAAACTCACCGAGCAGGGCCCTCAATCCCTCTGTTACTGTGTCACTATACCCCACTCCCTCTAACATGTAAACTCACTGAGCAGGGCCCTCAATCCCTCTGTTACTGTGTCACTATACCCCACTCCCTCTAACATGTAAACTAACTGAGCATGTCCCTCAATCCCTCTGTTTCTGTGTCACTATACCCCACTCCCTCTAGCATGTAAACTCACTGAGCAGGGCCTCAATCCCTCTGTTACTGTGTCACTATACCCCACTCCCTCTAACATGTAAACTCACTGAGCATGGCCCTCAATCCCTCTGTTACTGTCACTATACCCCACTCCCTCTAACATGTAAACTCACTGAGCAGGGCCCTCAATCCCTCTGTTACTGTGTCACTATACCCCACTCCCTCTAACATGTAAACTCACTGAGCAGGGCCCTCAATCAATCTGTTACTGTGTCACTATACCCCACTCCCTCTAACATGTAAACTCACTGAGCAGGCCCTCAATCCCTCTGTTACTGTGTCACTATACCCCGCTCCCTCTAACATGTAAACTCACTGAGCAGGGCCCTCAATCCCTCTGTTACTGTGTCACTACACCCCACTCCCTCTAGCATGTAAACTCACTGAGCAGGGCCCTCAATCCCTCTGTGTCAATATACCCCACTCCCTCTAGCATGTAAACTCACTGAGCAGGGCCCTCAATCCCTCTGTTACTGTGTCACTATACCCCACTCCCTCTAGCATGTAACCTCACTGAGCACGGCCCTCAATCCCTCTGTTACTGTGTCACTATACCCCCCTCCCTCTAGCATGTAAACTCACTGAGCAGGGCCTCAATCCGTCTGTTACTGTGTCACTATACCCCACTCCCTCTAACATGTAAACTCACTGAGCAGGGCCCCAATCCCTCTGTTACTGTGTCACTATACCCCACTCCCTCTAACATGTAAACTCACTGAGCAGGGCCCTCAATCCCTCTGTTACTGTGTCACTATACCCCACTCCCTCTAACATGTAAACTCACTGAGCAGGGCCCTCAATCAATCTGTTAATGTGTCACTATACCCCACTCCCTCTAACATGTAAACTCACTGAGCAGGCCCTCAATCCCTCTGTTACTGTGTCACTATACCCCGCTCCCTCTAACATGTAAACTCACTGAGCAGGGCCCTCAATCCCTCTGTTACTGTGTCACTACACCCCACTCCCTCTATCATGTAAACTCACTGAGCAGGGCCCTCAATCCCTCTGTGTCACTATACCCCACTCCCTCTAGCATGTAAACTCACTGAGCAGGGCCCTCAATCCCTCTGTTACTGTGTCACTATACCCCACTCCCTCTAACATGTAAACTCACTGAGCAGGCCCTCAATCCCTCTGTTACTGTGTCACTATACCCCGCTCCCTCTTACATGTAAACTCACTGAGCAGGGCCCTCAATCCCTCTGTTACTGTGTCACTATACCCCACTCCCTCTAACATGTAAACTCACTGAGCAGGGCCCCAATCCCTCTGTTACTGTGTCACTATACCCCACTCCCTCTAACATGTAAACTCACAGAGCAGGGCCCCAATCCCTCTGTTACTGTGTGACTATACCCCACTCCTTCTAACATGTAAACTCACTGAGCAGGGCCCTCAATCAATCTGTTACTGTGTCACTATACCCCACTCCCTCTAACATGTAAACTCACTGAGCAGGCCCTCAATCCCTCTGTTACTGTGTCACTATACCCTGCTCCCTCTAACATGTAAACTCACTGAGCATGTCCCTCAATCCCTCTGTTACTGTGTCACTATACCCCACTCCCTCTAGCATGTAAACTCACTGAGCAGGGCCTCAATCCCTCTGTTACTGTGTCACTATACCCCACTCCCTCTAACATGTAAACTCACTGAGCATGGCCCTCAATCCCTCTGTTACTGTCACTATACCCCACTCCCTCTAACATGTAAACTCACTGAGCAGGGCCCTCAATCCCTCTGTTACTGTGTCACTATACCCCACTCCCTCTAACATGTAAACTCACTGAGCAGGGCCCTCAATCAATCTGTTAATGTGTCACTATACCCCACTCCCTCTAACATGTAAACTCACTGAGCAGGCCCTCAATCCCTCTGTTACTGTGTCACTATACCCCGCTCCCTCTAACATGTAAACTCACTGAGCAGGGCCCTCAATCCCTCTGTTACTGTGTCACTACACCCCACTCCCTCTATCATGTAAACTCACTGAGCAGGGCCCTCAATCCCTCTGTGTCACTATACCCCACTCCCTCTAGCATGTAAACTCACTGAGCAGGGCCCTCAATCCCTCTGTTACTGTGTCACTATACCCCACTCCCTCTAGCATGTAACCTCACTGAGCATGGCCCTCATTCCCTCTGTTACTGTGTCACTATACCCCCCTCCCTCTAGCATGTATACTCACTGAGCAGGGCCTCAATCCATCTGCTACTGTGTCACTATACCCCACTCCCTCTAACATGTAAACTCACTGAGCATGGCCCTCAATCCCTCTGTTACTGTCACTATACCCCACTCCCTCTAACATGTAAACTCACTGAGCAGGGCCCTCAATCCCTCTGTTACTGTGTCACTATACCCCACTCCCTCTAACATGTAAACTCACTGAGCAGGGCCCTCAATCAATCTGTTACTGTGTCACTATACCCCACTCCCTCTAACATGTAAACTCACTGAGCAGGCCCTCAATCCCTCTGTTACTGTGTCACTATACCCCGCTCCCTCTTACATGTAAACTCACTGAGCAGGGCCCTCAATCCCTCTGTTACTGTGTCACTATACCCCACTCCCTCTAACATGTAAACTCACTGAGCAGGGCCCCAATCCCTCTGTTACTGTGTCACTATACCCCACTCCCTCTAACATGTAAACTCACTGAGCAGGGCCCTCAATCAATCTGTTACTGTGTCACTATACCCCACTCCCTCTAACATGTAAACTCACTGAGCAGGCCCTCAATCCCTCTGTTACTGTGTCACTATACCCTGCTCCCTCTAACATGTAAACTCACTGAGCAGGGCCCTCAATCCCTCTGTTACTGTCACTATACCCCACTCCCTCTGGCATGCAAACTCACTGAGCAGGGCCCTCAATCCCTCTGTTACTGTCACTATACCCCATTCCCTCTAGCATGTATACTCACTGAGCAGGCCCTCAATCCCTCTGTCACTATACCCCACTCCCACTAGCATGTAAACTCACTGAGCAGGCCCTCAATCCCTCTTTTACTGTGTCACTGTAACCCACTCCCTCTAGCATGTAAACTCACTGAGCAGGGCCCTCAATCCCTCTGTTACTGTGTTACTATACCCCACTCCCTCTAGCATGTAAACTCACTGAGCAGGCCCTCAATCCCTCTGTTACTGTGTCACTGTAACCCACTCCCTCTAACATGCAAACTCACTGAGCATGGCCCTCAATCCTTCTGTTACTGTGTCACTATACCCCACTCCCACTAGCATGTAAACTCACTGAGCAGGCCCTCAATCCCTCTGTTATTGTGTCACTTTAACCCACTCCCTCTAGCATTTAAACTCACTGAGCAGGGCCTCAATACCTCTGTTACTGTCACTATACCCCACTCCCTCTAACATGTAAACTCATTGAGCAGGGCCCTCAATCCCTCTGTTACTGTGTCACTATACCCCACTCCCTCTAACATGTAAGCTCACTGAGCAGGGCCCTCAATCCCTCTGTTACTGTGTCACTATACCCCACTCCCTCTAACATGTAAACTCACTGAGCAGGGCGCTCAATCCCTTTGTTACTGTGTCACTATAACCCACTCCTTCTAACATGTAAGCTTACTGAGCAGGGTCCTCAACCCCTCTGTTACCTTGTCACTATACCCCACTCCCTCTAACATGTAAACTCACCGAGCAGGGCCCTCAATCCCTCTGTTACTGTGTCACTATACCCCACTCCCTCTAACATGTAAACTCACTGAGCAGGGCCCTCAATCCCTCTGTTAATGTGTCACTATACCCCACTCCCTCTAACATGTAAACTCACCGAGTATGGCCCTCAATCCCTCTGTTACTGTGTCACCATACCCCACTCCCTCTAACATGTAAACTCGCTGAGCAGGACCCTCAATTACCCTGTTACTGTGTCACTATACCCCACTCTCTCTAACATGTAAACTCACCGAGCAGGGCCCTCAATCCCTCTGTTACTGTGTCACTATACCCCACTCCCTCTAACATGTAAACTCACTGAGCAGGGCCCTCAATCCCTCTGTTACTGTGTCACTATACCCCACTCCCTCTAACATGTAAACTAACTGAGCAGGGCCCTCAATCCCTCTGTTACTGTGTCACTATACCCCACTCCCTCTAACATGTAAGCTCACTGAACAGGGCTCTCAATCCCTCTGTTACTGTGTCACTATACTCCACTCCCTCTAACATGTAAACTCACTGAGCAGGCCCTCAACCCCTCTGTTACTGTGTCACTATACCCCACTCCCACTAGCATGTAAACTCACTGAGCAGGCCCTCAATCCCTCTGTTATTGTGTCACTGTAACCCACTCCCTCTAGCATTTAAACTCACTGAGCAGGGCCTCAATACCTCTGTTACTGTCACTATACCCCACTCCCTCTAACATGTAAACTCATTGAGCAGGGCCCTCAATCCCTCTGTTACTGTGTCACTATACCCCACTCCCTCTAACATGTAAGCTCACTGAGCAGGGCCCTCAATCCCTCTGTTACTGTGTCACTATACCCCACTCCCTCTAACATGTAAACTCACTGAGCAGGGCGCTCAATCCCTTTGTTACTGTGTCACTATAACCCACTCCTTCTAACATGTAAGCTTACTGAGCAGGGTCCTCAACCCCTCTGTTACCTTGTCACTATACCCCACTCCCTCTAACATGTAAACTCACCGAGCAGGGCCCTCAATCCCTCTGTTACTGTGTCACTATACCCCACTCCCTCTAACATGTAAACTCACTGAGCAGGGCCCTCAATCCCTCTGTTAATGTGTCACTATACCCCACTCCCTCTAACATGTAAACTCACCGAGTATGGCCCTCAATCCCTCTGTTACTGTGTCACCATACCCCACTCCCTCTAACATGTAAACTCGCTGAGCAGGACCCTCAATTACCCTGTTACTGTGTCACTATACCCCACTCTCTCTAACATGTAAACTCACCGAGCAGGGCCCTCAATCCCTCTGTTACTGTGTCACTATACCCCACTCCCTCTAACATGTAAACTCACTGAGCAGGGCCCTCAATCCCTCTGTTACTGTGTCACTATACCCCACTCCCTCTAACATGTAAACTAACTGAGCAGGGCCCTCAATCCCTCTGTTACTGTGTCACTATACCCCACTCCCTCTAACATGTAAGCTCACTGAACAGGGCTCTCAATCCCTCTGTTACTGTGTCACTATACTCCACTCCCTCTAACATGTAAACTCACTGAGCAGGCCCTCAACCCCTCTGTTACTGTGTCACTATACCCCACTCCCTCTAACATGTAAACTAACTGAGCAGGGCCCTCAATCCCTCTGTTACTGTGTCACTATACCCCACTCCCTCTAACATGTAAGCTCACTGAGCAGGGCCCTCAACCCCTCTGTTACTGTGTCACTATACCCCACTCCCTCTAACATGCAACCTCGCTGAGCAGGGCCCCCAACCCCTCTGTTACTGTGTCACTATACCCCACTCCCTCTAACATTTAAACTCACTGAGCAGGCCCTTAATCCCTCTGTTACTGTGTCACTATACCCCACTCCCTCTAACATGTAAACTTACTGAGCAGGGCCCTCAAACCCTCTGTTACTGTGTCACTACACCCCACTCCCTCTAGCATGTAAACTCACTGAGCAGGGCCCTCAATCCCTCTGTGTCACTATACTCCACTCCCTCTAACATGTAAACTAACTGAGCAGGCCCTCAATGCCTCTGTTACTGTGTCACTATACCCCAATCCCTCTAGCATGTAAACTCACTGAGCAGGCCCTCAATCCCTCTGTTACTGTGTCACTGTAACCCAATCCCTCTAGCATGTAAGTTCACTGAGCAGGGCCTCAATCCCTCTGTTACTGTGTCACTATACCCCACTCCCTCTAACATGTAAACTCACTGAGCAGGGCCTCAATCCCTCTGTTACTGTGTCACTGTACCCCCACTCCCTCTAACATGTAAACTCACTGAGCAGGTCCTTAATCCCTCTGTTACTGTGTCACTATACCCCACTCCCTCTAACATGTAAACTCACTGAGCAGGGCCCTCAATCCCTCTGTTACTGTGTCACTACACCCCACTCCCTCTAGCATGTAAACTCACTGAGCAGGGCCCTCAATCCCTCTGTGTCACTATACCCCACTCCCTCTAGCATGTAAACTCACTGAGCAGGGCCCTCAATCCCTCTGTTACTGTGTCACTATACCCCACTCCCTCTAGCATGTAACCTCACTGAGCAGGGCCCTCAATCCCTCTGTTACTGTGTCACTATACCCCACTCCCTCTAGCATGTAAACTCACTGAGCAGGGCCTCAATCCCTCTGTTACTGTGTCACTATACCCCACTCCCTCTAACATGTAAACTCACTGAGCAGGGCCCTCAATCCCTCTGTTACTGTGTCACTATACCCCACTCCCTCTAGCATGTAAACTCACTGAGCAGGGCCTCAATCCCTCTGTTACTGTGTCACTATACCCCGCTCCCTCTAACATGTAAACTCACTGAGCAGGGCCCTCAATCCCTCTGTTACTGTGTCACTACACCCCACTCCCTCTAGCATGTAAACTCACTGAGCAGGGCCCTCAATCCCTCTGTTACTGTGTCACTATACCCCACTCCCTCTAGCATGTAACCTCACTGAGCATGGCCCTCAATCCCTCTGTTACTGTGTCACTATACCCCCCTCCCTCTAGCATGTAAACTCACTGAGCAGGGCCTCAATCCATCTGCTACTGTGTCACTATACCCCACTCCCTCTAACATGTAAACTCACTGAGCATGGCCCTCAATCCCTCTGTTACTGTCACTATACCCCACTCCCTCTAACATGTAAACTCACTGAGCAGGGCCCTCAATCCCTCTGTTACTGTGTCACTATACCCCACTCCCTCTAACATGTAAACTCACTGAGCAGGGCCCTCAATCAATCTGTTACTGTGTCACTATACCCCACTCCCTCTAACATGTAAACTCACTGAGCAGGCCCTCAATCCCTCTGTTACTGTGTCACTATACCCCGCTCCCTCTAACATGTAAACTCACTGAGCAGGGCCCTCAATCAATCTGTTACTGTGTCACTATACCCCACTCCCTCTAACATGTAAACTCACTGAGCATGGCCCTCAATCCCTCTGTTACTGTCACTATACCCCACTCCCTCTAACATGTAAACTCACTGAGCAGGGCCCTCAATCCCTCTGTTACTGTGTCACTATACCCCACTCCCTCTAACATGTAAACTCACTGAGCAGGGCCCTCAATCAATCTGTTACTGTGTCACTATACCCCACTCCCTCTAACATGTAAACTCACTGAGCAGGCCCTCAATCCCTCTGTTACTGTGTCACTATACCCCGCTCCCTCTAACATGTAAACTCACTGAGCAGGGCCCTCAATCAATCTGTTACTGTGTCACTATACCCCACTCCCTCTAACATGTAAACTCACTGAGCATGGCCCTCAATCCCTCTGTTACTGTCACTATACCCCACTCCCTCTAACATGTAAACTCACTGAGCAGGGCCCTCAATCCCTCTGTTACTGTGTCACTATACCCCACTCCCTCTAACATGTAAACTCACTGAGCAGGGCCCTCAATCAATCTGTTACTGTGTCACTATACCCCACTCCCTCTAACATGTAAACTCACTGAGCAGGCCCTCAATCCCTCTGTTACTGTGTCACTATACCCCGCTCCCTCTTACATGTAAACTCACTGAGCAGGGCCCTCAATCCCTCTGTTACTGTGTCACTATACCCCACTCCCTCTAACATGTAAACTCACTGAGCAGGGCCCAAATCCCTCTGTTACTGTGTCACTATACCCCACTCCCTCTAACATGTAAACTCACTGAGCAGGGCCCTCAATCAATCTGTTACTGTGTCACTATACCCCACTCCCTCTAACATGTAAACTCACTGAGCAGGCCCTCAATCCCTCTGTTACTGTGTCACTATACCCTGCTCCCTCTAACATGTAAACTCACTGAGCAGGGCCCTCAATCCCTCTGTTACTGTCACTATACCCCACTCCCTCTGGCATGCAAACTCACTGAGCAGGGCCCTCAATCCCTCTGTTACTGTCACTATACCCCATTCCCTCTAGCATGTATACTCACTGAGCAGGCCCTCAATCCCTCTGTCACTATACCCCACTCCCACTAGCATGTAAACTCACTGAGCAGGCCCTCAATCCCTCTTTTACTGTGTCACTGTAACCCACTCCCTCTAGCATGTAAACTCACTGAGCAGGGCCCTCAATCCCTCTGTTACTGTGTTACTATACCCCACTCCCTCTAGCATGTAAACTCACTGAGCAGGCCCTCAATCCCTCTGTTACTGTGTCACTGTAACCCACTCCCTCTAACATGCAAACTCACTGAGCATGGCCCTCAATCCTTCTGTTACTGTGTCACTATACCCCACTCCCACTAGCATGTAAACTCACTGAGCAGGGCCTCAATACCTCTGTTACTGTCACTATACCCCACTCCCTCTAACATGTAAACTCATTGAGCAGGGCCCTCAATCCCTCTGTTACTGTGTCACTATACCCCACTCCCTCTAACATGTAAGCTCACTGAGCAGGGCCCTCAATCCCTCTGTTACTGTGTCACTATACCCCACTCCCTCTAACATGTAAACTCACTGAGCAGGGCGCTCAATCCCTTTGTTACTGTGTCACTATAACCCACTCCTTCTAACATGTAAGCTTACTGAGCAGGGTCCTCAACCCCTCTGTTACCTTGTCACTATACCCCACTCCCTCTAACATGTAAACTCACCGAGCAGGGCCCTCAATCCCTCTGTTACTGTGTCACTATACCCCACTCCCTCTAACATGTAAACTCACTGAGCAGGGCCCTCAATCCCTCTGTTAATGTGTCACTATACCCCACTCCCTCTAACATGTAAACTCACCGAGTATGGCCCTCAATCCCTCTGTTACTGTGTCACCATACCCCACTCCCTCTAACATGTAAACTCGCTGAGCAGGACCCTCAATTACCCTGTTACTGTGTCACTATACCCCACTCTCTCTAACATGTAAACTCACCGAGCAGGGCCCTCAATCCCTCTGTTACTGTGTCACTATACCCCACTCCCTCTAACATGTAAACTCACTGAGCAGGGCCCTCAATCCCTCTGTTACTGTGTCACTATACCCCACTCCCTCTAACATGTAAACTAACTGAGCAGGGCCCTCAATCCCTCTGTTACTGTGTCACTATACCCCACTCCCTCTAACATGTAAGCTCACTGAACAGGGCTCTCAATCCCTCTGTTACTGTGTCACTATACTCCACTCCCTCTAACATGTAAACTCACTGAGCAGGCCCTCAACCCCTCTGTTACTGTGTCACTATACCCCACTCCCACTAGCATGTAAACTCACTGAGCAGGCCCTCAATCCCTCTGTTATTGTGTCACTGTAACCCACTCCCTCTAGCATTTAAACTCACTGAGCAGGGCCTCAATACCTCTGTTACTGTCACTATACCCCACTCCCTCTAACATGTAAACTCATTGAGCAGGGCCCTCAATCCCTCTGTTACTGTGTCACTATACCCCACTCCCTCTAACATGTAAGCTCACTGAGCAGGGCCCTCAATCCCTCTGTTACTGTGTCACTATACCCCACTCCCTCTAACATGTAAACTCACTGAGCAGGGCGCTCAATCCCTTTGTTACTGTGTCACTATAACCCACTCCTTCTAACATGTAAGCTTACTGAGCAGGGTCCTCAACCCCTCTGTTACCTTGTCACTATACCCCACTCCCTCTAACATGTAAACTCACCGAGCAGGGCCCTCAATCCCTCTGTTACTGTGTCACTATACCCCACTCCCTCTAACATGTAAACTCACTGAGCAGGGCCCTCAATCCCTCTGTTAATGTGTCACTATACCCCACTCCCTCTAACATGTAAACTCACCGAGTATGGCCCTCAATCCCTCTGTTACTGTGTCACCATACCCCACTCCCTCTAACATGTAAACTCGCTGAGCAGGACCCTCAATTACCCTGTTACTGTGTCACTATACCCCACTCTCTCTAACATGTAAACTCACCGAGCAGGGCCCTCAATCCCTCTGTTACTGTGTCACTATACCCCACTCCCTCTAACATGTAAACTCACTGAGCAGGGCCCTCAATCCCTCTGTTACTGTGTCACTATACCCCACTCCCTCTAACATGTAAACTAACTGAGCAGGGCCCTCAATCCCTCTGTTACTGTGTCACTATACCCCACTCCCTCTAACATGTAAGCTCACTGAACAGGGCTCTCAATCCCTCTGTTACTGTGTCACTATACTCCACTCCCTCTAACATGTAAACTCACTGAGCAGGCCCTCAACCCCTCTGTTACTGTGTCACTATACCCCACTCCCTCTAACATGTAAACTAACTGAGCAGGGCCCTCAATCCCTCTGTTACTGTGTCACTATACCCCACTCCCTCTAACATGTAAGCTCACTGAGCAGGGCCCTCAACCCCTCTGTTACTGTGTCACTATACCCCACTCCCTCTAACATGCAACCTCGCTGAGCAGGGCCCCCAACCCCTCTGTTACTGTGTCACTATACCCCACTCCCTCTAACATTTAAACTCACTGAGCAGGCCCTTAATCCCTCTGTTACTGTGTCACTATACCCCACTCCCTCTAACATGTAAACTTACTGAGCAGGGCCCTCAAACCCTCTGTTACTGTGTCACTACACCCCACTCCCTCTAGCATGTAAACTCACTGAGCAGGGCCCTCAATCCCTCTGTGTCACTATACTCCACTCCCTCTAACATGTAAACTAACTGAGCAGGCCCTCAATGCCTCTGTTACTGTGTCACTATACCCCAATCCCTCTAGCATGTAAACTCACTGAGCAGGCCCTCAATCCCTCTGTTACTGTGTCACTGTACCCCAATCCCTCTAGCATGTAAGTTCACTGAGCAGGGCCTCAATCCCTCTGTTACTGTGTCACTATACCCCACTCCCTCTAACATGTAAACTCACTGAGCAGGGCCTCAATCCCTCTGTTACTGTGTCACTGTACCCCCACTCCCTCTAACATGTAAACTCACTGAGCAGGTCCTTAATCCCTCTGTTACTGTGTCACTATACCCCACTCCCTCTAACATGTAAACTCACTGAGCAGGGCCCTCAATCCCTCTGTTACTGTGTCACTACACCCCACTCCCTCTAGCATGTAAACTCACTGAGCAGGGCCCTCAATCCCTCTGTGTCACTATACCCCACTCCCTCTAGCATGTAAACTCACTGAGCAGGGCCCTCAATCCCTCTGTTACTGTGTCACTATACCCCACTCCCTCTAGCATGTAACCTCACTGAGCAGGGCCCTCAATCCCTCTGTTACTGTGTCACTATACCCCACTCCCTCTAGCATGTAAACTCACTGAGCAGGGCCTCAATCCCTCTGTTACTGTGTCACTATACCCCACGCCCTCTAACATGTAAACTCACTGAGCAGGGCCCTCAATCCCTCTGTTACTGTGTCACTATACCCCACTCCCTCTAGCATGTAAACTCACTGAGCAGGGCCTCAATCCCTCTGTTACTGTGTCACTATACCCCGCTCCCTCTAACATGTAAACTCACTGAGCAGGGCCCTCAATCCCTCTGTTACTGTGTCACTACACCCCACTCCCTCTAGCATGTAAACTCACTGAGCAGGGCCCTCAATCCCTCTGTGTCACTATACCCCACTCCCTCTAGCATGTAAACTCACTGAGCAGGGCCCTCAATCCCTCTGTTACTGTGTCACTATACCCCACTCCCTCTAGCATGTAACCTCACTGAGCATGGCCCTCAATCCCTCTGTTACTGTGTCACTATACCCCCCTCCCTCTAGCATGTAAACTCACTGAGCAGGGCCTCAATCCATCTGCTACTGTGTCACTATACCCCACTCCCTCTAACATGTAAACTCACTGAGCATGGCCCTCAATCCCTCTGTTACTGTCACTATACCCCACTCCCTCTAACATGTAAACTCACTGAGCAGGGCCCTCAATCCCTCTGTTACTGTGTCACTATACCCCACTCCCTCTAACATGTAAACTCACTGAGCAGGGCCCTCAATCAATCTGTTACTGTGTCACTATACCCCACTCCCTCTAACATGTAAACTCACTGAGCAGGCCCTCAATCCCTCTGTTACTGTGTCACTATACCCCGCTCCCTCTTACATGTAAACTCACTGAGCAGGGCCCTCAATCCCTCTGTTACTGTGTCACTATACCCCACTCCCTCTAACATGTAAACTCACTGAGCAGGGCCCCAATCCCTCTGTTACTGTGTCACTATACCCCACTCCCTCTAACATGTAAACTCACTGAGCAGGGCCCTCAATCAATCTGTTACTGTGTCACTATACCCCACTCCCTCTAACATGTAAACTCACTGAGCAGGCCCTCAATCCCTCTGTTACTGTGTCACTATACCCTGCTCCCTCTAACATGTAAACTCACTGAGCAGGGCCCTCAATCCCTCTGTTACTGTCACTATACCCCACTCCCTCTGGCATGTAAACTCACTGAGCAGGGCCCTCCCCTCTGTTACTGTCACTATACCCCATTCCCTCTAGCATGTATACTCACTGAGCAGGCCCTCAATCCCTCTGTCACTATACCCCACTCCCACTAGCATGTAAACTCACTGAGCAGGCCCTCAATCCCTCTTTTACTGTGTCACTGTAACCCACTCCCTCTAGCATGTAAACTCACTGAGCAGGGCCCTCAATCCCTCTGTTACTGTGTTACTATACCCCACTCCCTCTAGCATGTAAACTCACTGAGCAGGCCCTCAATCCCTCTGTTACTGTGTCACTGTAACCCACTCCCTCTAACATGCAAACTCACTGAGCATGGCCCTCAATCCCTCTGTTACTGTGTCACTATACCCCACTCCCACTAGCATGTAAACTCACTGAGCAGGGCCCTCAATCCCTCTGTTACTATACCCCACTCCCACTAGCATGTAAACTCACTGAGCAGACCCTCAATCCCTCTGTTACTGTGTCACTATACCCCACTCCCACTACCATGTAAACTCACTGAGCAGGCCCTCAATCCCTCTGTTACTGTGTCACTGTAACCCACTCCCTCTAGCATTTAAACTCACTGAGCAGGGCCTCAATACCTCTGTTACTGTCACTATACCCCACTCCCTCTAACATGTAAACTCATTGAGCAGGGCCCTCAATCCCTCTGTTACTGTGTCACTATACCCCACTCCCTCTAACATGTAAGCTCACTGAGCAGGGCCCTCAATCCCTCTGTTACTGTGTCACTATACCCCACTCCCTCTAACATGTAAACTCACTGAGCAGGCGCTCAATCCCTTTGTTACTGTGTCACTATAACCCACTCCTTCTAACATGTAAGCTTACTGAGCAGGGTCCTCAACCCCTCTGTTACCTTGTCACTATACCCCACTCCCTCTAACATGTAAACTCACCGAGCAGGGCCCTCAATCCCTCTGTTACTGTGTCACTATACCCCACTCCCTCTAACATGTAAACTCACTGAGCAGGGCCCTCAATCCCTCTGTTAATGTGTCACTATACCCCACTCCCTCTAACATGTAAACTCACCGAGTATGGCCCTCAATCCCTCTGTTACTGTGTCACCATACCCCACTCCCTCTAACATGTAAACTCGCTGAGCAGGACCCTCAATTACCCTGTTACTGTGTCACTATACCCCACTCTCTCTAACATGTAAACTCACCGAGCAGGGCCCTCAATCCCTATGTTACTGTGTCACTATACCCCACTCCCTCTAACATGTAAACTCACTGAGCAGGGCCCTCAATCCCTCTGTTACTGTGTCACTATACCCCACTCCCTCTAACATGTAAACTAACTGAGCAGGGCCCTCAATCCCTCTGTTACTGTGTCACTATACCCCACTCCCTCTAACATGTAAGCTCACTGAACAGGGCTCTCAATCCCTCTGTTACTGTGTCACTATACTCCACTCCCTCTAACATGTAAACTCACTGAGCAGGCCCTCAACCCCTATGTTACTGTGTCACTATACCCCACTCCCTCTAACATGTAAACTAACTGAGCAGGGCCCTCAATCCCTCTGTTACTGTGTCACTATACCCCACTCCCTCTAACATGTAAGCTCACTGAGCAGGGCCCTCAATCCCTCTGTTACTGTGTCACTATACCCCACTCCCTCTAACATGCAAACTCGCTGAGCAGGGCCCCCAACCCCTCTGTTACTGTGTCACTATACCCCACTCCCTCTAACATTTAAACTCACTGAGCAGGCCCTTAATCCCTCAGTTACTGTGTCACTATACCCCACTCCCTCTAACATGTAAACTTACTGAGCAGGGCCCTCAAACCCTCTGTTACTGTGTCACTACACCCCACTCCCTCTAGCATGTAAACTCACTGAGCAGGGCCCTCAATCCCTCTGTGTCACTATACCCCACTCCCTCTAACATGTAAGCTCACTGAACATGGCCCTCAATCCCTCTGTTACTGTGTCACTATACTCCACTCCCTCTAACATGTAAACTAACTGAGCAGTCCCTCAATGCCTCTGTTACTGTGTCACTATACCCCAATCCCTCTAGCATGTAAACTCACTGAGCAGGCCCTCAATCCCTCTGTTACTGTGTCACTGTACCCCAATCCCTCTAGCATGTAAGCTCACTGAGCAGGGCCTCAATCCCTCTGTTACTGTGTCACTATACCCCACTCCCTCTAACATGTAAACTCACTGAGCAGGGCCTCAATCCCTCTGTTACTGTGTCACTGTACCCCACTCCCTCTAACATGTAAACTCACTGAGCAGGTCCTTAATCCCTCTGTTACTGTGTCACTATACCCCACTCCCTCTAACATGTAAACTCACTGAGCAGGGCCCTCAATCCCTCTGTTACTGTGTCACTACACCCCACTCCCTCTAGCATGTAAACTCACTGAGCAGGGCCCTCAATCCCTCTGTGTCACTATACCCCACTCCCTCTAGCATGTAAACTCACTGAGCAGGGCCCTCAATCCCTCTGTTATTGTGTCACTATACCCCACTCCCTCTAGCATGTAACCTCACTGAGCAGGGCCCTCAATCCCTCTGTTACTGTGTCACTATACCCCACTCCCTCTAGCATGTAAACTCACTGAGCAGGGCCTCAATCCCTCTGTTACTGTGTCACTATACCCCACTCCCTCTAACATGTAAACTCACTGAGCATGGCCCTCAATCCCTCTGTTACTGTCACTATACCCCACTCCCTCTAACATGTAAACTCACTGAGCAGGGCCCTCAATCCCTCTGTTACTGTGTCACTATACCCCACTCCCTCTAACATGTAAACTCACTGAGCAGGGCCCTCAATCAATCTGTTACTGTGTCACTATACCCCACTCCCTCTAACATGTAAACTCACTGAGCTGGCCCTCAATCCCTCTGTTACTGTGTCACTATACCCCGCTCCCTCTAACATGTAAACTCACTGAGCAGGGCCCTCAATCCCTCTGTTACTGTGTCACTACACCCCACTCCCTCTAGCATGTAAACTCACTGAGCAGGGCCCTCAATCCCTCTGTGTCACTATACCCCACTCCCTCTAGCATGTAAACTCACTGAGCAGGGCCCTCAATCCCTCTGTTACTGTGTCACTATACCCCACTCCCTCTAGCATGTAACCTCACTGAGCAGGGCCCTCAATCCCTCTGTTACTGTGTCACTATACCCCACTCCCTCTAGCATGTAAACTCACTGAGCAGGGCCTCAATCCCTCTGTTACTGTGTCACTATACCCCACTCCCTCTAACATGTAAACTCACTGAGCATGGCCCTCAATCCCTCTGTTACTGTCACTATACCCCACTCCCTCTAACATGTAAACTCATTGAGCAGGGCTCTCAATCCTTCTGTTACTGTGTCACTATACCCCACTCCCTCTAACATGTAAGCTCACTGAGCAGGGCCCTCAATCCCTCTGTTACTGTGTCACTATACCCCACTCCCTCTAACATGTAAACTCACTGAGCAGGGCCTCATTACCTCTTTTACTGTCACTATACCCCACTCCCTCTAGCATGTAAACTCACTGAGCAGGGCCCTCAATCCCTCTGTTACTGTGTCACTATAACCCACTCCTTCTAACATGTAAGCTTACTGAGCAGGGTCCTCAACCCCTCTGTTACTGTGTCACTATACCCCACTCCCTCTAACATGTAAACTCACCGAGCAGGGCCCTCAATCCCTCTGTTACTGTGTCACTATACCCCACTCCCTCTAACATGTAAACTCACTGAGCAGGGCCCTCAATCCCTCTGTTACTGTGTCACTATACCCCACTCCCTCTAACATGTAAACTCACTGAGCAGGGCCCCCAATCAATCTGTTACTGTGTCACTATACCCCACTCCCTCTAACATGTAAACTCACTGAGCAAGCCCTCAACCCCTCTGTTACTGTCACTATACCCCACTCCCTCTGGCATGTATACTCACTGAGCAGGCCCTCAATCCCTCTGTCACTATACCCCACTCCCACTAGCATGTAAACTCACTGAGCAGGCCCTCAATCCCTCTTTTACTGTGTCACTGTAACCCACTCCCTCTAGAATGTAAACTCACTGAGCAGGGCCCTCAATCCCTCTGTTACTGTGTTACTATACCCCACTCCCTCTAGCATGTAAACTCACTGAGCAGGGCCCTCAATCCCTCTGTTACTGTCACTATACCCCACTCCCTCTAACATGCAAACTCACTGAGCATGGCCCTCAATCCCTCTGTTACTGTGTCACTATACCCCACTCCCACTAGCATGTAAACTCACTGAGCAGGCCCTCAATCCCTCTGTTACTGTGTCACTGTAACCCACTCCCTCTAGCATTTAAACTCACTGAGCAGGGCCCTCAATCCCTCTGTTACTGTGTCACTATACCCCACTCCCTCTAGCATGTAAACTCACTGAGCAGGGCCCTCAATCCCTCTGTTACTGTGTCACTATACACCACTCCCTCTAACATTTAAGCTCACTGAGCAGGGCCCTCAATCCCTCTGTTACTGTCACTATACCCCACTCCCTCTAACATGTAAACTCACTGAGCAGGGCCTCAATACCTCTGTTACTGTCACTATACCCCACTCCCTCTAACATGTAAACTCATTGAGCAGGGCCCTCAATCCCTCTGTTACTGTGTCACTATACCCCACTCCCTCTAACATGTAAGCTCACTGAGCAGGGCCCTCAATCCCTCTGTTACTGTGTCACTATACCCCACTCCCTCTAACATGTAAACTCACTGAGCAGGTCGCTCAATCCCTTTGTTACTGTGTCACTATAACCCACTCCTTCTAACATGTAAGCTTACTGAGCAGGGTCCTCAACCCCTCTGTTACTGTGTCACTATACCCCACTCCCTCTAACATGTAAACTCACCGAGCAGGGCCCTCAATCCCTCTGTTACTGTGTCACTATACCCCACTCCCTCTAACATGTAAACTCACTGAGCAGGGCCCTCAATCCCTCTGTTACTGTGTCACTATACCCCACTCCCTCTAACATGTAAACTCACCGAGCATGGCCCTCAATCCCTCTGTTACTGTGTCTCTATACCCCACTCCCTCTAACATGTTAACTCGCTGAGCAGGACCCTCAATCACCCTGTTACTGTGTCACTATACCCCACTCTCTCTAACATGTAAACTCACCGAGCAGGGCCCTCAATCCCTCTGTTACTGTGTCACCATACCCCACTCCCTCTAACATGTAAACTCACTGAGCAGGGCCCTCAATCCCTCTGTTACTGTGTCACTATACCCCACTCCCTCTAACATGTAAACTAACTGAGCAGGGCCCTCAATCCCTCTGTTACTGTGTCACTATACCCCACTCCCTCTAACATGTAAGCTCACTGAACAGGGCCCTCAATCCCTCTGTTACTGTGTCACTATACTCCACTCCCTCTAACATGTAAACTCACTGAGCAGGCCCTCAATCCCTCTGTTACTGTGTCACTATACCCCACTCCCTCTAACATGTAAACTAACTGAGCAGGGCCCTCAATCCCTTTGTTACTGTGTCACTATAACCCACTCCTTCTAACATGTAAGCTTACTGAGCAGGGTCCTCAACCCCTCTGTTACTGTGTCACTATACCCCACTCCCTCTAACATGTAAACTCACCGAGCAGGGCCCTCAATCCCTCTGTTACTGTGTCACTATACCCCACTCCCTCTAACATGTAAACTCACTGAGCAGGGCCCTCAATCCCTCTGTTACTGTGTCACTATACCCCACTCCCTCTAACATGTAAACTCACCGAGCATGGCCCTCAATCCCTCTGTTAGGTGTCTCTATACCCCACTCCCTCTAACATGTTAACTCGCTGAGCAGGACCCTCAATCACCCTGTTACTGTGTCACTATACCCCACTCTCTCTAACATGTAAACTCACCGAGCAGGGCCCTCAATCCCTCTGTTACTGTGTCACCATACCCCACTCCCTCTAACATGTAAACTCACTGAGCAGGGCCCTCAATCCCTCTGTTACTGTGTCACTATACCCCACTCCCTCTAACATGTAAACTAACTGAGCAGGGCCCTCAATCCCTCTGTTACTGTGTCACTATACCCCACTCCCTCTAACATGTAAGCTCACTGAACAGGGCCCTCAATCCCTCTGTTACTGTGTCACTATACTCCACTCCCTCTAACATGTAAACTCACTGAGCAGGCCCTCAATCCCTCTGTTACTGTGTCACTATACCCCACTCCCTCTAACATGTAAACTAACTGAGCAGGGCCATCAATCCCTCTGTTACTGTGTCACTATACCCCACTCCCTCTAAAATGTAAGCTCACGGAGCAGGGCCCCCAACCCCTCTGTTACTGTGTCACTATACCCCACTCCCTCTAGCATGTAAACTCACTGAGCAGGGCCCTCAATCCCTATGATACTGTGTCACTATACCGCACTCCCTCTAACATGTAAACTCACTGAGCAGGGCCTCAACCCCTCTGTTACTGTGTCACTATACCCCACTCCCTCTAGCATGTAAACTCACCGAGCAGGGCCTCAACCCCCCTGTTACTGTGTCACTATACCCCACTCCCTCTAGCATGCTAGCTCATTAAGCAGGGCCCTCAACCCCTCTGTTTCTGTGTGTCAATTTCTCAGGTTACAATTACGTATCTGTTAGTCCACCCATTGTACAGCGCTATGGAATTTGCTGGCGCTATATAAATAATAAAGTAATAATACAATTTAGCTCACCGGTAGTCATATAAACCAAATAAACCATGAATGAAGGAAATGCCACAATGTTGCATTCATTACCTGACATTTCCATTCATGTTTTATAAAGAAAGGGACTATTTTTAGCAATGCACGTGCACTATTATAACCTGTTATTAGTACTCCCATAATGGTTTATTAGAAGAGGTATTCGGGACTACCTAGATCAGGGGTGAACAACCTTCGGCACTCTAGATGGTGTGGACTACAACTCTCATAATGCTCTGTTGTGGACTACATCTCCCTTAATCCTTTTACTTCCCTAGTGCTGGCAAGGCATCATGGTAGCTGTAGTCCGAAACATCTGAAGTGCCGAAGGTTGCCTACCCCTGACATATATCACGACAATATGTAGCAGCTATTGAGAGGAGGGATTATGAATCTTTGATACAACTGCATTCTTCCCTCTGTGTTAAGGGTCCATACTAACAAGTTAATGGTTAAGGATATTGCTGTACCTTTGATGCCGATGTACTACTGATATATCTTGGTGGTTTGGACTGTTTCAGAAGACAACTTAGTGAACAAAAGACACAAATTATATGTGTAGATGTACAATGCTAGATCTGTAAGGATAGTGTTTAGAAAAAAATATATAATTCCCCAACTGCAATTATTCAGGAGTAAAGACACCCTCCCAAATTGGGAGAGGGATATAATTTTATTAAGAAAATCCAAAGCGCCCCTACCAAAACATCAAAGATCAAACTACGGGTTTTGTACATGCATGAATACTACTGACGCTCTAGAATATTTTTATGTTTGTGTGTATCAATTATAAAATGGGGGGTTGGGGTGTATTTGTATTTTTGTAGAGAAGAATGTATGGAGTTTACAAACAAAGAATGTACTATAGATGTATAAATAAAAACTTTAAAAAAATAAATAAAGAACAGTTCTACAATTATTCAGAGAGACCCACAATTCCTCGGTCAAACAGTACTAAATATACTAGCTACTCCACTAAATTAATTTTGTGATTGCAATGCTTGACATATATTCAGAACAAAATCCAATTTTAAATTATAATTATAGCCTCTACAATCATTGCCACCCTCATATTAATCCCTAGATCTTGTAAAAGTCCTACCGCCTTCTTCTGACAAATGATGATCATATAATGATCATATAATCCAGCTGGAGAGGGCTGTTAGATTAGCTGTAAATTCCTTTTCATGATTCAATATAAATTTACAAATATGGGTGCATCTTTTGCAAACGGTCATCAATAAATGTCACTCATGGTAGACTTTTTTTGTACTGTATTGAAGGGTGCTCTTCTGTACCATAAGTTTTGTGTTTCTCCATTGTTATATTTTAAGATGTTATTGCTTCCCATGTTTTGTATGTCTGTCTTAATGCAAATTAAAAAATTCAAATAAAAAAATCTCAGTCTACAAGTAGAATCCCATTGTAGTTACAATGTGTAATGTTAAATGTTAATGCAAGTAGCAGTGTACGGGGAAATGAATAAATGATACATAAGATAAAACAGATATATAAAAACATATAAGAAAGCTGCTCAGTGGTTTCTTGGGACTTGATCTAGCAGGGTTGCTTTGCATAAAATGACTTCCTAGGGGAACAACTGGATCTATCAAATTAAATGCAGCGTTCCCTTTGGGGAACATGTGGAACTTGGGGAACTCGTCACATCTATTGGCCTAATTACCTTCACACATTCTCCATATCTCTCGCAGCCTAGAACTACAGCAGTGATAATTAACCCCTTTGATCCCTACATCAATATAATTTGCAAACCAGAATTTAGCACATGAAACTCAACCTAACTTTCTCCAGTGATTCATGTGTTTGCTTTTAGACGGCAGTGAGCCTGTTTTCTCTTCCACTGCCCAATTCAATTCCTCTGCAACTATGCAGAGGGAGTAGGCTTCAAGTGTGGGCTGTTGGGGGGGACGGGGCGGCAGTAGTGCCCTGGGCCACTGGTGTAGTGAGAATCTTAAGCTGCTCCTCACAACTTGATGCTAAAACAAGTTATGTTATTCTATTCACGTTCTAGTAACAGTAAGAAAAAAAGACGAGCGTGGTGGGGCAACATTCTGGCATGGTCTCAAACCGTACAATTTGTTTGTAGTTGTCCTTAATTCAAACATAGCTAGTTTCTCCTGCTGGGCATCGAGGCCGTCCTCTCACACTGCAAAAACAGTTTAGGTTAAACATCAAGGCCGAATTCTAGCATTGCAATTAACCCCTTAAGGACAGATGACGGATATATTCCGTCATGATTCCCTTTTATTCCAGAAGTTGTGTCCTTAAGGGGTTAAAACTATCATTTTATATAAAATTGTATTATTTTTATTCATCCCTACACAGAAATCTACACAAAAAAAATGTATATTTATTCCTAAAGTGCTTGTCTATCTTTGCATTCAATATAAATGATATGAGGAGTGTTCTGATTAAAGGTTAGGGACATTTTATTTTATTCATTGTTCAGAAGCATCTGCAGGGACAAGGTTAGCCATCACTATAATGTAAGTATATTATGAAGGTACATGTGTGTAGGTTTTTCCTTATATAGAAATATTTCTTGAATTATATACAAGTTTTATGGGAAAATTGAAAAAAGAAAAAAAAAATGGACATTGTTAAATACTAACAATGCATATATTGACAGTCCAAATTACCTTGTATGTTTTTGCCCCATTCGGTACAGGACCATTTGGACTTTAGCAAATACTCCCAACAGTAGCTTGCCCTTTCATAATTCCTAATAAAATAACAAATAGAATTTTTAACTCACTAATTGCATCTCAGACTGATACCACAAGAGGAGTTTATATCCAAAATGAATGCAAAAGAAGATTAAGCAGAGTAGGCTCAAAGCTCCCTCCCTACGTCCTGCTTGGTGTTTGATAACCGGAACAGAGGCTGTAGGACTCTAAGATCGCTGTGTTCAGTCTAAAGAAGTCCTCAGAATGAACACAGTGCTATGTACATGTCCCTGCCCCCTCAGATTGAACACAGTAATCTGTGCATGCCCCACCCCCTCAGATTGAATACAGTAATCTGTGCATGCCCCGCCCCCTCAGATTGAACACAGTAATCTGTGCATGGCCCCGCCCCCTCAGATTGAACACAGTAATCTGTGCATGGCCCCGCACCCTCAGATTGAACACAGTAATCTGTGCATGGCCCTGCCCCTCAGATTGAACACAGTAATCTGTGCATGCCCCGCCCCCTCAGATTGAACACAGTAATCTGTGCATGCCCCACCCCCTCAGATTGAACACAGTAATCTGTGCATGGCCCCGCACCCTCAGATTGAACACAGTAATCTGTGCATGCCCCGCCCCCTCAGATTGAACACAGTAATCTGTGCATGCCCCACCCCCTCAGATTGAACACAGTAATCTGTGCATGGCCCCGCACCCTCAGATTGAACACAGTAATCTGTGCATGCCCCACCCCCTCAGATTGAACACAGTAATCTGTGCATGCCCCGCCCCCTCAGATTGAACACAGTAATCTGTGCATGGCCCCGCACCCTCAGATTGAACACAGTAATCTGTGCATGCCCCGCCCCCTCAGATTGAACACAGTAATCTGTGCATGCCCCGCCCCCTCAGATTGAACACAGTAATCTGTGCATGGCCCCGCACCCTCAGATTGAACACAGTAATCTGTGCATGGCCCTGCCCCTAAGATTGAACACAGTGATCTGTGCATGGCCCCGCTCCTTAGATTGAACACAGTGCTATGTACATTGCCCCCCTCCCCCCCCCAACCCTCTCAGACTGAATACAGTGAGCTATGCATGGCCCCGCTCTCTCAGCCTGAACACAACGATCTGTGCACGGGCCTATTCGCTCAGCCTGAACACAGCGATCTGTGCATGGCCCTATTCGCTCAGCCTGAACACAGCGATCTGTGCATGGCCCTATTCGCTCAGCCTGAACACAGCGATCTGTGCATGGCCCTATTCGCTCAGCCTGAACACAGCGATCTGTGCATGGCCCCTCCCCTTCGGGCAAAATTGAGTAATCTGTGCATGGCCCTGCCCCACTACTAGAAACTATTTTTACCTACACTGCACGCACACACACACACACACTCACACACTGAGAGACCATACATAAATATACATACACAACATTTTATCCTATTTGTATCATATATTTATACTATTTTTATACATGGAAGGTATTTTGTTTTTGTTAGTTTGGAAGGGGTGGGAGTGATTGGGAGGCACTTGAAAATTGTGTGCTTACAGGTGCTTGTGATTTAAATCCGGACCATCTTGCAAGCTCCCTTTGCAGGGGAGACATAGCATCCGTAGACATTTGTTTTGTGTTAGTTTATTTGTAAATACCTTGGTTCTCCCTAAGATAAAATGTATCCAGATGTGGGACTCCTTGCTCATTGAGCCTAGAGGGCTATCAGTCACAATTCATTCATGAAACCCACAAAGACCAAAACATTCTACTGGATTTACTGCATCTCTCGAGCAGAGAGAGCATGTAGCGTTTCAGTTCTGGACATCGCTTGTGGGTAGGCTAAGTCTGATCTGCAAATATTTGTTAAGTTTAAGTGAATAAAGTAAATAGATAACGAAACCAACCTAAATTTAGTCAATATTACCTTGCCTATTTTTGTCTAAACATTCCTAAGTGTTTTTAATTCACTCCGGTACTATATGACAAACCTCCTGCCTGTTTATTTATTCCCCATCTCCTATGATAATGTTGAAAGTGATGTACCCCTCTCTAAGACACCCATGTCCTCCACTCACTCATTCCTTCTCTTGCGTCCCTACCCAAGCTGCTAGGGGGTGTGATGTCAGCGGAGGAGGATTGGAACGAAAGGAGAACTTCGATGCTCAGTGCTATATAGAGGTTTATGTTTATGTTTGCCTATGTTTATGTTTTTGTGGTAAGTTTATATTTTGTTTTGTTTTTTTACTGGGGGGACCAACACAGCAAAGGTTACTCTAACCATAACCAGCTATTTCTTAAAACTCTGATAGCCTTTAAGTCTCCTAAGATATCCTAGATACACATCACTATAGCATTCCTTTAAAGAGAAAGTGACCTTGTTCATTTGGCAGCAATAATAATAGCTTACATTCGATGAAAATGTGATAACTGTGTTTTGCTCAATGGTCTCTTTAAGAATGAACATCTGGTGGGAGTCCAAATTTCTCTTCTTCCAAACTGATATACATTGACTTTCTTAAAACAGCAACATAAAAAAAAAGTGATAACATTCACAGACAAAACAAAATGTTCATGCTTATCATTGTAACATTATTTAATCTCTTTGGATAATTATATAGGAACAACAGCATTTTTAAAGCTGTTTTTAGATAGTTCAAGCCTTGGGTTACTGTTGTGTATCAGAGCATTACTTCTAAAACGTATTGATTTACAGCTGAAGATTTCTGTGATTAAAAAAAAGAGAGAGACAAAGGAAGCAATCATGGAAGATATAATGTAAGATTAAAACACATGCAAACTGCTATAATTGCATTTCATACAGAATAGCAGAAGGTACCGCAGGAGTACTTTGAAGACCACCCTGAACGTCTACAGCTGTCTGAAAATGATTCATCCATATTTTAGACTGACTCACACTTGAAATGAGCATTGAGTTTTTATTAACACTCTCTCACTGCTACATATACAAAACATCAGGGCCGGTGCTAGGATTTTTAGTTACACAGGCGAAGATGCATTTTGGCGCCCCTCACCCATCTTTAATTTATTTTTATTTTTTTATAAATGCATCTTCACCTGTGTGTATTTCCTCCCAAGCCACAGGCATCATTTTTCAGTCACACAGGTACACTGTCATACAAACACAGAAATAATCATACAGAGACATACAGACACAGACACATACAGTCAGAGACATACAGACATACAGGCAAAGACATACATGCATACACATGAAGGACTAAAAAGCCATGCATACATACAGAGGCATACCGTCATACAGACACATACAGGCATACAGAGACATACAGGCATACAGAAACATACATACAAAGACATACAGACACATACATACAGGCATACATATATACAAGCATACAAAGACATGCATGCATACAGAGACATACCGCCATACAGACACACATATATTCAGGCATACAGAGACATGCATGCATACAGAGACATACCGCCATACAGACACATACATATATACAAGAAGAAAAAACTCACAGGCACTCCAACTTCAAGCCGCAGGCAGATTTATGCTTGAAAAAGACCTTTCCGGTCGAAACGTTGCGTTGCATTCTGTCATAATAAATCTGCCTGCGGCTTGAAGTTGGAGTGCCTGTGAGTTTTTTCTTCTTGGATTATTGTACTGGGATTGCTGGTCCTGCTCTGGAGCACCCTTGGCCGTTGGGACTGAGTGGGGTTCTCATCACTTACTCTGCTCACATACATATATACAGGCATACAGAGATATACAGGCATACAGAAACATACATACAAAGACATACAGGCATACATACACATACATACGTACATACAGAGACATACAGGTATACAGAAACATACATACAAGACATACAGACACATACAAACATACATACAGAGGCAAACCGTCATACAGACACATACATACATACATACAGAAACATGCATACAAAGACATACAGAGACACACAGACACATACATACAGAGACATTAAGGCACACAGTTACACACATGCATACAGATACATGCATGCATGGATACAGAGACATAAATACATACATACAGAGGCATTCAGACAGAGACATACATACATACAGAGACATACAGAGACACATACATGCAGGCATACATACAGACAGACAGACATACATACATACAGAGATACATACATACAGAGACATACAGGCAGACAGACATAATTACATACTTACATCTGTTCAATCTGATCCCTGGGGTGCATGCTGTCCGGCTCTGTGGAGTCCCGTCCTGCAGCCCAGCCCCATCACTGGGCGCCTGCCGCGCTGTGTGGTACACAGGGAGCAGGGATATGATGTCATATCCCCGCCCCTCCTCACAGCCTGCGGCAGACACCACGGTAGGAGGTGGGTGGGCAGAGGCTGGGCTGCGCGGGCGGGAATCTCTGGGCTGCACTCGGCCACGCCACAAGTATTAATCGGCTGGAGGGGAGCGCACTGAGCTTCCCTCCTTCCGGTCAGCCTGATGTTGTGCCCCAAGGGCCGATGCGCCCTAAGGCGGCCGCCCGGGCCGCCTTATGGTAGCGCCGGCCCTGCAAAACATAGGGCTCAGAACCTGACATCTTTACATTGGAGAAAACATGATGGCAGGAGAGCTCGCTTTGGAGTCTATGGGCCTCCTTTGGGATAGAGAAAGATGCCATGCTATTGACTGGTTCAAACATCCAATCAGACAGTTGTCTATCCTATAAGTCGAGAGGTTAGAAAACTCCAATGCCATAGCTTGGATCCAGGATTCATTTTTGACATCTTTAAGTTGTACGGCCCGGCTTTTCTTTGGGGCTGTTCTTTTAGTTAATCCTTGTGACTGAGTTTTTAAATTAATGTCTAAGTCACTTGTTGGAAAAATTAGCCCTTTTGATATCATCTGATAAATCTTTACCCATGAAAATGTGAGTTTATTTTGTTTGTTTTTTACAAAAAGTGTGCACATGTTTATTTAGATGGATGAGGGATATAAGGAATTTTGGGGAGGGATACTGATTTAGATTAAAACAAAAGGGATGGAGGGGACTAGAACAACATTAATGATATTGAATGGAATGGAATGCCTACTACAGATTTATACTTCATAGGCCAGTCGATTGGGGACCCCCTACCCATTCTATATTTATATATCCCTTCTTACAGCCCTTGAAAATAGATACGCAGTGAGTGAAAAAACACAAGCCACCTGCTCAATGGATCAACACCTCACCGACACGCACAGGTTGAAGGAAGAAGAGAGAGCAGTTACTTTAAAAAAAATAAAAAATATGAATATATGTTTAATTAGCTCAGGGTCCAGGAGATAAGAGATGGGGCATGTGTTCTCTGAGGGCCCCACCAGTTTTTATTAAACCTTACCCCATGGAGACTTGGGGACACTTGCAATTTTGGCAAGTCCATGGTATGGGCATGAAGCGGGGTAGTGCTCATTATAGTGAGAACAATAGGGAGACTTTTAAAATCATTAAATAAAATGTATTTATTTATTTGTTTATTTTTTGCCAGAAATTTTGATTAGCCCTGCACTTGACATACACATGTTTACATATTTGTATGTATATGTATGTATGCATGTATGTATGTATTGTATATATTATACAGCTGTATAATGACATATGCATATGTTGCAAAATTCAAAAAAAGATATATTATAGAATCTGCAAGAATTGTGCTTGCCTATCTAGTTCATGCTGAAGATGTCAGGCAATAAAACCAAGCCTTTTAATTGATCCCACAGTGAGCAACAGTGTGTATGAGTCAGGAAAATGCTCACAAAACACTGTGCTGCGTGAATACATTTGAAATCTGTACACTCATACAAACATAACATAATGCACAGCAAATGATGTTCTGCCGAGACTTTCCCTAACTATACAAAAACTGAGGAATATTTGAGAAAATGAGTAATAAGAAAAAAAATTTAAGCAGCGAAACTTTCAAATGCTTTTCACTTAATTCATTTTGGGTTTATTTCTTAAACAGTGAATTATTGAAAACCAAATAAAAATTGGAAATTGAAGAATTAGGCTTATATGAAAAGAGGAAACGCATTGTCCGGGTCTATTTTGGCTTAAAATTCACAGCATCCTTAGCAGCTCTCCCCAATTCTTGATTAGTGAATAAAATGAATCAACAATGAATTGAGTGTTATTAATTTTAATTAATTCTTGCTGCTACTTTCCGCAAAACCATTACTACGAGGTCCTGTTTAGCATATAGAACAAGGGCATTACGCAACATTGAATCTAAAAATAAGAAATTGCCAGTTTGAGTTTTAAGGTATAAAACCCCCTAGGTAAATTAATTAGCACACCTGCAAGTTGAAATAGAACTCTTACATTAATGAGTTTATATTTAAAGGAACACTCCAGGCTGAAGTAGATCCACTATTTTTAATTCATTTTATAGCTAATGTATCAAAAAACACGCAAACCACTAAATTAACTAATTCAAATTATACTAACAGCTGATACAAAATCTCAGTATTTGTAACTACTGCAACAAGCTGTCACTAATTCAGGATGTGACTCAGCCAAACATGCTCCAATTAACTTTCTAAAGCACCGCTGAGTTTGTCCCAAAGACAAGCTTTCTGGAAGTTTTAGTTATATTGTCTGCTTTCTACTCTACAAAACATCTGGACCACAATATCCTTAAACACAAGTCATAGCATCATGCAGAGTCACATGAAGGAGACAATGATGGACAGTTGAGAGAAACTCTGTGTATATGAGGCAATCATTCCAAGGATGAACTGATAGCATGGTTGTGACTTGTGAGCTGAGGTCATCTTCTGGAGTTGTAGAGAAAAACAGGGACAATCTGTAAGGATAGTCGGTGGCCAAGGTCAGACGCGAGAGAGGATGCAAAGATACAAGGGTGATCTGTGAGAGTGGTCAGGAGTGAGAGTCAGGATCTGGAGCCAAGGATGAAGGGCGAGGGTGACCCTCAAGAGTAGTAAGGAAAAAGAACAGTAGTCGGAAACTAATGATAAGAACAGTAACCGGATAGGTTAGCTTGAGCCTACATGAACGGAGTCTACAAAGGAAAGAGGTTACAGATGGCAAGGCAAACCAGGAGATTTAATCATTTAGCCAACAGAGCAGTCATGAGCATGATTTAAATATGCAAATCATAATTACAAGAACGTGAGATAGTTAATCATTACATCACCGAACAAGGAATATGAGGCCAAGTTAAACCTTACTTGGAAGACATTCTGACATTAAATCTCAGTTCATATATTACAAGATGTGAAAAAAACCTATAATATATAGTTCAGCTGGATGGAAGCTGATATCTACATGGTACTACTTATACTACAAACAAATCATGTGTGTATCGGGTTTCTTAAGGTATGAGAGTTTAGAGATATGGATGTAACAAACCAAGAAGAAAACATTTATCTCTCAGCAACACAAACTCCCTGCCCTGGACAGTTTTGTTGATAGAAAGTAAATCATAAGATGTCAGCGATTTGAACAGAATTGTTACAAAGGAATAATGAAACACAGGAAACTGAGATCCAGAGAAACTTAAACAAGCTAAAAAGATCAAAAAGGTAAAATGCAGACATCCGGAATTGCAGGTAATCCAGCCACGAAGTCTTGCCTATCTGAAGATATATTTGTATCATTAATTGGACTCCAAGAGAGGATTTACAGTTACATTTAACTATTTCTTACAAATAAAATAAAAAGGTTTAAATTTAAAAATATGTACATATGTAAAAATTTCAAAATTTGAAAAACAACATTAAAATTGCAGGTTTCCTACAAACTGGTAGAGAAAATATTTCTTTCGACATGTTAAAAACTCTAACAATAAAATATCTAATTATAATAATTTAAATAATTGTTATTGTTGTAATATCTGTCTACACATTTGTAGGTTAATGATTGATAAATTCAGTCATAATTAGGGACACCTGTGCGTCACGTGATTGCAACGTAGAAGTATCCACAGGGTCAACACATTTAGCTGTTAAAGGACCACTCTAGGCACCCAGACCACTTCAGCTTAATGAAGTGGTCTGGGTGCCAGGTCCAGCTAGGGTTAACTAATTGTTTTATAAACATAGCAGTTTCAGAGAAACTGCTATGTTTATCAATTAGTTAAGCCTTCCCCTATTTCCTCTAGTGGCTGTCTCACTGACAGCCGCTAGAGGCGCTTGCGTGATTCTCACTGTGAAAATCACAGTGAGAGCACGCAAGCGTCCATAGGAAAGCATTATGAATGCTTTCCTATGTGACCGGCTGAATGCGCGCGCAGCTCTTGCCGCGCGTGCACATTCAGCCGACGGGGAGGAACGGAGGCGGAGAGGAGGAGGAGAGCTCCCCGCCCAGCGCTGGAAAAAGGTAAGTTTTACCCCTTTTCCCCTTTCCAGAGCCGGGCGGGAGGGGGTCCCTGAGGGTGAGTGCTTTCCTGGCACTAGAGTGGTCCTTTAAGACTAAACATTAGTATGCGGTAAACCAAAGATCTAAGAGATTTTGACCATGGGATAAGTGCCTGATCTCCTTAGATTTACAGCATTCACAATTGTGTTGTAAAAACCAACAGAAAAAAAAACGTGTTGTTAGTAAATGCTGGAATAATTATATTTACAGCGGCATCATACACATCGTCATGTCTGACCTGACAATGACTGAAGTGGATTAGTCACAGAAGACATTGTTGGGTTACACTCCTGCCAGCTTAAAATGTGAATAAGATAAGGTTGCAGTAGGCACTTGATCTCCAGAACTAATTAACCGAAGACTAGAAAATATCTTATCAAATTAATCTTAATTTCTGCTCCGTGAACCTCATCTATTGTGATTTTTGTCAATGGTACCAGGCTCTTGGTGGGGAATCTTTCCTTAATATGTATTAGTTCCTCTAAATACCAAATTAACTTCAGTTGAACGTCACAGTGAATACCATTGTTGGTGACCTGATGCATCCACCTATATGGCCTGTCCACCCATTTTTACATGAACATGTAACAAGCAATTCTGCTTCTACAGACATGAAATTGGTCTTAGATTATTCCACTGATCTGCCCCACAACTCAGGTCTACAGATCAGAATTTGTATTAGGTAAACTATGAGATTGACAGTATGAATGTGTGGCCAACAAAATGCAAATTTACTGCAGTGTTCTAGTGATCATTTAAGATAGACACCACCAAACCCCTTCTTAGATCCATGTTAGAAATATTCTATAAAATAAATATTGGAACTATACAAATTGAACTCTCTCTTAACAACACACCCGTAACTGTAAATTTTCCAGGGAGTGCATAGGAAATACAGAGTTGTGTATACACTTGTAAATCCTGATATATATCTGCGGGGTGCACTGTATATATCCCCAATTTCCCATGTACTTATCTTGAATATTGGTTCTTAAAAATCAAGTGTGTTTGTGTATTCTGCTAATAATCAGTTTTCTACTGAACATATATGTCCACATTGGCCTTTAATGTAAACTAAATTCTATTTTGCTGTGTCTGTCTTGACCTTTGACCATAACCAAATTTATATTTAGCCTCTCTTTGACTCAACCTTGAAATATAATTTAATTCCAGGCAGAACTCCATTTTGACAAAATTACAATCCATTATTTTTTTCTATAACCTCATGTCCTAGAACTACTAAGATTGGACTGTAGACCTATGTGCCCACCTTTCATTTCTTACTATGTAACTATGTGATTGTCTTATCTATGTAACATTTCAAATGTAATCCCATTTAAATCTACCTTAAGAGATAAATAGGGCTGATTTGACTGATCATAAAAACCCAGGCTTTTAAAGATATGTTTTAAAAACTAATGGTAATTATAGAAAAAAAAATACTATAGTGGTTTTATCATCTATTGCTATAATGACATTAGACGATGGGATAATGTTTCCGAGGGGAATCTTGAAATAAAAGTTAACAAACAATCCACAAGGTAAACCTGTTATTGGTAAGATCTACCAAACTACTTGAGAATTATAACAACCAAACCAATGCTACATTGAATCTTATATTAGAACACATCACTCAACTAACTTCTTTTGTTGTTTATTTTTAATTATATGTATGTATTTATGGTATCTACAGCTAAACAACTCAATGTTAAGATGTATGCTTAGAAAAATCGTTTATACAAATATGATATCCTTTGCAATGTGTTTTCTCCGGTCAATATATTCGTATTGCCTCGATTACTGTAACATTACAAAATAATGCAAATTATTTTCATGCTCTGTATTCATAAAAATCCTCTTAAACGTAAACTTAACAAATAAATGCTACCTGTTAATCCTAAATTGCACATGGTTTATCTAAGTGTATGAAGGTCATTGAAATGACAGCTCATAACAAGGTGTGCCAAAAAAAGACAGAAGGCAGGTATCTCGATCGTCTGCAAATTAAATAAAATGAAGTATAAAAACAGAGAAATGTAAATCAATCACACAGTCGATGGCAATGTCAGACTCTTTCTATATTTGCTATATGTCACCGTTTTACATTAAAGGCAATTTTCAATAAAGGCACTTTCTGTTGAGACCCTCAGGCCACCATTTTTCCATCATGCACATTTCCTGAATCTCTTATTGTATTTTCCAGTCTTTAAGTTTAAAATAATTTCTGTGTAGCTTTACATTTCCTCTGTGTCGGTCTTGTATTCAGAATCTTGGAAAAATCTGCTTGGAAAATTCTCATCACACTCACCCGTCCCAGACGTCTAGCCGCCTTAACCACCGTTCTCGTTTTCCAGTTTGGTCTTTTGACTCTAGAATTAGTTGCAAAACCTAGACACATATGAAAAAGATGCAGACACTAATCCAAGTAGGAACATCTCAAATGATGCTGGGATTTCCGGTTTCTACGTAGGTATACCCTGAGTTCTCAGATTCAATCAGTTTGCTAGTCTTCTGCTGCATAATCTGTGTTGCGCTGGCTTACTGTGCATTAACCTCAGCCCGTTTACTTTTCTCATGTTTGTGCCAGTGGCTCTAAGCATTACCTGTTTATCATCTCTGAAGCTCAACCACCCCTAACTTACATTTGTGGAAACCAGCGCCACCTGTCCTGACACATCAAAAATGTAATGTGATGTCAAACTCAGCTCAACGTTCAATCGCGAAATATAAAAGTGACAGCTGAATATATGTGACCGGTGGATTAACAGTATCATATATAAATTATATATGTAGCAACATAACTTCTAAAAGGGTAATTAGTCCAGCTAAACTAAGAAACAAAATTCCCGTAATCAAAGAGATCAAAACATAAACTAAAATATTCTTTATGAACATGATTGACAAAAAATATAAAGAATAAAAATGTTGATCCACTGAAATCTAAAGCATGTTAGTGAGGTTCAGAAGAGACAGTTCCACCATTGCGAAGTTTACTGTGCATGTTGAAATAGATAGGATTGAAGACTAGTTTGAAACATTGTGTGTGGAGAATTGTTGTACGTGTTTTGTCTTTATTCTGTTTATTAATAACCCTTTAAGTGGCTCTGGAAGACATATTTTAAGGTTAGCAGACAAATCAGATTTAGGTGAGTTAAAGCAATATGAACAGGGTTGTTGTGGTTGTAGACAGACAAGGTTCATATGAGATCTAATGTTTAAAACACACGGTTATATCCATTCGTGAACACAAATAAATGTTTCTAATTTAAATTGGTTGAATTAGGGAAATCACTAAATGAGAAGGACATTTGTCTATCTTCTCATGTAGCAAGCTTTGAAAGAGGAGATAAAAAGGATGTGGAAAGTGAAGGCAGTAGTTGTCCCAGTTGTGATGGGGCACTCCAGGGCAATGAGCCCTTAAGATGGAGGGGTGCCCTCAACAGATTCAAGGTGGGACATCTGAGATTGTTGTCCAGAAGGAATGCAGTTCTAGGAACAGGTAAGATATTGCACAAAACCTTCAGACTCCCAGGCCTCTGGTAGAGGACCTGAGAACGAGGAATGAATACACCACCCAGGAGAGGTGAGAATATCAATATATATATTTATATATATATTTCATGTTAATTTTTTGATATCACAAACAACAATATTTTTTGAATAGAGGGAATAAATAAACATAATATAAGATAACAATGTAATAATACTATGTTAAATTAGAGTTCTCTTTCAGAATACAGTTTAACCCCTTAAGGACACATGACATGTGTGACATGCCATGATTCCCTTTTATTCCAGAAGTTTGGTCTTTAACCCCTTAAGGACCAAACTTCTGGAATAAAAGGGAATCATGACATGTCACACATGTCATGTGTCCTTAAGGGGTTAAAGGGTTAAATCACTTGTGTATCAGCATGGCAATTTACTACACTTTTTTAAGTTATTGGCTCTACTGGAATAAATGCAAAGCTCACTGTATATACTGTGTGCTTCCATCAGTCTTCAGCATTTGGTTTAATGTTTACTGTGCCTAGAAGTTAAATGTCAAGCCCACATATCATATTGAAATCAAATTGCCAATCGCTTACAGAAATCCTTATGTACAGAAATTTAAGCCACGTTTTAAATCATTCCAATCAGAAAAAAAAAATGGTTTTAATCAAGCTAACCTTTTTAAGGTACAACATTGGAATTATTTACAGATACAGAATCAGTTGTCCTTATTTTGTGAATACTTACCCCAAACAGAATTGCACTGAAATGTTTTGTTAAATATAAAACCAGTGGTGAGTTGTGACTTACTGGGTTACAACAAAGCCTGCCTTCCATTGCTTCAAATTACTCAGAATTTGAGAATGAAGAATCTGTTGTTTTGAAATCAAATAGGGGTTTAGCAATTTAGTATGATTATGTAAGATGTACATAATAGTATAATTGCTGTTATTTCGAGAGGTTGTGTGGGACTTGCTCCCTGAGACATTTTTCCTCATTGTAGCCACATGATGAAAACATACCACTGCTGAGTACAAAATTTAGGAGGTAAATGATGTCAATATTCCTAAAATAACCAAATCACTGAAAATGTTTAAATATGATATTTAGACTCTGATGTGTATTGAGATGCATCGGTTAGCCTGAATAAAAACACCATTGTCCTAAATTGTGAAGACATTATGTAATTACAGTCACTTATACATGAACTTTTTTTTTTCCTGCTCCCCTGGAGATGTTCAAGACTAAAAAATTGCTTCCATATTACAGTGGCAAAAGCCCGGCGAGGAATAGAGTATAAATCTATTCCAGAACCTGGTGGGTAGCAAAGAGTTAAGACCTGTTATTACAATCGGAAACACAAAGACCGTATGAAATCTCCCAAGCCCGGTAAACCATCGCACATTTTATCATTTATTTTCTTCAGGCAAGTTGAAGATCAACAATGAAGATTGTGGTAACATTGTAGCAGACAAGCACATTTGTTTCACTCTCATGTTAAAGGTCTTTTTACTTTGACGAATGGTTCTTCCCCCGAAGAGGCAACCAGATATGTGCCTGAGGCATGGGATGTGACTTTTACGATTCCTCATTTGGAAAATCGTAAAAAGCATTGTTTTGTTTATATATAAAGTACTAAAGATATTACAACAGTGTCCGAAGTTGAAAAGCAATCTGTGGTTTTCTACATATGTTAGACACTTAGATTTGTGTTTTATGAGATGAGAATGTGACATTCTTTACAAGACAAAAAAAACATTACACTTCCCTCTAGCAGTCAAGGGGTTAAAAGTGAAAAAAATACAAAGAAACAAGTCCTGCGCTCAAACTCCCATTACTCCTGGGCGGTAGCAACAACCATAGTACACATCAGCCAAAATACATATAGTAAAAACCAAAGAAAAAAAGGAAGCAAGGTGAATGGTTAGAGTTAGGACCCACCTAAGAGGTCTGCCTTGACGTGGCAGGTGGGCATACCCTCTCATGGCCATTGGAGGCAATTAAAAACCTCCATTTGTTTAAAAATACATAGGGATGTGGAAAGAGCGCAGGTAACCTTTTTCTAAGGGGTTAAAGCTGTTTGTACATTATTTGTTGAATGCGTTATAAACAGAAAAGATTTGGAAAGGAAACTTCATAAGAATCTGGGAAGGTTCAATGGCTTTGATCACCCAAGGCAATAGTCCAGTTGGCTGCTCACTCGTGTATTCCATATCTCTCTTTAATTTTATTCCCTATTAGTGATGTCCCGAACGGTTCGCTGGCGAATAGTTCCTGACGAACATCGCATGTTCGCGTTCGCCACGGATGGCGAACATATGCGATGTTCGGTCCGCCCCCTATTCGTCATCATTGAGTAAACTTTGACCCTGTACCTCACAGTCAGCAGACACATTCCAGCCAATTGGCAGCAGACCCTCCCTCCCAGACCCTCCCACCTCCTAGACAGCATACAATTTAGATTAATTCTGAAGCTGCATTCATTTTTTTTTTATTATTATTTTTTTGGTGTGTTTGTGTTTATTATACATTATCCTCCATAGCCAGTAACCTGTGTTTATTATACATTATCCCCCATAGCCAGTAACCTGTGTTTATTATACGTTATCCCCCCATAGCCAGTAACCTGTGTTTATTATACCTTTTTCCCCCATAGCCAGTAACCTGTGTTTATTATACATTATCCCTACATAGCCAGTAACCTGTGTTTATTATACATTATCCTCCCCATAGCCAGTAACCTGTGTTTATTATACCTTTTTCCCCCATAGCCAGTAACCTGTGTTTATTATACATTATCCCTACATAGCCAGTAACCTGTGTTTATTATACATTATCCCTACATAGCCAGTAACCTGTGTTTATTATACATTATCCCCCCATAGCCAGTTACCTGTGTTTATTATACATTATCCCTCCCATAGCCAGTAACCTATGTTTATTATACATTATCCCTCCCATAGCCAGTAACCTATGTTTATTATACATTATCCCTCCCATAGCCAGTAACCTGTGTTTATTATACATTATCCCCCATAGCCAGTAACCTGTGTTTATTATACGTTATCCCCCCATAGCCAGTAACCTGTGTTTATTATACCTTTTTCCCCCATAGCCAGTAACCTGTGTTTATTATACATTATCCCCCATAGCCAGTAACCTGTGTTTATTATACATTATCCTCCCCATAGCCAGTAACCTGTGTTTATTATACCTTTTTCCCCCATAGCCAGTAACCTGTGTTTATTATACATTATCCCTACATAGCCAGTAACCTGTGTTTATTATACATTATCCCTACATAGCCAGTAACCTGTGTTTATTATACATTATCCCCCCATAGCCAGTTACCTGTGTTTATTATACATTATCCCTCCCATAGCCAGTAACCTATGTTTATTATACATTATCCCCCCATAGCCAGTAGCCTGTGTTTATTGTACATTATCCCCCATAGTCATTTATCGTTGGACCTAGGCAGCATAATGTCTTAGGCCGGCCCAGAGAGTGAGTGAGTGAATAATATAATATATATGTTCTGAAACATATTAGTAATATATGTAAATCGGGTTCATGCAAAGAGGGTGAAAAGGTATTAAAGAAAAACACACTTATTGCATCAAATTTACAAAGCCAAACTTTTAAAAGCTTTCCTCATTTCTTTCTCGGGATGAGGAATATATCGGTTGTAGACTGAGGATTTCCATCTGCCCAATCTTTAATAATATGCACTGGAGGGCCAGTGTTGAAGGAGACCGAAGCTGCCCCTATTCTAAATGAAAGACCCGAGACATGGATGCAACCCAATCTTAGGAGTAGTGTTCTGATGTAGAAGATGAATTTAGCCGTAGTCAGAGGGATTCAGTGAGAGTAGTGGTGAAATGTGTGTGGCATGACTGAGTGTGGGTAAGTAAGAGTCAAGTATTTTAACTGGGCACTAGTTCTAGGTGGGATAAAGTGGTATAGCAGATGGATGAGTAGTTTGGTTCGTTTTAGAGGTTTGTAGAGAAAGGATATAGTGATCATGATTTTTAGCGATATTAAATATTTTTAAGGTGGTCCCAGCGCTACCACTCATATCTGGTGTCACAATAGCTTGCATTTAAAAAAAACAACAACTTTTTGGACTGTAATATAATAGCAGTCAGTTTCCTTCACACGTGTGTGTTTCAGGGCCTGCCAGGGCACAGTGTCACACCAGTGCAACTCATATCTGGTGTAACAGTAGTGTACATTTTAAAAAAAAATACAGGGGGCTTGTTGTCACCTTTCGGGGACCCTTGGTGTTGTACGTGGCTGTGTGGAGGAAGAGACCTTCAATTACATCAGTGAGGACAAGAAACGGGACATGGCTAGCTTTGTATCCAACCTTGTGCAAATGGGGAGTTTGCGGTTGTGCAAATGGACTGTTTGCGGTTGTTTGTGGTGCGTTAAACGGGGAGTTTGGTCTGTCACTGGGAAGCGGGCGTAACCCTTAAACTACCTGATCGATACAACATCATACCTGATGTTTTAAAGCACATTATTCCAAACAATTTAGGAATGTTAGGTGATTTATGCCCTTTATGGATTAAAACCAGACTCTACATCAACTATGTAATTTTACATGGGAGTTTTGCCATGGATCACCCTCCAGCATGCCACAGTCCAGGTGTTAGTCCCCTTAAAACAACTTTTCCATCACTATTGTGGCCAGAAAGAGTCCCTGTGGGTTTTAAAATTCGCCTGCCTATTGAAGTCTATGGCGGTTCGCCGGGTTCGCCCGTTCGCGAACATTTGCGGAAGTTCGCGTTCGCCATTCGCGAACGGAAAATTTCATGTTCGCGACATCACTATTCCCTATCTCTCTTGCCTGTCCATTGTTTCTCCTTTTCTCTGTCTCTCATCTTCTATTTTCTCCCAGTTTATTTTTCTAATGTCTTTCTATACATTTTTTTTATCCTGCACTTGCCTCAGATCCTCAGTCCCCACTGACTTCCAAATTTTATTTTTTACCACCTAACACGAGCAGTTTCTACTGTTTCTTAACCAGTTACATAGTTACACAGCTTAAAAAAGAAACCTGTGCGTCACATCCAGTCTTTCTTACATCTGTTTTTGCTGTCGATCCTAAAAGAACGTAAAAACCCCAGTTTGAAGCACTTCCAATTTTGCAACAAACTAGGAATGGGAGTCAGATTTATCCTTAGATATCCTGTAGATGTTTCTGCAGTGCGCGTGAGTGGGTGCATTGTCATGATGAAAAATATGAGGAGGTATCTGTGTGATGGGAGGCACGTGTGTGTATTGGCTGCATGTATATGACTTAATGTATGATGGGAGTTTTAACAGGGGTAGGCATTAGTGTGATGGAGACATCTGCTTGAGGATCAGACCATGATCTTGTTTGTGTCCAAACTGCTGGAGGTAATTCTTGCAATCTGGTTAATGCACATACTAAATTCTAACCAACTGGAGGATTACATTCACCATTTAGAAAAAACACATAAATCTCTTCAAGCAGAATTGTAGATCACACATTGTAACTGTGATAACATTTAGATTAAATCTCTCATTTTAAATATGTCTCTGTTCCAGCACTATATTTAACTTGAATATCATTTTGGGCTGTAGTCGTTGATGTGTATATGCTTCTTTTTCCAATTAGACATCTGTGATTCAAGTCTTTCATTTGTAGCACAATGTAAGAAAATTATATTTACAGTACATTATCAGAAACATATGATGATGTTTCTTATTGCCAACTATAAATGGATATATTTAGTATAATTAATGTGTGCTTTGTGGCGATTTCCACTTCTGCATCTGCTCAACAGGCTTTGTGTAATACATGTAAAGGCTTGGCCTGCAGTTGTGGGAGGGGCATGGTGCCTATATAAACCCCCCTACTCACCTTCCTCCTTCCCGCACGTTTTTTAGCGACTTGCATGTCGCTATTTCCAGTCGTCCCTTACCTCCCCTTACCTGGTCCACGTGGCTTCTTTGCCTGGCCTGCTGATTCCCTTCTGCTCGTCTGTCCACGGTCCACCTGGGCTCTGCTCTGGCATTTTCCTTTCTGGTGGTGAGGAATTGCAGGGATGCCGTTGTTGCTCTTGGGATGGTCCGTCTCGCTGGTCCGGCACCGTCACGGAAGTGTGCTATGGGTGTTTGGGGTCGCTGTCCGGAGGTATTGTGTCTCGTCTGAAGGGGGGTCTGCTCTGCTCTGCTGCCCGCCTCTGCGGGCGGCTCGACCTTCTGTGCGTCTCTTTGCGGCATTCTCGGCTGATGGCCCCCTTGCTGCTCGCGGCGCTGTCGCTGGTGTACTTGCGCACTCACTGGCGGTCGTGCGTCCATGCGGCCAAACAATGTGTGTTGGGTACAGTTCGGGTTGAAGGTAGGGACCAATATATTGGTCAAACTGTTCAGGTTTCGGTTTTCATCGATATATTTCTACTTGGGTTAATTTTTGCAGAGGGGTGCACAGCAGACCCTTATCCTATACTTGTACATGGTTCATGGGTTACTCCTGGCCCTAGATCACCTCCCAGGAACCTTTAGCTGGGTGTCTTTTTTTTTTTTTTTTTTTCATGTTTCATACTATGTGCTAAATGGCAACTTCCTACCACTAAGTGCTGCTTTTTTCTTTAGTTCACGGTTTAGTGAATAATCACCTTGGTGTCTCTACTGCTTTTTCCTTTTCACACTGTATGCTAAAGAATAGTATACTCTGACCCTGTAATTTATTATTATTTAGAGCACACCATACAAATTCTGGTGCCACCCCTCTCCCCCCTAGAAGGAGTGGAAAAAAATAAATAAAGAAGGGGAATGAGAGGGTGTATCTTGTTCGAGTTTCCTTCCCTACCGTTTCAATACGTGGTCTTAAGCTACGTGGTTTTTTTTTTCACGGGGTCTGTCCTGCGTTTTACTTCGGGCTTTCGTTTCTTGGCTTGGATTGACTATGTCTGCCCGCCATAACCGTGTTATTTCCCAGAAGGAGCGTTATGTTTTGTTACCGGGAACGTGTTCTGGCCTTGGGCTATACATGCGCATGCGTTCTTTTTCTGTTCCTATTTCCCTTGCGACTCCTACAGCCTGACCACTTGGACTCCGCTGGGGCTCACTCTGCCCTCCAGTTACGGTCAGCCCCTACATTTCTCCCTCTTACCCGCCCCCTTTTTCTTTTCATTACACACAGTACGTCCCTTCTCTCACTCATTACCGTCCCCTCTCACGCATTTCCCTCCTCTCTTAGGTAGCTGTTGCTGGCTGTCAGGGTACTAGGTGTCCGATAGTAGTAATTTCCCCCTGGCTTCTTCGCCTTAGGTTAGTGGTCCCGCAAGGCCAACACCCATCCTCATACTCGGAGGTACTACGCCCCTCGGGCCAAATCATAGTTAGTCGCCTCGCATTGTGGCATAGGGAGGGCCTCATCTGTCACTCCCATTCTATCTTATGTTTAACTGTCACCGAGAGGCCGCCACCCCGCCACAATCGTTTCAGTGGCCACGTTATCCCCTCGCACCAACGCATAGATAGAGCCTCTCACGCCGCTTGGCATCTAGCAGGGCCTCACCTGTCACCAAACTTAGTTTTTAATTGTTTTGCGTTTGGCTTAGCTAGTATGCCAGCACTCCCAAGCACAATCACACACACGCTCCCAATGGGTCTCTTGACCCCTGTGGGGGTTTACACCACCACGGTTTCTGTTGCCTACTGCCAAGCTTGCTCCTTTCAGCCTGTCCGCCTGGACTCTACCATGCTTACTCTGCTATCGGTTACGGTCGGCCCTGCAGTATTTTCTCGTTCACCCCCTCACGTTCACCCCCTCACATCCGTCCTCTCTCACACTACCTTCCCTCCCCTCTTAGTTAACTGTGGCTGGCTGTCAGGGTACTAAGGTCCACTAGTTTGTAATTCCCCCCTTGGCTTCTTTGCCATAGGTTAGTGGTCCCACGAGGCCAACAACCATCCTCATACTCTGAGGTACTATGCCCCTCGGGCCAAATCATAGTTAGTCGCCTCACATTGTGGCAAAGGGAGGGCCTCACCTGTCACTCCCATTCTATCTTATGTTACCTGTCACCGAGAGGCCAACACCCCGCCACAACGTTCAGTGGCCACGTTATCCCCTCGCGCCAACTCATACATAGAGCCTCTCACGCCGCTTGGCATCTAGCAGGGCCTCACCTATCACTAAACCTAGTTTTTAATTGCTTCGCCTTTTGGTATTAGCTAGTATGCCACCACACATGCACATACCCACACACACGCATTAGGTCGCTTATGCGCTGCCTATTCGTCTATTTTTTCTGGCAGGTCTCCGCTGCTAGGCGTTGGCATTGTCCGCCTGGGCTCTCTGGCTTGGTCTGGTACCCTTCACGCTGTGGTGCTTCAGCTATTCCTACCTATCAGCCTTTCGGACAGCTGAACTCTTAGTCAGCACTCCACAGGTAACGCTGTTGCTGGTTGGGGCCCGCAAGTTCGCTCTTACTTCTCCGTTTCGCCTCCCGTTTGTCTTCACTGCTGTCGTCTATGGGGCAGTGTCGGATGGCAGTTTGGGGTCACTGGCATCTACCACTTTGGCTGGATCTGATTCAGGATTCCAGCACCTTTTGGGGTCCCGACCATGGGCTGCCAGCCTGGTTAGCGTGTGGTCGTTGTTTTTTCGCGTCTGGCTCTTTTTTCCAATGCTCGGGCCTTCTTCCCCTTTGAGGCTCCTTCTTCGCGTATACCGATACTGTTCCTATAGCTATGTTGTCTGCATTTTGGTTTTGCTTCTTTTGCCACCTCTAACTTGCATCAACCGATGCACAACTCCACATGTTGTACAGGTTTACCATTCATACGCAGTTTCATGTACTCATTCCAGACTATTAGCATACTCAAGGCGTTTCAGGTTCCAGGGAATTTTCAATTTACAGATTTCACATCAACATCCAAGTATCTCTTTCACTATCAGACTTATTAAATGCCTGTCACTACGAACCGGGCATCAACCTTTCAATGTAGGGCAATAACTGCTTGATCCAAAGAAAAATCTGACTGCCGTTATGGGGTCAAGAAGGAATTTTTTCCCAGCTTGTTGCAAATTGGCAGCGCTTCAAACTGGGTTTTTCGCCTTTTGGATCAACCGTTTAAACACAAATGTGAGGAAGGCTGTACTTGATGGGCACTAGTCATTTTAACTTTGTAATCTAGTTGTTGAGCCGCTATTCCGCTTCCACAGTTTCTTGGGTCTCACATACTTTCCCACAGCCACCATGTCCTTCTTGCAGCTTTTTCTTAGGAAGTTTTACCTATTCATGCAGTCTGTTGATTACCTTCTCTACCCCACATTTAGTCTACCCTAGGGGGCCAACACGTTTAATATACCTTACTTCCCCTGCCCAACTAAGAGTGCCGGTTTAAGTGCCTCGCTCGGCATTTACCATACAGCTAGGCAATTAGGTTTTGCTGTTTGTTTTTGTTTCTGAGAGGTACCCAATTTTTGCCCTCTCTTATTACAGGCCTACCATGACGTTGGTTCCAGCACACCTCAACCGACTTATTTCCCTTTTACTTCCTATACGGCCTTATTTGCCCCTCACACAAATGTAAAGGCTTGACCTGCAGTTGTGGGAGGGGCATGGTGCCTATATATTCCCCCCTACTCACCTTCCTCCTTCCCGCACGTTGTTTAGCGACTCGCATGTCCCCATCCTCCACTCCCTCTATACTTTCATTACTACTTATGGGTGGGCCTCTGTTATTACAGGCCTACCACGACGTTGGTTCCGGCACACCTCAACCGACTTATTTCCCTTTTACTTCCTATACGGCCTTATTTGCCCCTCACACAAATAATATTTATGCCTGCCAAAAAATAAGTGAATTGTCTATAGATGGCAAAGAAGGTGACAGGCTAACCAATTTTTGAGTTGACAACCAACTTTCTATATTAAGGCGTAATAACTTGGTTGTAAAAACTCTCAAAACTTGCCTGAGCAGAAGTTTTTTTCTTTAGCTATTTTATGCTAACTTTTGGTTAACAAATATATATAAATAACGAGAAAAAAAAAAATTTCAGTAACCCGTCATCAGCAGGACTGCAAAAAGAACAGACATCATCAACTAGACTGGAAGAAAGGAGATTTCACCTACTGCAGTTCCAAAAGGTTCTTTAAAATTAGAGTAGTACAAATATGAAACATGTCCTTGCATAGGTTGCTTAGGCTGTTTTACCAAAGATAGATTTTTTAAAAAACAAATTGGATTTAAAATGCAAACTCATGCTGTAGGAGAGTTTTTCCCCTCTTTTTATAGCATAACTGTAAATCTGTCATGAACTTTAGCAGAGCAGAGAGGAGACTTATGCCAGGGCTGACTTCAGGTCATTTATTTGTGCTCTTAGACATAGTATGAACAGGATATCCTATAATAGACATTATAGGAAAGAGAGAGAGAGAGAAATAGAAATAAAGGGGCCTAGGCAATATGCCCTAAAAAGAGTATAAACAAGAATGAAAGTAAATAATAAGAAAACCTATAGATAAAAGTATAAGTTAAAATAGAAGGACAAAAAAACAGAACAGAACAAATAGGTTGCAGGATTACAGGAAAATGAGAAATGTAGTTAATCAGCCCCCAATGAGAAGGAGTATTGATCAAGCAGGAAAATAACACCAAATAATATTAGTCCAGATTAATGTTATGCAGGTAGGTATGGATCAGGCTGGTAGAAATCAGGTGGGTAAGATAAAGTGTAGTTCAGGCTGGTATTGAGCAGGGTTGGTAGTAAGCAGGATTGAGGAGTAGTTCAGGCTGGTATTGAGCAGGGTTGGTAGTAAGCAGGATTGAGGAGTAGTTCAGGCTGGTATTGAGCAGGGTTGGTAGTAAGCAGGATTGAGGAGTAGTTCAGGCTGGTATTGAGCAGGGTTGGTAGTAAGCAGGATTGAGGAGTAGTTCAGGCTGGTATTGAGCATGGTTGGTAGTAAGCAGGATTGAGGAGTAGTTCAGGCTGGTATTGAGCATGGTTGGTAGTAAGCAGGATTGAGGAGTAGTTCAGGCTGGTATTGAGCATGGTTGGTAGTAAGCAGGTTTGAGGAGTAGTTCAGGCTGGTATTGTGCAGGGTTGGTAGTAAGCAGGATTGAGGAGTAGTTCAGGCTGGTATTGTGCAGGGTTGGTAGTAAGCAGGATCGAGGAGTAGTTCAGGCTGACATTGAGCAGGGTTGGAAGTAAGCAGGATTGAGGAGTAGTTCAGGCTTTTATTGAGCAGGGTTGGTAGTAAGCAGGATCGAGGAGTAGTTCAGGCTTTTATTGAGCAGGGTTGGTAGTAAGCAGGATTGAGGAGTAGTTCTGGCTGGTATTGAGCAGGGTTGGTAGTAAGCAGGATTGAGGAGTAGTTCAGGCTGGTATTGAGCAGGGTTGGTAGTAAGCAGGATCGAGGAGTAGTTCAGGCTGGTATTGAGCAGGGTTGGTAGTAAGCAGGTTTGAGGAGTAGTTCAGGCTGGTATTGAGCAGGGTTGGTAGTAAGCAGGATTGAGGAGTAGTTCAGGCTGGTATTGTGCAGGGTTGGTAGTAAGCAGGATCGAGGAGTAGTTCAGGCTGACATTGAGCAGGGTTGGAAGTAAGCAGGATTGAGGAGTAGTTCAGGCTGGTATTGAGCAGGGTTGGAAGTAAGCAGGATTGAGGAGTAGTTCAGGCTGGTATTGAGCAGGGTTGGTAGTAAGCAGGATTGAGGAGTGGTTCAGGCTGGTATTGAGCAGGGTTGGTAGTAAGCAGGATTGGGGAGTAGTTCAGGCTGGTATTGAGCAGGGTTGGTAGTAAGCAGGATTGAGGAGTAGTTCAGGCTGGTATTGAGCAGGGTTGGTAGTAAGCAGGATCGAGGAGTAGTTCAGGCTGACATTGAGCAGGGTTGGAAGTAAGCAGGATTGAGGAGTAGTTCAGGCTGGTATTGAGCAGGGTTGGTAGTAAGCAGGATCGAGGAGTAGTTCAGGCTGACATTGAGCAGGGTTGGAAGTAAGCAGGATTGAGGAGTAGTTCAGGCTGGTATTGAGCAGGGTTGGTAGTAAGCAGGATCGAGGAGTAGTTCAGGCTGGTATTGTGCAAGTTTGGATGTAAGTATGATTGCAGCAAAGAAGGTAAGTCCACAGGTTGGTTCCCAGGAGCCAGGATCTGAAGTGTTTCAGGATGGGCATCAACTTCAATGTAAAGGCCCTGGGGTTAGTTGGGTGTAGCCTTTCGTAGGTTGTTCAATTAGTCCAGGCAGGTGAGGATTATAAGGTAAATTTTCAGAACGTTTCAGAACAACGTAAGCCACTAGTGGTCAAACATAATCAGTAGGAACTTGGTTTTTAAGGAACAGAAAAAACGGAACAAAAAGTCTGGTTTGTCAGGATAGGATCCTGACAAAATCACTTCAGCCTTCTTTTTGGATTAACAGCATATAAAGATATATATTTTACACCCTAGATTACTATATAACTATACAACAGATTGTTATTTATCCATTTTTAACAACATTTCGGAATGATTCCCTTTTTTTTTTGTTTTTTTAATTATCATCTATACTTGGGATAAAAGAATAAACTTGAATGAAGTTTTTTTTGCCTAAAATCCCTTACTTGCACAAACAAAAAAGGTGGAACAAACAATACATACTTATCTTATAATAGAATATTACAATATTTGATAGAGACCTAACCCCAACATCTGAGGAAAGGGATTTAGGGGTGATTATTTCTGATGACTTAAAGGTAGGCAGACAATGTAATAGAGCAGCAGGAAATGCTAGCAGAATGCTTGGTTGTATAGGGAAAGGTATTAGCAGTAGAAAGAGAAAAGTGCTCATGCCATTGTACAGAACACTGGTGAGACCTCACTTGGAGTATTTTACGCAGTACTGGAGACCGTATCTCCAGAAGGATATTTATACCTTAGAGAGAGTTCAGAGAAGGGCTACTAAACTGGTTCATGGATTGCAGGATAAAACTTACCAGGAAAGGTTAAAGGATCTTAACATGTATAGCTTGGAGGAAAGACAAGACAGGGGGGATATGATAGAAACATTTAAATACATAAAGGGAATCAACACAGTAAAGGAGGAGACTATATTTAAAAGAAGAAAAACTACCACAAAATGAGGATCTAATATTAAATTAGAGGGGCAAAGTTTTAAAAATAATGTCAGGAAGTATTACTTTACTGAGATGGTAGTGGATGCATGGAATAGCCTTCCAGCTGATGTGGTACAGGTTAACACAGTGAGGGAGTTTAAGCATGTGTGGTATAGGCATAAGGCTATCCTAACTATAAGATAAGGCCTGGGACTAATGAAAGTATTTAGAAAATTGGGCAGTCTAGATTGGCCGAATGGTTCTTATCTGCCGTCACATTCTATGTTTCTATGTTTCTATCTACATGCAATTGAATAGAATAAAAGTCTCAAAGAGCCAGTTAGAATGCTATGCTCTGGTGTAAAAGTTGTAGAGATAGTTAATACAGTGCTGATCCCTCTTTGGTAGTGAAAATAACTTCTGGGGGTACCATAAAGAAAAGAAAAACCACATAGTGTAATACTCTATACTAATGGTAATTATATATTTATAACCAGATACCTCACATGGTTTAGAGCCAAATAAAGCTGGCTTGACAATATCATCAGCTTGAATACTGCCAAAGAAGGACGATTCCTCTTGGTTATGGGTAATAAATGATTTATTAAAATAAATACATTTACAATGTTTGAGTGTACTTGTATATGTTTCTATAGGTGCGGGGGAAGGGGATCCCACACAGGTGATTTTGAGCAAATTAAGGGAGTTAATTATTTTGCATATTTTGTATTACATTTTAAGGTGATTTTTGTACCGCTTCCCATACACTAATATATGGTGAATAATGTTGATGACGTTTTCTCTGTCTGTGCAGAGAAACATTTGGAAAATGATTACATAGATACAGAAACATGTAGGTTTAATTTAGAAAAAAAATAATAATTAGAGAAATGAGGATTAAATGGGAGATAAACAATTTAAATAAACACGTAAAGGAAAGAATCACCCCTAGGGGTTGAGATTCTACAAAAACCCTAACATGATAAGGATAACCCATATTTTATGGAAGCGTGGAACAAAATGTTAGATGGATTCTCCTTTAGTGTAATGGAATAAGTAGTTTCAAGAAGTGAAGAAAATCTAACAACAATTGATAAGGAAATTAAAAAATAGAGACAAAAGTAACACCACAAGTGCAAAAATGTATAATCTAGAAATACTAGTATTCTATAATAGCTAGGCAATGACATTATTATGGGTTCCTAACGTTATGTAATGATCTACCTTGTGCTGTATGGTTGCTATCTATACAAATCATCTAATATATTGAAGAAACCATGTTTTTGAAGCTCATCTTCCACGGAATGTATTTACACGACACTGTCTGTGCTGTTTATTTTCACTTTTGAAAAATACAATAAAATTATAATAAATAAAAACAAAGGAAATCAAAAGTATTGTAGAAAAAAACCACAAAAAAATAAAAAAAAATATATATATATATGTGTGTATATATATATATATATATATATATATATATATATATATATTGTTTTCTTTTGTTTGTTTGTTTTTTTGAGAGACACCAATGATTACAAAGCAGATAACATAAGAAAATATAAAAACACTAAAGATGACCATCAACGAACTCAAGGAAAGAAAGGCTTGGGGAAGTCACAAAGAACCCAAAATATTTTAAGAGACATAAAGAGAACAGCTATATGGGGAAATTACAAAGAGCCCTAGAAGAAGGAGAAATAGAAGAGGAGGAAAGAATTTAAAATATAGAAGAGAGGAAGGCATTAACCCCTTAAGGACCAAACTTCTGGAATAAAAGTAAATCATGACATGTCACACATGTCATGTGTCCTTAAGGGGTTAAACATGGGGTATCTTTTATCTAACAGGCCAACCATTAGAACCGTCCCGAGTAAAAATCATTAAAAAAGCCTTAAACTGCCCCCCCCCCCCCCCCCCACTTCAGATTTAAATGTTGTTATTTTTGTTTTTTTTTCCATTGGAACCTTTTTAAAAGAAGATTGTGTTTAAAAAATATATTTTTACAAATGAGAAGAGAGGTAAATCGAGGAACGGAGCCAGTTAATTCACACGGATCTGACAGATCCCAAAGGTATGTTTTTAAATGAAATTAAAACTTGGAAACAATGGTAATGGACATAAGAAAAACAAAAAAAAAAACTGAACAAATACCAACAAAATTGATTTTATAATGAAAATAAAGCTTGACATTATCTAAAGAAGAACAGAAATATCACAATAATGTTCTACCAACAGACAATTAAATATAAGCTACTTAAAGACAATAAAATATATGAGATGCTAAAACCATCCCTGACCCCAAAAATAATTCCTTGAGATCAGACTAAAGTATAATAGACAACACTTAGAAGTGTCTGTTGAATAGGTGAAAAGTATCCAAAGAAAGAAATGACTCACCTATAATAAGAATGTGAAAACCACAACAAATATGAAGGGCATCACCTTTATCTATAATTTTTATGGAAACCTTTAGAAAATGTGTAAAATCAATTCAGAAATATTGGCACATCCTTAAAGATGACCCTATACTAAGGAACCTTTTACCGGCGTAAGCCAGAATTATTTTTCTAAAGTATCAAAAATCTTTCAGTGTGTAGCAAACTGGATAGAAACAAACCAACTCATTTTTAAACCTAATTGAAAGTTTTTTTTAGTTGTGGTATGTTCCTATCGTGTGGGGAAACTTAAAGTGCCAAAAGATGCAGAAGGGACTTAAAAGAACAAACAAATTAAATCAAATGTGAGTAAAAGTACAATTAACTTGTTTTTATAAATGTATTATATACTTCTTAAACTATTCTCGTGTCCTCCTTTTTTTTATGAAGAACCTTCAGATGATTCCATATAAAGGCCTCGAAACTCACAGTTATTTGCTACATTTTAAAACATCATACAACCAGAATCCAGAAGGCTTATTTTTTTTGTGCTTTAAAAGAGGTGAAGAAAGAGTGGTGAGGAGGAGATTTTTAATAAAAAAATTGAAATGGAAGAAACGAAACTCATTTTTAACTTTAATACCCTACCCCCTCAAGGCCTTTCTAATGATGTTGAAATATGTCATTTTTTAAAAATGATCAATTTTTATTGGTTTTAAAATGTCCTATTTTCATTGATTTTTATGGTGTATTTATAACACTGATGTAGATGCCAACTTTCCAGATTTATATATTTTTCTGGATAAAGTAAAACCTTATCCATTAAAAATAAAATTTAATAACAATATCAAAAAGATTGAACCGACAGTACATTGGAAAACTAGATACGTCATGCCTGAATCACTGGGATTTTAGTTGTACCACATTCTGATTTTATAAGGAATCTAAGAATACCATAAATAAGATTTTATTAGTAATACATGATTGGGAATCTGTGATTTGGATTCGCCAACTTTGCCTAGAATTTCTATAGCTTGACTTTTATAAAGTGTCTTAGCCCCAGGAAAGAACAGGTGAAAGCCAAATTATGTTACAAATGGACACAAATAGATGACATGATCAACCTTCCGGGTGGTGGAATGCATCTGGCGTTCTAAACAAGTATGACCACACAGACTACTATCGAGTCTGCAAAACAAAAGCACCAGCCTTGTTGGCAAAGCAGGAAGTGACGTAAATCATTTTGTCCAAATGGGACATGAATATAGCAATCTGGAAGAGGAAAGACAAAGTGGTGGAACTCAAATTGCGTTTAACCAAATAAGGGGTGGTCTGGAAGCATAAAGGTATATTAAACAGGTATATATACATGGAGAGAAGAAGATAAGAGTCTAGCAACATCCAACTAAGGAAGCCATCAGGAGAAACGCGTTTTGAATATTAGACTAGAATATTAGATTATGCACAACTGAGTAATTGAACTGTTTATTCCTTTGCCTTACTGTGTTATTTATTTTAATAAATCATTTATTAGCCCTAATCAAGAGGAACCACCCTTCTTTGGCAGTATTCAAGCTGATGATATTGTTGAGCCAGCTTTATTTGGCTCGAAAACATGTGAGTGTATGTGGGTATAAATATATAACTACCATTATTATACAGTATTACGCTGTGTATGTGTGTGTGTTTTTTTTCCTTATGGTACTCCCAGAATTTTTTTTTTTTACTTCCAAAGATGGATCAGGTCTGTACTTACTATCTCTACAAATTTTATACCAGAGCCTAGGATTCTACTTGGCTCTATCGAGACTGTTATTCTATTCAATTGCATGTAGACACGTGTTTAACCCCTTAACACCGCAGCCAAATGTACAAGTTGTGAACGAAACAAAACGTAAACAAAACCTGGCATTTGCGCTATATGTCTGTCCAACCGTAATTCACCTCTTTCATATTAAATGCACCCCCCCTTATTATATATCATTTTATTCAGGGGAAACAGGGCTTTCATTTAATATCAAATATTTAGCTATGAAACATAATTTAATATGAAAAAAATGGGAGAAAATAAGATTTTTTTTGATTTTTTTTGTTCTTCATGACATTTGAACTGTCAATGTCATAATACTGTTTGCTTTTACTGCAATAAAATACACATATTTGTATTCAGCAAAGTCTCACGTGTAAAACAGTACCCCCTATGTACAGGTTTTATGGTGTTTTGGGGAGTTACAGGGTCAAATATAGCGTGTTACATTTGAAATTGAAATTCGCCAGATTGGTTACGTTGCCTTTGAGACTGTATAGTAGCCCAGGAAATAAATTTACACCCATAATGGCATACCATTTGCAATAGTAGACGACCCAAGGTATTGCAAATAAGCGATGTCCAGTCTTTTTTAGTAGCCATTTGGTCACAAACACTGGCCAAAGTTAGCGTTTGTATTTGTTTGTGTGTGAAAAATGCAAAAACCGCCAATTTTGGCCAGTGTTTGTGACTAAGTGGCTACTAAAAAAGACTGGACATACCCCATTTGCAATACCTTTGGTTGTCTACTATTGCAAATGGTATGCCATCATAGGGGTAATTTTCATTCTTGGGCTACCATAGGGTCATAAAGGCAACGTAAGCAATCTGGCGAATTTTAATGTGAAAAAAATTAAACACAAGCCTTATATTTGACGCTGTAATTTTTGAAAACACCATAAAACCTGTACATGAGGGGTACTGTTGTACTCAGGAGACTTCGCTGAACACAAATATTTGTGTTTCAAAACAGTAAAAAGTATTGCAGCAATAATATCGTCCCTGTAAGTGCTGTTTGTGCGTGAAAAATGCAAAAAACGTCACTTTTACTGGCGATATCATGGTTGTAATACATTTTACTGTTTTGAAACACTAATATTTGTGTTCAGCGAAGTCTCCCGAGTAAAACAGTACCCCCCATGTACAGGTTTTATGGTGTCTTGGAAAGTTATAGGGTTAAATATAGTGCTAGCAAATTAAATTCCCTATACTTTCGGCATGGGTGGTCAGGCAGGTCCCGCTAATTGTAATTAATTAGGATACCTAATTATGTAAAATTATTACATAAATATATGTGTAGAATTAATATATGTATATATATACATATGTGTATATATACGTATATATATATATATTTTTTTTTTAATATTTTTATTTATATATAGGTATATATATAGTGATATATACGTATATATTTATGTATATAGATATATATATTATTTCGTTATAAGTGTATTTTGATATAAATATATATATTAATATCAGAATACAGTTAGAACGAAATAAAACACATCTATATATTTTTTAATATTTTATTTTTAATTATTTTTTTTATTTAATTTTTTTACGTATTTACATATTATTTTTTTTTATATTATTTATAAATATATATATAACAATAATTATATATATATTTAATCAGTATCAGTCTACGTGTAATTTGATATTAATATATATATATAATTATATATATATTAATATTAAAATACACCTAGACGGTGTATGTGTATGTGTGTATATGTGTATATATATACTTAGATCATATATATATAATATATATATATGATCTAAGTATATAATTTTTTTTTTTTTACACTGTTTTAACATTTTATTATTTGATTTTCAGCCAGCAGGGGGACCAACTGTCATTACAGTTGGTCCCCCTGCTGGCAATGCAGCAGGCAGCTATACCGGCCATGTGATTGTGAGGTCCTCGCAAGGACCTCACTCTCACATGGCCGGGAGGGCTCCTGGAGGGCGGACGTGCCGCGGGGGGCTCCCTGGGAGTCCCCCGAACCGCGATCGCCGGCGTGGGACCGCCAGCGACCGGGTAAGTTACTAAAAACCGGAGGGCGTACTATTACGTCCGGCGGCGTTTAGAGCCGCTTTTAAAAGGACGTAATAGTACGCCCTCCGGTCTTAAGGGGTTAATGTTTGATCCGCCTTTTTTGTGTGTGCTTTTATATGTGTCTATAGGTGTTGGGGAAGGGGATCTCACACAGGTGTTTTTGATCAAATTAACCATATTGCAAAATCCTTTACTAGTTGATACTTGTATCCTGCTTATTTATAGCAACCAAACCCAGTTTCCCCTTTTTTGTGACTGCTTCCATTTGCATTAAAGTTAATGTTACCCTCACCACCCTATAGTGTTATAGCTGATAAATTAGATGTATGGAAACACAGTAATGTGTAATAAATTAGGCACAACAAGGGTTAAAATTTCCTAATTATGCAAAAACCCTGGTCTGACATCAAAAAGGTAGCAGTTAGATCCTTCCCAAAACACTCTTTCTAGTTAATATCAACATACGAAATTAAGCCCTGCGCTCAAACGCCCACTACCCCTGAGCGGCAGCAATGACTATAGCACATATCAGCTCCAATACTTACAATAAAAAAAAAACAAGAAAAAAGTTACGTGTGCACTATCCAAAATCTCCATACTCATTTAAATAACTGGATGTTTTTTCGGATCACTCCAATGGCCATTCAAGTGTAAGCTCACCTGCCACTTCAAGGCAAAACCTCTAATTAGATGACTTTCCGACAGATCCTTTGATAGACACTAAAACAGGGAACTTTATTAAATTATTTTCATCTCTTCTCTCTAGGTAACTAGACTTTTTGTTTGATTTTATGTATTTTTGATAATATTTCCAGTCTGTGATTTCTAAAAAAAAAAAAAAAATGTATTTTTTTTACTTTTTCTAAGTTTGCTAACTAATTCACACTCTATATGAGGCTTCATCATATATTGACTTTGTTAATTATAGCATAACGGCCCTGTAATGCCCTATTATATATATATATTTTTGTCAATCTCTTTTTTTTTTAATTCTATTTCCATAAAATATAAGTAGTACAATTGCAGAAATACACAGACAAAATACAAGACAACGGTGACAAACGCTACTTTATGTTATATTAAGTAACGATATGAATAATAAACAGCCACGTATATACTAAGCCTACCACCATATATATTATATGTTGTATATTTTTACATGTTATATATAAATATATTGCGATGAGTGGAGACAACATGGGCACCAACTACTTCCATTTTAACAAGCTCCCTTTGCAACGGAGACCGTACTTAGTAAGTCGATTTTTACAGCATAACACACAAGCCAAAAACAACTAAAATAAACATATATATAGTTATATCTTATATTACACAAGCTAAATATAAAACTTGTGTTTCAAATGTGTTCCTGGATGTCTATTTGCTTATTTTAGACTTGTGTATTAGTCCAGATATATACTGGCAAAGAATGACATATACAAACATTCCACTGGGATCATAGGAAAATGATATACAGATATACATATTGACAATGCTGAGAACTGGCAACTAGCAGGCTGTAATATGTGTGCAAAATCATATGAATTGCCTTCCCAAATTATTTAATAGGAAAAACAAGAGTAACATATTTCAAACACACTACGACTCCAGCACAAGAGTATTTGATGACTTAAACCAATCAATTGTCAAGCCCAGGAATATGACAAATCAATTTTAGTCAGTTTTAGGCAGCCAGATAACAAGAGGAATGCAATATTATTAGAGTTAATCCTAGATGGACAAGACTGTAATTGTGTTTGAGGCTACACGCAAAGCTCTGATTGCTGAACAACAGACAAAAACATCAATACAAGGAAACAATCACATTATATCTATCAAAAACAGAACACAAACCCGCAGAACATAGGTATATCGATCAATTAGTTGAGCGTTGGCCATATGGATATTTGTAATCGGAACATTTGCTTGAACTTTAAATGTCCATCAGCCGCCATAGTTGTAAAAACCTTAGGTCCAGAAGTTACCTTTCGATATAAACAAAACAAAAAAATATTAATATATTACCAATAATAATAATGACCATATATAACAATATACAAAAATGTATGAGACATAAAGTTTGTTAATATTATAACAGTCTAAATGATTTCCGTTACTAAATGACAAGCTCATGATAAACTAACACTATTTGTTATAGTAAAGACACATAATATAACTATCGCAGGATATGGTAAGTCTAATAAAAAAGTATCACAGCATACAGCAATAATCCTTTCATTTTGGCATCTGAATTACTGAGCCCATATGGCTACTTCAGTCTACATTACAAGATATCATAATATACTGCAATTAGTCAAAAACAATCAAACAAACAAAATAAAAACTGCAAGTGAGACAATAAAAAAAGAAAAAACATTTTTTTTTTATCAAGTTCAAAATTTCTTGTTTACTTTGAATAAGACAAAGTTAAAAAATAATTACAATGGCCGGTTGACCGCCTGCAGCGTACAAGAAATCATAATTTGAATATTGGCATTAAATCTACAGCGTCTCCATCATTAATATTTTTTCCCCCATTCCTTTTCTATGATTTTGTTTGTGGAACTAAACCCACCCTTAGTGTATTCCTCAATTGTTTATTCATTACATATATTGGCACAGATGTATACTATGTGTGCAACTCGAATAAATACAAATTTGTGGTCGGTTAATATCGTATTGTGAAATACCTTGTGATTGGAATTAAGTCGGTGTGGTGTGCCGGAACCGACGTAGGGGGTAGGCCTGTAAAAGAGGGCCCCACGAATGGATTGTATAAGAGGGAGAGGTGGGTGGGGTGAACAGCGTGCGTACGGCAAGGTAGGAAGGGGGGAGTAGCGTTTATATAGTAACGCTAACTCCTCCCACAAATACAGGCCTTCGGCCTTAAACTTATAAAAAAAAATGCAATGGCGTTCCTTCCAAACTAATGTAAAAGTTGTAAAAAAAAAATGTTCTCTACTAAATGGAATCAGTAATCAGGTCATTATTTTTTTAGCTAAAATCTCCATTTGGCAAGTAATATTTAACTTCAACAACCATTTTATTCTTTAGTTTCTTAAGTGCAAAAGTCACATTAATGAGAATACTTAATACCTGGGTGTATCTATATGACCTTGCCTGCATAGTAATGTAACGTGCCTGCGTTAGCTATAATACAGCATTGCATAATATACCACCAGGAAACTTGACCCATTTGAATTTTTTTTTAATGATTTTTCAGAAAAAAAAATATATAAAAAATAAGGCTGTAGAAACCAATGGAGGTGGTCAAGCACATATATATTTACTGAAGGTAGAGGGGTAGATATAACAAAATTTGATTTACATTGACATTTACATGTTAGAATTGGCCATGTAATATAGCCAGACCAAAAGACACATATAATACATAACATAAAGATTTATCAGTTCTCTAATTTTAAAGGAACACTCCGAGCACTATAACCACTATAGCGCACTGTAGTGAGATGGTGCCAGAAGTGAACTAGTGCCACCTATTGCAAGTAATCAAACTGTTTTACAATGGTTTGGCTTTCTACCTGGGGTCTGTGAGCACCACTCCACTACTTCCAACAGAGAGATGGAAGCTAGCTGACTGAGCTAATCATGGGCTTAGCTCATTGGCTAAAATCACTCAATTGATGCTATCATCCAATAAGCCAGCCTTGCTCAGCAGGGCTTAGCTCAGGATATCTAAATAAACTCCTGCTTAGGTACTTCTGGCTACCTATCAGGTCTGTTGTAGTGGTTATGGTGTTTGGAATGTTCCTTTAACAGTATCAGACACCGACAGCTTAAATTAAAGCTTCAATCATTGAGGCCTTTGGGATGAGAGCTAAAAAGAAAATATAAAAATTACTAGAAATTTGATTATGTTCTAAGATAAGAGAAATTAATTGAATAACCGTGGAATTTCTACTTAAAAAAAAAAAAGACATTTTCTGTTTAAGAGGATTTTTGTACAAGGTAAAATGTTCTTTTTAAATTTGTTCCATAGGAGATGCTCCAGATAAAGAAAGAAACAGGTCTTTGTAAACAGATCCAAGGATAAGAGAAAGCTCTCTAGGAGAGTTGAGGGTGGAAAGTTCTGATGTCAGGTCAGTGGGGGCATGATTAAATATCTCAGGATCACAGGATAGCACCTAGAGGTGGAAAACCTTCCTCTTAACTGTCAATTCTTAATTCAGTGAATCTAGAAACATTATCTTAAACTTACCTAAAAGAACTGGGAAGCTTAGGTTCAAATCCCAGTCAGACCAAGAAGTGTCCTTGGGCAAGACACCATATAATACACATCAGCTTACGTCAAGACCATTGTAGATCATAAGCTTGTGTTTCGGAATATGCTGGAGCTATTTAAATGCTCATAATAACGTCCAGCAAAACAAATTCTCAAAGAACACATTCTGTATGAATAGATCATATTAAAACATTAGTAGCGCAAGAAAAAATCTAGAGGGATGTTTTCACCTGACAAATTAAACAGCAAACGATTCATGGAATAGGGAAAAACAAAACTGGTCCCAGGCTTCCAAAGAACATACAGGGTTATTGACCAAAGGGAGAATTCAAATGTAATGTCAAAATAGCTGAATTTTAAACATTCTCTAAGTCAGTTATGCTTTCAAATAGGCTACTCTGACACTAGATTTGAAATTCACTTTGAATTCTCACTTTTGTAAATAACCCTGCAAGAATCATATAGATGGTTTCACTCTATTTCAATCAGCAATTACAGAGTCCAGTTGTCATAAAATCTGAAAACTTTGCAACAGTATCCTACCGAAACCACTAAAACTCCTAGCTCTCTGTCTCTTCTCTGGAAAAAGATCATGAACTGGGCAGAGATTTACTTGCTAGTCATTCAAGTGGCTCGTATTAAAAGCACAAAAAAATTGGGGAGCAGATGGACTAACCTGAACCCTACTTAAGCAGGCAGGTTGATACTTTTCACAAGTTGCTTTTCCAGGAAACCATCAAATGATTTGGAACTTCTAAAGTAGACCTAAGAGCACAAAACAGAAAAAGTAAGATACGATTTCTTGGTCAATTTTGATGAAGACAATCCAGACTACCTGGATGCTTTCGTGGTCTTTGAGACGTTACACTAGCAATACAAAAAAGAGACATGCATCCACCAAGTTCAACCTTTCTCACATTTGTTTTTGCTGTTGATCCAAAAGAAGGCTGTCCGGCAACTTTGTTATCTGACCACTTAATTATTACTTACTAGTTTCCTAAGAACAGGAGAACCTGAGCTGTATTGAGGTATAACATCTCTGTATCTAATGATATACCTATACTAATATTTTAGTCCACTTTGCAAATTACAAAATACAAATTACACTTTGGCCTCAACATAGAAGAACTTGCATCTAAACTTTATCCAAAACTAGGTGTCCTGTACAGAAACAAATCCTGCCTAAGCCCTACAGTAAAGGAAAAGATTGTACAGCAAATGCTGATGCCAATCATCGATTATGGGGATGTAGTATATGCACCTGCACAGCAAACCCACCTTAAAGGGAAACTGTAGAACCCAGACCACTTCAGCTAATTGAAGTAGTCTGAGCGCTGTCATCCTTTTGCACCTAGTGCTGCAATGTAAAACATTACAGGTCCAGAGAACTGCAATGTTTATATTGCAGCACTAAGTCTGCCCTCAGTGGCTGTCTACCAGACAGCCACTGGGGGCGCTTCCGGAATCCTAACGGACTTTTGGTCTGTTAACTGACGCTGGACGTCCTCATTGATCTCCAGCATCAGATTTTCCCCATAGGAAAGCATTGAATAATTCTTACCTAGGGGAGGCTATTTCCGCGCATGCACATTAGGTCTCCCCCAGTCAGCTGGTGGGGGAAGAGCGTGGGCAGAGCCTGACCCAGGGCCAAAGGACATCAGCGCTGGATTCAGGTAAGTGGCTAAAGGGGTTTTAACTCCTTCAGCCCCACGGGAGGGGAAGAGGGAGGGGGAGGGCGCGAGAGGGGGCACCTATTAAACCTATAGTGCCAGGAAAATGGGTTTGTTTTCCTGGCACTATAGGACCCTCTAATAAACGTATTACCTTGTATAACTTGTTCTGCCGCTTTGTGCTACAATGTAATTACAGGACACACCATTGTGACATGCTAAAAGAACTGAACTGGCTGTCGCTGGAATCCAAACGCACCCTTCATCTTTCCAGCCTTGTGTTTAAGAGCTTTTCTGGGAAGCTCCCACCCTACCTGAGCAGAATGCTCTCCCCGGCTGTTCCCACCTCCTATAACCTCCGATCCAGTACCAGCACTTTATTTAGTCTACCTCAATACAAAAAGAAAGCAGCCCAATCCTCCTTTTCCTACAGAGCACCGCAATTATGAAACGACCTGTGACCAAGCATATTTTAATACGTTATTATTATGTTATTATTTATATAGCACCAACACATTCTGCAGCACTTTACAGTGGGTGGACAAAGATGTAGTTGTACATGTCATAAGATATTACAAATGTGATTAGCAATATACATCACGTTCTTAGATATTGTGCACCCCTTCAACTTTTATTATAGCTATGTTTGAGCATTTTTCTAAATCAGCGTTTTTTGTTTACTTTTGCAATTTTTCACTGTGTTTCAATGTTTAGTGAATAAAACTTATTGTGTGCTACGTGTAAGACGTTTCAAATGTCATGAGAGCGACGAGTGTTACGAAAGCTAAGACTCCTGTTTTCGGAATTTAATTTGTATGTAATGCTACATTTATGTAATGCTACAATTCCCACAACACTTCTAGAAAAACACTTAACAACATGTGCAGCACAATTGTAAAGTCAGCTTGTAGCAAGGTTAGCTACAGAAAACAAACAGCAAACCTAATGAAAAAATATAAAATAAATGATATAGAGAACTTGATTTATTTTACAGCCAAACTAATATTTTACATTCATTTATATATTCTTTTCTTGTCATTTGTAGTCCATGCCCAGCTTGTTATTGTATTATTTTATTTTAATTTTTATAGATTTCAATATAAGATTGATCTTCTGTGTATTGAAGGTAACCTTAATTTAAAATTGTTTTTCTGGTCTTCCATTATAAACTCAACCAGAGTGATGACAGCCATGCCTGACATGAATATATCTGATGTACCTGACTTGAATCTATGTCTTGTAAACATGACTCCTCTTGACAGTAACATGCCATCTATTTCTTGAATAAAATTAAAGTCACACTCTATTGCATCATTCTGAAACGTATCTGAAAGTAACTCCATAATCCAAGAAAGATATGTCATTTGCTGACATTTCAAAATAAAAATCAGCAGCAACAACACAGTTGAAAATAAACAGTAACTATCTAGAGGATATCATATAAAACTTTAAAACAAAGTTGTTTGGAGTGGACACAAAATGTCATAATTTCCAGGAGAAAAAGAAAATTAACTTAAAATGAATATGGTCTAGCAAAGTCGGAGAAAAATAGTAGCTTCCTAGAACTAATTACTGGAATGTCAAGACAAGCCTACCCTAACACAGAAATCTATAGGACACAGAGCAGGAGCAGGTACCAGTCCTTAAAGAGGCCAAGGTAATGTCTATGAAAAGGAATGTCTAAAAGTAGACAAAGAGTAATCCAGAAACAAGCCAAGGTCAAGGGTGTCGGCCGTACACAGAAGCGAGAAACAAGCCAAGGTCAAGGGTGTCGGCCGTACACAGAAGCGAGAAACAAGCCAAGGTCAAGGGTGTCGGCCGTACACAGAAGCGAGAAACAAGCCAAGGTCAAGGGTGTCGGCCGTACACAGAAGCGAGAAACAAGCCAAGGTCAAGGGTGTCGGCCGTACGCAGAAGCGAGAAACAAGCCAAGGTCAAGGGTGTCAGCCGTACACAGAAGCGAGAAACAAACCCAGGTCAAGGGTGTCAGCCGTCCACAGAAGCGAGAAACAAGCCAAGATCAGGATTATAAAAAGCCAGAATAGTCAGACAATCCAAGGTTAGTAAACAGTTAATCACTGGACAATAACTGTCAGGGTCTCAATAATGTACAAATTATACCAGTCTATATACAAAATTCAGTGTGAATAACAAAATAAATGGAATAATAGTAGGATAATACCTAAAAGAAAAACACAACATAGTGTGAACAGTTTAACCCCTTAAGGACACATGACATGTGTGACATGTCATGATTTCCTTTTATTCCAGAAGTTTGGTCCTTAAGGGGTTAAAGGACCACTATAGTGCCAGGAAAACATACTTGTTTTCCTGGCACTATAGTGCCCTGAGGGTGCCCCCACCCTCAGGGTCCCACTCCCGTGGCGCTGAAGGGGGAGGAAGGGGTTAATCCCTTACCTTTTTTCCAGCGCCAGGCTCCCTCAGCACTGGAACTCTCCTCCCTCTTCTGACGTCCCTGGCTGAATGCGCATGCGCACCAAGAGCTACGCGCGCATTCAGCCAGCCCATAGGAAAGCATTTTCAATGCTTTCCTATGGACGCTGGCGTCTTCTCACTGGGAAAATCACAGTGAGAAGCGCGGAGCCTCCAGCGGCTGTCAATGAGACAGCCACTAGAGGCTGGATTAACCCATTTGTAAACATAGCAGTTTCTCTGAAACTGCTATGTTTACTGCAAAAAGGGGTAAACCTAGCTGGACCTGGCACCCAGACCACTTAATTAAGCTGAAGTGGTCTGGGTGCCTATAGTGGTTCTTTAAAGATAAGAATAATGGTTTAGCTTAGGGCTACCACTCACATTTCCCAGAGCCGTACCAGGCTCTGTATAGCAGGCTCATGGGGTGCCAATACAGGCTAGCGGTTCCAGTTTCAGCAATATACGATGAGTTATTTTATATTACATCCTCAATAATTTATTTTTGAACCTATTCCAAGTCCTTTCATCATCGTATATTGCTGGAACTGGAACGTAGAATAGAAAGTAGAAAAATCGAACAAAGCCAAAGTCAGAGCCAGAATAATACACAATAATAATAACAAGCTATTGGGAACAAAACTTGAACCATAACATGACAATGACCAATGCCCTAGAAGCTTTTTTTATATTGTGGCTCTTTCATTTGTAGCCACGCCCCAAAACTTTTGAATGTGAATGTTTTGGCAGGCTATGACGTCCTTAGCATCATGACATTGGCGAGCATGCGCAGCACCATAAAGAGGGCGGAGCTACAGCTGCTGGCGTCAGAATCGCTGAGGTGAAAGGAGGGGCAATGAACCGCTAACCTGTATTGGCACCCCTGAGCCTGCTATACAGAGCCTGGTACGGTTCTGGAAAATGTGAGTGGTAGCCCTAAGCTAAACCATTATTCTTATCTTTAATAAGGACACACTATGTTGTGTTTTGTCTTTTAGGTATTATCCTACTATATCTCAACATATGGTGGTATTATTCAATTTTTCTATTATTCACACTGGATTTTGTATATAGACTGGTATATTTTGTACATTATTGAGTTTCTATATTGGGTGTCACTGGGAAGCACCTTTATATCAGTCACTATCCATTCACATTATAAGCTATATAAAATGTGTTTTTGCATAAATTGTGAAGCACCAACTTACTATCCGTTTATATTGTTAATAACTGTCAGGGTACCTGTTTGTGTTTACCAGGTTGGGACACAGTCCTCATGGTCCCTCCTTTCACCTCAGCGGTTCTGACGCCAGCAGCTGTAGCTCCTCCCTCTTTATGGTGCTGCGCATGCTCGCCAATGTCATGATGCTAAGGACGTCATAGCCTGCCAAAACATTCACATTCAAAAGTTTTGGAGCGTGGCTACAAATGAAAGAGACACAATATAAAAAAAGCTTCTAGGGCATTGGTCATTGTCATGTTATGGTTCAAGTTTTGTTCCCAATAGCTTGTTATTATTATTGTGTATTATTCTGGCTCTGACTTTGGCTTTGTTTGATTTTTCTACTTTCCATTCTCCTCCGAGTCCGCTATTGTGATATCGCTATTCCTGATTTCTGACTTGCCTAATTATCTGTCCTTGTAAACATTATTACGGCCACTCTAGGGTCCGATATACGTTATCTGTACCATTCCATTACACTCTGCGTGTTTGTCCTCTCTGTATTCCTGACAATAACACACTCTGGAGTATACAGAAACCATGACAGGGCAAAGAAACAAGGACAACCAGGAAGTTTATATACCCATTTTTAGGATGATATCACTTGGTTGACTCGATACAGAGCTCCAGGACAAAAATGGGCAGAAGGAAGCCAACTGAGAAATAATCTGTGTGGTAAGACAGCAGCTGTATTTACTCTGTTTATGCATGGAGTTATTTTGCTTGTTAGATCCCGGAGACCCTTAAGGTATTGACTAGCTAACCCTAAACCTCATTAACCCTCTCTCCAACCTGTAACCTAGTTGTGTATTCACTCTTGATTAGACAAATGAGTGCAATTGAATAATGTTATATCTAATGTTTATATCAATAGGTTTTTGGTAATTGTGTTTCATTAAGTTATAGGAACCCTACCCTAGAATCATGTGACCAATTTGGTAAATTATTGGGAAGTCAGAGGTAAGGGAATATTCAGCAGGAGAGGTCTTAGAACAGTAGCAGGAAAGAAAAAAATAAAAGGAAAAGTGTCCTTGCTCTCAGTACATCATGTGAGCTGTGCTGTGCAGATCCGAAGTGAATATTTCTGGCTTCTGAAAAATGCTGAACCAAATATCCTTAAATATTTCACGGTAGATATGCAAAAAAATATATAACCATTAGGGAAAATCCTAGAATAAAATAACATTTAATATGCTCTCTATCATTTTTCTGATTCAGTGTTTCGTGTGACACAATTAACTCACTTCCATTATTTATTATTATTATTATCATTTATAAAGTACCGGCATATTCTGTAAAGAGCAGACAAACAACGGGGTAATTGGTTGGACACACAGAAGCAAAACGTATTGCTGTTCCGATTTAAACGAGCTTGCTCCATTCATTTGGTGGAATTGCGTTTAGAGTGTTAATTTACTGAGATTAATAAAATAACATTAAAATTACTCTTATATTTTGCATTTAAAATGTTTTTGATGGACATGTTTGATTTAACCTTCAATTACCTTTATGATGTGTGAGAAAAAGCAAATACGGTTATTAGTCTTTCATTTACTTTCAATAATTACAGAATATTGATTGATAGAGAGATATGACAAATTATCATATATCACAATAATACTGAGCCAACTATTCACTTTATAATCAATTGAGTTTTTTTCTCTGACACAATCTTCAGATATTGTCAAAAAGATAAATGTTCTTTGCGTTTGTTAGAATAGAACAGTATTGTAATAAGGTTCTCTATAAAATGTAATTGATATTGGTCAAGACTATATTGTGAAGTGTGTCAGAATCTCAATTACTATAAACAGTACGTTTAACGTTTGATTTTCACGCGAATCAGATTTTAGCAATGTCATGTAAATGGTTTTGTGCATGGTCTTTGTAGGGGTCAATTATATACCTAAAATAAAACGGATGAAGTGGGAGTGTTATGTTAGGGAATTAAACAACAAGGGGGTTTATTAACTAAATACATAATTAGAGGGAGATGAAAACTGAATCTAAATTGCAGAGTTTTCTACCTAAAGTGGACTTTTCTACCTATAGAGGTTGTGTTATCAGAGTATATAGCTATTTAAAAAAAAAGGTTTGGATGCTTTTATGCAGAATTTTCAAGCATTTAATTGATATGTATGTGAGCAGGTTGTTAATCCAAGCAGAAATCTGATTGCCATTATGGAGTCAAGAAGGAATTCTTCCCTTGTTGTAACATAATTGAAAATGGCTGAAACTGGAAGTGGAGGTGGAGCAGGTGGGCGGGGGGGGGGGAGGGAGAGGGTTGCCTACTTTTGGATCAACAGCATAAAATAATGGATTTCAAGGTTGAATCGGTTCAGTTTTGTTTTGTTTTTTCAACCTAGACATCTATGTAACTATATAACTATAGCTATCGGAGTTGCCAAATTAGGGATTTTTGGGGGCTACATTTTAGAAATGGGTTTTCTCTTGACTACAATTAAGGATATTGTTTTCTAGTTAAAAGCGCACTTAAAATAACAGATTAAAATACGTAGTAATGACACATGATTTAAATACAGGTTCAGGTTTTTTCACATGCAGATTAACACAGGATCTTCAAAATAAAGCTTGGGGTCCACGTATTGCTTCACGTCCAAGATGTCTGATGTTTTTTTTGTCATTTTTTTGTCATCTGCTGCTGCCATAGAATACACTGGCCAGGGGAACATCATCATGGCTGTTAAATCAGCTCTATAGACCACTCGTAACAGCGTTAAACAGTAAGCATTGTGCATCTACATCACCACTTGCACACAGGCCTTTTGTACCCCACGACTCATTGGATAGGCTCCCAGTTCCCCATCCAAGGCCTGTAAGACAAGCAGTGACCCTTTGTGTCCATATCTTTTCCAGCAGATTTTGTTTTGTTCCTTGTGAAGACGAACTTAATATGCTTAAAATGTACAGTCTATACAGTTAGTATAGCTTTAGATAGATATGTGCGAAGTGTAGTTGCAGACCCAGGTTAGACACATGCTCTTCTAAGTGAAAGAGACTGGAATTGCAAACTGAAATTTTGCAATTATCCCCACCGTAATCTTCAGCTACAGGTCAATGGAACACACAATCTGGCACTGAATGCATATCATTATCACCTTACGCCAACCTTTGCTGGGATGTTTCGAAAGCAAGAACGTCTAGCAAAAGCCTATAAGTGACTATCGCAGCCCTGCAATCACAGTGACAACCAATCACAGTGATCACATGGCTTAGCTGAAAAGCTTCAGTTTGAAGACACTAATTTCATCAAATGATTTTCGTCTTCATCTCTCAAACACGGAGAGCAATGAAATTACACAGATTACTCTTACTGGACTAGCAAAGACAATGCATTATTTTTGTATGTATTCTGCCAACAAACATCCCAATACCCACCCCCCAGATACATTTAATCAAATGGTAAATGCCTCCCTGTCCTCCTTGCCAGCCGGACTACATTTAAAAACTGCTGAGACTGAAATATGTATTGTTTCTGTTATCTCATTAATTTTATTTTCTGTGTAGTCCATGGGCTCAGCATTGGAGAGACCAGCGTTGCATTTACATTTCACATCCTTTGTCCAGCTCGTTCGTTTGTTTTCACAAGGATATCTGAGTCATTGCTAAGTTCTTCCCCATTTATATCCAATCATTCTATTGTTGTCGTATTCTATCTGAGAAATGTATCCTTGTACTTTTTTTTATATCAAGTAAAATCTGGACTACACGACGCAAAATATGATTTAAAGACTTAATGTAGAGCTACAGCCAAAACTGGTTTTAATGAACAAAACACATTTAGTACAAATCCACATAATAGCCAGTCCAAGTTATTCTTCTGGCCAAGGTTATCGTAACAAAATAATAAGTAAGACGTATAAGTGATAGGATCATTTTACAAATGAAGACATTAAACAAAGATGGCTAAAAAAACATTAAGCCACATAGTACAACAATGACAACATGCCTATTAAATGAAAAAAATGAAATAAAGTTGTCATCAAGTCTGATGATTTGCTGTTAAAGGAAATCTATCATGTACGTTTGTTCAGTTACATTCGCTTTTTTTAAATATAACTTTCTGTTGTGTAGTGCGACTCTATTTTTTATTCCAAAAGGGGTAATTTGCACATAATTCTACATTTTGACCGAAATATTCTTTCATTTATTTTTTCCATATGGCTGAGTTTGCGATTCTTATATCAACAGCCCATGTTATAAATCAATTTACATGTAGGGAAACAAAATGATACTCACATAATGAGCTGATCTTATGATAAACTTAGCTCTAGTGAGGTAAGGACATAGTCATTCTTGAAGCCAAACTCCAGACACACTCTCAAATTAGGAGTCATGTTACAGTTAGTTATGCTGGGTGAGTTTTTTTAATCCCTTTTTCATTTTACTCTTCAAGCTCGGTATTTCTGTTCCAGAATTCCAACCTGCAATGTTTCATGTTATGTCTCACAAATACATTTGTACATGAAGACAGATTTGATTCCTAATTTACAAATGCTTACATACAGAGGATTATAGAATTGTATTCCCTATAGTGGTGTATTTATAAAGGTGAACTCATCACTGTAATAAAAATGTAAAATGTTTGGGGTCGAGAACTTATTAAATTTATGTTACTATATTGTTATTTGCAATGGCTTTTTTTTTATATACTTATCTCTACTTATTTATTTTCTCATTTTGCATTTTGGTACCTAAGTTGAAACACAATAGTTTAATCAAAAGTGTTCCCCATGACAAAGCAACATTTGGTGGAAACCCCTCCGTTTGTGATGTTTAGACTAACTTAAAGATAAAGTACTGTAATTTTTACTGTAAATGCCAAAGAAAATGCAGAATTATCTTCCTTAAAAGACAGACACAAAGCCCCAAATAGCTTAGCTGGGAAGGGGTTCAATAAAACCATGTTCCCATGGGATGGGAAAGTAAGGAAGTGGGCATTTGTTGTCCTCTGGTTTGTAAAGATCCCAACTTATACATTAAATATATTGTATGTTCCATTGCACGGAATGGATGGAATATTATTGCTATTTTTCTTATTAGAAAGCCACTGGCATATTGCGATCAATATAGTTTTGGTCGTCTAATAAATGTTACTTTTTGGCAGGAGTTTTCAAAAACATGAGCATGTCTGGAGGAAATGAGTGTCTTAAATTGGAGTGCGTTTGCCTGACACCATCTCTGCACCGGAGGATCCAGCCAAACCCTCCCAACTCTGTACATAAACAACATGTGTACATTCGTAGATTAATGTGCCGCTCCACGTGTAATGTGTTCTGTAGTTCTGAGTTGCACGTGCCTTGAGGTGTGACTGAGCAGAGAATGCAAGGACAACTTTCTTTGAGAGCAAGTGAATTGCAAGGTTTTTTGAATTACCAAGGCTGTTTTTTTCTAAGCTGACATAGCAACCAGAGATTGTTTTTATAGCCAAAACAGATGCCAAACAGATATTATTATTTTTTTGACAATTTGTATTTTTCGATTTTCTGATTGTAATTGTTAAACAGTAACATTTGCATTACAACGTATTATTAATGTGACATATTATACAAGAGAAGTCTGGCATCATCAGTCGTACAAAGTCAACAGGGTTGCATGAACAAAGTTGGGTACATCATGTACTCTCTATTTGGCTACAATCAGTAAAAAGATTCATCTCTATCGAGACAATAACCCATAATGGGTAAGTGAGAGGACTTCTGACCGCAGTGGCCATGAATGGTTATAGGTGCCTCCAGTGCATGTACTGCCTCTGCAATTGTCTCCCATTAAGCCCCTTTCCTATCTCTCTTCCTTCCTCTCCACCCCCAACTGTCATTAATTAATGTGCAATACCTTCCTCGTTTATTTTTTCTCACCCCCCTCCCCCACCCCTTTTTTTGGCCAAACAGATATTAATACTCATTTAAATTATGGAAGAAATCTAGTCACAAAGTCCAGTTGGTAGCTTTACTGAAAATTTACACCGGAAAAAGGGGAATTGGGGGCACACCAGGAACATGTATTTCTAAGTAGTGGTGCCGCACAAAAAAATTAAAGTTTAAAATTTCACAAGGCTCCTTAAAATCACCTATCTTAGCAAACAAATATAGGGATTCAGTTCCACCATATGGCCATATTAAGCCCACCACTACATCACAGTACCCCAATATCGGTGGGCCATACACTAATTTTAACATGGGAGATATTTAGAGACTTATAGGAGACTTAATGACAATTTATAATTCTGCAATTATTGCCATGTTTATATTATTTTTATTATTATTATCATTACCATTAGCATTTATCTAGCTCTAATATAGACTTGAATTTAATATTTTTGCAGTGCATAAGAATATAACAAACAAGCTTGAGGTACCCCAATGACAATCCTCCGGCATATTAACATTCTTTCCATTTGGGGTATTCGAGAACACACGCACAATTTTATATTTAAAAAAAAAACAGGAGTAGCAGTAGCACATTTTTATGATAATTATAATAATCAAGCATCAGTCGTGTCTGCATATGCAGCTTAAAGGGACACTATAGTCACCTGAACAGCTTTAGCTTAATGAAGCAGTTTTGGTGTATAGAACATGCCCCTGCAGCCTCACTGCTCAATCCTCTGCCATTTAGGAGTTAAATCCCTTTATGAACCCTAGTCACACCTCCCTGCATGTGACTTGCACAGCCTTCCATAAACACTTCCTGTAAAGAGAGCCCTATTTAGGCTTTCCTTATTGCAAGTTCTGTTTAATTAAGATTTTCTTATCCTCTGCTATGTTAATAGCTTGCTAGACCCTGCAAGAGCCTCCTGTATGTGATTAAAGTTCAATTTAGAGTTTGAGATACAATTATTTAAGGTAAATTACATCTGTTTGAAAGGGAAACCAGTTGTTTTTTTTTCATGCAGGCTCTGCCAATCATAGCCAGGGGAGGTGTGGCTAGGGCTGCATAAACAGAAACAAAGTGATTTAACTCCTAAATGACAGTGAATTGAGCAGTGAAATTGCAGGGGAATGATCTATACACTAAAACTGCTTTATTTAGCTAAAGTAATTTAGGTGACTATAGTGTTCCTTTAATGAAGATAGTGAGAGACAGGCAGACACGAGATTAGCAAACTAGAGAACCACAGTGATTAAGTTAACGTCGCCTTCACAAACTCGTGTAACAAAGAGCATATAGCATTTAGGTTGAGAGTAAGATTATAGGCCCATTGCGGGTTCTCGAAAGTTTAAAAATAGGACATATTTAGCTGTGATCTATTTGGACTGAACCTGCTAAATTATGTTATTAAGGAAGGTCAGTTCATGGAGCAGTCCTTGCCAGTCACCCAACGCTAACACTGGAGGCCTGATGTGCAAGCCCGGGAAGAAGATTGCACTAGATACCACCTAGCTGTGAGTCAATTGTCATAATCCATCCGCTGGCCAGATCTGAAGTAGTCCCTGGGGAGAGCTACATTTTGCAATGGTTTTGTCCCACTTTTGCGGCTGCTCTATTGGGTGGATGGTTTTACGCCACTGTGATGAATCAGGCATGAAGGGGGTCCCTGTCTCCCCCTCCTGCACTGTGTCTGACAGGGCCTATTCAGGCCTGGTCTCGGGGCTGTTGCAGTGATGCTATTATGGGGAGAGGTAGATCACTGTGGTGTCGCTTCTATTCCGACTCCGTTCTCCAGCCTCTCTTGCAATCTCCTCCAAAATTCAGCAAATAGCCAATCAATTCGGGCTTACAGGCTGTCACAGAACTGTAGTGGATCAGCGTGGCGCACTTGAGCCGTTTCCTTGCAGGCAGCCATAATCTTAGGTAAATAGTATAGCGTTTTACTTTCAGCTTGTGCTCCCGTGGGCCTGGAGCTGGGCGAAGAATATCACCGTGGTGGACTGGGATAACCCCCAACGATCCAAGGGAGTGGGGGGATAGCTATGTAGACTCTGCTCCAAGACTCTGAGAGCTGGGAAACCAGCTGTCATGCCTTAATTCTGGTATCCTCTTACTTCCGGGTTCCACGGAGCTTAGCCACACCCCCTTATGACACGGTCTCCTTACTTAATGCGACCGCACCAGCTGATAGACGCTGGATTATTGAACTACGTACCGCACTCACGAACCGGCTACAAACTTCTCTGTGAAAGCCATCTGTTACCGGACCGGACTGGAAGACTACTCACGTCCCCTTCACCTCTCCTCATCCTCGACTAAAGCCTGAACTCTCTACACACATATCATCGGATATAACCGCCTCTGAGGAGAACTTGGGAACCTGTTTTCTCTTTACCGGAAGCTAAGTAACATTAAACCTCTGTGATAAGAGTTACATATCTAAAGCCTCTATTGCCTACAGCTATCTTCAACCTATCCACTATTCAAGTTAGCTGCACCTGTCTTGCTTCAGATAAATGCTAATGGAACAAACTATTGTAATTGCTTATCACCTAACTTGTTAACTCAACTAACAGACTCTAAATGATTCAGAACCTGCTAATTGCAACCGTTTATTATTTAAAGCTACAGTGCCGGTAATTCGGGACTTAATCAACCGTTTATTAATTAAAGCTACAGTGCCTGTAATTCTGCACTTAAGCAACCGTTTATTATTTAAAGCTACAGTGCCTGTAATTCTGGACTTAAGCAACCGTTTATTATTTAAAGCTACAGTACCTGTAATTCTGGACTTAAGCAACCGTTTATTATTTAAAGCTACAGTGCCTGTAATTCTGAACTTAAAGTCACAATATCTTCTAATTGTTCTAATAAATATTCAAGCTCTAAGAAATCTGCAGTTGTGTTCCTTCATAACAAATGTTAAACGTGACAGAATAATCCAGCCCTTGTAATGGATCCAGCAGATTTCGATTCTACGATAACTACGCTGAATCAACGAGTCGATACACTAGCCCAAGGTGTGCAAGACCTGCAAGTTACTAATGAAAGAATTCTCACTTATGTCAGAGACTTACAAACTCATACACCTCATACTGTTCTGCACTCAGCTAGCGATCCTGCTGTATGTAACCCTGAAAAGTTCTCTGGAGATCGTTCTAAATATAGGGAGTTCCTTAATTCTTGCAAATTATTAATTGCTTTAAAACCTAGTGTAAGGAAACCAAGTTTAGACAAACCGCGTTCGGTAGTTTCCTCCCGAAAGGTCAGAGTCTAAGGTAGTGCGAGCTTGCTTCGATAGTTACAGGAACCGAAATCCATACGGAATAAAACAGCTGCATAAGATAATTCCCTTGTTACAGCATACGAATTCCAAATAACAGTCAGAGTCCAGGTTCAGGATACAAGTAGAACTAACTTTTATTCATACACATGGCTTTTTATGCAGGTCCCCATGCAAGGGGACATCCCACAGGGAGGAGTAACATTTATCCAATCCCGAACAGTAAAAATATAAAACACACCCAATACAAACAGGCAGTTCCCTCCCCTAGTCCTGGAGATAATCAGGTCTGATATAGTAACAACCTAATTATCTCCAGGCTGAAAATTCACTATTTTCCCCAATTTCTGGAACACCCCTTTATACCTGGGGTATCCCCACAAATACTATATCCCCTGATAGCCCCGATCCGGGTGACCAACATATCCAAATTTCACCCGGATCGGTTCAGGGGTTCGCAAAAGGTATGGAAGTCCTTTGTGACCGGTCCACTGGGGGCGGACTGCCCAAAATAGTTCCAGAGGTTCGTGTGGTTTTGCCGGTCACTTCAGAAAAAGGGAAGAAATGCATAAAAGTACCGAATGAATTCCCCTGGCTCCTAGCAGCGATTGTTCCCCTCATTCGTGTGCATATTTGTACCGAATAGCGCTCTCCTAGCTAATCGGTATCACTAGTTCCAGCGTTCGCATGATGGAGACCGGTGATTGGGAAGTCGAGTGTCCGATTTTAGTTCCAGACACTCGACGACCAAGTCCCGCTGCCTTTGTTTGGCGAAAAAAAGATGGCCGCGGTTTTCTCTGCCACGTGGCGTTCGACAGTACGAACGCTGACCGCACACATAGAGGGTGAAAGTGATGCCGGCTTTGAAGTTAAGTGAGCCAGGGGTGGTCTCTGTTCGGCAGTCCCATCTGCCGAATGAAAAGTACACAAAAAAACAAGAACTATGCAACAAAATATCGAATAATATAGTCATTTCTTCACACTGCTCCCCTATAAGTCCATAGGTCGGCATACCCGCCTAGACCCTGTCGGGTTGGCTTGGGGATGTCCGAGAAAAGTAGCGGTTTAGGAGTCCAGTTCGGTCTGGCGTGACAGGCCATCCGCATTACCATTTTGTTTTCCGGGCCGGTACTGCATAGTAAAATTATAAGGTTGAAGGGCTAGGCTCCACCGTAATAGCCTGGGATTGTCTCCAGCTACCCGGTTAAGCCATACCAGGGGGTTGTGGTCCGTCATAAGGGTAAATGCCCGCCCATACAAATAGGGCTGTAGCTTCTTGAGTGCCCACACGAGGGCCAAGCATTCTTTTTCTACGGTGGCATAGCTGACTTCTCGGGGTAACAGTTTACGGCTGAGGTATGCCACCGGGTGTTCCATGCCGTCTGTGCCCACTTGGCTTAGCACGGCTCCCAGTCCGAACATGGAGGCATCTGTGTGTACAAGAAATTGTTTAGTGTAGTCGGGTGCTGCCAACACAGGAGCCTCACTCAATGCCGCTTTAAGCTTCTGGAAAGCGTCCGTGCACTCTGGGGTCCAGGAAACCTGTTTGGGGAGGGCCTTTTTGGTAAGGTCGGTGAGGGGTTTGGCCAGGGCGCTGTACTCGGGCGGCCGTCCCTAAGAAAGCTAGTACCTGGGTTTTGGTCCTAGGTTGGGGCCAGTTCGCTATGGCCTTTACCTTCGCTGGCTCTGGACGCTGTCTACCGGAGCCCACCCTGTGGCCGAGATGCTGTACCTCGGCCAGACCTACGTGACATTTGTCGGGTTTTAACGTGAGCCCTGCGAGGGGGATTCGTTGGAGTACCCTGGACACATGGCCCAGATGGTCTCCCCATGTGCGGCTGTAGACGGCAATATCGTCTAGATACGCGCATGCGAAGTCCTGAAACCCCTCCAGGAGCCTATCGGCCATCCTCTGAAAGGTAGCCGGGGCATTCTTCATCCCAAAGGGCATAACCTTGAATTGGTATAGCCCGAAAGGGGTGACGAATGCCGACTTGGGGATGGCCGCAGGCTCCAAGGGGATCTGCCAATAACCTTTGCACAGGTCCAGGGTAGTCAAGTAGTTCCCCCCCGCCATACGGTCTAAGAGCTCATCTATTCTGGGCATGGGGTAGGCGTCTGTTATGGTACGATCGTTAAGCCTCCGATAGTCTACACAGAAGCGCGTGGTACCGTCGCGCTTCGGTACTAGTACTACCGGGGAGGCCCAAGGACTTTGCGAGGGTTCTATTACCCCTAACTGTAACATATCCCTTAACTCGGTGAGCATACTCTCACGCACTGCTTCCGGGATCCGATATGGTTGTTGCCGCAGTGGCGTCTCTCCCTGGGTTTCCACGCGGTGTACCGCAGCGGAGGTATAGCCTGGGGTGGCTGAAAACATCTCTTGGTATCTCTGCAGCAGTTGCGTGGCCTCACCTTTCTCCAGGGGGTTTAAATTTTGACCCAAGCTTACTTGGTCAATAGTACAGGGAGCGGTGTCTAGTAAATCGGGGAGGGGTAGTCCCTCACTATCTTCTGTGGCGGGCGCACACACGGCGCCCACATCCTCTGTTCTCTCAAAGTATGGTTTGAGCATATTCACATGGAAGGCTTTGGTCAGCCTTTCATCTGAGCATTTGCTCACGATGTAGGTGGTCTCGCTAACCCGTTCTACTACCTTAAATGGTCCCTGCCATGCGGCTTGTAGCTTATCCTTTTTAACTGGCCTCAAAGCTAACACCTTCTGCCCTAATTCTAGTACTCTATCTTGGGCTCCCCTATCGTACCATTTCCTCTGGTCCTCCTGGGCCGTCTGCAGGTTCTCCCGAACCGATGCGGTGAGCGCCCGCAGACGGTCCCGGAACTCCAGAACATACTGGACGATAGGGACTCCCCCCTCGTCTGTATTGCCCTCCCAGTGCTCCCGTACGAGCTCCAGTGGGCCCCGAACTTTTCTCCCATACAGGAGTTCGAAGGGGGAAAACCCAGTGGAGGCCTGGGGCACCTCACGGTAGGCAAACAGAAGGTGGGGGAGGAATTTTTCCCAGTTCTTGTGGGACTCCGTAAAGGTTTTTAGCATCTGTTTTAGAGTGCCATTGAAACGTTCACAGAGCCCGTTAGTCTGGGGATGGTACGGGGCGCTGAACAGGGGTTTCACTCCACAGCTCTGCCACAATTGTTGTGTCAGGGTAGCCGTGAACTGAGTTCCCCGATCGGATAGGATCTCTTGTGGGAAACCTACTCGGGTGAAAATCTGAATAAGGGCTTCGGCCACGGTCTCGGCCTCTATATTGGTGAGGGCGACTGCCTCCGGGTACCTAGTGGCGTAGTCGACCACGGTTAGTATGAACTTTTTGCCCGACTGGCTGGGTCGGCTGAGGGGTCCTATTAAATCTACCGCTACTCGGTGAAAGGGCTGTTCTATAATGGGCAATGGGTGAAGTTTGGCCTTCCGAAGGTCTCCCCTTTTTCCCACCCTTTGGCAGACGTCGCACGTCCTGCAGTAATACTTGAGGTCCTGGGTGACCCTGGGCCAGAAGAAGGTTTGGGTTAACCTGTCTCTTGTCTTTTTAACCCCTAAATGTCCTGCTAGGGGAATGTCATGACTGAGTTTTAACAACTCAGCCCGGAATTTACGGGGTACAATTAATTGTCTTTTGATGACCTGGGTGGCCCCCTGTCCCACCCCCTCGGTCACTCTATACAGTAACCCCTTATACCACTCAAACTTTTCGTGCGGGTTGTTCCCTGGGGTAACGGCCGCTGCCTTCCTATAACCCTCTAATGTGGGGTCGGTACGCTGCTCTTGTTCAAACCCCTGGGGGGTATCCCAGAAAGGAAAGGTAGGATCGGGTAAGGGGGGTATTTCGACTCTTACCTGGTTTTCCTCAGAGTGCAGCGGAGCTTCCAGTCTGGCTTGAGCTCGGGTGGTAACTGGGTATGCCTCGGCAGGGGGGTCTCGGGCCAGTTGGGAGGTCAAGCATCCTACATCATTCCCCAACAAAACCTCGGCGGGTAGTTCTTGCATAATCCCCACCTCCAGCTGTTTGGACCCGGAACCCCAATCAACAAGGATATTAGCGGTGGGCAGTTTGTGAATAGCGCCCCCAGCCACCCTCACAGCGACTGTGCGTCCGGTGCGAGCTTGCGCTCTGATCGTGTGAGGTTGCACCACAGTCAAAGTAGCCCCAGAGTCTCTCAGAGCCCGGGCCCCCACGCCATCTACGGTAATCCATTGGCGGTGGTGGTCCCGGTTGTCACCCCCAGCTTGAACTGGGTTGACCTCGTGTAATACACTCCACTGCTCTTCTTGGTTAGGAACACCGGTTGTGCCTTCCTGTTGTACACAATGAGCAGCTGCCCTGGGTTGTTGTGGGGGTTGCCTTTCCCAGCTTCCCCGGTTTAAGCGAGGGCACTGATTCTTGTAATGCCCTGGTTGCTTGCAATAATGGCACACTGCAGGAGGACGTGGTGTGTTTGCTGGGTTCGGTGAAGGGTTACTCATGGAGGGTCTAGGAGGGGTAGGGGTTGTTGGAGCCTGGTAGTTAGGCTTAAAAGGTGGTCTGCTCACCCCTTGCTCCTTCCTCCTATTATCTTGATACTCATCCGCTAGCCTGGCGGCTTCCTCCACAGTTTTTGGTTTTCTATCTTTAACCCAGTCTTTTATGTCCTCTGCAGAGTGATTAAAAAATTGCTCCAGTAACATAAGTTGCAAAGCATCCTCCAGAGTGGTTGCTTGGCAGCCCTTCATCCAATTGCGGGCCGCCCGTTGTAGCCGAAAAGCCCATTCCGTATGGGAATCTCTCCCAGTCTTCCTCAGCTCTCTAAATTTTTTCCGGTATGCTTCCGGAGTTACAGCATATCTGGCCAACAAAATGTCTTTTACTTTTTCATAATTATGTATGTCCCCCTCAGGTACTGCTCGCAGCGCCTCGGCTGCTCTACCGGACAATTTACTGCTAATGACTGCAGCCCATTTCGTGGAGTCTAATCCCTCCAGCGCACATTGACGTTCAAAGTCTTGCAAGTAACTGTCAATTTCCATCTCATTGTCATTAAACGATTTAAAGGCTGCATAATTTACCTTCTTTGGTATTTCCCCAGTACTTCCCGGGGAGTGTAGTAAATCTCCCTGTGACGGTCTGTCCCGGTCCTCTCGCTCTTTTTGCGATTGTCTGGCTTGTGCCATGACCTGCAGAACCGCCTCTGTAGTTGGGCTGGGTCCCAATAGACTGAGCATCCATCGGATGTCCTTTTGCATCACGTTTTCTTCCTCTTGATCCATTTCTGTATTTCTGGTATTATCGCTCTGTATTAATTCTGCAATTAACGTGGCTTTTGTCTTGTTACTTGCCACTCTGCCTCGAGCTTCCAGTAGATCCTTTAGTGTGGTTCTTTTAAGTAGCTGGTACTGCTGAGCCATTCATTCCCTTGCTTGGTTTGCACTGTCCATTCGGGATTCGAATCCCTCCGCTTGCCACCAGTTGTAAGGAAACCAAGTTTAGACAAACCGCGTTCGGTAGTTTCCTCCCGAAAGGTCAGAGTCTAAGGTAGTGCGAGCTTGCTTCGATAGTTACAGGAACCGAAATCCATACGGAATAAAACAGCTGCATAAGATAATTCCCTTGTTACAGCATACGAATTCCAAATAACAGTCAGAGTCCAGGTTCAGGATACAAGTAGAACTAACTTTTATTCATACACATGGCTTTTTATGCAGGTCCCCATGCAAGGGGACATCCCACAGGGAGGAGTAACATTTATCCAATCCCGAACAGTAAAAATATAAAACACACCCAATACAAACAGGCAGTTCCCTCCCCTAGTCCTGGAGATAATCAGGTCTGATATAGTAACAACCTAATTATCTCCAGGCTGAAAATTCACAATTTTCCCCAATTTCTGGAACACCCCTTTATACCTGGGGTATCCCCACAAATACTATATCCCCTGATAGCCCCGATCCGGGTGACCAACATATCCAAATTTCACCCGGATCGGTTCAGGGGTTCGCAAAAGGTATGGAAGTCCTTTGTGACCGGTCCCCTGGGGGCGGACTGCCCAAAATAGTTCCAGAGGTTCGTGTGGTTTTGCCGGTCACTTCAGAAAAAGGGAAGAAATGCATAAAAGTACCGAATGAATTCCCCTGGCTCCTAGCAGCGATTGTTCCCCTCATTCGTGTGCATATTTGTACCGAATAGCGCTCTCCTAGCTAATCGGTATCACTAGTTCCAGCGTTCGCATGATGGAGACCGGTGATTGGGAAGTCGAGTGTCCGATTTTAGTTCCAGACACTCGACGACCAAGTCCCGCTGCCTTTGTTTGGCGAAAAAAAGATGGCCGCGGTTTTCTCTGCCACGTGGCGTTCGACAGTACGAACGCTGACCGCACACATAGAGGGTGAAAGTGATGCCGGCTTTGAAGTTAAGTGAGCCAGGGGTGGTCTCTGTTCGGCAGTCCCATCTGCCGAATGAAAAGTACACAAAAAAACAAGAACTATGCAACAAAATATCGAATAATATAGTCATTTCTTCACACCTAGATCTTATCCTACAGAAAGAACTAAGGTTTGTTCGGTTATCTCCTTTCTAAGAGGTGATCCTATGTCATGGGCCCATTCCTTTTTGGAAAATGATGACCCCATCTAAGACTCACTGGATGAATTTTTTGAAGCCATGTCTCTTCTCTATGAAGATCCTAACAAACAAGCTACAGCTGATTTAACAATCAGAACCCTACAGCAAAGACATAGACCCGTTGAAGATTACATTGCTGAATTTAAAAGATGGGCAATTGAAACGCAATGGAATGACATTACATTGCGCAACCAGTTTCGAATTGGCTTATCTGAAGCTGTAAAAGATGAACTATCTAGAACAGAACTCCCTACTACTTTGAACGCTCTGATTCGTCTATCAATCAGCATTGACAGAAGACTTAGAGAAAGAAAGGCCGAAAAAGCCCTCTCAAGTTCAAAAGAAAGAAAACCTTTCACTCCTTCAAAGACTCCTAAAAAAACATCCTTACCAAGCGAACCTATGGAAATAGGGGTAATTAGAAGTCCTCTCACTCCTGAAGAGAAGAACCGAAGACGTCTATTAAACCTCTGCATGTATTGTGCCTCTCAAGATCACTTAGTCCCTGATTGTCCTTTGTTGAAACGGACAAAGGGCGGTAGGCAAGCCTATGCCTCTGCTATCCTAAGTGCACTTCCATCTACACCAACCTCTCAATTCACTCCTATAATTCTCATACTACAGTGGGATAAGGAAAGAATTATGACTGAGGCCATCATCGATTCTGGTGCAAATGGTGTGTTCATCGATTCAACCTTTGTGACAAAGAATAAGATTCCTTGTGTTCGTAAAAACACTTCTGTTCCTGTTAGAGTGATTGACGGCTCCCTTATCTCCTCGGGACCGATTCTTCATGAAACCATCCCTCTAAAAGTAACCACCAATCATATTCATACTGAATATCTAATATTTGATGTTATTCCTTCACCTCTCTATCCCGTTATAATAGGGATCAACTGGTTACGGAACCACAACCCTCAAATTTCTTGGTCTCCATTCTCTCTCACCTTCAACTCCAATTATTGTAAGGAAACATGCTTACAACAAATTCCAATCTTTCAGATCTCAAAAGAACCAACTATACCTTCTTGTTATTCAGACTTTTCAGACGTATTCAGTAAAAAGGAAGCTGAAACGCTCCCACCTCATCGTTCCTACGATTGTCCTATAGACCTCATACCTGGTGCCCCCGTACCTTTCGGGCACATCTACCCTCTCTCTGAGTCTGAATTACAAATTCTCAAAGAATACCTGCATGAAAATCTACGGAAAGGGTTTATTCGACCCTCCAGTTCACCTGCTGCCTCAAGTATGTTTTTTGTGAGAAATAAGGACCAGACTATACGTCCCATCATTGATTACAGAGCTTTAAACAAAATAACAGTTAAAAATCGTTATCCTCTTCCCCTGATCAATGAACTGGTTGAACGATTAAAAACTGCTACCACCTACACTAAGCTTGACCTTCGCGGGGCATATAACCTCATCAGGATAAAGGCTAACGATGAATGGAAAACTGCTTTCCGAACCAGATATGGCCTCTACGAATATCTGGTGATGCCTTTTGGCCTCTGCAATGCCCCTGCAACTTTTCAACATTTTATAAATGACATCTTTAGAGATCTATTGGACGTCTGTGTTATCATTTATTTAGATGACATTCTCATATACTCCAACACTCCTGACGAACACAAAAAACATGTCAGATGGGTGTTATCCAGACTCAGAACTCATAAACTATTCGCTAAACCCGAAAAATGTATTTTTCACGTCAATGAAATAACCTTTTTAGGTTACGTTATTTCCCCTCATTCAATAAGCATGGATAATTCAAAAATCGATTGTATAATCAATTGGCCTGTTCCCTCTACAGTAAAAGAATTGCAGCGGTTTCTAGGGTTCGCCAACTTCTACAGAAAATTTATTAAAAACTACTCGGAGGTAGCTCACCCACTCAATCAACTTAACAGTAAAAAACATCCTTTCAATTGGAACGAGAAGGCTCAAACTGCCTTCGATGAATTAAAGAGAAAGTTTACAACAGCTCCTGTTCTTCAACTTCCAAACCCTTCATTTCTTTATGTCCTTGAAACGGATGCTTCGGAAACTGCAATTGGAGCTGTCCTCTCTCAACATAAATGTCACGATTCCAGGAACCCAACACGCTAACAGACACACACACACACAGAAAAGGTGCCGTACCGGACCTTAGAGTGGCCGGGCTAAGCACCCACAGAATAGTCAGGAGACAAGCCGAGTCAGGGGAACCAGAAAACAGGATAACGATAAACAAGCCGAGGTCAAAGGGTAGGAGAAAGTCACAGAGTCAGATTAACAAGCCAGAGAGTACGTAACCAGAAATCACAAGTTCAGAATCAATACTAAACAGCAAAGACCACAACAGGGCAGGGAGGAACAGGAAAGGTGAGTATAAATACCCTAGGTTAAATTCTGATTGGATAACTTCCAATCAGAATTAACAATCACACGTGGGAGATATCTAAGCCTCCCACTGTGATTGTGGTACTGTTGCTTTAACGCCGGGTCACTCACGTGACCCCGGCGTTTGCATAAATCAATGACCTTCCAGCGTGCAGCGTTATACATGCTGCCGCTGGGAGGCGTGACGGATGCGAGCGGCGAGCGGCGGAGAGGAGACGCCGCTCGCCGACAGGTAGGAGGAGGGGAGACCACGGGCGGCGATGGACTGAGGGTGAGTGCTGCGAGCTGCGAGCAGCCTCCCCTACTAGCCGCCCGCGGACCCCTGACAATAAAACTCCTCAAGAACCTCTTCATCCAGTCGCCTTCTTCTCACGCTCATTATCTACTGCCGAAAAGAATTATCCTATAGGGGAAAAAGAATTATTAAGTATCAAAGTGGCTTTAGAAACTTGGAGACACCTTCTTGAGGGTGCTCAAACCCCTTTAATTGTGTATACTGACCATAAAAACCTCGAATATCTTCACTCCAACAAGACTCTTTCTGCTCGACAAGTAAGATGGAATCTCTTTTTTTCCCGGTTCAATTTCCAAATCGTCTTTAGACCTGGGTCTAGGAACAAAAAGGCAGATGCCCTTTCCAGGATCCATAAAGACACTGAATTGGAACCTCCTCCTCATACAGTCGTTGGAATCATATCTTCCCTTATTGACAACATTAAAGACATCAGTGAAGATGCTCTTGAACTTCCTAAATCAGTTAAATTATCCAAGAAAGACGGTCTCTACTATTTCAATGACCGGATTTACGTACCTCCCTCTTTCAGAACAAAAATACTCGAATTTATTCATGATTCTCCTCTGGCAGGTCATCCAGGTATAAAAAAGACCCTTGAATTGTCTAAGAGATACTATTGGTGGCCTCGCCAAGACAAAACCATTGAATCTTATGTCAAATCTTGTTCTACCTGCCAAAGATCCAAACATGTACATCATCACCCATTCGGCCAATTATTGAACCTACCGATTCCTGAAAGGCCTTGGCAATCCATTTCTATGGACTTCTTGGTGGAACTACCCCCTTCTCAATATCATACCACCATTTTAGTGGTAGTGGACCGCTTCACGAAAATGTCTCATTATATTCCTTTAAAGAAGTTACCTTCATCCTCTGAACTCTCAAAAATATTCCTCGACAATATAGTGAAACTTCATGGACTGCCAGACGAAATCATTTCAGACCGAGGAACTCAGTTTACCTCTAAGTTTTGGAATGCATTATGTGCTTCTCTTCATATCCAACGTAAACTGTCATCCGCATATCATCCTCAAACTGATGGACAAACTGAAAGAGTCAACCAATGCTTAGAGCAATATCTACGATGTTATTGTTCTCACTTACAAGATGATTGGATAACATGGTTACCCATGGCAGAATTTGCATACAACAACTCTTTTCATACCAGTAGCAAAATGACTCCATTTCTTTCCAATTATGGATTTCATCCCTCCTCATTTCCTGCTCAGACAGTTTCTTCATCTAATCCCTCCGTTTCGAATCAAATCTCTCACATGTCCTCTTTATTCAAGAAATTACATGAAAATCTGGAATTGGCATCATCCAATCAAAAGACGTTTTTTGATACAAAAAGACAACCTCCTCCCTCTTATGTAATTGGTGATCTTGTCTGGCTTTCCTCAAAAAACATCTCCACAACCCGTCCATCAAAGAAGTTAAGTTCCCTTTTTCTTGGTCCTTTTCCAATAATATCGATTATCAACCGTAATGTTGTTAAATTGAAGCTTCCACCTACTTTGAAACTCCATCCTGTTTTCCATGTGTCCTTGCTTAAACCTCATCATCCTGACCCTTTCCATAGAGATGTCACTACTTCTCCTGATCCTGTATTGGTTCAGGGTGAAGAAGAATACGAAATTCAAAGAATTCTGGATTCAAGGATTCATCGTGGCTCTTTACAATACCTCATTAGATGGAAAGGATATGGAATTGATGAAGATACTTGGGAAAACTCCTCTGTCATTCATGCTGACAAATTAATTTCCGCTTTCCACAAACGCTACCCTTCTAAACCATGTTAATAGCACCCAGAGGTTGCTCATTACGGAGAGGGTACTGTCATGCCTTAATTCTGGTATCCTCTTACTTCCGGGTTCCACGGAGCTTAGCCACATCCCCTTATGACACGGTCTCCTTACTTAATGCGACCGCACCAGCTGATAGACGCTGGATTATTGAACTACGTACCGCACTCACGAACCGGCTACAAACTTCTCTGTGAAAGCCATCTGTTACCGGACCGGACTGGAAGACTACTCACGTCCCCTTCACCTCTCCTCATCCTCGACTAAAGCCTGAACTCTCTACACACATATCATCGGATATAACCGCCTCTGAGGAGAACTTGGGAACCTGTTTTCTCTTTACCGGAAGCTAAGTAACATTAAACCTCTGTGATAAGAGTTACATATCTAAAGCCTCTATTGCCTGTTACCAAAGTCTTATTATCAACCAACCCAGCTACAGCTATCTTCAACCTATCCACTATTCAAGTTAGCTGCACCTGTCTTGCTTCAGATAAATGCTAATGGAACAAACTATTGTAATTGCTTATCACCTAACTTGTTAACTCAACTAACAGACTCTAAATGATTCAGAACCTGCTAATTGCAACCGTTTATTATTTAAAGCTACAGTGCCTGTAATTCTGGACTTAATCAACCGTTTATTAATTAAAGCTACAGTGCCTGTAATTCTGGACTTAAGCAACCGTTTATTATTTAAAGCTACAGTACCTGTAATTCTGGACTTAAGCAACCGTTTATTATTTAAAGCTACAGTGCCTGTAATTCTGAACTTAAAGTCACAATATCTTCTAATTGTTCTAATAAATATTCAAGCTCTAAGAAATCTGCAGTTGTGTTCCTTCATAACAAATGTTAAACGTGACACCAGCTGTTTCTCTTCAGCTCAGCTTGGTGTAGCTCGGTGTAGGCCGCAAGCCTCCGTACAGGCAATCCAACGTCAGAAAAGCTTGTGTGGGATATCCCCCGTTGCACCGATGCCTACTTAACCGGATACTTTTGGATTGGGTTCAAATCAATCGATTGGCCCATGATTATACCCATATTTTCATTATCAGGCTCAATAGCTCTTACAGAGTACATCTGTTCGGCTCCACTGTCACGCTTCACCCCCACCCCCCTCCCCCCCTCCTTCCACTCACATTTGTGTGGCGCTGTCCCAGTAAAAAAACACCACTGTCAGAAGTTTTTAAACAAATAAACTCCACCCTAGGGATACTATTACTCTTCTGCCTGTCATGTGCAATGCTGGGATTGTATCAATCTAATATAGCAGTACACTAATATTAAATTATTCTTATAATGTCATTATGTCAGTTAAACTACTAATTGCAAGGAATTAGAAGGCAACCCAACCCCCATTATGCCCCAGGTCCCTGGTCTTAAAATCCATACGCCAATTGGAAAAAGCGCCATAAATTCATTGGCATCTTACGCAAAAGGTTGGAGATATCTGGACAACAAATTATAGGTTGCGGAGACCAAGGAGAGGGGTGATATAGTCGGAGTATAGGAGAGTACAGCAGATACAGTAATGGTACAAGACTTAACATCATGTTGCATGAAAAAAACTATTACAAATTGCCCCATTATTGAATTTGTCCCTTTTATAAATGTATACTTTATGTTTCGTTTTCCTGTGTTCATGAAATTTGTAATGTAAACTTTTTCTCATACACACCTGTTACAGTATACTGTAATGTCACTGTTGAATTTGCAGGTACTACGTCTAACAATGTAATTTGATGTATTTAATGAAAACCAACAAAACCCATGATAAATATATATATTTTTGGGGGTACATTTTTCAAATGATTTATTTTAAAAAAAAATAAACTTTTTTCAATGATTTAATATTGTAAAAATTGTTTAATACTGTGATTAGTTTTTATATATTGCTCTTTTATATATGATATTGTGTTTGATATTTTAATATTTAGAAAAAAAAGATTTCAAAAGGTTATACAAAAATATTAAATCATTTTAAAAACGTTATATTAACTAAAATATTAAATCGAGGTAATATTCTGTAGAACTTTACTGTTATGCAGAAATGGTTCCACACAACAGGTTAGTGTTCAAACTAAAAGAAATTGATCTAGATGGAAATTCTTGTTCTTGGGTAGAACATTGGCTTAAAATAGAGTACAGAGAGTTGTCATTATTGGTAACTCCTAAAGCAGGATAAAAGGGGTTCTGTTCTGGGACCACTTGCATATTTATAAATTACCTTGAACCAGGCAGTGTTTGCAGATGACAAAAAGTAAAACAATGTGAACAGGATATCACTTCACTACAGGTGAATTTAGAGAGACTAGGGTACTGGACACTCAAATGCCAGTAAGTTATTGTCTGGTATAAAAAGGGGCAATCATTCTCGGGATGAAAATATAATCTTACCTCTTACAAATCAATGGTAAGTCCACACCTGGAATATGCCGTGTAATTTTGAGCACTTATTCTAAAGAAATTCAAGTTACAAGTATTACATTCCTGTTAGTTTTACTCCATTGTAACTCCTCTCACCATAAGTGTGACATAACCAACGCATTTCACAAATTACCATTTCCCTTTTTCTAGTCATCCATGAACTATATAAATACATCTAATTGATGGTCAATGCCATTATTCTCTCGTAATATTTATATAATTTGCATAATGTAATCCCATGATGCACTGCAAGCCAAATGCTCTTAGATAATTATCGGAGTTTAATTCCAGCATCATGGGAAAAGCAGTACACATATACCCTACAGTGTTTTCACAGGAAATGCTAATTCAAACTAAAAGAAATTGGAATAGATTTACTTACTGTAGATCCACGCAAAGTTATTCACTAAGGCATGGATCATGAATCCCTTTTTAGGCAAATTTAGTTAATTTAAAAGCGTAGCTAACGTGGATATTTCTTCTAATGCAACCATTTTGACGTAAAATCTTAAAATTTTGAATTCTCAACAATTCCAACGTCAGTGAATAAATCTGTTAGGGTAAGCATGGCGGGTACATACTTATTACAAGTGACAGAACTAGCGCTCATGTATACAATTGTATGTAAATGTATTAACTAGAAGCTGAAAGTGTTAAAAATGCAACCAGAATATATAAATAAACAAACATCCCGTTAATGCTTGCACAGATTGTCTTAGTTCATTGGCTAAATTCTGTGTCAATAACTCTAACAAATGCCCATCAGTTTCACCTGTGTCTCAGAGATGCTCGTTCCCTTTTCTGAATAACAAGGATTGCAAATAGCGTGGAAATAAAATACCTGTTACACTAAAAGCTCAGCGTTGTTTTTGTATTGCCTTAAATGCTTGATTTACATAATTGTGCAACAATTCATCTACATTAGCAAAAGCAATTTGTAGCCATTGTCAAAAAAACATGACATTTGTTTGAGGCTAATTTACCAGCTGTCTATGGGCAGCCAGAAGGAGTTTTGTTCCTCAGTTTAAAAAGAACAAGGGACTGTTTATAGACATATACAGTATGCCACGATTTCGCTTTGGCTGTCAGCCTGGAAATGTGATGTAAATAGTTCTCTAAAATGGCCTTCAAGGATAAAATCGAACATTCCTTAATTTAAAAACAGCAAAAAACAATTCAGTTTCTGAATTCTTCCACCAAGATATGGCTGTATGCATTTAATATACATATCTGACCAGCTTAAGGCAAAAGAACACGTGGATAAAGGATTTTATGTTGTTTGAGCTATAATTAATTCCACTGATATACAACATGATATTAATGTGCATTTTGATGTTATAATCCATAGGAATGAAGCCTGGTATCTCCAGAATCCTGATAGGATATTATTTTCCTATGACACACATTTCACCATTACGTATCTTGTACTATATCATTTCTTATATTATATTTTTTTTAATGTTTTGTTACATGGTTGCTGGAATGCCAAATATTGTCTGTTCCTTTCATTCTACTGTGCTGCACACATAGACACACACACACACACACACAAACACACACACACACACACATAAAACCATAAACATACGTTAATTTTGGCAGAAATTTTAGTCATAGTCTTTTGACAAAAAAGCCATTTTAGTTTTGGTCATATTTTAGTCATCTGAATTGTTTTAGTTTTAGTCTAGTTTTAGTCGACTAAATCTCAAAAATATTAGTTGACTAAAATTTGACTAAAATTGTTAGTCGACAAAATTAACGCAGCCGGGAATCTACTTTCAGATTAGACCTGTCACTCCTTGCAGTGCATAACGTCTCAACTTCAACAATTTTCAGACAGCATGTTCTCTAATTCTTAACTTGCCAGAATGATAGAGATATAGTTCAAAACTAAACATGCCAAGTGTATGACTTACTTGCAGACATAATCAATTATTCACCCTTGTCAATATATCTCTAAAAACGTATTTAATAAGCCATCACAATTAGATCTGACCATTGTTTTCGATTCCAAAACTTGTGAAGCATTTTTTATGTTAATGTGATTGAATACAAGTCACAAAATCTAAATGATTATATAACACATTTTTTTCTATCAATCGCATTATTGATAAGATTTCACACAATGACGATACACAAAAAAAACACAATAATATAATACGTTTAAACATGAACTATTTATATGATAGTAACAAATATCAGCATTCAAAAGAACGCACTGCAAGCTTGTTTGTACCTTTGCACATTTGCAAGCTTGTTTGTAACCCAAGGCACATTATCAGCAAAACATTCATTGGCAGAGAACAGAAATTTAGGGACTTGATATTTTTGGATCCTCACTTGGTGCTGCACAGACTGGAGTGGCAGAACCTTAATCCAAATGTAAATAGTGAAATATTTCCGGACACACCAAGATAGTGCAGACCCAGTGCAGACTTTATTGGAACCAAAAGACAAAGTTTGACAAAGACTATTGGGTTGACACATTGCCTTTCGTTCCCCATAAAGTCTGCCCGGACCTCTTACACTATTCATGGGCAGGGAGACAGGGACGTAACTTAGAGAGGAGGTATATCATGACATATGCCCATCTCTTTATTAGGTTAGTAGACATTAAGTGTTGCTTTGGGCTCAAATCAGGGAATGGTGGCTACCCCGATGGGAAGAGGGGTTTCACCACCAGAGATGTTCTTCTTCCCCTAGTGTGAGGGATGCTGTGATGCAGAGCAGGAACAGCTCTTATAAGAGCTAGTGATTTAGCACTCCAAGCAGAAGGAAGACAACTGTTATAGCTTTCTCCCACAAACATACATAGAGATGAGACTCTGCGGGACAACTGGTTTTAATGGGGCCACACACAGCCTTTTATGTCAGTCCCCATGCAAGGGGCACTATCCACTGGACCTGAGAGTAGACTACAGTAAAAACATACACACGATTAGATTGACTCTCAGATTCAGGACACTCCCATACAAAATAAGATAATCCATCCTGTGCCTGGGAGATAATTGAGTCAGCAACTATACTAAACTCAATTATCTCCAGGCACAGAAAGCATACATTTTAGCAGTACCCTGAGAGCACCCCTAAAACCCATGGAAACCCCCCAAAAGTTACATCCCCTGATAGCCCCGATCTGGGTGAACAACCTATTCAAAATTCACCCAGATCGGTTCAGGGGTTCGGGATTTTCATTGAGGTCATATTTTGACTGACCGCACACGAGGCTCCTGCCCAAAAGAGTTTCATGAAATAAGGCTGTGTCTCTTTCGCAAATACTCAATATAGTAAAAAATACAGAACGTTGCGTTTTGTCAGTAGGTTCAGTCTATGTATCTTGTTTGGGAGCTTGCTCCCACCGAACGCTTTTCAATTCCAATATGTTTAACCGAACTTCGATGGAAGGGACGTTCTAGCGGTGTTCGCGCCGTTGAGTGTCCGATTTGGGCTCCATGCGCTCTGTGTGTTCTCAGCTAAAAATGGCCGCCGCCAAGTGTTTGTATAACGAACAAGGACCAACCCATTGGCCACTTTGAACGTTTGTGGTTTAGAAGTGTTAATGATATGACAAAGGTTAATGAGTGACACATTCCGCATATGGGTGGTCTAGTTGTTCGGGAGTTTGTTCAGTGGGTGAATGAAATAATAACAAAATTAAGGGAAATGCAATGTCCTGAACACATAGGAGAATGAAACACAGTACTTATAATCCAAAGACAGAGTGATCTGTCACACATGGTAACTAGCAATGCCCCTGACCAGCTGGTTCACGGGCTACATTTTTAATAAGCATGAGCATTCTGCAGAGGAAACAACATTGAGATTCCTTTTGCTAGTGGTAGTGACTAAATATTGCACATGTGTTTGGATTGAATAATATGACAGGTCAACTAGGATCAAAGTTTGCTCAACTGCTGGGACACATTCTCAGAGAATTTGGTGACCTTGGACTTCTACATTGTCCTCACCTAGGAAGTACCAAAAATACCCATCCTTTTTGACTAAGGAATTGTTCCAAAACTAGGAGTAAGATGTGTACCTCTGTAGGAATATGGCTTAAGCAGCCTTCTGGTCATCAGAGGAAAATGAACAATAATTACACAAGTGAAAAGGTCATAAACTCCATGTATCTTCAGTTCTTCCTCCCACTCAGCAGTGAAATCATGTATTGTCTTTTTAAATAATGAGGACATTTTCAAATATATTTTTTGCAATATGATATACAAGTAGAAATTCAGCGATTGTCAAATGAATTCTGTGTAATTTTATTATAGAGATATTTACAGGAAAATGGAGTAGGTGTTATGGTAGCCGTATTATTCCTCCACAACTCCATTCCTTTATTCTACAACATGTGCAATACAATATGGCTACAAAATATGTTTGTGTACAAAAATCATTTTGTCTGCAGTCATGGATACTCCAAAGTGCAAGGACGTTATCAACAATAAGAATTTATAATTTTACATTTACAATTTACACTTTTCCATTTTTGCTTGGACAATCAAAAGAAATGTATTTAATAATGGAGAATATGTTGACAGATAGATGATATTAAAGATATCTATGATGTTGTTCATAAGGAGAAAAAAAATAGTCATACAGACAGAGAACAATCACACATGTATACATTCAATTACACATAGTCTTTATTGTGGGATCTATTTAAATTTTGAAATGCTGGAAGCCCAAGATGATGGATGTCCTCCCACATTAGTGGGATAATCTCTTAAGAACATGCAATGGGTTGGTGTAAAGTAGGACCTGTCAAAAACATATACTATCAGGGTGTGTGGTTTGGATGTCGAGTCATATGGATGGCTGAACTGAGAGCTCCAACCACCACGCCAAGTAAAACGTGCATCATGGTAGAGTTCACTAAAGCTGTAAACAATGTAAGTGCATTTCCTTCTTTCTCTTGTAAATTGACACAATAAATTCTTATATTATTATATAATATCCTTCTTATTTTGCATATTTTCACCTCTGAAAACTCCCCAACGGTGGAACACAGAGATTCTGGTTTGGGTTGTTTGAGCTGCTTCCACACACAATTCCACGTGCTAGAAACCTGCCACCTTTGTATTTAACGCCAAGTAAAAAACCTTTTCCAAATGCTATAACACAGCTGTACCCTACTTTGTGGGTCACCCAACTGATTCTAAACATGTCACAGAAGAAGCACAATAAAAAAGAAACCTCAGTGACTACACTATTATCAGCATCCTGGGATTCCAAGATGGCGCCAAGTCCAGGCAGCCCCCCAGATGACCACGAGACCCCTGCCTCAGATGCATCCATCTCCTGCTTCGACAACACCACTCAAATTTTATCCAAAATGAAAGCTGACAGAACCTACCTGGCTCAAGAAGAAGAAAAGAGGCCAAAAGGTGGATCCTGGATGTATGCACCACAGATTTAGAGCAATGGGTTGAAGTGGTGGTGGAGGCAAATAATGAGATGGTGTATAAGGGCAATGACATTCAGGTCACGTTGTCCACAAGAGTCACTACAGGCCTCACTAGTGATGTCACGAACATAAAATTTTCGGTTCACGAACGGCGAACGCGAACTTCCGCAAATGTTCGCGAACGGGGCGAACCGCCATACACTTCAATAGGCAGGCGAATTTTAAAACCCACAGGGATGCTTTCTGACCACAATAGTGATGGGCCCCCACGCACCTGAGTGGTGGGTGGGGGGTGGGGGCCCTAAACAAGAATAAGGGGGGGGCCTAATGTCCTTCCCCGTGGCCCCCACCCCTGAGCGGTGGGTGGGGGCCCTAAACACAAATTGGGGGGGGACCTAATGTCCTCCCTCCTGGCCCCCACCCCTGAGCGGCGGGTGGGGGCCCTAAATACCAATAGGGGGAGCGGCGGGTGGGGGCCCTAAATACCAATAGGGGTGACCTATTGTCCTCCCCCCCGGCCCCCACCCATGTGCGGCGGGTGGGGGCCCTAAATACCAATAGGGGGGACCTATTGTCCTACCCCCCGGCCCCCACCCATGAGCGGCGGGTCCAGTTCTTCTGACATTCATGTCCCCAATGAAGCCGCTTTCAGTGGTGGATAAGGGTCATTCATGAGCACTCTCACCAGTCTGTGACTACGCACCCCATATGATGCAAACGGTGATGCACCGTGTTCTGGCATCTTTCTGTTATTACCAACATTAGGTTTTCCAGCAATATGAGCTACAGTAATTCTTCTCTGTGATCAGACCAGACAAACTAGCCTTCACTCCCCAAATGCATCAATGAGCCTTAGGTGCCTATGACGCTGGTTGACTGGTTATCCTTTCTTGCACCACGTTTGGTAAGTACTAGACTGCGACATACTGGGAACACCCCACAAGACTTGCTGTTTTAGAAATGCTCTGACGAAGTCTTCTCGCCATCACTATTTGGCCATTGTCGGTCTTCTAGCCATCACTATTTGACCATAAGCCGGTAAACGTTCCTTATAGGCTGTTCACGCACGACCCCATATTGATCTGTTTGTTATACACACATTACATTTATTGTAATATAATTGTCTGTAACAATATACATAATATTGTTTATAATTGAAAAAAATTTAAACCAATAATAAAGCATTGTATAAAATGTCACATAAAAATAATACTTTAAATATAAAAGTGAAGTTTGTTTTGGGCAGTTATGCTGGAAATGTGATTTACGAGTAGGGCAGAGCCGTCTATTAAAAAAAATAATAATAATAATAATCGCTTTGTCTATGAAATCACCATTTCACTCTCCTCGCTAAAATGTTTTGTATTGCAAACTCCATGCTGCAAAATGCTTAATAACACAAATAATGCAACACAGTTTTAATGAGTATTTAAAGTCCCATTGTGCTTTTATACTTTATGACTGACATTCATAGCATTAGTGGGCATTCTGCTTCCTCACAGTAATGTGTGCTAAACAAGTACACACCTTTCAATGTAGCCATCACTTTAGCTTAAGGATATGCCATAGGAAGTTTCTTGCCGGACTGCATTTAATTATCAGAAAAGGTAAGAAGTTATTCCACTTAACCCTTAATCGTTACCATTACAATAACTTCTAAATGACAACTAAGCATCTGCTGCTTTAGAGAGACTTAGCAAAGTCCTGTTCTATTTTTTTATTGCAAAGATGTATTTCATTTATTTATTACACCTCGGTTAGAAATAAGAAAAATTATTACCCTGCAGTCAATCGATAAAAATGTGCCCTTTAAACTGTAATTTCAAATAATTCCATCTAAAAAAAAAATCTTTACCCTAGAGCAGGGGTGCCCAAAAGGTAGATCCCCAGTTGTTTTCAAACTACATATACCATGATGCTTTCTCATTTTAAAGACATTCTAAAGGCATGCAAAGCATCATGGGCATTGTAGTTATATAGCATCTGAAGATCCACATTTTGTGCACCACTGCCCTAGAGTGATGGGATTTAATGAAATCCTCCATGGGATTGAAAGTACAAATGCCTGTAAGCGGGCTATCATACTCCAGGAAACTTGCCAAGGCTAAGAGGCCAACAATACTCCCAGGGTTATTCACTGAAGTGGGCATTCAAATTGATTTTAAGTTGAAGGCCAAAGTAGCCGAACTCAAAGCATAGCCGGCTTAGAGAATGTTTCCAACTCGGCTATTTTGATCTTAAATTTGAAATTCACTTTGAATTCACTTATTCACTTTGAATTTTCACTTTAGTGGATAACCCTGCTAGAGCTGCATAACTAGCTTGTGTAGAGATGATTCCAGGGCTCTTATACTGGGAACTCAACTCAGGCACCAGTGAAAATAAAGAGTGAATTAAAACTGTGAATTACCAAGAGAAATGATATGTAACCTGGAAATAATCCAGTCAGTGTAACTGGAATTTATATTTAATTATACGTTGGTTTTGTAACCTGAATGCATAGTACATGCTGCAAATAGGTTAGACCAGGGAGGCCCAAAAGGTAGATCCGCAGCTCTTTTAGAACTACAGCTTCCATGATGCTTTGCATTCCAGGCAAGCAAAGCATCATGGGAGCTTTAAACCATCTGGGGTTCTACCTTTTGGACACCCCGGGGATAGACATTCTGTAGTAAAACACTTCCTGAGGCCACTGTCAGACCTGGCACTGGTCAGCGCCATCTTGGATGTTGTTTAATTTTTAATTTTGTAAATACATTTATGATGATGGAATATAATATGATGTCTGTGAGTTTGCCATCATTTGTGAGATCTGTGCCAAGCAGAAGTCCAATATGCTTTTGTGCTGCATATCAAGCCGTGTTTGGGATCATTTTTGTGTTAGCTGGAAAGGCAGTGTTTGCATGAAAATGCCTGGAGGCAGTGACTAAGCTCACTAGAACAACTACATTAAAGGGACACTATAGTCACCTGAACAACTTTAGCTTAACCCCTTAAGGACCAATCTTCTGGAATAAAAGGGAATCATGACATGTCACACATGTCATGTGTCCTTAAGGGGTTAATGAAGCAATTTTGGTGTATAGAACATGCCCCTGCAGCCTCACTGCTCAATCCTCTGCCATTTAGGAGTTAAATCCCTTTGTTTATTAACCCTAGTCACACCTCCCTGCATGTGACTTGCACAGCCTTCCATAAACACTTCCTGTAAAGAGAGCCCTATTTAGGCTTTCTTTATTGCAAGTTCTGTTTAATTAAGATTTTCTTATCCCCTGCTATGTTAATAGCTTGCTAGACCCTGCAAGAGCCTCCTGTATGTGATTAAAGTCCAATTTAGAGATTGAGATACAATTGTTTAAGGTAAATTACATCTGTTTGAAAGTGAAACCAGTTTTTTTGTTTTCATGCAGGCTCTGTCAATCATAGCCAGGGGAGGTGTGGCTAAGGCTGCATAAACAGAAACAAAGTGATTTAACTCCTAAATGGCAGAGAATTGAGCAGTGGAATTGCAGGGGAATGATCTATACACTAAAACTGCTTTATTTAGCTAAAGTAATTTAGGTGACTATAGTGTTCCTTTAAGCTGTAGCTCTTTTGGTGACTATAGTGTCCCTTTAAGACCGTGTGGTTATATAGTCTCAGGTCACAATAGGCTGAACCTGCTTTCTGCTGGTTAGCGCCATCATGGTGCTTCAGATGACATGCGGGGTGTGTAAAGCCGTATTTGCATGACCCACGATGTCATTGGAATGTGCCTGATTCGGTCCAGCACACTCACCAATTGGAGAGAATGTCGGAGAACTGGCAATCCTGACAATTACATATCCTTGAAAAAAGAGATAAATTACACTTTACTTCGTGAGGTGTCTATCTCTGGCAGGAGAAAGTAAGTGACATCATCAAAGAAGGATAATGCCATACACCCTGTTCCAAATTATTATGCAAATGCTATTTTTCTTGCATCCATTGAACTTGTGAGTTTTTGGACAGTTTCTGCATGAATCTGTTTGCAAGATGTCAGAATAGCCTCCTAGAGCTGCTGTTTGGATGTAAACTGCCTCCCACCCTCAAAGATCTTTTGTTAAGGATGCTTCAAAGGTTCTCAATAGGATTGAGGTCAGGGGAGGATGGAGGCCACACCATGACTTTCTCTCCATTTATCCCCATAGCAGCATTTGATACAGAGGTGGATACAGAGGTGGATAAGAAAGTGGTCAGTAAGAAAGTCCACATATTTTGCAGAGGTCATCTTTACACCTTCGGGGACCCTAAAGGGGCCGATCAGCTCTCATCCCATGATTCCGGCCCAAAACATGATTCCACCACCGCCTTGCTGACGTTGCGGCCTTGTTGGAACAGGGTGGCCGTCCACTAACCATCCACTACTCCATACATATGGACCATCCATGGTTGCACGGCACTCATCAGTGAACAGGACTGTTTGAAAATTAGTCTTCATGTACTTTTCTGCCCAATGCAGCCGTTTCTGCTTGTGAGCATTGGTTAGTGGTGGCCGAATAGAAGGTTTATGCACAGTTGCAAGACTCTGGAGGACTCTACACCTTGATGTCTGGGGGACTCCAGAGGCACCAGCAGCTTCAAATATCTGTTTGCTGCTATGTAATGTTATTTTAGCAGCTGCTCTCTTGATCCGATGTATGGATCTGGCAGAGATCTTCCTCAATGTGCCTTTATCTGCGTGAAATATCTAATGTTTTCATACCTCGTACTATTTCACTCTTTTCGGCAGCAGAGAGATCCTGTTTCTTCCCCATATTGCATGAAAATTGTGCTGTGCTTAATAATGTGGAACACCCTCCTTTAGTAGTTTTTTCTTAAATTGGGCTCACCTGGCAATCTAATTATCACAGGTGTCCAAGATTGTTTTCAGTGATCAAAAGAGCTCTGAGACACAATGCCATCCATGAGTTAAACTGAAAAACAAAATATTTAATCTTTGTGACACTTAAATAGAATTTGCATAATAATTTGGAACAGGGTGTACAGTTGCAAGAAAAAGTATGTGAACCCTTTGGAATGATATGGATTTCTGCACAAATTGGTCATAAAATGTGACCTGATCATCATCTAAGTCACAACAATAGACAATCACAGTCTGCTTAAACTAATAACACACAAAGAATGAAATGTTGCCATGTTTTTATTGAACACACCATGTAAACATTCACAGTGCAGGTGGAAAAAAGTATGTGAACCCCTAGACATCTCCAAGAGCTATTGGAAGATGTCAGCCAACTGGAGTCCAATCAATGAGATGAGATTGGAGGTGTTAGTTACAGCTGCCCTGCCCTAAAAAACACACACACCAGTTCTGGGTTTGCTTTTCACAAGAAGCATTGCCTGATGTGAATGATGCCTCGCACAAAAGAGCTCTCAGAAGACCTACAATTAAGAATTGTTGACTTGCATTAAGCTGGAAAGGGTTATAAAAGTATCTCCAAAAGCCTTGCTGTTGATCAGTCCACGGTAAGACAAATTGTCTATAAATGGAGAAAGATCAGCACTGCTGCTACTCTCCCTAGGAGTGGCCGTCCTGTAAAGATGACTGAAGAGCACAGCGCAGACCGCTCAATGAGGTGAAGAAGAATCCTAGAGTGTCAGTGTCAGCTAAAGACAAAAGTCACTGGCAAATGCTAACATCCCTGTTAGCGAATCTACAATACGTAAAACACTAAACAAGAATGGATTTCTTGGGAGGATACCACAGAGGAAGCCACTGCTGTCCAAACAAAACATTGCTGCACGTTTACAGTTTGCACAAGAGCACCTGGATGTTCCACAGCAGTACTGACAAAATATTCTGTGGACAGATTGTAACGGAGCTCCAGTACTCCGACCGAGTACCTCCACCAAGTCTGCTTCCTTGTAGCTATCAGGGACCCTGAAACACTTCAGACCCAGACGCCGAGGCTTGACTGGGATCACTTAGGGCCTTTTCCACCCTGGACCAAACACCAGATGACACATGGTGAAGGTTAAACAGCAACTCTTTAACCCCTTAAGGACACAGCTTCAGAAGCTTGACTTACGCTTAATGACACAAGCTATTTTTGCATTTTCTTGCTGTTTGCGTTCAACTACAATTTGGATCTCTCTCATTTATTGCACCGGCACATATTATATACTGTTTTTTAAAGGACAGAAAGGGCTTTAATTTGATATAACATATATATATATATATATATATAAATGCTTACTTATTATAAAAAAAAATACAGAAAAATGCAAAAAAAAATGAAAAATATTGTTTTTTTTTTACAGTTTTTGCAATCATAATGTGTGCCTAATTAGTGCAGGTTAAGGAAAGTAATTAAACATAAATTCATTTATTTGTTCTGATTTACAGAATATATAATGTGTCTGGGATTTTCAGTTGTTTTTGGTAGTTACAGGTCACAAAGCACAAGAAGTAAAATAAAATTTTAATGTGGAGTGATTTTAGAATTTGGTATGTTTGTCTTGTAAGCCTAATGGCCATAAAAGAAAACAAAATTGCCACACAAAAGTATATATTTATATAAAGTAGACATCACAGGCTATTTACCTAAGGTTGTTTTGACACTTTCTACGTAGCCATTTTACCGCCAACCTCTGCTAAATATTGGAGTAAAATTGTGTTTTTTGGGGGGTTTTCGCACACAAACGTATAACAAAGAACTTCTCATGTGTATTTTGTAAAGTTGGTGTGTGCTATTCCTGTACAAAGTTTTATTATGTGTTCAGTTACTTCTGCTGAGTACAACGGTATCCCCATTGTATGTCTTTGGCACTATTTTGTGAAGCTACAGTGCCATATAGGAGACCTGTCCTTTTCAGTATTCACAGTAGAATTTTGAGAGAGGGATTTAATGAGCCTATGCTTCCATTTGGGGTATTATAACAGTTTGACTGTTCAAACCCCCCCACAAAGGCCTACCATTTGTAAAAGTAGACACTCCAGGGTATCTCATAAGGTGCATATTGTGCCTTAACATGCCCCCATTTTTTTACCATTACATGCCAAAGTATGTGGTAAAAAAAAATTTTGTGCATTTTTTACATACGGATTGCATTTTTGCTGGGCATTTTGTATATTTCATATGTGCCACTAAGTTCAAACCCCCCAAATTATGCTCAGCTAAGTCTTCTGAGTAAAAGGACACCCCCATTGTATGTCTATGGCACTATTTCGTGAAGCTACAGTGCCATACAGGAGACCTGTCCTTTTCAGTATTCACAGTAGAATTTTGAGAGACGGATTTAATGAGCCTATGCTTCCATTTGGGGTATTATAACAGTTTGACGGTTCAAAAAAACCCCACAAAGGCCTACCATTTGTAAAAGTAGACACTCCAGGGTATATCATAAGGTGCATATTGTGCCTTAGCATGCCCCCATTTTTTCACCAATATATGCCAAAGTATGTGGTAAAAAATAATTTTGTGCATTTTTTGACATACGGATTGCATTTTTGCTGGGCATTTTGTATATTTCATATGTGCCACTAAGTTCAAAACCTCCAAATTATGCTCAGCTAAGTCTTCTGAGTAAAAAGACATCCCCAATGAATGTCTTTGGCACTATTTTGTGAAGCTACAGTGGCATATTGGAGACCAAGCCATATCAGTTTTTACAGAACTTTGAATTTTGACGCTGGGCCTATGTGCAATTTCCAAGCATCTTCGCAGGTTTTAAATTCAAACTACCCCACTGTCAGGGTACCTGTGGTCTCTACCTCCGAAAGAGGTAGAGACTTAGCTGTTCCTCCATCCAGACGGTCTGATGGCTCCCTTCCCCGCGGTCTATCCGGTCATGCTAGGCCGGCCGCGAGGGAGTGACTGCCTTTTACAGCATCTAGGCAGGAAGTAGTCATCAGGACACTCCCCCGGAACAACCTGTCAGTCAATGGCTGCAGGACCAATCAGGACGTCTTGGGGGCGTGGTTACTGCTCTGAACAGGGTATTTAACAGAGCTTCTTTCATTAGCTCATTGCCCTGTCGTGGTTCTAGCTTGTTCTAGTCACTCAGTGCTTGTGTATTCTATTATCCCTTTTGGTTTTGACCCGGCTTGTTTACCTTACTCTGCTTATCTCTGTTACCCTTGATTCGGCTTGTCTCTCGCTTACCTGTCTTCTGTTACCCTCGACCTCGGCTTGTCTTTGACCATTCTATACTGTACTACTTACGTTAGTCCGGCCATTCTAAGGTCCGGTATACGTATCTGGCTACTGTTTGTACTCTGCGTGTTGGATCCCTGTCCCGATCCTGACATTACGACAGGGCCAATGGATCCTGCAAGTACAAACAGTCAGCTGGCTGCTCCTGATCCTAGGTTTGAGGCCATGGATCACAGAATGGATCAGATGGCGCTTGCGCTACAGGCTCTATTAGCTTGTGCCAATAAACCACCAGAGGAGATACGTAATACCCCTGTTTCTCCTGTCGGTTCAGGTCTAGAGGTAGCCACAGTGGGTGCTTCTTCTCACATTACCCCCCCAGTACGCTATGGTGGGGCTCCTGAGAAGTGTCGTGGTTTTTTAAACCAAATTAGTATCCACTTTGAATTGCAACCTCGCTCTTATCCTACAGATAGGGCAAAAGTAGGATTTATTATCACCCTACTCATTGAGAAAGCTCTGAGATGGGCCAACCCACTATGGGAGAACGATAATCCATTAGTTTATAACTATAACGCATTTGTAGCTGCTTTTAGAAGAACATTTGACCCTCCAGGTAGAAAGGTTAATGCAGCCAGATTACTGTTGCGCCTGAGACAGGAGAACCGAACACTGGTGGATTATGCACTAGAGTTCAGGTCTCTGGCGGCAGAAATCAAGTGGAATGAGCAGGCGTATATGGATGTATTTTTGAATGGCCTATCTGATGTAATCCTTGATGAGGTTGCTACCAGAGAACTCCCTGAGAATTTAGAGGATTTAATTTCGTTCATCTCTCGTATAGATGAACGTCTAAGAGAGAGACAGAACACTCGAGAGGGGAACCAGAGACCTTCTTTTAGGTTAGCTCCCGCTGTTCCAAGTCCTGACTCCACGATATCTTTGCTTACTGAACCTATGCAGATAGGGTATACCCGCCTCTCTGAGGAGGAAAGACAGCACAGGAGAAGAGAGGGTTTGTGTATGTATTGTGGAGCCAAGGGTCATTTACTCTCGAACTGTTCTAACCGCCCGGGAAACGCTCGCACCTAAGTCTCTCTAGAGGACAGGCCTTGGGTGTTTCTATTTTGTCCTCTACTCCTGATTATAAAGATCACAGGCTTCTGCTACCAGTTTCCTTAACTTGGGGGAAGGAAGTAGTAAGGGCTATGGCATTGATAGATTCCGGTGCTGCTGAGAATTTTATCGACCAAGCCTTTGCTAGTAAGAACAATTTCCCATCCCAGCAAAGGGAGACACCTTTGGCCGTTGAGGCCATAGATGGTAGACCACTACTAGACCCTGTTATCTTTCGTGAGACCATACCCATTAATTTAAATGTTGGTATCCTGCACGTGGAGAATTTATCTCTTCTGCTCATTTCGTCTCCTTCCGTTCCCATAGTTCTGGGGTACCCATGGTTGAAAAAACATAACCCTATTATCGATTGGGAGTTAGGAGAGATACTCTCGTGGGGCCAGGGCTGCCAGGATCGGTGTTTGTGCAAGGTTTCTCCATTAGCTAATATTAACATACCGGAGAATCCTACTCAGTCCACAGAAAGACAAATACCAGACCTTTACCTAGACTTAAGGGCAGTGTTTGACAAGAAGAATGCCGATTCTTTGCCTCCACACAGGTCATTTGACTGTAAGATTAAGCTTCTACCCGGCACTATGCCTCCGAGGGGCCATGTATATCCTTTGTCTGTTCAGGAAAACTCGGTTCTAGAGGAGTATATTCGGGAGAATTTAGAAAAGGGATTCATCAGGAGGTCTTCTTCTCCGGCCGGGGCTGGGTTCTTTTTCATTAAGAAGAAGGATGGCACGCTGAGACCTTGTATCGATTACCGAGGCTTGAATAAAATAACTGTCAGAAATGCCTATCCTATCCCACTGATTACCGAGTTATTTGATCGTCTTAAGGGCTCCAAAATCTTCACCAAGTTAGATCTCAGAGGGGCTTACAATTTGGTGAGAATCCAGCAAGGTCACGAGTGGATGACGGCATTCAATACCCGGTATGGCCATTACGAATACACTGTTATGCCATTTGGACTATGCAATGCTCCTGCAGTATTTCAAGATTTGATTAATGAGGTACTTAGGGAGTTTCAGCATGATTGTGTTATTGTTTACCTGGACGACATACTAATACACTCTAAGGAGATTGAGACTCACCATAGACAGGTCAGAAAGGTATTACACAAGCTGCTGCAACATGGTCTATATTGCAAATTGGAGAAGTGCAGTTTTGATCAGTCTCAGGTAGACTTTCTTGGATACGTGATTTCTGGGGAGGGTTTTAAAATGGATCCTGTAAAACTTCAATCTATTTTAGACTGGCCCTTGCCCAAAGGACTCAAGGCTATCCAAAGGTTTATTGGTTTTTCCAACTACTATAGGCGCTTCATTAAAGGATACTCCTCTATCATTGCGCCTATTACCAATATGACCAAACAAGGGGCTGATACTAAGTTCTGGTCTAAGGAAGCTCTGGGTGCTTTCAAGACTCTCAAGGAACTTTTTGCCTCGGCTCCCATTCTAGTCCATCCTGATACGACTCTGCCTTTCTTGCTCGAGGTCGATGCCTCTGAGACAGCAGTTGGGGCTGTTCTGTCTCAAAGGTTAGGGGTGGATAAACCGTTACACCCTTGTGGTTTCTTCTCTAAGAAATTTTCTGGGCCTGAGAGCAGATATGACATCGGAGAAAGGGAACTGTTAGCAGTCATTAAAGCCTTAAAGGAGTGGAGACATTTGTTGGAGGGGACCCTACACCCGATTACGATTTTGACGGACCACAAAAACTTGTCCTATATTGGGGAGGCTAAGCGCTTATCCTCTAGACAAGCTCGTTGGTCCTTATTCCTGACTCACTTCAATTATGTACTGACTTACAGACCTGGTTCTAAAAACTCTAAAGCCGATGCATTATCTCGCCAATATGAACCTTCTACTGTACCTGAACCAGTTCTTTCTTCTATAGTTCCGAAATGCAATATCATTGCTAATACGAATCTCAGGATTCATTCTCCATTACTGGCCGAGATCATTAAGTTGCAACATCTAGCACCTAAACAGACTCCTGCGGGCCGTCATTTCGTTCCTCCTGCTCTTCAACTGGAACTTTTACAGTGTTTACATAATAGCAAGATGGCGGGACATCCTGGTATCCGCAAAACTTACGCGTTGATCTCTAAGGACTTCTGGTGGCCTGCTTTACGGAGGGACATTGAGGAGTTCATCGCTGCATGTGAAGTTTGTACTAAAACCAAACAACCCCATACGCTTCCATGTGGATTCCTGCAACCCTTGGAGGTTCCAGAAAAACCATGGTCCTGTTTGGCCATGGACTTTATTGTCGATCTACCTATCTCTAAAAGACAGACTGTTATCCTCACCGTGGTTGACAGGTTTACTAAGATGGCACACTTCATTCCCCTGCCTAAACTCCCGTCTTCTCCCGAATTGGCAGAGATATTCGCTAAGGAGATTTTTCGCCTACATGGGATACCCTCTCAAATTGTATCGGACAGAGGCTCCCAATTTGTTTCCCGCTTTTGGAGGTCCTTCTGCTCTCAACTTGGTATTAAATTAAACTTTTCTTCTGCCTATCATCCTCAGTCTAACGGAGCTGCTGAACGTACCAACCAGAAAATTGAACAATATTTACGATGCTTTGTTTCTGAACACCAGGATGATTGGGTCGGTTTGATTCCTTGGGCGGAGTTTGCACACAACAATCTCGTTTGCGATTCTACTCATTCAAGCCCCTTCTTCATGAATTATGGTTTTCATCCGTCTATTCTTCCTTCGGATTCCCCTTCCCAGGGGGTGCCGTCGGTTGATGTTCATGTTGCCAATTTGAGGAAGTTGTGGGATCAAACTCGACAAATCCTTGTGCACAACTCTATGTTGGTCAAGAAACACGCTGATAAACGTAGAAGGGCGGCTCCGGTCTTTGTTCCAGGTGATAGGGTATGGCTGAGCACGAGGAACATCCGTTTAAAAGTGCCCTCCATGAAGTTCGCTCCTCGTTATATTGGACCCTACAGGGTGCTGACCCGTATCAATCCAGTTGCGTATCGTTTAGCTCTTCCTAATACCTTACGCATCCCGAACTCGTTTCACGTTTCATTGCTGAAACCACTCATATGTAACAGATTTTCCTCCACAATAGCCCCTCCTCGCCCCGTTCAGGTGGAGGGTCAGGAGGAGTATGAGGTTAACTCTATTATTGATTCTCGAATCTCCCGGGGGAGAGTACAATATCTGGTTGATTGGAAGGGATATGGTCCTGAGGAGAGGAGTTGGGTACCTCAGGAGGATGTTCATGCTCCCCGTCTCCGCAGGGCATATCACTCTCGCTTCCCATCTCGTCCCGGTTCATTCCGCCCGGTGGGCGTATCTGAGAGGGGGGGTACTGTCAGGGTACCTGTGGTCTCTACCTCCGAAAGAGGTAGAGACTTAGCTGTTCCTCCATCCAGACGGTCTGATGGCTCCCTTCCCCGCGGTCTATCCGGTCATGCTAGGCCGGCCGCGAGGGAGTGACTGCCTTTTACAGCATCTAGGCAGGAAGTAGTCATCAGGACACTCCCCCGGAACAACCTGTCAGTCAATGGCTGCAGGACCAATCAGGACGTCTTGGGGGCGTGGTTACTGCTCTGAACAGGGTATTTAACAGAGCTTCTTTCATTAGCTCATTGCCCTGTCGTGGTTCTAGCTTGTTCTAGTCACTCAGTGCTTGTGTATTCTATTATCCCTTTTGGTTTTGACCCGGCTTGTTTACCTTACTCTGCTTATCTCTGTTACCCTTGATTCGGCTTGTCTCTCGCTTACCTGTCTTCTGTTACCCTCGACCTCGGCTTGTCTTTGACCATTCTATACTGTACTACTTACGTTAGTCCGGCCATTCTAAGGTCCGGTATACGTATCTGGCTACTGTTTGTACTCTGCGTGTTGGATCCCTGTCCCGATCCTGACACCCACAAAGGCCTACCATTTCTTAAAGTAGACACCCCAGGGTATTTCAAAAGGCATATTTTGAACCTTAGCGTGGGATCATTTTTCCGCTAGCTTGTACCAGGTGTAGTGGTCATAAGCGTTTTTTCTGCCTTTTTGACACACAAAGTGAGTTTGCACAGTATATTTTGCAAACCTTATGTGTACCACCACTCTATAATACTTTATATGTTGCTCAGCTATGTCGGCTGAGTACAAAAATACCCCCGTATGTACCTTTGCCAGGTATATGTGGACATCGGAGGGGCACATTTGGGACACAGCCATTCCATTTTTTTTCAAACTTTACATTTTTACGCTGTGCCCATGTCCCATTTTAGAGTATTTTACCAGGCTATATAATCCAAATACCCCATAAAGCCATACCATTTCTTAAAGAAGACATCCCAGGGTATTTCAAAAGGCATATTTTGAACCTTAGCGTGGGATCATTTTTCCGCTAGCTTGTACCAGGTGTAGTGGTAATGAGCGTTATTAAATTAATTTTTTAACTTTTTAAAACTTTTTTTGCTTTTTAAAACTATTTTTTAAACTTTTGTTTTGCTTATTAATTTTTTTAAAGTTTCCTAAAGTTTCGTAAAACTTTTTTTACAGATTTAACATTTTTCTAAGCTTTTTCTTTTACCGTTAACCCCTAACTAGCAGTAAGCAGCACTAACAGTAAATTCCCCATTTTCCCATAACTCCCACCCACCCCAGCTAGCAAAATATTTAATTATACAATATTTAAATTAGTTAATTAAGTAAATTTAACCCCTGAGGGTTAACAAATAAATAAAAGTTAATCGGGGTTAAAAAAAAATTAGATCACAGTATAATATTGTGATCTGTATTTTGATCACTGTAGGCAGTGATAGACTGGCAGGGAAGGGGTTAATTTTTATTTGGACTGTGTAAAGGGTTTATTTTTTTTAATTTTTTACTTAAACGTTATTAAAGCTTTTTTTTTACTTAATTTTTTAACTTTTTAAAGCTTATTTTAAAACTTTTTTTAACGTTAACCCCTAGTTAGCCTAACACTAATTCCCCCAATTCCCCGCTAACTTCCACCCTCCCCAGCTAGCTAAATTTATAATTTTAAAATATTTAAATTAATTAATAAAATAAATTTAACCCCTGAGGGTTAAAAAAAAAAGAATTAACCCTCAGGGGTTAAAAAAAAAAATCAGATCATATTAAAATGTAATCCCTGCCAATTGATCACTGTAGCCAGTGATCAATTGGCAGGGAAGGGGTTAATTTTTTATTAATATGGGTAAAGGGGGGGTAAAGGGGGGTGGGATTTTAATTGTACTTTACTTTTTTAACACCAGGGGGCAGGATCACTGAAGATCCGTCTCCATGCACTTCACACTGAACCCGGAAGTGCAGGGAGGCGGAGGTGAGTATGCAGAGCACATGTGCCCGCTCAGACATGCTGTCAGAGCGGGCACATGTACAGGGGCAGCCCGATCCGGTGCTCCCGGTCTGCCTCTAATGCAGAGGCAGACCGGAGCACCATTAACCCCACGATCGCCGCGATTGCGGCGATCTGGGGTTAATTTTACCGCGTGACGGACGAGGTCCGTCATCCGTCATTAAGGGTATCCCCTGGATGACGGACCTCGTCCGTCACCCGTCCTGAAGGGGTTAATGAATACAGCACACATAGTTTTACATACAATAGGTTACATAGATTACTATAGTGCAAGGAAGGGTGGGGTCAGACAATAGCAAGGGCTGATAGGAGATTGAGGAGGGATAGAGCAGCTAGATTAAACTGGTCTGGCAGTGTCCCTGGGACAACGCCCTGCTGGGGAAACAATGGGACAGGAAAAAGGGGGAGGGGGAGATGCACAGACCAGCAATATATTCAACATACCCTGCACAAATAATAGGCACAATATGACAAAAACACAAAAGGAATTTGGGAGCCCACCCATAGTGTCTGTCTTCCATACCCAGTGATGGTGACTACCGTCACACAGATGAAACCAAAGTTGAGTTGTTTGGAAGAAACACACAACACTATGTGTAGCGAAAAAGAGGCACAGCACACCAACATCAAAACCTCATCCCAACTGTGAAGTATGGTGGTGGGGGCATCATGGTTTGGGGCTGCTTTGCTGGGTTAGGGCCTGGACGGATTGCTATCATCGAAGGAAAAATTAATTCCCAAGTTTATCAAGACATTTTGCAGGAGAACTTAAGGCCATCTGTCTACCAGCTGAAGCTCAACAGAAGATGGGTGTTTCAACAGATCAATGACCCAAAGCATAGAAGTAAATCAACAACAGAATGGCTTAAACAGAAGTAAAATACGCCTTCTGAAGTGGCCCAGTCAGAGTCCTGACCTCAACCCAATTGAGATGCTGTGGCATGACCTCAAGAACGCGATTCACACCAGACATCCCAAGAATATTGCTGAACTGAGTTCTGTAAAGAGGAATGGTCAAGAATTACTCCTGACCGTTGTGCACGTCTGATCTGCAACTACAGGAAAGTTTGGTTGAAGTTATAGCTGCCAAAGGAGGTTCAACCAGTTATTAAATCCAAGGGTTCACATATTTTTTCCACCTGCACTGTGAATGTTTGCATGGTGTGTTCAATAAAAACATGGCAACATTTCATTTTTTGTGTGTTATTAGTTTAAGCAGACTGTGATTGTCTATTGGTGACTTAGATGATGATCAGATCACATTTTATGACCAGCAAACAGACAAAAGTGGAAACCACCCAGAATACGTATAATGGATAAAATACAAAAGGACAACCTGATATAGGTCAAATTTTCTTAATTCGAATCTGTGTGAAAATTGAAATAACTTTCATAGCGTAAAAACGTAAATATGAGTAGTGATATAAGTGAGATTAGAAATGCACTCACAAACAAACGATAATTCGGGCCTTTCACCCTCTCAGGGGTAGTGTGATGAGTAAAGATATCCTCCAACACGATATATGTAAATGTAAAAAAATGCAATATAGTGAAGTATGTTAGAAATATACAAATTCACATTTATTCATTGCACTTACAAAATAGCAGCATAAAAAGGCATCTCTCCATATACATATGGAACTCCTGGTGATGACAGTCGAGTATCCACAGTCCAGAGCCAGGAAGAAGATACAGCATTCAAATAAATAAAAATAAATAAAAACAATTATAAGTACATATGAAGTTCGGTTATATCTTCACTATATTGCATTTTTTTACATTTACATATATCGTGTTGGAGGATATCTTTACTCATCACACTACCCCTGAGAGGGTGAAAGGCCCGAATTATCGTTTGTTTGTGAGTGCATTTCTAATCTCACTTATATCACTACTCATATTTACGTTTTTACGCTATGAAAGTTATTTCAATTTTCACACAGATTCGAATTAAGAAAATTTGACCTATATCAGGTTGTCCTTTTGTATTTTATCCATTATACGTATTCTGGGTGGTTTCCACTTTTGTCTGTTTGCTGTATATTTCCACAGGTGGTTGTGAAGTTCACCTGGAGCTATCACAGTATACGTGTATTTCTCTAGTGTATATACTTTGTTTTTTCGCTTCATTATTTGTCACTTCACTATTGTATATCACTATTGCTATGGCCGCACAAAATGTTTATGATGAGATGAGACATGACAGAAAACTTAGGATTGATACCTTATTTAGAGGGGGGAACAAATCTATGGACAGTTCCCTAAACCATAAATTTATTCAGTTGGAACGTCTATTAGAGAAAGAGACTCGCAAATGGTGGGAAATTACATCTTTAGAACAGTATTTAGCTTATGATATCATCCCACGTGGTTTAAGAATACTAAAAATGCCAGCTTTTGGCTTAGAGGATAAATTACTAATGCAAGATTGGCATAATGCCAACGATGAATGTTCAAAAAAATATATGATAGGTCTAATTAATTATCAAAAAAGATCTTTAAAATCACTAGAGGATGAAATCAATAAAATAGAGAATGAACTTTCTACACATGCAGAACTTAAAGCAGTAGAAAATAATTATACAATTTTAAAAGAGAAAATAAAAGCTGTTGATGATAAAATTTCAAACACCAAGTCCACCAAGTTTAGGAGGGATCAAGATGATTACCAAAAGGGCAACCAAAGAAATTGGCCCAGGCAAAAACATGAACATGGGCATTCTAGGTACCCATACAAAAATCAACCAAATTCTAGATTCCAAGATCCCCATCCAAAAAGACTAGATACAAGACGTTTTTCCAACTCTAACTCCAATTCACAATCGAAGCCTTTATTTAGAAACAATCCACACGAGAATGTCAACCCTACACAATATAAAAAATACCCCACACGAACATCAGGTGGTTATTCTCCCAATCACTCTATATATTCTAAGAACAACCAGGAAGTTTTTTTAGGCAAGGAGCCAAACCAAAAGCCAAATCCAACCCAGTTTTCCATACACACTCAAAACAGATTCCAAAATCTAAAATCTCCCACAAAGAAAAGACCGCACTTGGAGGTGGAGGAGGAGGACCCTCCACTCCACCTCTCATACAGACAGAATTGAATCAATTTGAAGGCATTTTTAATCTTTCTGACATATCCCTTTCACCGCAAGAACTGTCATTATTAAAGAAAGGTTTGAATTTTGCTCCGTCTTCAAATTGCAATCCCTTTAACCTTTATCTAGACAACCAGAAATTCCTGAGAAAATTAACATTAAAGAGATTCTTTAAAAGTAAGGAAATGAACATGATTACTTCAGAACCAAATCTAACCAATACATCATTAGACTCTAATAAAGAGAACAAGGTCCCTGATACGGAATTGAAAATCATTCATACCACTTTAAAACCTAAATCAAATTTTTTTCCATGGGCAGCCAAGGGGAAATTTTTGGAAGTCTTTAATGATTTAGTACAAGAAGATTTAAATAAAATTGTGGATAGTAAATTCAAACCTAATCTTACTAAAAAAGAAAAATCAGCTTTAACTACACTTACAGAAAATCACAATTTGGTTATAAAAGAAGCAGACAAGGGAGGGGGGATTGTTATTATGAATAAATCTTATTATTTACAGGAAGCTTATAATATCTTACATGATGTTAATACTTATCAAATCTTAGAAAAAAATCCTTCTTCTGAATTTTTGGCAGAATTAAATATACTATTGACTACAGGTTTAAATAATCACATAATCAACCAAGATGAATTTAAATACATCTATAACCCGAACTGCAAAGTGGCAGTTTTTTATTTTTTGCCAAAAATCCACAAGAACACAAAAAAACCCCCAGGACGCCCCATCATCAGCGGAATTAATTCCTTGTCATGCAAACTATCAGAATATGTGGATTTATTTTTGCAGCCGTATGTCCCATTACATTATACCTTCATCAAAGATACTAGACATATCTTACAAGATTTACAATCTATAGAGTGGAAATCTTCCTATATTCTAGCTACAGCAGATATTACAGCTCTATACTCTAATATTCCCCACGCTAGGGGTATTGCTTGTATCCAAGATACCCTTAGATCACCACAAGTTTTAGAGGATACCCAGATTGAGTTTTTGGTGAGTTGTATCCAATTCGTACTCGCCAAGAACTTTTTCTGGTTCAATGGTCAGTTCTTTCTTCAACGATGCGGCGTCGCCATGGGAACTAAATTCGCCCCCAGCTTTGCCAACTTGTATGTGTCCCATTGGGAGCGCCAGCACATCAAGTTGGCGGACCATGATGGGGGTGGTTTGGTCCTGTGGCGACGCTTCATCGACGATGTCTTGATCATCTGGGATGGTTCTCCAGAAGGCCTTGATTTATTTTTGGGCCAAATTAACAATAATGAATATAATTTGAAATTTACTTCGGTATCCAGTAATTCTACTATAAATTTCTTGGATTTAACTATATATGTAGAACAAAACCAATTAAAAACAAAGACGTATTTTAAGCCCACAGACTGCAACACAGCCATTGAAAACTCCAGTACTCATTATCCTCCTTGGCTCTCCAACATTCCCAAGAGCCAATTTACCCGGCTCAGAAGGAATTGTACAGACAGCCATATGTTCTTAGAACAGTCTAAGATTGTTCAACAAAGATATGCTGACAAAGGGTATAATGTGCAAAAAATGGAGACATCTAAATCTGAAATATTAAATTCTGACAGATCATTATTTTTGACTAACAAAAATGAAGAAGGTTTGGAACTACTAACAGCTGAGCAAATATTAAAAAATAGATTCAGATGGAAAAATATAAATAAGGATAAAAATGATAATACAGAAAAAAGAAGAAAAAATAAAAACACCAATAAAGAAACCAATAACAAATTTGAATTCGCGTTTGTCACACAATATAATTCCCAAGCGAGACAGGTGGAAAAAATCCTTAAAAAACATTGGTACATCTTAAAGAGAGATGAGATCCTAAAAGATGTATTACCAGATTTTCCTACAGTAATCTACAAAAAATCAAGCAATTTAAAGAATAAACTGGCACCTAGCCTATTACCTACAACTCCCTCTTATAACAACTTTTTCAAGGCCCAAATACAAGGGTTTTATAGTTGTGGCCATTGCTCTACATGCACATACCTCAAAAGGAAAATCCAAGATTTTATGGGTACATACACGAAAAAAACATACAAAATAAAAAACTATATGCATTGTTCTTCTACTTTTGTAATTTACTTATTACAATGTGGCTGTGGAGCCCAATATGTCGGACGCACATCCAGAAAGTTACATATCAGAATACTAGAACATCATAACAATATACGTAAAAATAAAATTGACCACAGTGTACCAAGACACTGTAATTCTTGTCCTTCATTCTCTTGGAATACTCTGCAAGTTTTTGGAATAGACTCAGTTCAACTAGGGTGGAGAGGTGGAGATAAGCAACAGGAGTTAGTTAGGAAGGAGGCTTGGTGGATTTTCAATCTAAAAACCTTAAATTCGTGACTCAATCAAGAAATTGATTTACAAGGTCTCATCTAATCAGTTTTCCTCATGTGTTCTCCTTGGTGTCGATGTTCTTTTAATAATATGTCATGTTCTTTCTTTGTTTGTATATATAAATATATAATTTTTATTTGTAGATATATGGAATATAAATTTTTATGTAATATAACTACATTATAGCCCAACTTTCTGATTCACATATTAGAATCCTTACAATTTATTTAACCATCATACATATTTTCTAATTTCCTTGTGCATAAGGAACTTATGATATTCACTTACATATGGGTTTATATAACTCCTTAATATTGTATGTACTAGCTAAAAAATTTTTATCCATCCCCACTTATAACCTTATATTTATATATGGGTTATGTATATATAATTTCTGTACTAACGTTTGTAATGTATTATTTATATTGAGATCTACAGATATACCCATGCTTTATACTTCAATAACATAGATGATTTTGCCACTATATATGAGTTTTATGAGTGGAATGTGTACGGTTATCTTCTCAGGCGTATTTTTCGCCTTTCTGTGCTTTCTGTTCCCTGCAGGCAGCGGTCTTTCCAGCTGACGCATGCGCATCCAGTACGCGCATGCGCACTATAACCCGGAACTGTTTGAGAGGCTCCATGTATTTCGCGCCGGATTTCTGCGGTTCACTTGTGAAACGCATGTTTGATTACATGTGTACCAGGATTATGAAGATGATTCATGACGGTATATAAACTTCCAGAGATGGACCCATGGTTATCCCTGAAGAAGTCCGATACCCGATAGGACGAAACGCGTTGGATATAACCGAACTTCATATGTACTTATAATTGTTTTTATTTATTTTTATTTATTTGAATGCTGTATCTTCTTCCTGGCTCTGGACTGTGGATACTCGACTGTCATCACCAGGAGTTCCATATGTATATGGAGAGATGCCTTTTTATGCTGCTATTTTGTAAGTGCAATGAATAAATGTGAATTTGTATATTTCTAACATACTTCACTATATTGCATTTTTTTACATTTACATATATCGTGTTGGAGGATATCTTTACTCATCACACTACCCCTGAGAGGGTGAAAGGCCCGAATTATCGTTTGTTTGTGAGTGCATTTCTAATCTCACTTATATCACTACTCATATTTACGTTTTTACGCTATGAAAGTTATTTCAATTTTCACACAGATTCGAATTAAGAAAATTTGACCTATATCAGGTTGTCCTTTTGTATTTTATCCATTATACGTATTCTGGGTGGTTTCCACTTTTGTCTGTTTGCTGTATATTTCCACAGGTGGTTGTGAAGTTCACCTGGAGCTATCACAGTATACGTGTATTTCTCTAGTGTATATACTTTGTTTTTTCACTTCACATTTTATGACCAATTTGTGCAGAAATCCATATCATTCCAAAGGGTTCACATACTTTTTCTTGCAACTGTATGTGTCCATAATTGCAGGGCAGACCCGGTGCTTCCTGTGACCTATATGCTCACAAATTCCACCTATTGACTTAAATGTGCATTCTTATCGTAAACAAAGTACAGTAAGTAGCAAAGGGTGTATTTTTAAGAGTCCAGGCACAACAATATTTTTCCAACCGAGATAATAATGCCTAAATAAATTGTCATTCCTTGGCTTTGTCCCTGTTGCTGACAATTCGCAGTGTAGAGAATAACAGTGAAATTATCTGAAAAGAACACAGCTTTGTATGTATTATGAGATGAATTGTACTTTACACACCCAATAAGAGGCATCCTCAATAAAGCCATTGTCACTTGAACCCTACAGCTATCATTTGTCTTAGTATGTGATATAGTACATTTCCAATTTCCCTTTTTAGTGAGGTTTTAGTGATAAAAGATTACACTCTAGGGACTTTATAGGCGTTGAATTTAATTTGAAGCCAGCTTAGTTTTAACATAAAAAACCCCCCCAAAAAAGAGCAGAACAAAAAAAGTTTCCAAGCAACCGGCAAATTTACTTTCCAAAGATCCACGAGCATTTGCCCTGTTCATTTTATAAATGATACATTGTAAAAATGTACAGGTCCTAATACCTTTTTGTTCCAAAAAACTAGCTGCTGGCCTAAAAGTATGTCGAGAAAATTGTAATGATTTAAAATAGACGATTGATGGAACATCTTACTAAATGAGCTCACCCATGTGTTTAAATAGCCGCTATCAGGATAACCTAGTGTATGTACCTTCTCTTATCTGAGCAAGTGATTATTACATCCCGTAGAGAAAGAATGCAGAAAATGAAAGCTGGGTTCTATAAATGATACCAGCTGAACAGAAAATAGAAAAAGACAGGAGTGAACAAAGAACCATCATTGTAATATTTTATCATTTCAAAACTAAACCGTATGCTTCTTCTTTCATATAATGATACAACGAAAAATCATTCCGAGTCCCAAAATTGGTAATAAATCACTGCAAGATGTCTCACACACGCACAACAAAAAGGTCAGATTTGGGTTACATTAAAGTTTAACCCAGCAAACAATTACCTATAAAGATATAGATTTATGCCGGTAGATATGGACGTTTGGCTATCAACAGTCAAAGGCAAATGAATCAGCTGTGTTAAAGAATATACGCATTCTGCTCTGTGCCATAGTTTACAGCAGTATTATCGAGAGAGTCATTTTATTGGGCAGCAATTCCAGATTGCAACGACAAACAAGGAATGTAATATATGCACACACTGCTTGAGACACAAATCAAGGGTTACATTTCAGGAATAGCTGATTAAAGTATAACACTGACTTTAGCTGTTCCTGCTAGCGATCCATTCAGGAATAAATTTGGCATTCATTATATATATATATGTATTTCACTCTGGAAAATAAGGTTTTCTTAAATAGTTTGGTTAAAAAGCAAAAAAATAAAAAAAGTCAGTTTTCATTAACGTTGTCAAAAGTATGGGCAGACTCTAGAAGGAACCCCATGTAATTAATTGTATTATTTAAAAAGAGCAAAATAATGTATCTTAAAAGAAGAGGCAGTTTATGATGCATATGGCTATATGCTAAACTCTGAATTATAGCAAATTAATGGGTTAATTTAAGCATCCACTTCAGCTTAAAGTAGTGGTTATGGTGTATAAGTCATGCCGTTCATTGTATGCACATCAGAGTAGCAATTTAAGATCTATTACATTTAATTCATATTTTTTTGTATATGATTCATTGTTTTTAATTATTACTCATGGTACATATTGTTTTTTTTTGCTTTTTTTTGCTTTTTTTTTACTAATACATATTTTCGTGTATGTTATATTCTCGATTCCAAAAATGCTTACTCTGTGAGAAGCGTGTGATTGGGCAAAGCCCATCATAAACAAGGAAGTTAGCGTTAGGCAAAAAAAAATGGTTCAGCTTAGCTGCAAAATTTCCTGTAGATAATTTTAGGGTCTTGGGGCCAACAAAAAAAAACACAAAAAGAATAAATGCTTATTCTTTTATTTTCTCTGCTTTGTAAAAAAAGTATTGATATAAAAATAGGAATTGCAAAATTACAGCTTAATAGCCAAAGTGAGACTCTAGCTAAGGCCTCGCTTTAGTAAGCTTACCGAATGATCCAATACTGTTCCAAAGATTTTCCGAGCGGTTTATCTACAACAAATCTCATACACGTCATTGATGAATTCTGGAGATAAATCATTTATAGAGTTTTTCTATCACTATTGAATCATTTGGAAAGCTCAGTAAATCGAGGCCGAAGTTAAATAATGACCCCAAATCGGCTGTTTCTTTTAAAGTTACCATTGGGATTTCAGTTCACTGCAGTTCAGTGATTAAATTAAAAAGCTTATTTACATATGAGTATTTATATAGCACTTTACATTTATAGAAAGGCCTTGTTCATACAGGTTTACATTCTGTGAGGATGACACTTATTGGTGAGCAGGTCTCAAGGATACTTATTAGTGATATATTCTGACTGGGATTTGAACTGGCAGCGATTTTACCAAGGCTCTAATCTAATCAATTTCCATTTCTCAGCTGCAGTGCTGAAAGAGTTAAGATAATGTTATACAGGAAGTTTGCATGCGCATAGTAAGATGATTGGTTTTTAGACTCCGTAAAGGGACTCTCCAGGCAGCCGAATTTACTCACCTGGTTCCAGCGCCGGGAGCCTCGTGAAGCCGCGCCCCTTATTTTGTCAAAATGACAAAATAGGCAGCGCGAGCAGGGAGCAATCAGACGCTTCCATTTGGAAGCGTCATTGCTCCCTTGTGCGCATGCGCGGCTTCACCGCACATGCGCCCCTACTTCAAAGGGCGGCATTCATGCCGCCCTCTGAAGTCCTGAGCGCACTACCGCGCATGCACGCAGTGTGCGCGGCCGCGAGCTGAGCTGACTGACAGCTCAGCTTGCGGTCTTTGCCCGCCCCCCTCCTCTGCTGACAGGCTGGAGAGAGAAGGCGCGCACACAGTGCCTTCTCTCTCCTGCACACGTCAGACGTATTTTAATACGTCTGACGTGTACAGGGCCTTTTTAGGGCCCTGCATGATAGGAAGTCCCTCTGGTGGCCGTCTGAGTGACGGCCACTGGAGGTATTCCTATCAATCAATGTAAACACTGTATTTTCTCTGAAAATACAGTGTTTACATTAGATTGCCTGCAGGGAGCTATAGTTCATACCTGAACAACTACATTAAGCTGTAGTTGTTCAGGTGACTATAGTGTCCCTTTAATTAGTGTTTTTGTGGATGTGGTTCACTTTTTGTATTTAACTTATCCTTTCTTAAATGGAGTAATCCAACTGCATAGCCATAGGGTTTTTTTTATGAGGAAAATTCATGACAGCCAGCTACACTTAACCTAGATTTTTATTTACAATCTTTATTTTTGGATTTTGCATTAAAAACACATAATTAGAAAAAGTAGGAAAAATTAGGTAGGGTTAACAAAATAGTGCATAGAACAATAACTCTCTTCCGGGTATAAATTAGACATGCATCATTGTCTGACCCCATACCATTTTGCTATGTCTAAATTCCTGTTGTGCCGGGAAGGAAATTCTCAAGTCTGAGGGTAGTCTGCATCTCTACATGAGAAAATGTGTAATGAGGTGCGTGGTGTAACAGGGGAAAAAAGAGAAGTAAAAATAGAATGGTATAAGGAATGAGGAGATTAAGAAGAAATGAATAAAAGGCTGGGGGGGGGGGCAAAACGTTTTCCAACTGATCCTTAGATCCGAGGCAACACTTACACTTAACCTACAATAAAAGGGATAATATAGGCACCAAAACAACTTTAATGAAGCAGTTTTGGTGTATAGATCATGCCCCTGCAGTCTCAGTGCCCAATTCTCTGCCATTTACGATTTAAATCATTTTGTTTATACAGCCCTAGCCAAACATTCCTGCATGTAACCTGCACATTTGTTCTGGTGAGTATCATCTTTCCCTTCAGCATTTTTGCAGTAAATACTGTATTATCAGAGAAAATACAGTGTTTACATTACAGCCTAGGGATACCTCCACTGTCCACTCCTCAGATGGCTGCTAGAGGTGCTTCCTGGGGCAGTGCTGCACAGTGTGACTGACATTCAGTGTTTCCACCCTCTGCATGGAGACACTGAACTTTCCTCAGGAGATGCTGATTGGCCAGGGCTGAGTTTGGCTTGTGCTGGCTCGGCCCCTGATCTGCCTCCTTGACAGTGTCAGTCAATCCTATAACAAAGCATTGCGATTGGTTCAGAGAATCTCTTCTGATTATGCCAGCCAAGAGGGCAGATCAGGGGCAGAGCCAGCAGCTGCAGGCTTGAATAGAAGTAAGATTTTACTACATTTAGAGGGGGAAGGCAGGGGGGGGGGAGGGGGCTAGATGGTGGTTTTAACATTATAGGGTCAGGAATACATGTTTGTATTCCTGGTCCTATAGTGTTCTTTTAAAGTGTTAAAAGCTATCTTGCCACAGAAGCTCTTCAGACATCTTGCGAAAAACACAACACTAAAGATGGAAACTAAACCAGGAATATTAGGAATAATATTTTTGCCATTTAGACACTGAAAGAGCAAACTAGATGAGTCCATTTTATTTTTGTTTGCTACCAAAATATCTGTATCCATAGAAATTTCTAAAGAAATCTGCTGGGCACAGTTAAATGTCAGTTGGGTGAAGCATAATGTGGGCAACCAGCAACCAGTTGCGAACTTTCAAAGTTTGGGCCGTATAGCTAAGTAAAATAATTTTACGAACTCAGAGAATCTCTTCTGATTATGCCAGCCAAGAGGGCAGATCAGGGGCAGAGCCAGCAGCTGCAGGCTTGAATAGAAGTAAGATTTTACTACATTTAGAGGGGGAAGGCAGGGGGGGGGGGGCTAGATGGTGGTTTTAACATTATAGGGTCAGGAATACATGTTTGTATTCCTGGTCCTATAGTGTTCCTTTAAAGTGTTAAAAGCTATCTTGCCACAGAAGCTCTTCAGACATCTTGCGAAAAACACAACACTAAAGATGGAAACTAAACCAGGAATATTAGGAATAATATTTGTGCCATTTAGACACTGAAAGAGCAAACTAGATGAGTCCATTTTATTTTTGTTTGCTACCAAAATATCTGTATCCATAGAAATTTCTAAAGAAATCTGCTGGGCACAGTTATATGTCAGTTGGGTGAAGCATAATGTGGGCAACCAGCAACCAGTTGCGAACTTTCAAAGTTTGGGCCAGTATAGCTAAGTAAAAGAATTTTACGAACTCAGTTGTGTTTTTTTTTTTACCTAAAATGTGAAGCTTCCTTAACAGTTTTGCACAACGCCCAAGTTAGTGAGTAACCTCAATTATTTGATGGAACTAAATTATTCCAATTACTAAAATGTTCTAATCAAAGTACAATAATATTATTGAACATGTGAATGAGGTGTTACAGTTTAATAAATTAAATAAATTAAATGTTTTAGCAAAGGTAACTTTTACATACCAAAATGTACACGGATAATCTCTCCTATTAAATAATTAAACTTCATGTGTAAAAAAAATCAAAACGCAAAAGCGTTCATTTAGCAGGAAAACATTAATGACAAACGATAGGAGCACATGGTATACTAAGTAATATAACATGCAGCCAAGATAAAGCAACCAATTGCCAACTTCCAGCTCTTGGCCTAAATTAGAGAACTACCTTCTGTGGAAAAATCTCTCCGAAGAAATCATCATCTCGGGTTTTAACTTTTGTGGATCTTAAATTACTCTACAATTTGCTCCATAGGAATAATGGGCATCGTAGGGGTAAATACTGTAAATTATAAAAATATAATATGACTGGTTTCTCTCACAGAAATAGATATATTTCATGGAAAATTGCTGTGTGAAGTTAAACTTCTATGTTTATTAGAGCAACCAAGTCTAGACATGATTTAGCACTTATTTCAATTAATTATCCAATGCAAAATACATGATATCTCATTATGTGTAGACATGGCGCCTAAGAAAGCTAATAACGTGTCAGGGTTGAGATACTGAAATTGTATTCCACAAGAAAAATTAAAGGGGAACTGTCACTTCCTAGAATTTGGAATATTATGTTTATTTGTCCATGTATTTAACAAACATCTGTTTGTGAAAAGTGAAGAATAAAAATAAAGGGGCACTATAGTCTCCAAAACAACTTTAGCTTAATAAAGCAGTTTTGGTGTATAGATCATACCCCAGCAGTCTCACTGCTCAATTCTTTGTCATTCTTTGTCATTTAGGTGTTAAATCACTTTGTTCATCCAGCTATAGTTACACCTCCCTGCATGTGACTTACACAGCCTTCCTAAACACTTCCTGAAAAGAGTAATCTATTGTTTACACTTCCTTTATAGAAAATCCTGTTTAAATTAGAATGTCTTATCTCCTGCTCTGTTACTAGCTTGCTAGACCCTACATGAGTCCCCGTATGTGATTAAAGTTCAATTTACAAAGCTGGAGATAAAAACATTTAAAGTAAGTTACTATCTGATTGAAAGTGAAACCATTTTGTTTTCATGCAGGCTGTGTGAGTCACAGCCAGGGGAGGGGTGGCTAGGACTGCATACACAGAAGCAAAAGTGATTAAACTCCTAAATGGCAGAGAATTGAGCAGTCAGACTTGCGGGGCATAATCTATAAACATAAAAACTGCTTCACTAAGCTAAAGTTATTTTGGTGACTATAGTGTTTCTTTAATTATATAAATCCACACCTCTTTATCCTGCAACTAGGAGCCTCCATCTTAGCTGTCAGTCATTGTGACAAGCTCTGTCCTTTGCACCCTGCAGTCAGCAGAGAGAAGGAATTGAGAAATTAAAAAATGCTTCTATTTCTTCCTCTCCTTTGCAACGTATGTCCTGGCTTTGCTTTGTCTGAACTGGATTATTATGTGATTTGTTAAATCGTTAAAGTAGATTTTAGAAAATAAAATGGAGCATCGCATGAAAAAGGTTGACACAAGTTATAAGTGATTATCTGTGTATTATTAAATGTTGTAAGTTCCAAAAACATGGCAGTCCATCTTTAAGAGAAAACAGCCCGAATCTAAACAGCAGCACCATCCCCCATTGTCACAGTGCTCCACAACAATACAATTGTTTGAGTGTGTGTGTGTGTGTGTGTGTGTGTGTGTGTCCGCCTGTACCTGATACTTTAGGTGTAATTAAGAAAATAAATATAAATTGTCATCTGATGTGATTCTGAGACTTGCACTAAATAACTTTAATGGAATGATTCAAAATTTGATATAGTATCTACGTGCTACTTTGTTAGCTGAATGTGTCTTTACTTTTCTAAATTAATCTCACTGCTGAAGACATAGAGTTTTAATACAATATTTTCTGGTTTTCATTAACACAGGTCTCATTGCATACCTAAGACTCATTTATCCAGCCGGCACACCATTACCATTTTTTCCTGTAAAATAGTATCATTGTAATTATTCATGTGCTTGAATTCTCCAGATAAAAAAAAAGTACTTTAAAATTTGGAAAAAGCCTTAGAAGAGAATTGTGACAGAATGATTGACATCTCAGTATCAAAGGAACTTCAAAATATTACATTAGCGCAGACCTGATATGCTGTTGATTATATTACAATTGTGCAGTGTTTATCCTATTAAAAGGAAAACATTTTCAGGTTAATTTCATTTTAAATATTTCCAGCTTCACTTCATTTTTCCTTTAGCCCAAGTCTGATATTGTTCCTCTTAGCACTGAACGTCTTTGAAGAATATGCTGCCTCTCCGTAGACACTATAATTACAACAATTCCTTCCAAATACCAAACGTAAGGCACTAGAAAATGATACACTCACAAGATTCCGAAAAGGAATATGGTCTGTTAATTATAGCATTTAGCATACAATCTAGAATGCACATATGTATAAATATAGAGCAAATAGTGTGGACCTTTGGGTTTTGCATCATTGACCAAACTAAAGAAATGCACTCAGACAGTACTCACCTGACCTATCAGATAGCTTGTATGGAGCATTACTGGCTAACGTTAATGGTGATTGCTCACAGAGATACATAGCTCTAAAGACACATGCGTCCATCAAGTTCAGCCTTTTTTTACATGTCTTAACATGTCGACTAAAAAGGTGCAAAAAGGAACTTAACATTTCGGGTAATCATTGAACTGATCGATTTCAAGATTCCGATTTGTTCTTAAATGAACCAAATCATCCAAATCAGAATTCTTTTTTAGGGTGTGGATTAAAAGGCTTTTAATGAGGACGATTCCGTTTGTTGATGAACAAACTGAATTTTCAAAAAATAGTTCAACAATTACTAGGAATTTTTGCACATCCAATGACAACCACTACAAAAGTCATAGTAACAAAATCTGCCCATACTCAGTGATTGGTCTGATGATTCTCTACCATGACATTATCTGACAACTGGTTAATTAAGTCTTTTTCAGTTTATTCCAACTTATTGTATTATTACACCTTATATTATCATTACAATAGTATTGTAGCATTGCATCTCAATGTATTGTTATATAAATACAGCTTTTTGTGCCATTACAAAAGATTATTATTATTATTATTATTACAGTCTTATTGGAACGTATAGTATTATAGCATATTCTGTTATTAATCTTTTCATATTGTACGCATCTTTTTTGTATCCAGGGGCCTGGATGCACTTCCTTCCTCCCTTCCCTCCCTGTTTTGTTAGAACTGTGCAAGATTCCATGGTACCTAAAAGCAACACCCTAAGGAGTAAACTTCATATACTGTAAAGTTATCCATTAAAGTGTAAAATGACAGAGATTCATAGTGAATTCAACATTAATTTCCCTCTTTGGGCCTATTTTGTAAAAATGGAAACCTACCCAAAATACCGATTCCACTATTGTGACCTAAGATTGAAAATTCACCTTGAATCCACTCTGAACTCCCAACAATTAGCACATTTAAGAATAATATTGTATGATTGTTTTTATTGCTGTATTACTTGATTTTGGTCCCTGAGGAAGTTCCCAACCATAGGAACGAAACACGTAGGACCTATCCTCTATTTGTTTTATCTTTTGTGGCTAATATATATGGCCTCTTTTTTACAATAAATTTATACATTTATTTTACCTACACCTACCGGAGTCTCATTCCATACTTTGGTCCGCTTGGATTTCCAGTGGAGGGTGGAGACGTTTAGCCACCCAAGTTTATCGGGGCAGGCACCTTTTGGGCGCACTATTCATCTTGATCTCGTGAGTGCATTATAATCTCAGAGCATTAGCATTTGTTTTACTGTATTACACTATGTGTATTTTTTTGGGTCCTGTTTTAGATTGCATACAGCCGTATCTCATTTTCTTCTGTATTGATACATTCAAGAATAACTCTGTGTTTGTATGACATAAACTCAAACCAATTGATAAGAGCTTGCAAACAGTGGCGTATAGGAGGACTTAAGTCGTACTGAATGACTGCAACCCATTCGGGAGGACTCGGAGAGGCTGTGAAGATTTGGCAAAGCTGAATTTTCCAATACACCACTGCTTACAGCCCCCATTTGCATGATGCTAGCAAGCAATGTATGATCAAGTCATACAAACAGTTGGATTTAAAACGAGGAGGTTATTATGACGTCTTTAGTTGACAGGGTAGGCTTTGAATGCTGGGAACACTTTAGATTTTGACATACATTATCATCATCATCAGTTTTTAAAAAATGGTTATGTGTTCCCATTAATACATTTTGATGTCAGCAATAGAACAACTCACTTTACTAATATTCTTCAAAGTCATAAAGCAAATTAATATTGTGCTTATGTAACTTTTAAAATAAATTACATAATCACTAATATGACATAGCCGAGACAAAAGAAACTGGCAGAGTCTGGAAAAAATAATAATATGTGCCCATAAAGAGAATTCAGAACTAAGATCTTATAATGAACAAAGATTAATAATATCCAGCAGACAGTCTCTGAGTATTCAATTTGAATCACAGCACTTGGCTTCACGTAAATGAAATAAGAAAAAAAAATAAAAAAAATACATAATTGTTTTATACTTGTAAAACCCTGAATCATTAGGATACCGACAAAGCATTTGGAGAAAAGTAATGTCAAATACACAAATCACAGATTATCCATTCTAACCCACTACTTAATTTGACAGTATTATGTTTTTTTGAAGATGATTGGCACCTGTTTGTTTCCGTGGAAACGTAAGGCTGTTTCTTTGTTTGAAATTTCTTGCAAATAGTACCTGCTTAAAGAAAAACTATATGATTATTATTTTGATAGAAAAGTGTATAGTTCGTTCTTTCTCTTTCCTTTAAAAACAGTGGTGGACTCCGGTGACTTCGCAGCTATATCTGCACCATCTTGTACCGCCTTCACCAGGTATAGAGCTTCCTCCAGTGCACTGCAAAAGATTCTGTTGAGATCAGGATAAATATCAAGAGTTACACCTTAATAGTAGATTACGTATTCTAGGAGAACAGGTACGTGGAATCCAAGGAAACACATTCCTCTCATCAGGGTTAGCAGTGATATACACTGATCAGCCACAACATTAAAACCATAGGCAGGTGAAATGAATAACATTGATTATATTGTTACAATGGCACCTGTCAAGGGGTGGGAAATATTAGACAGCAAGTGAACAGTCAGTTTAATTGGATTTCATGTGTTGGAAGCTGGAAAAATGGGCAAGCGAAAAGATCTGAGTGCTTTCGAAAAATGCCAAATAGTCATGGCTAAACAACTGGGTCAGAGCATCTCCAAAACGACGAGTCGTATGGGTGTTCCCGCTATGCAGTGGTTAGTACCTACCAAGATTCGTGCAAGGAAGGACAACAGGTTAACTAGCACCAGGGTCATATGCATCCAAGATGGCTAGCGAAGGCTAGCCATCTGGCCACACAAAAGAGCTGATATAACTCAAATTGCTGAAACGGTTGCTGGTCACAATAAAGGTGCCAAAACACAAAGTGCATCACAGTTTGCTGCGTAGGGTGCCCTTGATGACACCTGTCCACCACTGAAAGTACCTTCAATGTGGATGTGAGCATCAGAAGTGGACCATGGAGCAATGAACGAAGGTTGCCTGGTCTGATGAACCACATTTACTTTTAGATCAGGTGGATGGCTGGGTGTGTGTGTCGGTTACGTGGGGAAGAGATGGCAGCAGGATGCATTATGGGAAGAAGGTATGCTGGCATAGGCAGTGTTATGCTCTGGGCAATGTTCTGCTGGGAAATCTTGGATCCTGGCATTCATGTGTACATTACTTTGACATATGCTACCTGCCTAGAGATTGTTGTAGACCACGTATATCTTTTCATGGCAATGTTGTTCCCTGATGGCAGTGGCCTCATTCAGCAGGGTAATACACCAAACCACACTGCAAAAATTGTTCTAGAGTGGTTTGAGGAAGATGACAAAGAGTTCAAGGTGTTGTCTTGATCTCAATCCAATTGAGCATCTGTGGGATGTAGTGGAACAACAAATCGATCCATGGAGGCCCCACCTTGAAGCTTCTAGAACTTAAAAAGGATCTGCTGCTAATATCTTGTTTGGAAGACTTGTGGAGTCCATGCCTTGATGCATAAGAACTCTTTTGGCAGCACAAAGGGGACTTACATGATATTAGGCAGGTGGTTTTAGTGTTGTGGCTGATCGGTGTAGAGATCTAAAACTAGAGCAGGTAGAGAGAGAAAGCTGGGGGATCGATCAAAATGAGAACTACCAAGTGGAGCAAAAACGAAGTGTCTAAAATAGGTCAGGGGAACAAAATACTCCTGGTGTGTCTGAGAGAGAGAGAGAGATTGAAAGATAGAATAAAAGTGGAGGCGGGGGATAGAAGACGCTGGAAGTGTGAAGGAAAGCATGTTTGAGGTTTAAAGTAAAAGAAGATCAAGGAAGGAAAGTCAAAAAGGTGAGTTCCTGGCCTGAAATAGCTGCCTGTTGCTAGTCCTTTATGTGAACTTTGGAATTTATTTTATAAATCCAGTGATAGATCCAGGACCTAGGCATTTAATCTAAACAAAAAAAAGGCATCAGGCAAATGAGTCTCAGCCTGGGAGCTAACATCTGTTTAGGTTGTTCCTTCTGGGGTTAGACCAATCCTGTCTGAATGGTTTTTTAGCAGTTGGGGACTGATATTTTTTTTCTTATATGACAGTCACAAGAACCAAAACCACCACGTGGTTATGAAGGTTTGGGCATTGATAGGAGTTGTTGTCTGTGGCTATTGGTTGTTTCGATGTTGCTAGACATTCCATTAGTTGGGAATCTCTGAAAGAAATACTGCTGATAACATACTGATAAATGGTATAAACTGACAACAATGTAGCCTGTTTTGTTTTAGCAGTTTTAAAAAAGATAGCATTAGTTTAACCATAATACTCCTGCCCAGAGAGAGAGAAATGCATATCTAAATAGAAGGTGAAGAGGTATAGGAGTATAGGAGCAAGAAGAAGAGAAATTGAATTTAGAAAAGCCCTACACTAAGCTCCCTCTTCATCTTCTGCCAGAAACATGAGGAGATCTAGCAAAACACATAAAGGGCCGTGCATGAAAAGCACCGTAAAAAATTGAGGAGATGGGTCAGAGGGGGGGGGGGGGGGGGGGGGGGGGGATAGTCTGGCATGGTTTGGTTGGTGGAATGTTGGGTTTTAATAAAGAGTAATCAAGAAAAGAAATAGCTGAGAATTTCTCTAATAATCAAGAAAATAAATAGCTGAGAGTTTCTTTTGCAAAAAAAAAAGAAAAAAAAGCTGCATTTCAATCTATCGTGCAGTGTTTGTCAGGGCTTTAAAGGTTTTCAGATATATAGATTAAGTTTTAGATTGCTGCTTCATTCTACTTTTAAAACAGTATGACAAATGAATAGAGCAAGACTTGGCATGACACAGACAGCAGTGATGAGTCTGAGGACAAATTGAAAATAGTTACTCGAAATCCTGCTATGAAATTATACCCAGACATTCACGCAATAAAAAAAAGTCTTTATCAGATGCATCTACATCACAATCAAATCACTGGAACATTTCTATCTGCTATTGTTATGGTACTTTTTCAGTAAACCAAAATGTTTAAGTGTCTATCTGTTCCTGTCCAAATTAAAGAGAATTGAATTGCGTATATACGCTGAAGTAATTCAGTCTGACACACGGAGTTCAGGTTAAAATAACTTCGAGGAAATTTATTGGCAAGTGCAGAATCAGCGGGCGCGCAGGCCCTTTTAAGAGACATTTTCGTCATCATTGATTATCAAGATATCAGTGAATAAACATCATTAATTGGATTAATTGTTAAGTGTCTGGGTTAGTGTCCACCTATCAATATAATTAATTGGATCAAAAGCTAAGTGGTTAGTTCCGTGTCCACCCACCAAGAGGTGGTACTTTTTCGGACACGGGTGGGGGACAAGGGGTCTTGAGCGTCATTTTACTCGGTCGGTGATGTCAAATCTCGTGGTTAGGTGCAAGGTCTCTTATGAATAGAACATTTCATTACTACTGTGTTCTCATGGCCTTTAAATTATACTATGTTGCGAGTTAGGGGAAATTCAACAGTTCCTGGGTTAGTCATATCCTTATGGAGAATACAGTCTTTGTCTATTGTATTAGATGTGCTGAGAAATACTGTCATGTAATGTAGTTTTCATATGAAGAAGTCAGGTTATGAGGACAAAATGGAGGATTTGTCACAGTATCAGGTTAATACAGAGTTAGAGCAGCAATTCAATATAAATACAATAAAGATTTTTAATAATTCCACATCAGTCCCCCCTATGAAATGTTAGATTCTAAGAGATAAAACTTTATTATGTTAGTATCAGAAGACGTGTTAACCCAAAGGCACAGAAACCCCGTGGCTGCTAGCTAGATGTTAATGCAAAGTGCAAGGCTGTCCCTAGATCTGACCCTAATAGGCTAACCATCCGTCAGTATGGCTCTCGAACGCTTCACACCCAAGGGTATCCCATGGCAGCTAACCCACCACTTCTCCACATGGGGCCTTTACCATTCACCGACAGATGCTGTCCCTAATCTAGTCCCTTCCTAGAATTCCTGCACTTTATCATCAAAAGGGATGGATTGCAGCGGCAAACAGGGTGAGTTGAGATCCTGGAAATCTTGGTCATCAACATCAAGTAGTGTGAAAGTGGGTGTCGCTTGGTCAATAGTCTTCGTGAGAGCTTTCCTCAGGCAGGGGAAGACACAACAAAAGAGAAGAGCAAAGATAAAAAAAGAAATTAGTATTGCCATACCAATATGCATTAAAGCCTTTTTCCAACCCGTCATCCAACCAAACCATCTGTCCCAGGGATCTTTTATCCCGGAATTCCTTTTTAATTCTTCTGAGAGGTCATTTAATTTTGCTATGGCTAATGTAACTTTACCATTAGGACCTGTGTTTTCTGGGATGTAGGTACAACATGTCATGGTGTCGGGCAAAATTTTACATACCCCTCCTTTTTCGGCTAGGATCATATCCAGGGCTATTCTATTTTGGAAGGCCATTTGGGATGTTGCCTGCAATTGTTCGGCTAATCCCTGGAGGGCATCTCTGGTGTAATTAACGAAACGCTGTTGATTGTAATAAATGTAGTTTATCCAATTTAAGTTCTTGTTTGCAGTAACTATGGTAAAAATTGATTCAAATCCTGCAGCAACTTCATCTCTTGCTTTAAATTCATTGGGTACCCCCCTAGGCACCCCAATGGCATCAATGTAAATGTGAGGGTCAAAACTTCCTTTTACTGGGGCTTCACGCTTGGCCTTAGTGTGGCTGGACTCATGGGTGTTGGTGTGTGTGTCAGAAATAATGTGTATAGGCATAATGGCCTTGGCCAATGTACACTCCCCCCACCACTCTGTGTCCATTCTGGATCTTAACTGTAAATCCCCACACAACCAGTAAATATCTCCCAGTGACCTAGTGTGCTGCTGCAGCAAACGTACAGGAACAGTTCTATATGTAGTACAATAACCTGCGGGAAAGTTACCCACAAATTTACCAATCCCATCATGTTTGACATAGCAAGTGTAATTACCTTTATATACGGTAACACCATGAGGAGGTCTTACATTTTTGGCTATAAGAGGATACTCCGCTGTCCATGCTTGACATTGAGACCTGTTGAAATTATATTGGTAGGCAAAAAGACTTAAAATGCAATTTTCTTCATCTACTGGCAGGGTTAAAGGTACAGTGCCCAGATGAGGCCGGGCACCACCACACACATAGCATGCGGTTCGGTTATGTTTGTTGGCATTATATTTCATCCATTCTAACCATAGGTTAACATCATTAAAACCTGTTTCAGCGGCCATAGTATCTTCAAAGGTGGGGTTAGCAATGGCCATCATGTCCTTAAAGGACTGGATGTGTGGTTTTAATGGGTTTGTGACCATATGAGTAGCTCCTTGCCACTCAGGGGAATTACACATATCTTTAAGGTAGAAATGCCCTAATTTAGTATAGGAACCCTTTTTCCAGTACATTCCCAATACATACTGGTCTGCATCTGTTGGGCTTGGATGCTCAACATTAAGAATTAATTTCATTGGTGTGCCTCCTCCAGGCTTTCTCAGAGTCATTCTTTGAAGGAGGGACCTACCATGATCATCTACTTTAGATAAGGCACTTTTTGGCTTGTAGCCCCAGGAAGGTCCGGCATTCCATCCCGCCGCCCCCCAATGGCCACAATTATGCCCCCATTGTTTGTCAACTACACAAACATATGGATCTTTTACATGAGGGATATCTCTATAGATATTCTGGATTTGTGTTGTAGTGAATGGGCATTCTACGATGTCACAATAATCAAAGGTATAGGTAGCCACACGGGTACATGATGAATTATACCAGAAGGTGTACCCACTAGCATCTTTAGTGATGGCTACTTGCTGGGCCTTAATTAAACTAATTAAGGAGACAATGTACCAGAGGTACATGGTTGTGCGGTATCTGCTTCCTCTGGGGCAGGAGACTTCTTGCAGTGGGAAGCGTGGATCCAATGTGGCCTGCCGGCCAATTTGACGGAAGTTGCGGTGATCAGGAGAACTTGGAATGGCCCGTCAAATCTTGGTTCCAGGGTGCTTTTCCGCACGAACTTCTTAACCAGAACCCAATCTCCGGGAAGCAGGTTATGGGTACCTGTGTTCAGATCAGGATCTGGAATTGAAGAGAAAACTTGGGCATGTATTTTGTTCAAGGCACTTGCAAGTTCAGTTACATAGTCTACTAAAACATCTGATTGAAGCTGTAACTGCTGTGGATAATAACAACCTAGCCTGGGTGCTGTCCCAAATAGAATTTCATATGGGGATAACGAGTGTTTCCCTCTAGGTGTGTGCCTAACGCTGAACAAAGCTATTGACAGACTTTCTGGCCAGGGCATTTTTGTTTCTTGTGACATTTTTAACATTCTGGCTTTTAGAGTGCCATTCATGCGCTCTACTTTACCACTACTTTGTGGGTGGTAAGGGGTGTGGAAGGCTAGGGTCACTCCCAGAGCAGTCCAAATTTCTTTAGTCACTGTTGCTGTAAAGGCTGGGCCTTGATCACTTTCAATAACTTCTGGAAGTCCAAATCTACATACAATGTCTGTAAGTAGGCGTCTTGCGGTTGTTTTTGCAGTGATATTGGCTACAGGGTAGGCTTCTGGCCAGCCTGAGAACATATCCACCATTACTAGTGCATATTCATGAGACCCACTCTTGGGCATTTGGATATGATCAATTTGAATTCTCTGGAATGGGTACATGGGTTTTGCTAGGTGCTTTGCAGGCACCTTGATTGGTCTTCCTGGATTACATTTTGCACAAATGACACAGGCCCTGCAGAAGCTGTTGATCAGGGTTGTGATTCCAGGTGCTTCATAATATTTTTGAATGAGGGCGGCCATTAGGTCTTTTGACAGATGTGCAGGCCCATGGGCCCATTGGACAACTGCTGGGTATAAGTTTCTTGGAAGGCAAAATTTAGAATTGTTGTAGTAAATTCCGTCCTTTAGGACAGCTCCTTTCTTCTTCCATTTCTGGATTTCTTCAGGGGTAATTATAGCTTGTTGTTCTCGTAGAATTCTTAGGTCAGTAGGAAGAGTTTGTAAGGTAAAGATAGGAACTTCTTCTTCTTGACCGGACACTTCTTCATCCACTTCCTGCAAATCTCTGGCTGCTTGCTTAGCAGCCTGATCGGCCAAATGGTTGCCCTTTGCTTCATCTGAATCCAATTTCCCATGTGCCTTTACTTTCAAAACGGCCACTTCTTCAGGGAGTAGGAGGGCATCCATTAGTTCCCTGATTGCAGAGCTGTGTTTGACTGGTGTACCGGCAGTGGTAAGAAATCCTCTTGTCTTCCAAATGAGGCCGAAGTCATGTGCCACACCCAGAGCATATCTTGAATCTGTATAGATGTTGGCACGCTTTCCCTTGGAAATCTTGCATGCTGAAGTCAGGGCTTGCAATTCAGCTTCTTGCGCAGACATTGCCGGCGGTAGAGGTGATGACTTGAGAACTTCCCCTGTTGTGGTTACGGCATATCCTGTATGGTATTTTCCTTCTTCATCAGCATACCTTGAACCGTCCACAAACAGAGTAAAATCCGGATCCGGTAATGGATTCTCATGCACAGTTGGTAAGTGTACTGTTTCCATTTTCATCTGTTCGAAACAGTCATGAGGAGTTTCTGGGTCATAGTCATTTGTTATAACTAGGTCTTTAAATTCTTTTTCCAGGAAATGTCGTGGCCATGCTTCAAGAAGGTCAGTTGCTGGGTATTTGGCAATGCCATTTTCCTGTAGTTGTGATTCATCCATGGTGGCCCATAATTTTGCCATGGGCCCAAGGTCATTCCATGATCTTGTCTTTAACTTGGTAACAGGAATATGTGGAATAGCAGTATCCCAATGATGGTATAGATAATTGAGTTCTGGGGGCAGTTGGATCAGGACCATGCTGTTGCCTTCCGAGTCACAATAGAAATCTTGGGCAGTGAGCTTTACTTCAAACCAGTGGTAGAGCTCATCTTCATAGCAAGGTTCAGGAGTAATGTCTGGCTTGTACCACATGGTACAGAAGGCGTAATCTGGACCTTCACAGAGAGGTGTCTTGTCCTCGTGAAAAGTTAAATGTGGATGCATTTTCTTGATACATCCACAGAGAAGGTAAATGTAGGTTTCATCTGTGACAAACCCATAGTAGATACCCCCCTCAGGGAGTGGAAGAAGAGTGGATGGGTTAAGAACTTGACACCTTTGTATAGAAATGTTGTCAGGCAGAAGAAGATGACATTGCAGACGTAGGTGTCTAGCGGGAGACACGTGCTTGAGCTGGACTTGGTTGATAATGGCAGAGATGTCATGAGGGGCCAAAACAACCAACGGGTGGCCAAGGACCAGGTCTGAAGTTCTTTCAATAAGTTCTCTTGCAGCAAAAACAGCCCTAAGGCAGGAAGGGGTCCCTCTAGCCACAATGTCCAGTTGGCATGAAAAGTACCCAATAGGCCTCTGGCGGCCTTTTAAGTCATTAGTTTGGGTAAGAACTCCTGTAGCATGACCTAGTCTTTCAGAGACAAATAATTTGAAAGGCTTGGTATAGTCTGGTAGGCCCAAGGCAGGAGCAGAGACAATGGCACGTTTAAGAGATTTGAAATTGTCCAGAGCTTCGTTGGTCAGGCCGAATGGATCTGACTTGAGTGCATCGTAGAGAGGTTGCATAAGCAGAGAGGCCTCTGGGATCCATGCTCTGCAGTAGGAAATGAGGCCTAAGAAGGCATGAAGAGATTTTGAAGTCCTTGGGGGTTGAATGTCCAGAATTGTTCTGACTCGGTCCCGAGTGAGATGTCTGGTACCTTGAGATAGGCAATGTCCAAGGAAAATCACAGAGGGTTGACAGAATTGCAGCTTGAGAAGCGAAGCTTTACATCCTTGTTCTGCCAAATAGCAAAGCAGACTAATTGAACATTTTTCAGTAGTGGGTATATCATCTCCACAGAGCAACAAATCATCCACATACTGGAGTAAAACAACTTCTGGGTGTTCAGCTTGCCATGGGTCAAGAATAGTACACATGGCTTTGGCAAATTGACTTGGAGAATTTTGTGCCCCTTGGGGCATGACAGTCCATGTATATTGTTGCATTTCATGGGTGAAAGCGAACAGGTATTGACAGGATGGATCTAGTGGAACACTGAAAAAGGCATTAGCTAGATCAATGACTGTGAAATACTTTGCAGAAGGTGGGACGCCAGAGAGCAGGGTATGGGGGTTTGGTACAAGAGGGGTGTCCAGGACAGTGGCTTCATTGACCGCACGGAGATCCTGAACCATCCTGTACTTTACTGGCTCACCTTTTAGAGTCTTCTTCTTCACAGGAAATAATGGAGTATTACATTCTGATTTACACTTCACTAAAGCACCCTTTTCCAGGAGCGCTTTGATGTGAATAGAAATGGCTGCAGCCTGTGCTGGTTTTAGAGGATATTGTGGTTTCCTTGGTAACTTAGCTCCTGGGATAAGCTTAACCACCACAGGTGGGACATTTAGATGACCTATATCCTCTGGGCCTGAGGACCATAACTTAGCAGGCACCTGAGTTTTTAACTCATCTGGGAAATTGGACCTAGGTTCTGCTGCTTGCTCATTGGGTATATCTAATTGCAGCATCAAAGGTAAGGAGCACAGGGCTGAAGTGTCAGAAACAGATAGAGGTGTAGACATTTCTACCTGTCCATCTGGAGTGAAGGTTATAGACGCCTGCAGGCGTGAAAGGACATCAGCACCTAACAGGTTAATTGGGCATGTGGAGGAAACTACAAAACGAGCAAGTAAGCTTGTGCCAACCCGCAGAGGGGTTGTTAGAGGACTGTGTCTCGGTTGGCCATCCACTCCAACACAGGAGACATCAATACTTGACAAGAAAGATGGGTCTGGCAGGTCTTGTTCTCTGAGAACACTTCGGGCTGCGCCTGTGTCGATAAGAAATGTGGTAGGTTGGCCTTCAATGGGTAAAGTCACTGTGGCAAGTGCCCCCCCCCCCCTTATCCCCTGTAAACACTGCCATGACAGGGGTTAATGACACAGGTTTGCCAATTTCCTAATCATCATCTGGTTCCTCAACAATTGGAACCGTTTTCATGGTCTTAGGGGCCGGGGCAGGCTTGGGAAACTTTTTGGGCTCCCCTGTAGGAAACTTTTTGGGCTCCCCCGGTTCCCTTTTGGGTTCTGGACAGTCACTTCTGTAGTGTCCCTTAGCCCCACAATTAAAACATGTTACGTCCTCTAACTTGACACCCTTGGTGCCAGGGGTGATGGGGGTGGCACGGGCCACCATGAGAGGAGCTGAATTGGGTCTTCTGGGGGTTTGGGCAGATTCCAAACCTCTAGCAACTAGGAGTAACGTATCTAGGGGAACAACCTTGTATTCAGGGCGTGCAGCAATGATTCCCTTGCGTATGGAATCTTTAACACCTTGGACAAACGCACCTGATAGCATTTGTGAATGAATTTTGTCAGTGAGATCAAATCCCAAATCTGTAAACATTTGATATAATCTTGCATGAAACCTTTCCACTGATTCTCCTTTGTCTTGCACAACATCAGTAAGGCCAGCAGCTTGATCTGCAAGTTTATCCTTAGCCCAATCTCTCAATTGATTGCAAAAGGTTACTCCGGAGGGATAATCAACATCACTTGTAAGCAGATCTGTACTGAGGTGGCGGGCCATGCTGGGCCAATATGCATCCCCTGCTTTAATAGCACAAATGCTCAGTAGGTCACGCCAGGCGGCGGAATAAGTCTTTTGTATCTGAACTATCCCTCGGTAAAAAGGCATAGGCTGTTTCTCTGGGTCAGGGAGAGATTTCATTAAAGCACTAGCTTGTGTGGGGTTAAAAGCGACATATTTAGGAGGGGCCTGTTCTCCCCGACCCTGATGGCCGAAGGGATCTTCAATAGAACGGTGGGCTCTCGCAGCCTCCATTGAACCCTGGGACAGCCTGTCATCCTCTTCCTCATCTAGCTCTATTATCTGGGACCTTCTGCGTGAGGGGAACACCTGAGGAGACAGGGCCGGGGGATAGGAGGGAGCTCCGGAGGCGGGAGTTGCCATTGGGTCATAACCTTGGGACCGGTAATCACCGGGAAGCACCGGCATCAGGGGTGCTGAATGGCTGGGGGCCGCCATATTGGAGGCGGGGAAGGAAGTTGCATTGGGGTTAAGGGAAGACGTGGCGGCCATGTTGGATGTGGGCACATCCGGGGCAGACTGAACCGGACTGGGCATGACCGGAACCTGGGGAGTGACTTGGGGAAAGGGGTATGGCCAGTGAGGATAGGGGTATGGGAAGGGGTATGGCCAGGCCATTTGGGTGGGAGTTGGGGCGGAACCTGGAGTGGGCAGTGAGGTTGGGGAGGGATTAGCAGAGGGGGTGGGAAACTGGGCTGTGGTCGGGGCGGGCGAGGGAGAGGGTGGGGAAGAGTCAGTAAAGGTGCCTGAAGGAGGAGGAGCCGGAGTGGGATCAGCAAGATTGACAGTGGCAGGAGAGGAGGGGTTAGTGAACTGGGCAGATGCAGATGGGAGGGTAGGATTATCTACGGAGACAAAGTGTGAGGAAGGAATGGCAGATGAGATGTTAGCATTAGACTCAGAAGGTGGCTTGGGGATGGATGAGGATGATGGGAATGTTAGGGAGGGAGAAGGGGAAAAGTAGGATCCATCAGAATTTAGGACCGGGCAAACGGGAGAGGTGACGGGATGGGGATTGGGAGGATTAATCAGCTGGCAATCTCCCATTACTGACTGGATCTTTGGGATAGACATCCCCCGGGCGCCATTTTGGGGCGCTGGCTGAGGAAGAGCCCCAGCAACACAATTATTATGATACACAAACATTTTCACACCCTTGTGAATTATTTCTTCTTCAACCCAACCTTCTTGCTGAATAGCCTTTGCTACTCTGTACCATGCTTCAGCTGTTTTTAATAAATCATAATTTGCAAGCTTGCCTTTCTTTTCCATCAACAATCTACGCCAACTTTCTGGTTGTAATCTACCACATGTCGGCACAGCTATTTTACAAACTTTTGCAATCTTTTCAACACCTTTAACCATCTCCTCACCCTCTCTGTCATCAACTAAATCACATGCTAACCAGCCCTTACTGGGCTTACTTAAATCCTGCCCCATGATCCCTTCTCCCCTACACCAGCGTCCCAGATATAGGGAAAGATAAGGAAAATTGAACCGGAACGTCTACAATGCTCGACTGCCACCTGAGAATCGTGGGTCTTTCTCAAGTGCGTCTTCCCAAAACGTAGACTAGTCACTGAATCCGCCTACCCGGGGTGGTAGACACGGATTGGAGCGAGGTGAGAAGTGTGTGACCAATCACTTCTCTATTAAGAGGAATGGGAGTGGATAGTATAATAGTACAGGAAGTGTAGAAAAGGTAAAGAGTAAGGGAAGAAAAATCCTTAGAGACAGATACAGGAGTTTAAATGACTCCACATTAAACAAACAAGACAACAGTACAGTTGAAATACAGTGCATGCATCACAGTTCAAATGAAATCAACAGTAATCCCTTTCCTTCTACATGTGCTTACTCCAAAGTCACCTTTCTCAACCTCGTAGTGTCCCCGCTCGGAGAATGACTTCCTCAAGTCTCACTACCAGCGGCCAAGGATAACAGCTAACACCGGTCCGAAATCCTTTCTAGCCTCCCTCGTTACAGCAGTCCACTTAAAGTGGCCACGCCACCCTCACTCCCGTAGTGCCCTTATAAAACCCACTCTATAAGTCTCACTACCACGTGATGCGGAAAACAAGCAATGCCTGCCTGAATCCCCCCAGGAAACTGAGTCCCCTGCCACAAGGCTAAGTCTCCTACCACAGTTAAAATAATCAGTGGACCTTCAACTCAACTAGAGCCGAAGGGTCCGGGTCAGGACGTCCCCAACTCAACTAGAGCTGGATGGTCCGGGTCAGGACGTCCCCAACTCAACTAGAGCTGGATGGTCCGAAAGCGCACAGTGAAGCTAGCTAGGCTATCAAAGTGACACAAAATTGGATCACAGGAAACTATGATTCTACACAGATCCCACAATTCCACAAACTTCTTTTTCCTTACAGCCACAGCCACGAGGCTCCTAAAAGAAGTAAACAGGCAAAGAAGACCCCCAGGAACACATCCACAGGTCAACCCCCCTTTTTCCCTACAGCCACAAACACGTGGCTCCTAAAAGGAGTAAAACAGGCAACAGGACTCCAGGCAAATCCCCCGGGTCCACCCCCCCCTTTATCCCAAAAAAAAAGGGGAAAACAGACAAACACAGGACCCTCAAGCAAACTACCACTGGTCCACCCCCCCCTTTATCCCAAAAAGGGGAAACAAATAAACATTCAGCCCGGGCAACCAAACTAGACACACCCAGGCAACAGATAGACTAAATGCAGGTAACAAATGGGTAATAAGACTCCGGGCAAGATATTACCTGTCTTTGATGTCCTCCCGGGAAGCAGTCACAGACACGTGGACGGGTCAATCAAAGGGGCCGGAACATACCGGTGGCTCTGCAGAAGTCTCTACCGTGTACTTGGAGGTGATCAGTCTCCCTTCCTTCCCCCTGGATTCCTCCGTCCACCCTTGTCTTCCTTAGGACGGCTCACCGGCCAGACATAGCCCGGAGTCCCTGTTCGGGCGCCAAAGTTGTTATGGTACTTTTTCAGTAAACCAAAATGTTTAAGTGTCTATCTGTTCCTGTCCAAATTAAAGAGAATTGAATTGCGTATATACGCTGAAGTAATTCAGTCTGACACACGGAGTTCAGGTTAAAATAACTTCGAGGAAATTTATTGGCAAGTGCAGAATCAGCGGGCGCGCAGGCCCTTTTAAGAGACATTTTCGTCATCATTGATTATCAAGATATCAGTGAATAAACATCATTAATTGGATTAATTGTTAAGTGTCTGGGTTAGTGTCCACCTATCAATATAATTAATTGGATCAAAAGCTAAGTGGTTAGTTCCGTGTCCACCCACCAAGAGGTGGTACTTTTTCGGACACGGGTGGGGGACAAGGGGTCTTGAGCGTCATTTTACTCGGTCGGTGATGTCAAATCTCGTGGTTAGGTGCAAGGTCTCTTATGAATAGAACATTTCATTACTACTGTGTTCTCATGGCCTTTAAATTATACTATGTTGCGAATTAGGGGAAATTCAACAGTTCCTGGGTTAGTCATATCCTTATGGAGAATACAGTCTTTGTCTATTGTATTAGATGTGCTGAGAAATACTGTCATGTAATGTAGTTTTCATATGAAGAAGTCAGGTTATGAGGACAAAATGGAGGATTTGTCACAGTATCAGGTTAATACAGAGTTAGAGCAGCAATTCAATATAAATACAATAAAGATTTTTAATAATTCCACATCACTATTAGTCTTATTCAATTTGTGATAGCTGGTTGTGCAGGTCCTAAAGAATATTTCGAAATGTAATTCTACCACTGCTGAATACAATACATCATCTCCCACCACCCCTATTTTGAAAGAGGAGCGTAGTTGACTCCTTAAATGTCTGTGCCTCAATTCAGAATGGGAGCTCAGTCAGCAATTTCTACACTAGTGTATACATGTAAATTTAAATAATACTTTAACCTTTACAAAATGAAATGAAAAGACCCTCTTTTAATTGTGTCCATGTCATTATAAAACACTGTTAACTTGTTTACAGCTATTCGAATGTATACTTTTTATTTTTAAAGGGACACTATAGTCATTAAAACAACTTTGACTTAGTGAAGCCATTTTGTGTGTATATATCATGCCTCTGAAGTTTCGCTGCTCAATTCACTGCTATTTAGGAGTTAAATCACTTTTGTTTCTGTTTATGCAGCCCTAGCCACACCTCCCCTGGCTGTGACTGACACAGCCTGCATGAAAACAACATTATTTCCCTTTAAATCAGTTTCTATTAATTTCTGTCCAACTTCTAAATGGCTGATAATTGAGTGGTGAGACTGCAGGCGCATGACTTATACAACTAAACTGCTTCATTAAGCTATAGTTATTTTGGTGACTATAGTGTCCCTTTAACGATTTTTTTTTGTGGTTACAGTGTTCTGCCTTGCACCTCATTGGACTCGCACTGTGACTGTGTTGACAGAAAGTAAGGAACATATTTTCACTGGATGTAATTTACAATAAAAACACAGAATTTACAGGAAAGTTTAAAAGAGTAGAGCTATCCTTTCTAGTGTTTATATATAGAAGGCGTGGCCTGTAATTGTGGGAGGCACTTAAGTTCCCTATATTAACCGAGTGAGCCCCTGCTTACCTGTCTTCGACGTTCTCGGAAGTGCTTCAGTGTACTTCCGGTTCAAGCATCAGTGACGTCAGTTTCCCGCCCGCCGGCAGCCCGGTTCAAACGCTCTGCGGCTGGAATTGTGAGTATTACTGCTTAGCTTTACACGGACGGCAAGAAAACGTAAGTTTAGCCCTCACTCTCGCGGGCTCGGGCTTTTTCTCTGCTCTGTGCAATCTCTCGGTCTGTGTAACACGTTCAGTTACACGTTCACCTCGTAGTCTCATTTCGCATGTTTCACCCGGTCTGGGTTATCGTACGTTTTTCTACAAAGGTTGCCAGTTCATTCATACTGTTACATTTGCGTGTGTGGTGGTCACATTTTCACAGTAGCATAAATAGATAATTTTGTTATCCGTGTTAACTTGGTTTCTCTCTGTTGTCCGGTCTAGTATTTCTAAACTTTGGTTCTTAAAGTTATTTATGTGATCCCCTTAAAGGTATAAAAAATAAATAAATAAATAAATTTTACATACAATAATTGAATGGCTGTTTGTGTCCCATTTTCTGTTATAGTCTTTAATAAGTTCTGACACTACTTGCAAGTGGCCCTTCGCGGGTATACGTGTTCGCAGCGTTATTAAAGAGGTAGGCCTTCATTTCACCTAGTTCGTTTGTGTGTTTGTTTAGAGTAACAAGTACTTTACATAAATAGGTCACCTTTCTTCCCCTTTAGTTCCGTTGCTTCCCTTCAGGACAAGTAGTCAAATATTAGGTCAAGTAAAGTTTATTCCTTCCTCTACCTTCAGCAGGTACGTTTACTTGTGCGCCCTGGGTTTTTTTTAGGACTAGTTGTAGTTCTCCCGCCAATTTAGGTATGTTCCCATAGGCCTCTTTGCCTATAAATTTAGTGGTCCCGCAAGGCATAAAGTCAGCCCTTCCGTTCGGAGGTTCAGGCCAATCGTCCCAACGCTTAGTTATAGCCTTGCTTCAACTTATAGTTAGGGCCTCACCCGTCACGGCCAAACGTTTTGTACATTCTTTTACGTGTCACCGAGAGGCCAACACCCCGCCACCCACCTCAGTGGCACAAAGGCCCCACAAGCCAAACCATAGGTAGTGCCTCTCATAGCCACTTGGCAAGTAGTTAGGGCCTCATCTGCCACCAACTTAAGCTAGTTAATACAATTTCGCCTATGGGCACTAATCTAGTAAGCGGGGTCCATCCGGTAATTTACAGTTCTGTACTAACTCAACCTCTCTGCCTCGCCCCCTTAGAATGTCCAACGCTTCTGTACTAGAGGACAATCTGTCGGTTACCAGCACCCCTCTCAGGTCAGGCACGCAGAGAAGGCAACCCATCCCTCCGAGTCCAGCTTCCAGCTATCGCTCCTGGACTATCCCTAAAATCACCGCAGAACTCAAAAAGAGGAATATCCCTTATCCGGCTACAGCCAGGAAAAATGAACTTTTTCGTTTGTTGAACTCTACTGAGGATAACGAAAGGCCTGGCCCTAGTTCAGAGGTTAACGTACTAAATAGCCTGGCTGAATTACACGCCATGATGGCCTCCCTGGTGTCCTCAGTAGCTACTATAAATAATAGATTGGATAACCTGGAAGCTAATAATGTTCCAACAGTCCCCGAGGTTCCCGGGCCGGTTGCTCAGCCCGCGCCTAACCCTAGAGGTAACGATAACCCTCTACCGGCTAAAAAAGCTACTAATGTTATCAATCCTATTCACCTCATAACGCAGACTCTGAGACGCGACATCATAGAAGGCAAGGACGTTAACCTGGCCTCACTACTGATAGTGGCTCAAGACGTGGTAGAGAACAGGGCGTACACGTTTGAGGATCTATCAGTAGTGATGAAGGCTAGAGATCCTAGACTGAATAGGAAACTTAACATTCCCGAATTTGTCTTGGCATTTGGTCTGTACAGAGACGTAATCTGTACAGCTTTTCCCCTCCGCAGAGAGGAGCTAGACTTATATCTACACAAAGTGATAGAGCTAGCTTATAAGTATGGGGGCTTTGCCTTTTACGACTATCACAAGTCTTTCTCCTCCAGGTCAGCCGCATCACTATCTCAATATAATACAGTCACAGACTGGGGACAGTTAGACACAGAATTATTTCTCATGCATTTCGCAGTTCTCAAAACCCCTTCCTGTGCCATATGCTCGTCTGCAGCTCACTCGATTAATTTCTGTCCCGAAAATGTAGCTATCCCTTCTACCAGTAGCGCCAACTCCGATTTTCAGTCCACCTCTACCCAGAGGGAAGTAAGAGACAGATTAGGCAGGCCAATTGTGTTTTTGGGTAAAGCTCAGGTCTGCAATAATTTCAATGCTGGGGGTTGTAGTTATAGTGCCTGTAGGCTGCTACACGTGTGCTCACTTTGTTTCAGGGCACATGCCAAGACGATGTGCCCTAACAGATTGTACCCTAAAAAGGCTTCCACTCCAATAAACGTACCTAACTTGCAACGTTATCTGTCTAATCATCCTTCTTTACATCTGGTGGAATTTCTCACGACAGGGTTCACTCACGGGTTTCACACAGGCTTTGTGTCTCTCCCCACAGGTATCTTGGAATGCCCCAACCTTCAGTCAGCTCTCACAGACCCTGACACCTTACAAGAACTCTTACAGAAAGAAGTCACTAATGGGTTCATGATAGGCCCTTTTACTACACCACCTTTCTCCTCCTGGAGAACTAACCCACTAGGTATCGCCACAGGGAAGTTTAACAATAAAAAGAGACTAATCATTGACTTTTCTGCACCACACGCATCTCCCACACCTAGCCTGAATGCACTAATCCCATCAGAAGACTTTTCTCTTCAGTACGCCAGAATTGACGATGCCATTCAAGCTATCATTAACTCCGGGAAGGCGGCCTGGTTAAGTAAATCAGATATTACTAACGCCTTCAAGTTACTTCCCATTCATCAGTCACTCTGGCATCTGCATGGAGTTAAGTGGCGAGACAGCTACTATTTTGCTACCAGGCTTACTTTCGGCTCCAAAAGTAGCCCCAAGTTATTTGACCTTTTCGCCAAAACGTTAACATGGCTTCTCCTGAACTTCTGCAGATGTCCAGTTGTCATTCATTACTTAGACGACTTCCTCACCATTGAACCACACCACTGCACTCCACACAGCCTTAATCACATGCTCACTCTCTTCAAAGATTTAGGTGTCCCTGTAGCCCAGGACAAAACTGAAGGTCCCAACACGGAGATTACTTTCCTGGGGATTACACTCAATTCTGTCTCCATGCAAGCCAGCCTGCCCCAGGAGAAAGTAGACAGAATTCTTTCTTACATTAACATCTGCACGTCACAAGGCACTTGCACCAGGAAACAGCTACAGTCACTGCTTGGTTCACTTAATTTCGCTATGAGAATAATTCCACAGGGCAGGTCTTTTATTTCCAGAATCCTCTCACTTTTGCACGGTCTCCCTGACGATGACTCCACGACACCCATAGACGAATCAGCTACAGCTGATCTAAAAATGTGGCAGCTGTTCCTATCCTCTTGGAATGGCAGGTCGCTGTTCGTTCCCCCCATTTCCGACGATTCCCCAGTACTCTGGACTGATGCTTCAGGTGCCATAGGTTATGCGGCCATTTTTGGCGATGAATGGCTATACGACTCTTGGCCGATCGAAACCGCATCACTCGAAAATTTCAGTACCACCTCCGCACTTTTCGAGATTTACCCTATCGTAGCAGCAGCACACACGTGGGGGGTAGAGTGGAGGGGGCAGTCAGTCAGATGTTTTTGTGATAACTTAGCTACCTGTAACATCATTAACAAAAGCCGCTCTCAGTCCCTCACGGTTATGAACCTGGTCAGGAGACTCACTTGGCTAGCAGCTAATCTCCAGTTCTGCATAACCTGTGTTCACGTCCCAGGTATACAAAATACTGCTGCTGATGCTCTGTCACGCTTCAATTTTCAGGAATTCTTCAGACTGCATCCAACAGCAACCCAGCAACCCAGGGTACCTCCAAAATTCGAAGACCTAATAATGCGTTAAGCTCTCTCTTACAACATAGTGGGACGCTTGCTCAGGCGGGTTTATCCCTTAACACAAGGAAGGCTTATTGCAGAGCATATGAACTGTTTAAGAGTTTTGTTCGTGATTACTGTATAATAAATGTTTTTTCTATTGAAACCATGGTTGCATTTACAACTTTTTGCCACTTTTCTCTTAATCTAGCTTACAACACAATCAAACTCTATCTAACGGGAATCCAACACTACATGTTAACCTGCTTTCCCAACAAATCTCCATTCCTAGCTTCCTACCCACTTAAGAGTGTCCTCAAAGGCGTTCAGAAATTATCAGTACACATACCCACTAAGCGCCTTCCCATAGATAGTAAGCTATTTAAGAATATCTCCGATGTACTCGACACGTCCCCTTTCGAACAAATCACAAACCTAGTTATCAAATCCGCGGCTTACTTAGCCTTTTATGGTTTCATGAGACCCAGAGAATTTACTGTAGAGAAAGCTTCCGACTCCAGCTCATGCCTCCAAAAGAAACACTTAGTTAAAAAACAAGATCACTACATATTGTCCGTTACTCATACCAAAACGAACAGGTCCACCAGTGGAAATTAACTTGTATCCCACATCGACCAAATGGTGTCCCGTCCGTGTATTGGATAAACTAGTAGGATCCCAATTTAATTCCAACCCTGATTGCCCACTTCTAGCTATTCTAGGGAAACCCCTAACCACTAAAAACTTTATGCTTTACATACGCACGTTATTACTCCGGTTGGGACAAAATCCACATTCATTTTCGGGCCATTCTTTTCGCATTGGAGCAGCCACAGCTGCCTCAGGTAATCGTGTACCAACACACATAATTAAAAATAGGGGGAGGTGGAAATCGTCTGCATACAACAGATACATCCCCAATCCAGAGAAAGAGATAAGGATGGCTTTCTGTGAAATGGCTAAATGATGTATTGCTTAATAAACGCATTTAACTTAATCGTTTCTTATTTTTGCCCTCTTTTACAGGCCTAACCTTACGTCAGTTTCGGCACACCTCAACTGACTTGCTATTAAGGAACTACTTATTTTAACTTTGCTTTCCTTACGTCCTCGGAATGTGCCGTACACAAATAGAAGGCTTGGCCTGTAATTGTGGGAGGCACTTAAGTTCCCTATATTAACCGAGTGAGCCCCTGCTTACCTGTCTTCGACGTTCTCGGAAGTGCCCCTCCCACCGCACCCTCAATTTTATCATTTTACCTAGGTGGGCCCTCTTTTACAGGCCTAACCTTACGTCAGTTTTGGCACACCTCAACTGACTTGCTATTAAGGAACTACTTATTTTAACTTTGCTTTCCTTACGTCCTCGGAATGTGCCGTACACAAATATATATATATATATATATATATATATATATATATATATATATATATATATATAATCACTTCAATAATATAAAGTAAGTCATACATTTACTACAGGCTAGTAAGCGTAATGGTTTAAATTCCTCCTAGCTGAACTATAACAAACTAGGCTGAGAGTTAGGATTGTTGATACAATAGTTAGTGCTATGACCACTAGGGCGCATTTAGCAGTCGGGTAATAGACTTTATGCCCAAATCCTGATGGTTAAGTATTTTTTTATATGAACCACTACCAACAGTATTTGGGGGACAACTTAATATTGAGTATTACATTTTAAAATGAATAGTAGAAAGTCATCCACAGTGTAACCTCCCAACATACCAGACCAGACAAAAGTGAACAAATATGAATAGGTATAGTACAAAGAGATAGGGTAGGACTGCGCCAGCAAAAAAAGTAAAATAACGTAAAATAGTCTGAAAGAGTCTCACTAGAGCAACAATTCTTGGTGGGATATAGAGGAGTCGTTTTTTCAGTAAGGGTGGGTGCGTCCTAGTGTCTCAGGGTATTTGCATATATGAAAAACAAAGGAACAGGGGCAACCAGTAGTGAAGTACGTCTAAAATCCAATGGATAAAATAGTAGTAGAAGGTAGAAAACTCACATTTAAAAGAGCTATGGACAGCTCTGGTGTGAAGGGCGTACAACGGTATAATCCCCGCTGCTAGGATGTATAAAAGAAATGCATCTATCAGCACCGTATGGTCATCCGAAGCTCCAAGGGAAATAAAAAGAGGCGACAATAATGCTCTCAATTGGATAAAAGTTTCTTTGTTTTTCATATATGCAAATACCCTGAGACACTAGGATGCACCCACCCCTACTGAAAAAACTACTCATCTATATCCCATCAAGCATCGTTTCTCTAGTGAGACTCTTTTGAACTATTTTATGCTATTTTACTTGTTCCGCTGGTGCAGCCCTACCCCATCTCTTTGTATTGTCTCATTTATTGAAGGATTTGGGGGGTCTCCTTCATTTGGGTTGCTGCCTATCTACATATTGTTTGTTAATTAGCGCTGATTTCCTTTTGTTTTCTGTATGAATAGGTATAGGGATATAATAATAATATATATATATATATATATATATATATATATATATATATATATAACACCCAGGATACTGAAATCATGCAAATAAAAATGTTTACAACCTGCAAACAGGATGGGGAACAGATATTTTAAAAACAAGCATGCAGTGTCTTTGGATGGACATATATCTAGGACACAACAACAGACTGCAAATGGTGTAATAGAATTCTAGACCTAAAGGGAGAGGGGGGAGCTGGAAAAGCAGTCACAAAGTAGAAATTAATTCAATCTTGGCTCCCTCCACTGGGCTATGTCTGCTAAGGTGTGTCTTCAATCCTCATCCACCTTGAGATGGATAAAATAAGAGAACAGTAGGATAGTGCAATACTGTATTGAAGAATATAATTTAATGGGTAACTATGCTCACAAGAGTTTGAGTAAAACAGACATATCTCCACTGCAAGTGGACCACATGGAAGGAGAAGATCTCTTTACGAGAAGAGGATGTTGAGCCACGCTGCGAACGGACGATTCAATACTTAGCCGAAATACTGCGAATACCGGGGATTTGATTTACAGACAACTTTTTGTTACAATTGTTGTATCTGTCTTGTCAGTCTAAATTCTACTTGCCACTGGTTCGCCCAGATGTACTTTACAAGCACGTTACCAGAACACCAACGAGCATGGTTTAGACATTATGCTAGATACACAATATCCATCATCCCACTATATATAAGACAAATGTAAAAGTGGGTCAATCACCATGGAATCAATGGACTGTCCTTGTTTTCCCTCAGATTCTCCTTCATAAATAACTCCACACCTTGAAGAAAGTGGAGTTTATTCACTAAATTTTGCTTCAAACCAATCACAGTGCTTTGATGGACAAGTTTTGCTTTTCTTGAGGCTGGCCGGTAATATATACACAAATGCATAGACGTACAGCAATATTTATCACCAGCATGTGAAAGTCAAGACTCCAAGCCAACCAATCACAGTGTTCTAACTGACATTCCACTCATCCAATAACTGCATAAGATATTCTGGATGTTAAGGTTTTTAGATTTGTTGGTCCAACCTCCCTGTTATAAGTACTAGGGGCTAGGTAGAAATATAATTGGGGGGTGGCTATTTGGGACAAAAATGTGACATTTATATTACATTGCCCAGGGAGTACTTCTCACTGTTTAGTAGATAGGTGCTCACAAGTTATATGGAGATCATATTGATCCCTACCTGTATTGTTTTATCTATTTACCTTTTTGTTTTGTCTGGCTAGCAAATTAAGAATGTATTTTTGTATCCATCAATTATTTTTTTCAATTATACAACATGTATTTAATTATGTATTTTTATTGTTCTATTTCCACCATATTATTCTATTGGGAACTCCAGTAATATGTTGGATGTTTGTTTTATACCGAACTACGGTGATGTTAGGAAAGTATTTGATCTCTGGTGTATAATACAATGGAGAAGGCGCTCGCAGTGCGCACGCCCTTTCCCTAAAGAACGTCACGATGTAATGAGAATAAGTGAGATGCTGTAACAGGTGGCGATACGGAAACCGGGACCCTTGAGTGCCTGATGATGAAGGGAGTCTCAGCGTGGAAATGGACCATCAGGGCCTGGTGCAGGGTAACCACAAGCACCCTGGTGTTGAGCACCAGTATTTGTGCGGCCACATACCCTGATGCACCTACTGTGGATCACAAGAGCTAGGAGCTTTATGATATGCAGACCTCCCAGGAACTGGATAGGGGGGCTCTGCAGCAGGAATGCATCCAGTACAGAAACAAGGCAAGACTAGAACAGGCACCAAACAAGAAAAGACAAGACAAAACTAATAGAACCCAGAACCAGAGATGGATAGACAGCAGAACCCAGAACATGTACACAAGACATGAGGGAAACATGAACAGAACATGGGCAGGACAGGACAGGACTGTACATGGACTGGGAATATAAGACAAAATAAAACAAGATCAGATATGCAAGGCAAAACAAGAGGAGACATAACTAAGTACTATATATGTAAAATATTGGAGATTTAGACATACATATATGGCCAAGATGTATGCAACCCACCACTGCGGCAAAGTGCTCCAATTACGGTGGGTTCCTATCTGCCTAGATATGCATGATTAAATAAACAATAATAAAACACACACAGCACTTACCTGCAAGAAAGGGGCTGGGGACTTGGAACAACTGCCTGCAGGAACCAACTGAAACAAAAAGGAATGGGAAAGGAACGGGTGTGGCAACAAAAAACAAACATTTAAAGGTATCCAAGAGGGAATTTCAGGAACGGAATACAGGAATGAACCCAGAAAACCCAGCATAAAGAAAACCAGACACGGAATAGAAAACCAGAAAAACTAAACAAGAATTGTAAAAAGAGTACTGGATACCAGAAGCCAAGGCCAGACATCTCCGCAGAACAGACAGAATGTGACAGATGCGTCCTGGCGTCAGTGGCTGTGCACTAGAGAAGTGCATGTTGGTATTTAGCCAGTTAACTTGGGACGCAAAGGAGGAGTGACCGCAAAGCACATCATGACGTCAATAACGGAATAACTGGAAGTGGAAAGCGGAGGCGGGCGCAGAAAATGGAATCGAAAGATTTAACAATCTTTTTCCAGATTTTAAGCATCCCGACCTTGATTTCATCCAGACGGGCTGAAATCCACTGGACATTCAAGCCTATTCAGAAGCACTGTCCAGATTTTGAAGTCCGAATGACTCAGCATTGAAAATGGCAGATTTTTGCAAACTTTAGTAACATTGAATTGTGGCTAAAATAACTCAAGCTATAACAATCCAAGTTTCTGTCTTATCTTATAAATGTTATGCACTAAAATTCCTCAAACTTGAGAATGACTCTCTGAAGAATAACAAAATAAGATGTGTTTTACTTCAGAACTGTTTCACACCTCTGTTCTTCTGAGATTTTTAAGGTAGTGTTGCACTACGTTAATTGGATACTGTGGTATCCAGCCGTGTGTGCATGGTTGGTACATGAAATTATTAACTGACGGATAAACCTGTAAACTTTATTTTTAACAAACGTACAAAGGTTGTAGAAAATCTAAAATTGTATATATGAGAATAAGTCATCAAAAATAATATAATTACAAAACAAAAGTAAGTTTAGCCAACTCGATATGATTGTAGATTTAATTAAGACATCAATAAGCTCTATCAAGAAATGCACAGCGCAGAGAGAGGATGGGAACACAGGAAGGCAATAGGGTGAAGAATTGAAAGATGAGGGCTAGTTCAGATTATATATAGAGAACAGAACATTGGACCTTACGTGTATACCATGTAGGAGCACGCCAGGGATAGATTTTGACTTTTAATACTCGGCCTTTGTGTGAAATTCTCATCCTTGTGGTAATATAAGACCTCTATAAAAAGTTATTCAAGGCATCGTGAAAACTGTCTTTTGGGTCTCATTTAAATTCCATTTGAACATTCGCTGTAGCTATGTTTGACTTTGTTTGCTGAATATTGGAAAATTTCAACATTATATATCGAAAGGACTTTTTCACCTTTCCATTTTTCGTTTGTTATACAGTTTATTTTTAAGTGTCTGTTGCCTCTAACTACGGCCTCCTTTATTACATGACCACTTAACTATAGATTTTGTCTAAAAGTAGGGCTTTAATTAAAGCATATTTCCACGTTTATCCACAACGCACTTGCTATCCATTGCAGCACGCACTAACCTTGAACTTTGACATGAAGGCATTCATTCTCTAATAACCCGTCATTAACATTAATTGCTCTTCGTCCTGTTTTAGTGGACGCCTGTGCTAGTGTGAATCACAGTAATGTGTGAAGGTTCTATGAAACCAATCTGATTCCCCTACCTGCTCTTACGGTTTAATCCTTCTTCTCTGAATTAAAGCCCTGCTTGTCTCTAATTGAAATTCCAGAACAAGCACTGTTATAGATGTTGAAATAATTGATACATTTGGTTTGTTTCTGATGTTGTTCAGTGTTGTGAGCAATAATAAAAGGACCGATGGTGTTGCCATATTTAATTGACCTCAGCTGCTGTGGAGATTGTTCAATACTCCGAAATTACGGTCCCGGGTACTACGGGAAAGAGTTTTTAAGCAGAGGGGGGGGGGGGGGGGAGTTTTTATTTTTTTTAAATGCACTAAACTTTATTAACTTTAATTGGGCTGGAGGAGAGAAACACTCAATAAATTACAAAATAGCAAAATGACAATCGATTGCAAAAGTAATGTACTATAAGCACTGTAAGACGTTTAGTTTCTGCCTTGGTGACATCATGGCAGTGAATTCATATACATTACTGAAGCTGTTAGATTGTAAGCTCATCATTACAAGCGTGCATCTTCATTTATAAGGTCATATCTTGCATACATATTCTGGGGATATAAAGTATTAGGGGGTTCATGGATACCATTGTTTAAACACAGTATAATATTCCACTTAGAGCAGTGTAAAATGTGTCAAATAGTTTGCTTGCAGATGTTTGTATGGAATCTGCACTTGTTTTGAGATTACAATATCCAGAATTTTGGTAACAATGCGTGTCCAAATAGCACAACACAAGCTTCTACACATGAATTTACTGCAGGTACACTCACTGCTCTTACATTACATCATTAGTTTCACCGGTGAGACAAGCTGTGTGGTCAGAAAGAGCAATAACACTGATATATAGATCTACAACAGAAGGCCTGGCTCCCTGGAAACAGAATTGCCCTTGAACCTTTTTCCTTAGATCAAGGGACCTTTCAGACCCCAACAAAATCATCCGTGTGCACCTGTAAAGAGTTTAAACTCACCAAATTGACGCATTCATATATATGGCGAAGACTTTGTTTTCTATTGTTTTATTTTTCAAATGTAAAATTATTTGTTTTGCATTTTCATTCGATTTACCATAATATGAGGGCAACTGGATATTGATGACTTGATCTGGTATTAAATAATTTAAAATGATGAAGTTTCTTTAATATACAGGTTATTTTCTTTTTAGGAACGCTCACACTATAATTGTTTCTTTGATATCACATATTTAAAGCTTCTGCAATAAAAACAGATAAATCCAGTGCACGCCATTATCCCCTAAACAGCTGACAGATGTAGTTAGTTTTAAAAAAAAAAAAAAATAACGGGGCTTTAGTTACATCATATGATCATACATTGCATAAGCCTGCCACAACGTCAATGTACCCCATCTTTGGCAGGTCCTACTCTACCAGCCTAGTGTCTGCTTTATGAGCTACTTACTTGGGGAAATCCTTCCATCTCGAGTTCTCTGCAGTACAAGGCGAAATAGGGTCCTGGGATGAGGCACCTGTGACAGGGAGGGGTGCAAAACCAAAGAGTCCCCCAAGTAAGTAGCTCATGAAGCAGACACTAGGCTGGTAGTACATTGACGTTGTGGCAGGCTTATGCAATGTATGATCATATGATGTAACTAAACCCCCATTACTTTTTGCCTGGATTAGGAGTTTAAAAAAAAAAAACTAACTAAATCTGTTAGCATTGAAGTTGCTGTTTAGTAGATAATGGAGGGGGCTGGATTTTCTATTTTTATTGTATAAACTGGCTCACAGCAGCACCCTACTTATGCATATTCAGGTGAGTGCAGCCAGCCCCCTGTTTTCTTATATTTAAAGCTACTGTCTTTTAGTGTGAAGCAGCCCACAATTCTTTATATAGATTTATATCTCGTACCCATGTTTTATATAGATATATATTTTAATGTCTAGACCTTTTATCCAATTTTACGGTGAAAAATATGACATGACCGTAATGATTTGAATTAAAAAAAAAAAAAAAAAGATATTTAAATATAAGTTAAACATAACTGGCAATTTGAAGTGATGAATACAATGTTACACCAAATATAATTTCCCTGTTTCATCCCCTTTATCCTGTTTCCTTTGTTTTTCTGCTTCTATGGCTGCCTTTCTCTTATCACATTTTTGTTTGTTTAATATATTGCATTTTGAAAACAAATCACAAAGACTTTTAACTTGGCTTCACAAATCTGAACAGATCTCTGGCCAATTCTAGCATGATCTAGAGTCACAAATGTACATCTAATCCCACGGGTTCAATGCACAACTCTAGTAAAGTAATATGTTTTCTATATCCCTGTTATCTCGTGACAAAAACAACAAAAAAACTTCTCCTAGGTGGGCAAGATATTATCTAAGCTGTTCTCCTTGAAGGTAACATACTATGGCTAACCGTGCTTTAAATGAAATCACTGAGATTCCTATGCTGTTCACTTTCATTTCTGTAGAGTGAGACCACATGACTTAATATATATCCTGCTGAAATTGGGAAAAAGATTGAAAATTAAACAGAAACAAAAAGGAATACAAATCTCAATAGGCATTTTGCATAAACACCAGCTATTAAATTTGTTTTCAGGGAAATTAATGTGGAATGAATAATGTTCTTTATTTGTGTATGTAGTTTCAAATATTTTGCAACTGCGGCACTGATAGAAAAAGTTTTACAAAGAAAATAAAACAAACTAAAAAGGTCAGAAGGTAAAGTTTGGCAAAGCAGTGAAGCCATGCTGTGTACTGCCTGTACCCCATGAGCAACTGTGTAGTATAGATGCGTTGATCCCATAAAGTTAAAAGGGTTTGCATTGATAGTCCAGGTATAGGGCAGGGACGTCCCAAGTGTGAGCCCTCCTACTGTGGCTGCATGTTTTGCCTCCAAGATATTACATTATTCATTTGTCGTGCTCAGCATCATGGGATTTGTGGTTCTGCAATAGGTGGGATTTGCATCATACAATTTGCTGCAAGTTCAGAAAGTGTATTACATAAACATTTTATAAAAAGGTTATTATTAGAATACTTTCAACTATTATTTTTTTTATCACCTTTGAGTTAAAGTATAAAACCGATACTTCCTTTACTGCAAAGGACACCATAAACACTATGTGCTGCACGCCAAAAGAAGCGTTAAATCCTTGCATGCTTTTCAAGGTAAATAATAATGTAACTATGATGTTTTTGCAGGAAAAACCTTGCAGAGCCAGCTGCATAAGTAATATCTACTTTTTTTTTTTTTTACAGTGATGTGTTTATCACAGCAACTACGGTTCAAACAAAAGAATGGATTTCTTAATTTGGACTGTGATAGTAGTTACTGTTTCGAGTCGATACACTAAATAAATAGTTATAAAACAAACTCTTTATTTTTCACTTGCAATACATCTATAGGAAATATTTTTACTTTTACCAAGAAAAAGACACAGGGATTAATATATTATATTCTACAAAGGAAGAAGAAAAATATTAACGGAAAACATGTACTAGAATTTAGGGAGCAAATGGAATGGAATGTGGTAGACATTGATAAACATATCATTTTTTATGGGAGAACCATTAAGCATGTGCATGTGTCTGACAGCAATCAAGGATGAGATCAGTAAGTCTTCGATACAAATGAAATGGACCCACCGATGCGTGTGCAATACAGCTGTAAGCAGGTTCCCAAAAGGAATAGATTCCATTAAGTTGTTCAAGTGGCTTTCATTTATTTTCATCTTGTGAATAGAAAACCAGCCACTACTGTATTGAGACTGTGCAGATGCTTACATTGAGAATGCTACATGTGTACTACTGATTGCCCACATGTTCTGCAATAAGGAGGAGATAGAGAGCTTAGGGATTGCAATGTTTTTTTTGAAAAGACTTGTACCAGACGCAAAAAAAAAAACATGCATTTGTCATCATTCAGATAATCTGGTTGCCTGTTTTGGTGCCTGAGATGTTCATTTAATCCAACTTGTTCCATTCTGTACAGATAGAGCATTGTGTTACTCCAAGCATTTACAGTCATAAGAAAAATGGTTGTGATCCTTTTGAATTAATAAAATTGTTGACTGAACTACTGGTAATACATAAACACAGTTTGTTAAAACTACAATTGATAAACATTTGTGTACTTCTTGCCAATATGGAACACCTACCTCCAGACATTCAAATGGTGAAATTGGGACAAGAGGTGGGCAGACCTAAGGGATTATGGTGTCACTCACACAGCTCTAACTGGGCAGTCCTGCCCAGAAATGGGGTGAAGCCACCCAGAGAAGGGGCATGAATACACACCAAGCCAACTGACAGCCTCTCTGGCCAGCCCCACTCAGGACAGACAATGCCATTAAGCACTGCTAATGTGCTCCGCATGGTTCTACTGCACTCAGTCACCATAGCACAAGTCTATCTAATGAAACATCATTGGGGCTCTAGGGCAGGAGCTTATAATTGGGGCAGTCCCAGTGAAACTGGGACATTTGGAGGGTATGTTTGCATTTAATATTAACATTCACAGTCTAGGATGGTAGGCAGATGGGAATCGGTGCAAAACCTGTGTAACTTGTGTATGTTTAAATAGTAAAGTGTTTGCAATAATAGCAGGGTTATATAAAGTCAATTTCCTGTTTTAGGCCATGTAAAGTGAATATGGAAAATTCACCAAATCGTCAACAAAAACACACTTTGAATTCCATATAAACAGTTTAGAGAATAACTCTGTGTGAATCAACATAAGAGATAGACAAGTATTGATAAAGAACATGACGTGATATATAGTTACATAGCTGAAAGGAGACTTGCATCCATCAAGTTCAGTCTTCCTCACATCTGTTTTTGCTGTTGATCCAAAAGAAGGCAAAAAAACCTGAAGTCTGAAGCACTTGGCAGTCAAATTTATCCTTGGATCAAGAAGCAATTACCCTATAGTTAACAAATAAATACGACAAGAAAAAAAAAGGGAGGAGATGAAAAAAAAGGAAAATAAAAATGTACTTATGTCATATAATATTGGGAAAACCATATAATACCACATAATATCAGGAAAACTAAACACACAGGGTTCAAACATGCAAATAGACAAAGAGTTCCACCACCCACCAGGCATCCAATATGGTATCTGCACAATAACTAAAGTTCACGCATCTATGAGTAGATTTCACTGTAGCTGCTTTGAGGAGGTCCACACTAACTTGCAAGGTACAACACTGCTCATTTTATTCTACTAGTTTGGATTGTTATATCATTTGAATTCGTATTATTACATATTTGCCTTTTCTACACATTTTTAAAGTTGTTAGTATTTTGCATTTCAATTAATTCATTGTTTGTTGCTGAAATAAAGGTTATAAAGAGCAAGTTGCATTTATATTATGAATTGTTTCTCAGTAAGCCTCAGTGATAGACTAAACGCATGAGACATTAACATCCATGCTAATTAGGGACAGCTCTTTGGTGCCCTCAAATGTGGAGTAAAGTGTTGTGACAGGACCCAAAAAATCTGTACTGTCCTGCCAAAACCAGGACGGGTGGCACCCCTGCTAATATAACCAGAATATCAGAAAATCTGATAAGAAGAAGAATTGCAGGAATTCCTGAAACTAAAGTTTTAAAAGTGTGTCTCTAAGGGACTGGATATTCCTTGATCCATGGTAAGACAAATGGAGGAAGTTCAGTACTTTTGCTTCTATCACTCAACATATGCACCCTATGAAAATCAGTGTAAGAATACAGAGGGCAATGCAAAGTTGTCCATTTTAAGGAAAACACTGAACAAGAATGGTATGAATGGATTTGCATCGCAGAGAAGTCAAAGCTAAATAAAACAAATACAACACAAAGCATTGCTAGATGTTTTGAGTATGCAAAAAAACCCCCAGAACTTTTCACAATGGACTGATGGAAAAAAAAGTTCAAATCTTTGGCCAAAAACCCTACATTAAATACAAAAAAAAGAAAACATCATTCCATATTATACCCCAAAACCTCATCACAACCATGAATCACGTTATAAAGAGCATCCTGGTTTGAGTGTATGGGTCTGAACAGCTTGATGTCATAGAGGGAGGGATGGAAGTGGTCAATTAACTGAAACTTGGGTGATGCAAAATGGTAATAACCAGAAACATAAGAGTAAATCAACAATGGAATGATTTTCTATAGAGATAACGTGTGTCCCGGGAGGGACAAGTCAGAGTTTAGAACGCAAGCCTACTGAGATGGTCTGGTGAGTCCTGATGTATGTTATAAAAGCAAGGAAACACACAATGTTAATAAAAATAAATAATTTTGTTTGATGGAATGAAAAATAAAAATAGTTATTATTGCTAAAAGAGGTTTAACCAGTAAATAAGGGATCATGTACATCACTAAGATGGACATTGAATGTGTTGATGTGCTGTAATGACAAGAAGCACAACTGGTTTTGTGTTACGAGTTTAAATTGTGCTTGGTATCATCTTAGCAGCACATCAGATCCCAACTGTACGAGTAATTTCTACAAAAAATCAGGGAATGCTAGAAATAAAATGATTTTAATCTACAAAAATATAATGATTAGTCCAAGAATATACAAAAAATATACAAAAAACAGCACATGACCTGATATTGCAGTATTGATTTTGAATTACGATTTAAAAAAAAAAACAACTAATTATGAATTAAATTCCCTATGTTACAAATTGTTATGCATTACTCAACATTAGCTTAAAATTATTTGTAATTTTCTTGTAATTTTCCAGATCCTTCATATCGCTCTTATTATATTCCATTCCTTTTCATCTCTCGCCTTTCTCATGACATGACATATGATATAATATAATATGAATCTAGCTTTAAAACAAGACTCTGGACCACCAGGTCCAGTCTTTCATACATCCTTGTTTTGAATTAACCAATTTCTCAATAAGCTACGAAATAAAGAAAAAGTTCTTCTTGACTCCTAAATGGAAATTATAAAATTGGTTATTATAGGTTTGAATATTTAATTTTTGTAAATATCAAGACCTTTCAAAAACAAATTCTAAAGAATCCATTTTTTTTGTGTCACCTTCATCTTTCCTCCCATCCCACCTTCATCTTTCCTCCCCCCCTACCTAACTTATTTCCTATCTCCTGTGAAAACTATGCGAATCTCCCAAAACAGGGATCTTTCAATGCTCCTGCTGCATGTGAAAGGTACAATATTCAGTCCATCTTCTACCGATACTAGGTGATGAGAGCACGCTAACGAAATAGTCCTGTCCCAACCCCAGCAGGGCCGGGCTAGGGATACAAAGCAGCCCTGGAAAAAAAATCGATGCCAGCCCCACAGCATATCGTGGGGAAAAAAAAGGTGAGTAAAAACACTATTTTTAAACACACACAGACACCATGATAGACAGAGACACACACATATATACCATGACAGATGACAGACACATACACACACCCCATGAAAGACAGACACATACCATGACAGACACACACACACCTTGACAGACACACACCATGACACAGACAGACCATGGCACAGACACATACACCATGACACAGACAGACACATAAACACCATGACACAGACACATACACCATGACACAGACAGACAGACACATAGACACCATGACACAGACACACACCATGACAGACACACACACACTCCCCATGACAGACATACACATACCATGACAGACACACACACACTCCTCATGACAGACAGACACATACCATGACAGACACACACACACCTTGACAGACACACACCATGACACAGACAGACCATGACACAGACACATACACCATGACACCGACAGACACATAGACACCATGACACATACACATACACCATGACACAGACAGACACATAGACACCATGACACAGACACACACCATGACAGACACACACACACACCTTGACAGACACACACCATGACACAGACAGACACACATACACACACACACACCATGACACAGACACCCACACACACACACACAAACACGTCATGACAGACAGACACACACACCATGACACAGACAAGCCATGGCAGACAGACACATACCATGACATACACACGCATGACAGACATGCACACACCATGACACACACACCAAGACAGACAGACACACACCATGACACAGACACACACACCCATACACTCACACTGACAGACTGACCCATAATATAGCTACCTGTGGGCGACCGGACAGGGAGTCGTGCAGGGCAGACAGCTGGGTCAGGTGTGCTGGCGGCCGCAGGGGGAGCTGGCTCCAGTCTGTGCTGGCGGCCGCATTGTGAGCTGACTCCTGGCTGTTCTGGCAGCCACAGGGGAAGCTGGCTCCTGGCTGTTCTGACGGCCGCAGGTATCCCGGTGGGCCAGTCCAGACCTGAACCCCAGTCATTATGACCACTGGTGCATGTTACTCGACCAGTCGTCAAACTTTGTGCCATACTATCTCAGCTTACCACAAAATACAGTTTAGAGAATAGAGCTCCTGAACTTTAAAAAAAAAATAACTTTTTGCTCATTGTGCACTTTTTTTATTTTCAAATATTCATTCAGCATTAAAGTTGAATAGTTTTGCGTGTGTTTTATTAGGCAGAGGGGAATAACAATAAAAGTTAACAGTGTTGTCACTCTTTGAATCGTTACTTTTTAAGTTTGCTATTAAGCTAGCATTAAAATATCTATTTAAAATGTTAATCCACTGATGAAATAAACACAAAGTAGAAAAAAGTCATATAAAAAAGGGGGGACAGGTTGGTATTTTAGTTGTTTGTGTACTGCTATCATCACTGCAATTATACTTTGGAGGAACCTTATCCAATGTTCCCTTATTTTGAAACTTTAAAAGTTATATTGTTTTATACTTAAAGTTTAAAACAGAGGAGAATCTGAAATATGCATTCCTGGGGACCCCTATCAGACTTTATAGTTTTAAATTTGGTGAAAAACAATGAGTTAACAGGCAACTGTCATCAAAATCTTAATTCTCGATTTTTTAAATTTTTATAACATTTAATTAAACCTAATGAAATATATTTTTAATATGATGTATATTCATTGTTTTATTTTGTTTGTTTTTTATAAGATTTCACTTTATTATATGTCTGAGCAGCAATGTTGGGCTGAGCTCTATTGTTATCACGAGGAGCATCAAAGGTGGGAATTGGGCGATCCGGAACTAAAATCACACAAAGGGGAGGTAAGTATTTTGGGAGACTCTAACCTGCTGCTGCATTTTCATACAAGCACAGGGAACCAGCCATGTTAGGTTTAGCAGAAGTTTGTCAGATAACAGTAGAGTCTAACCCAATAGTTAAAAAAAAGGGACATTTTCTTAAAAAAAAAAAAGGCAATATACTTTGTTTGAAAAGTATGATTACGTTTCATTAAATATAATAGACTTTTAAAAAATAACAAGTGAAATGTTGATGGCAGAAGTTTTTAATTTGTCACAGTCATGGAGCCAGTGGTGTTATAAAACAAGCATCGTGGGGTTTATAGTTCTAGAGCAACTGGACGTCTATGCTTAGTCACTGATGGTCTAAGAAATTAAAATAGAAGAGACAAAATTACAAGCACGACAAAGTCACCTACTGAACAAGAATAGGTCATGTTCCTTATGGCCAAAGTCAGCATTATGAATCTTAAAAAGCACCATAATAACTTTGCATATTTGATTGCCCCTCTGTCACAGAACAGAGTCTCTTACAATTGCAAGAATTTGCAAAAAAATCATCAGGTAAAGGACAACCCATTGGCTTCCTCATGTCACAAGGCACAACTAAGGTGGACATCTCTGTCCTGCCCTCTCTGCTATTTGGGGTAACCTGAACTGAAGTAACACGCAGGGGAGGTAAGTAATTGGGAGACTATTCACACAATTTGGCTGTATGTTAACGGGTTAGTGTCTACTCGCATAACTGTCGCCATACATGTATCAGCTAAACTCGATTCAAAATCCAGAAATCCACACATACGAGCCTAAAGAGAATCTTTGTTTTTATTTATTTATCCTGCAGGATAGCGAAACACAATCACTGCGCTGGTACTGTGTGTGGATATTTACCTTACAGCAAATGTACTCCAATCACAAACAGGACATTTCTTTGCAAATCCTAATTTATTTTAAGGCTACGAAACCTTGTGGGGCCATAAAATGTGTTGCGTTTACTGCTCAACAAGTCTATGCTGTAGGTTCACAAGACAAGAATTTTGTACTAAACAATAAAAAGTGTGATGCATCATTGCTCTGCCTTTTTTCTATTTACTAATCTTTAAAATGTGGTAATGTTCCCAATATTACTTCCATCTGTTCTTGGAAAAGCACTGTGAATGTAATACTGTGAGTTCATTTTCATTTACAAACTAGCCACAAATTACATTGTCAAATTAATTTTCCCCATACCATCCATTCGTTATTTTCTTCGTGACCTCTTATGGTCTTTAAAACATTGGGGAAATTATTTCTCAACCTCGTAAAATCTTCTTTAACTTGATTACCGTGATATGGCAATATTTTTTCTCTTGTGCGTGACTTTCTAGAAAGTTCTCCTCAGGGGTAACATAAAGATTATTTTCATCAATAATGTACTTGCCAAAGATTGGTAGAGGAGGAATGCAAGTTTTTGTTCTGGATTAGTTATTTATTAATCTGCTTTGTATGTACAACATATACATTGTATTCCACCAGAGAATTTTAGTTTTTTGCACAGGAACCAAACCCTCCTACCAAATATATGTGCCTTGTCTGTGCATATGAGGCATTTTAAATCCCAACTCACTAACCAAAAAATAATACTCAGAGTATATGTATAGCCTGTATTAATGTTCATGGTATTATTTTGATATGTGCATTATTTTAAAACAATAAGGCCTACATTAAAAAAATAAAAACAAAAGTATTTGGTGTGTAGTTAAAACCAGGGCTCATAATCTGCACTCACCACTAGCCATTGGCAAGTGAAAATTTATCTTGACTAGAAATTCAGGCCCTGGTAAGTGTGTCACAGGCCTTCAAAGCTTGCTGCTTTACGATCTGGCTAACAGTGTAGGGTCTGAAATATTAGACTATGGTTAAAAACCTTCTCTGTCCCTCTCTCAATGGCTGTTGGACCCCAGTTGTGATCTACAGAGGACAATGTGATGAGATAATATGTGTATCTTCTAAATTTGAAGGTATCTTTATCATTTCTACACAATCAGATATTCCAAACACTAGTATTTATACATTATAATAAATGAGACAAACGATTATCAATTTTGACAGGAACTTGCCTAAACAAGCTTACAATCCACAGGAGGTGCGGTGTAAAAACACAATAGGAAGGACAGTGTGGGGGGAAGTGGCAGGATGGAAAACTAGCAGAATTGGAAGGTGAGAGTGAAGTGGGGAATGGACCCACTAAGTCAGGGCCGGCCCAAGACATTGTGCTGCCTGGGTCCAAGAATGAAATGCTGTCCTCCCCCCACCCCAAACAAAACAACGACCACCAAAATACACTGTTTGTTATGCAGATTGTATAGTGAATACAGTGTCTGTGTTTGTGTATTGTATGCAGTGTGTGTGTGGAATGCATTGTGTGAGTGTGTATAGTGGATGCAGAGTGTGTAGTGCATTTATTGTCTGTGAGTCCTGGATGTAATGTTTGTGGTTGGGTATTGTATGCAATGTGTGTAGTGGATGCATTGTGTCTGTGTATAGTATATGTAGAGTGCGTGTTTGTGTAGTGAATGCAGTTTGTGTAGTGGATGCAGTGTCTGTTTGTGTAGTGGATGTAGTGTGTGTATGTGTGTAGTGGATACAGTGTGTGTGAAGTGCATGCAGTGTGTGTTTGTGGTATTTAGTGGTGTGTGAGCCGTTTTTGGTTTGTTTAATTAAGTTCACTCCCCCTTCCTGCCTGTAGTGGATGCAGTTTGTACAGTGGATGTGTATTTGTGTAGTGGATGCGGTGTATGTGTAGTGGATGCAGTGTTTCTGTAGTGGATGCTGTGTGTGTATTTGTGTAGAGGATGCAGTGTGTGTGTATTTAGTTAATGCAGTGTGTTTATTTGTGTAGTGAATTCAGTGTGTGTTTGTGTAGTGGATCCAGTGTGTGTAGTGGATGCAGTGTGTGTTGTCGATGCAGTATATATTTGTGTAGTGGATGCAGGCTTTGTTGTATAGTGGATGTAGAGTGTGTAGTTGATGTAGTGTGTGTGTGTGTTTGTGTGTGTATGTGTGTAGTGGATGCAGTGTGCAGTTAATGCAGTGTGTACATTTGTGTAGTGGATGCAGTTTATGTAGTGGATGCAGTGTGTGTTTGTGTAGTGGATGCAGTGTGTGTTTGTGTAGTAGATGCAGTTTGTATAGTGGATGCAGTGTGTGTGTAGTAGATGCAGTTTGTATAGTCGATTCATTGTGTGTGTTTGTGTAGTGGATGTAGTGTGTGTGTGTGTAATGAATGCAGATTGTGTATTCTTATTTAGGCATTTCGTAAAGGATTGAAGAAGACTAGGAGAGAGCAGCCCTGTTATTGCAAGCTAGCAGCACTAAGAGACTATATAACATCACAATAGTATGTCTCTGTATTCATTTCACGAACCACAGTACTATTTATTCAAGTGAGAAAAACGATTTCCAAAACTGCATATAACAGGTATCCCAAGCTTCTCCCCAATCCAGAAGGGGCGAGCATTAAATAATTAAGTCATGGTCAGTGGGCATAGGGCTGTGAGGATAGCCCAGCCATGTGGAAGACCGGCCATGTTTTTTTTTTTTTTTTGTCCATTTAGTATCAATTTTTTCATTGTGCAACTTTTTAATAACACCCCATCCTATAGTATGTTGGAGACTGTCCTATTCCTTATCTTACCTTAAAGCAGTGGGTAACCAAAGGCTGGAGACCTAGGCAGGTAAACTTCCATTCCTACCATTCTTACATCCAGGTGGTTCTATTTTGTTTTTTGTTGTTTTTTTTCCATCCAATTTGATCACAATTTCACCAAATAGCCCCCTAACTGTGCTCATCAAATCCTTCTTTAAAATTGCAATGAGTTCCCCACGTTCATTATTTCATGTCTAGAATTATTTCAAATCAAGAATATGTTAATCATATGAATAGAATTCTACACTTCAAACAGTGCATTTAGAGTGAAATATAGTTTCAAAAATATCCACATAACCACTACTTGTTCAAAAATGTCCAGGTGAACAAAGGGGCTAAGTGAAATGACATCTTTCTACAATATATTGTGGCAGAAAATGTGAGCACTTATTAAGTGCAAATCACTTTATAATTATGATTTAATTTCAGTAGTAAAGATTATTCACCGACTACCAGCTGTGTATTCCATATTAGCCACTTAAAATAATTAGCCTTGCTTAGAGCCTGCTAACTGCGGAGGGCGATCTGTTTTTCATTACCACTTTTCCACGGTATGTCTGTATGCCTTTGTCCAGATGCAGTCTAACTCAACTGCATTGTTTAAATGCTTCCATCTCTGAGAATGTCTGAACATTTATAAAGAAGGCAAAGTTTAAATAAGCACTGTTGGAATGCTTTCTTCTGTATTTAAATATCCTGTTGTGGTTGTTAGTTTGATTATTTAAAGAACGTTAAAGGGACTCTGTGATGCAAAAGCATGACATATTCCCCCCTGAATCTGCGAATAATTTTCTTGTAGCCAAATAGCGAGATATTGTTCAGATGTTCAGATACAGTGAAAAGTTATATATTTTTTTTTTCCTGACATCTGGTCCCAGCGTTGGAGGAAAAGACACAGAGGTTTGAAAGCTGGTTTCTCCAGAAAGCACGTTATACTGGGACAGATCAGAGAAGGTGATGCACAGGAACACTTTAAACCTACTTGTTGTTATGGCTTGCCTGGAAAATATGTTTTATTTGTATTATATAAGCATATTGATAAATGTGTTGCATATTTCAAGAGCACAATGCATTTCTTGTACAATTTCTCTCTGTCTGTACACAAACAGAAACACAGAGAGCCATGCAGTCCATGGCTAGTTTCTGGTTGACTATCCGTTTGGATCAGAGCTTTTCTTTTTTTAAAAAAAAGCAGTGTTTAAAACACTGTCCATTGCCATTGCTAAAGGCATCTGTAGAAATGCAGTATGGAGTCTGAAACTCGATGCCTGTCTGTGCTCATTTGCATGTCAAGCTGGGAACTCTGGGATGGTTGTAAAAGCATCATTTCTTGAGTTTCTATGCACAAGAAGAACTTTTCAAAGTCCAATTTGAGATATGCAGGTGATACATAAAAACATTTTTGTGTTTGCACTAAGAGGAGCTTTATTGTATTTTGTCTCCCTGCAATCTTTTTGCTATTTTGCTATCAGAGGGTCTTCAGCATCCAGACCAGAACCGGTACCCTGCAGATTAGACCCATAAGGTTGAAGCTCCTGACCGGTTTCTGGTCACTGATCCTTTTGGATCATAGCCCATGCTTTTATGTAAGAAAGCTGTGTTAAAAACAATGTCCGTTACTAAGGGTATCTTTAGTCTGGAACACGATGCCTCACTACGATATTGGCTAGCATTCTACTAGGTAACAATGTGGACATCACTGGTGGCAGTGTTTCAGGTACTTTATCTCTTCTATTGCTCTCTTGTCCAATTATCCTTTTCTGTAGCATTCATTGGCAATTGAAGTATTTGAAGAAAAAAAAAATCCAAATTATTTTTAAAGTGTGAGCGTCTTCCATCCCAAATAATGTCTAAGGCAAGCTCCCAGGGAACAAGACTTGATGGAAATGTGTGTTTGTAAGAAGAGATTCGAAGACTCCATATTACCTTGAAGCACTTGACTTCAACTTTGAACAATATCTGATTATCTTAATGCAATCATAAAGCAGCTGGTGCATCTAGTGTAACCTAATTTAACTTCCATCACACAAACACTTAAGCATCTAATGCAATGGCAATTGGCAGATCAGAGAGGGAATTCCTATATGACACATTCCATGACACAGCAATATCAATCCCACAGAGAGGCATGAATGCAAAATGTGTTTTTTGTTTTGCGATTGAGACTGATGTGTTCACGGCAAGTACTGCTAACACAACTCTCTGTCAAAATCCATCATGTTTGGTTTTTAGACAAAAACATAAAATTGGATCTATAATAAAATAAAAAAAAAGCAAATGCAATACATTTAAATAAAAGTGCAAATAAAGAAATATTAATATTAAATATAATGCACTTTGATGAAAGGCAGGCAAGAAGTTCTGCTTATACTAGAATATGTCTAATATCCTTACGCTATACTGTATAAAGTTTAATAAAAACATTAAGAATATATTTTTAGATATTCATGTCAGGAAGAATAAGGAAAGATTAAAGGATCTTAACATGTATAGCTTGGAGGAAAGACGAGACAGAGGGGATATGATAGAAATATTTAAATACATAAAGGGAATCAACACAGTAAAGGAGGAGACTATATTTAAAAGAAGAAAAACTACTGCAACAAGAGGACATAGTCTTAAATTAGAGGGGCAAATGTTTAAAAATAATATCAGGAAGTATTACTTTACTGAGAGGGTAGTGGATGCATGGAATAGCATTCCAGCTGAAGTGGTAGAGGTTAACACAGTTAACAGTTTAAGCATGCGTGGGATAGGCATAAGGCTATACTAACTATAAGATAAGGCCAGGGACTAATGAAAGTATTTAGAAAATTGGGCAGACTAGATGGGCCGAATGGTTCTTATGTTTCTATTTATACAATCAAACTCTGTTTAATAAAAAATGACATATGAAAAATTGTATTTGTGTTTTTGGTTTTTTTTTTTTTTACAGAAGGCATATATAAGAAATACTAAACCATAAACACATAATTGAAGGTATTTACCATAACAAAATTGCATTAAATTATAAAAGTACGTGTTCAATTTGTGTATGAAGCACAAATGGACAACCCAATCCTGTCTTTCAATGGATCTGGAATAAAAATACATATAGGGATAAATGATTGCTCAAGGCAGTTATAGAACAGTTGGTGGTTGAGAATACGTGGTCGCAATGAGGCATGTCAAAAATATTTTACCCAATTATCTAAAATGGAACAGTTTAGCTGATATCTACCCTGTGAATACAATAAACTGGAATGGACTCAGCAATATTGGCCTCCAGCACTTAGCAGAGATACATTAATAGATCAATAGGGATTTTTGTACAAGTGGATGTACAATAAACAAAGATAATAGCATAGGTATATAATAGGTGTTTTCAAGATCATCAAGGTTATTTACAAAAGTAAATTTCAGCTTCTGTGTCCCTAGATTTAAAATTAACTTTGAATTCACCTTGATTTCTCAATAATTCTCAATTTAGTAAATAACCCGGTTAGGGTTTCAGTGTTCCTGTGAAATTTTGAAAAGAAAGTGAGCACATTTTAACCATTTTTACACAATGGAATACATTATATCAAACTTCCACATTTAACCTATGTTCTAGCCATAATACATGAAGTTCCTACAAAAATCCGAACTTGGTGTTTTAACTAAAAAAAATGCGGTATAAACATTTATTTTGACGTTAGTCTTTGTAAACATGATATTTTAAATGTGTTGTGTTTTTGTGTAAAAATGGTGACTTGTGAGTAGAAAAGGGCTGTGATGAGAAAAAATAATTAAAATTAATTAGGTAACTGTGTAAATAAAGAAAAAAAATAATGTTTGAATTAATAGTTCCCTAGAATAAAAACAGATGTCTACACTATTATACTTGCCAGATGCCACTACCCTCTTTGATGATTTGGCATCAGTGCGCAAGCGTTACGATGTCAGTGTCGCCACCTCACGTTTTGGGGGCGTGATTATTGTAATAAAGCTCCATGCATATAAATAGAAGAGGTTGTAAAGGTTCGATGCAATGTTGTGGTTTTTTGAACTTTTAATATCAATTATCCTGAATTCTGACTCTGTGAATATGACCCAGCTTTCCCATTGATCACAATCACTACAACAAACTGCGGGATACGGCTGAGAGTAATTAATTCCATTCTGAATTTTTGTACCCTCGACCTGGCTCTGTATACTCATATATCTGGTGTCCTTTGACCGTGGGGACCTGTTGTTCTGTCTTACAAGAAGCCAAGCCATCGACTTGTAACATGTTCTTGCGTCTATTGATTGAGCTAGCTGTGATATATAGTTTATCTGTTCGTAAATAAACACAGTATTTTACACAGTGTTGTGTATCTAAAAGATAATACTAAAATACATATCATTACATATCCACAGCCTTCCTGGCCACCATATCCAGGAGAATACAAGATACACTCTAGGGCATCTTGCGTCAGGCAAGCCATTGTAATATCAAAAGATGCACTCACACACCTATTCATTCACATCTTTAGTGTAGCTAACCTTAATAGAATGGGTGATCTCCAATTCTGAATAGAATTTGGACAATGGAGAAGCTGATTTTCTGACCAATATGAATTGTCAATTTCCACCAGAACTAACCACAAGGTCCAAATTATAGGTTAGAGATGTTAGAGGAATATATATTATCGAATGACCAAAAATAATAATCTTCTTTGTTTACTAAATTCTAAAGTGGGAGACAATGTCATTTCTTAATTATAACTCGTATCACATCCAGTGTAGCATGCTTTGCACTGTATTTTTCTTCTAATTCAAGTTATCCAAATGAGCTTCCTATGGCATCACAAAGTGTATTGTACAAGTGAGACAGCTCTAGTGGTACCTGCTAAAAACCCGGATATCAAGAAAGCTCTTAACTGCTCTAATAAAAATACTTATTTAAGAGATGGTGTTCCATTCAAGATATATTTTTCCAAGTCAAGTGGCTAAAAACGAACTTAAAAAGGGCTATCATTTATTTCTTTATCACTTTCTACAATCCCCTCTCTTCCTTTAACGTTTTATCCAGACTTTTCTACACTTACTATAATTCTTTCTGACATATACTATTTTCTAAAGACGTGATGTATGTGTATAATTGATTATATTTATGATGGATTGGTTCTAATAGCATGTCTAGAAAGCAGACATTGCACTTAAAGGGTATTCTGCTTCAGTATATTGATATATCTAAAAGCAATGTATCTGGGCTAAATGCGAGATGCGAGTACTTTGTATACTTTGTATATTATGTACATGGGTTTAAATGAGCTTTTTGTGTATCTATTGGTCTCTAAAAGGCACTATCTTTTTTTACTCCTTATACACAATACCATTGCTCAAATACTCTACACTACAATGCACCCGGGCTCTTCGTTTACTTGTTTATTTGTTTATGTTGATGGTGCGTGGTTGCCTAGATTACCATACACGTCATTTAGCCTTTTTGATCACCAGCCTCTTTTCCATTTCACCCTCTCTTTTGTTTTGCTATATATATAATTATATATGTGGTTTCTCAATGTATTGAATGCCATAAAGAGCATTTTGTTCCTTTTATCCTTTATATGTTTTTTATGCGTAGAGTGTACGTGGTAAATCAGCTTGTTTGCTAATCCCTACATGACACTATCATCCTTCCCATTTCTAATGTTGACTAGGAATCCCAAGCAAATGAAGGGTCGGGGGGATTTATCAAGGGGAAACAGGTGCTATTCCGGAGTAAAGTGCTTAATAAGGAGTAATCACCATGGAAACAAAACAATATCTAACAACATTCAGATCTTTGCAATCAAAAGTAGCATCTGATTTGCCTTGATACATCTCCCCCCATGTTTTCCTACTGAACATTATCAGTCAAGGCACCTGTGGCAGATAAGGTTTATCAGACGTGTAAAAAATTAAAATGAGCATTAAATCACACAGTGACTATGATAATATTTTTCTATCACAATGAAAGTCCTCAAACACTAAACATTGGTGCAGCTTTAATAAAGAGACCGTTTCAAATATCTTTTGCTTTAAATACAAACTGTTTTTATTTACATTGAGCAATATTAGCATCAGATCTACAATATCTCAAGAGAATTAATGAGGCACTAAGACGTAAACGTATAAGACTGATTTAGTAATAATAGCTGGGTTTCTTTAAATATGGTGTATGTCAGATAATCAATGCGGTTTGTATTTCTCGCACATCTAGATTAGGAAAAAAACAGGTTGATTAATGTTCTATACAGTTATTTTGCAATAACATTTACCGAACTCACGCGCAACTGTTGCTATGTTTACACTATGGTTTAATATATTATTATAAAATGATGACTGATGTATTTCAGTATTGGAAAGAAATTGATGTATAGGTTATAATTAAACCCATTTGGCAGAGCATTTCTAAAAGGAACAGAAAAGCAGTTCCAGTGAAATTATTGGATAATAACTGATTAATGTGTAGATTTTCTAGGCAAGGACCATGCAAGTCCATGTAAGTATGCATCACGCACGCTTTGCACATCAGACACCTAAACTGTATAGATCTTGCAACTGTTTTTTTTTTCTTAATTCTTTATTTTAGTTTTCACATATAATACAGAGTACCAAAGAAAGAAAACAATAGAAGAACAGCCACGGTAGACAGTCAATGTAGTCCAGGTACACAGGTTTTTTGGAGTGCAACATAAAGGACATAAAGGATCTCACAGGATCCACTGCGAGTACTTAGAGTACAGGAAGCACAGACCTTACAACGGGGAATGAGATCAACCAAATGGGATTGGGCTATGGGGAATTCAAGAGAGTAGAGGGAAATTAGGGACAGACAGGGGCAATGCCACGTGTCAAGTGTGCAAGTCCAAAGTGCCAAGTTGTGGTGTTGCAACCTTTGATGTTTAAAATGGGGGAAGCAAGGGTACATCTTGCTCATTAAATAGTGGTGTAAGAGGGGGAAGGATGACTATGCTTATAGACTATTAATATTCATATGACTTCATTTATAAGATAAGAAAATGCAATTATGTCCACAACTTAATTACATATACATATATTAATGTCTCTGGTAAAGAGCCTGTAAATTACTGAAACACGTCAACAATGATCTTATGTTCCCTCTTGTCTGTCTTAGCCCTGATGTGAAATTTGAATCAAGGCCATATTTCCTTTATCCACAAGGGTTGAGACATCTTTTCCTTTCTTTGAAGGAGACTTGGTTTCCCTATAGAAATTATATACAAACACATCCCTTCACTCAAACACCAATACTACACACAAATGTACATCTGCATTTAAAAAACAACACAAAATGCAAACACCCCTGCATGCAAATGAAAACACCCTGTATTAAAACACTAAAATGATATACAAACACCAACTCTACATACTAACACACTGTAGCAGTACTTACCCTCTCCAGGGGCCGGCCGGGGTCCTCTCTTCTCGCCGCGCGCGGTCCTGCTCCTGCACGAGCCGCGCGTGGCTCAGCCAATGACGAGATCAGTCGGGCGGGCAGTGACCGCGAGAAGCGGTCACGTGTCCCGCCTGACACTAAGAGCGCGCCGCGCGTCTCGGGCGCGCTCTTAAAGGGACAGTGGGAGACAAAATCAGAATCAGTCTCCCATTGGCCCCTGTCATGCCACGTTCCCCATACACTAAAGTTTTGGGGGCGTGGATATGACAGGGGCCAATCAAAGTGAACATTAGGGTATTTATACTCACCTGTTTCCTTTGCACCTTGCCCTATCGTGGTTTCTGTCCAGTTCCCTTTAGTGCTTGTATCGTTCAGTTGGTGGGCTTCCTTACGCAAGGACGTCACCGATTACGTTAATGCCTGTACTACTTGTGCCAGTATGAAGTCCTCACACAGAGTTCCTTGTGGGTTGTTGCATCCGTTGCCCATACCTGAGAGGCTGTGGTCCAATCTATCCATGGATTTTATTGTTGAATTACCTCCTTCGAATGGTAAAACTGTCATCCTGATGATTGTGGATCGTTTTTCTAAGATGGCTCATTTTGTGTCTCTTGTCAAATTGCCATCATCCAAGGAACTTGCCTCTATCTTTGCCAGGGAGGTGTTTCGGTTGCATGGTATTCCCACTTCGATCGTGTCCGATAGGGGTAGCCAGTTTATCTCCAGATTCTGGAAAACGTTTTGTTCAGAGATGGGTATCTCCCTCTCGTTTTCTTCCGCTTACCACCCCCAGTCTAATGGAGCTGCTGAACGTGCCAACCAATCTCTAGAGCAGTATCTTCGTTGTTTCGTGTCCCACCATCAGAACAATTGGGCTGACCTTCTTCCTTGGGCTGAGTTTGCTCGTAATAATGCTGCTCATGAATCCTCCGGTAACAGCCCTTTTTACGTTGTTTATGGCCGGCATCCCATGGTTCTTCCAGCTGCATTCTCCTTACAGGGCATGCCAGCTCTGGATGAACATTTGGCTGGTTTACGTAATACTTGGGAGCAGGTTCAGTGTTCTTTGGTGGCTTCCGCTGCTCGCCAGAAGGTTCAGGCAGACAAGCATCGCATGGCGGCTCCATCCTATGCTGTGGGGGACCGGGTTTGGCTTTCTACTCGCAATATTCGTCTTCGTGTGCCTTCTATGAAGTTGGCTCCTCGTTTTATTGGTCCTTTTCGTATCTTGCATGTGGTTAATCCTGTCTCGTATGCCTTGGATCTTCCTAGGAATCTACGCATTCCTAACGTGTTTCATACCTCCTTGTTAAAACCCCTCCTGTGCAACCGTTATACTCGGCATGTCCCTCCTCCTCCTCCGGTTTCTGTGGAGGGCCATGAGGAATTTGAAGTGGCTGCTATAATTGACTCTCGTTTTCTTCGGGGTCGCCTCCAATATCTGGTACATTGGAAGGGCTATGGGTCTGAGGAACGCAGTTGGATTTCCGCTGGCGCTGTTCACGCTCCTCGCCTTGTGCGTTCTTTCCACGCTCGCTTTCCTGCCAGGCCTGCTCCTCCCCGCCCGCTGGGCGTGTCTTCAGGGGGGGGTACTGTAGCAGTACTTACCCTCTCCAGGGGCCGGCCGGGGTCCTCTCTTCTCGCCGCACGCGGTCCTGCTCCTGCACGAGCCGCGCGCGGCTCAGCCAACGACGAGATCAGTCGGGCGGGCAGTGACCGCGAGAAGCGGTCACGTGTCCCGCCTGACACTAAGAGCGCGCCGCGCATCTCGGGCGCGCTCTTAAAGGGACAGTGGGAGACAAAATCAGAATCAGTCTCCCATTGGCCCCTGTCATGCCACGTTCCCCATACACTCACGTTTTGGGGGCGTGGATATGACAGGGGCCAATCAAAGTGAACATTAGGGTATTTATACTCACCTGTTTCCTTTGCACCTTGCCCTATCGTGGTTTCTGTCCAGTTCCCTTTAGTGCTTGTATCGTTCAGTTTGTTTTTTGGTGCTTGACCTTGGCTTTGTTCCTGACTCCGCTCTCTCTTCATCCTTGCTTGTTTATCCGCTGCTTTGTCTTCTGTGTACCAGTCCTCGGCTTGTTCTACTTTACGCTGTCTCTCCGTTCCCTTGACCTCGGCTTGTTCTGGACTCTGTCTTTTCTTGTACTCGTCTAGTCCGGCCATTCTAAGGTCCGGTAAGACGAATCCTGGTTTCTTGTCTCTTGACTATCTGGACTATTCCTGCGTGTTGGGGTATATTACCGTGACACACACCCCTGTATTAAAACACTAAAATGATATGCAAACACCAACTCTACATACAAAAGCCCACCTGCATTTAAAAGTCAACGCTACACATGAACACACACCCTGCATTCAAACGCAAACACTACACACAAGTACACCAATGCCAATGGTAACAGTATATACAAATACACCCCTAGATGCACACACATACGTTATACAAAAACATGCTTACATTCAAACACACAAACTCTGCTCACAAATACAACCCTGCAAGGATGGCCAAATGGTAGAGCCCCAGCTGGCGTAGCATCGTGGGAGTTGAACAGCAGGTGGGTATCTATCTTTCCACCACTCTTGTGCTAGAGAGGGGCCCAAAAATGTTCTTGCACCAGGGCCTGCTCTACATTACTTCCGCCACTGGTTTTGCATACCAGGGAGTGTGCGTGAGCGTGTGTGTGTGGCGGGGGGCGGAGGGAGGGAGCAGAGTCCAGGAGGCCCAATCAAATGCTTGCCAAGGGTCCAATCAATAGTAAAGCTTCCCCTCATGCTATATCTCTTATCACTTATCCAGGAATAGTCATATATAAATATAATTTAAAAGCATACATTTTAGTAACCCTGGCTTATTTGTATAGTTTACTAGAGCACATAGCACAGACCCAAAATGGTAGAAGGTCGAAACATCGATTTTTGCGCTTAATACACCTTTATTTATTTTGTGAAATTCAGCAAGAGCTTTTTTTTCTATTAATGTTTATATTGTTCTGGGAAGCATCTTGGTCCAAGCTGATTTAATTTGTCTTTTCGGGGGCAATGTGCCAGACCATTTTATGTTCACTCCATGATATGTATATACAGTATATATCACAGAGTTAATAGTTTCAATCAAATTAGCAGAATTAGTTTGTCCTCAGCGTCAAAGCTCCCAATCCATTCTATATGTTACATCAAAAAGCTAGGTGTTTATTTAATAGAATTTGAGAGGCAAATAATGCATAATGGCAAACAATTCATAAATAAGATTGCTGCATGCATTTAATGTGGTGTTTAATATTAGATCAGTCCAGATGGCCACCTCGTTATATTGTTTCCTATTCCACATATTACTATTGGCAAATATTCTGACTGGTTGGAGTAATTAACTCATTAAGGGCCAAAGCGTTTTTGAGATGCAATACGTTCGTGCCCACGTCCTTTTTGACACGTTTGCCATGCATTCATTTTGCCACAATTTCCCCCTTTCTGTTTAAGTGCACCAATTTGCTGCTAGACATTTTTCAGTGTGTGGTCTAGTTTCAATTTTGTTTTAATTTTTCATTTTGTTTTTGGTTAATTGGTTTCTGTGATACATGTGGTATTGTTTTTCGAACTTGTATATTGTAAGTCTTAGTATGTCTTTAATAAATAATATTTGTATTTTATTGGGTGTGCTCCTATTTGTTCCATCTGCTGTGTTATATGTAGACATTGTAGGGATCAGGGCTTTATTGCAGTCCTAACAGTGTACCCTCAATTTAAATTTTTTGGAATTACATTTTAAACCTTTTTTTACTGGCTTTAAGGGGCACGGGGGCTATTAGTAATGCCAAATAGGGTGTTGTAAACTGAAAGCATAGTTTTATAAAAGGATGGAGTAACTCTTTAAATCCTCATAGATTGTAAGCATGTTTGAGCAGGGTTTCAAACCTAAGGGTCCTAGGTAGCATCTTATGACTATTCCTGCTCTGACATCAGCCTTCTCGTAACATGATGACGATAGAGAATGACTGTAACGGAACCGCTGGCACCTCGACCGGGTACCCTCCGCTGACGGATGCTCCTAGTGCTTTCCGAGGTCTCCAAGCACTCTGCCTGACACCATAACCACTGCAGACCCCATGAACCGCCGCAGCTTGGTTGGGGTCTTGCCGACTCCACCCACTCTGGACCCAAGACCAGGGTCCAGCTTCCAGTAGGTGGACCTCTCCGAATTCCAGAGAGCAGGAACAGGAACAAGCTCTTAGCAGAGCTCAGCAATTATACCCTGGGGAGTATAGTGGTTATAGCAATCCCCAGAGTGTAGTTCTCCAATCCCCCAAACATGAGCCGAAACTTCATGAAGGTACAAGATGATCTGAGGTGCTAGCACACCCAGTCTGCTTTTATTTCCATCTTACACATATAAGACCGCCCACAGGGGAGGGGTAAAATAGCCAATAGCATAACGGTTGCAACCCACAGGTTCCCTCCCCTCAGATAACCAGTTAACATAATTATTACAGCCAGGAAAACTACCGTTTTTATACATGTGCTATAACTTTAAAACCGTACATCCAATCTTTATAAAAATACATACATACATATTTGAACTCAGCACACTTCAAACATAAACACTTCCAAAAATCAGCCAAATCCCTCCAGTGGATCAAAAGTTAGCTGGAGGTCCCTTTATGACCGACCGCAAGCACATTTTCCTGCCCAAAACAGTTCCATAGATTTGGGCTGTGCGGTCGGTCAATTTCATGCCGAAAAACGACTAAGTCCCATTTCGAACGGGAGCTGAAAAACGAAGTGTAGGAGAAGGTAAGGGTCAGCGGTGTTCGGTAAAATGTGTAGCCGATTTCAGTTCCACAGAATCTTTAGCATACACCGCTGACCGCGTTCGACTGAACAAAGATGGCCGCCGCCACGTGCAATTAACCTGCAGTAACCTCACAGCCTGGGAGGTAAATTGCCTGCACACTTTAACTTCTGGGTGGTCCGCCTGTGTGGTACTTGGTTCAGTAAGCCCTATTTACTGAACCAAGTGGGGGAAAGCCAGGGGCAAGTTATTTTACAGGTCTGGGGACATAGTCTTAAAGGGACATTGTTCACCAAAGTTACAAGATGTCCCCAGACGGTTCTTAAAGGGCCATACACACCCAATAAAAGTTAATACTTTTCAGGGGCCATAGTCTTAAAGGGTATTGTTACCCAAAGTCTCAATATGTCCCCAGACAGTTCTTAAAGGGCCAGCAGCAGTACAATAAAATACCATTCACTGTGCTTAAAGGGCCAGCAGTCGCACAATAAAATACAATATGCCCAAATGTTGCACCTGAAGGGCCAAATCTCCCAGGGACCATAGTCAACAGGTAAGAGGCAGGCAATCAGGCTCCTCCCACGGCCGTGGGTAAAGGGCAGCTTGTCACCAATAAATTCAGTGACGAAAGGCATTTCGTCACAATGACGATTGCCCCAAGAACTAGACTTTAAACGACCATTTCACACACATAAAGTACTTCAGCTTGCTATATGTGAAGAATGTGTCCTACTTTCTTTAATTTTACAAAACATGCAGATTGAAATAGAAATTGGCATTTTTATAAATTATCTTTGTAACACACCCCGGCTATCAGTCAGACAACCTGGCCTGTTGCTACACGGTTGTTTCACAGTTGAGCTAAACTCAAGAGGCAGCAATTGACCCGAGCACCTGCCTTGCAAAGACATCTCATTAAGCTGCATTGGGTAGTCTGTGATTGGACAGCCATAGAAAGTCTGGGCGGGGTTAGAAGGGGAGGGTTTACAAAGGCAGCAGACAAGAGATCTGCATCATTTGCAAGCTATTTAAGAAATATCACCAATGATAAAACAAATAAATAAATAAATAAATGCATATGTATATATTGCAATTGAGGTATATCTAGTAAATGGTGAGTTCATTTTGGGGGGCAGTGGAGTGTCTCTTTAAGTTACTTATGTAAGACTACATAAATTAATTTATTACATTTAAAATTAGACTCTATAATGTCAGGAATGTGCACTTAACTCAAGTATGTTCAAAGTGATAGGCCCACGGTACCATTTTTTTGACAGATAATTTGCCAGGACTGTCATGATATAACCTGATTTGTCAAACTTTTCTTTCATGAACAGATGTTTCGTGATTCATCCTGAAATGTATGTTCTATCTATTTAGGGTAACTGTCTGTCTAACTGTAAAAATTCTGCAAGAGGAATCACTCACAAGTTGGATTATTTCTGGTGACGTCTCTCAAAATTTTCCGAGATTATTTGATCATGAGATACAATCCAAATACCAAAATGTGTAATTGTCACGGTGAATTTCAAATTCAAGATGTTATTGCAGAGATACAAACAGGAATAAGTCATAGTGTCCATGCTGCCTGGCCAAATACGAATGAAATCATCTGCAGATTGTTCGTTCTAGAAAGTACTATTCGTTACAAAGTATTTTGGAAAATGTCAGTAACTCATGGGTTGTGATGAAGGTGTCCATTATCAGGTCAGGTAATTAGATTTTAAATGCATTTAATTGGGGAAATGAAAGAGAAAGCCATAAAATCGCAAATTGAAAGGGCTCTAAAGGAAAACTCTAAAGTGCACAAAATAATATATAGACCTCGGACCACCTTCTTTTTCCTTCTAGAAATTTACCACTAATAACCCTTTACTACCTTTTCTTCCAGCGCTCTGACACAATACTTGCAGCAGACCGATCCATCTCCTTTTTGACATCATGCTTGATGGCTTCTTCCTGACTTTTCAGCCAATCAAATGCTTCTCATAGAGAATTATAGAGGCCGAAAATATCACACTGCTATTCAAGTAGCAAACACTAGCCCGTTCCTTGTAATATAATGTATTCCGTTTTTTCCTGACCTTCCTGTATCCCCTACCTGACCTGTCTCTCAGTTCAGAATTGATCATGTGAGTATTTTCTGAATTCTGCGTTTTGCATTAGCTTGATACAGACCATTGCAGCGGTCGGAATGTTGGCGTTGTACACTTTGTGCACCTGAATAAAGGGACATTTATCTTTATACATTCCTGTCTCTCAGCTCTGTCTGATTTTTTATATTCCTCAACTCTCTGGCATGTCTTTGATTATTTTCTCGTTATACACTTTCTTGTTAAGTTCGGCCATTCAGAGGACAACTAACACACTTCTATCCTTCTATATATATATCTAGATAGTATGGGTTCAAGCACTGCATGTTGGTGTATACTGTATGTATACAGACTCATTGGAGTTGAAATGTTCCCTGTAAATATCCAATAAAGACTGCATTGGATGTACCACTGCGTGCCCAGATCTGCTTTTCTGTTTACTCTGGACTCTGACACTTTAACCCCTTAAGGACACATGATGGAAATATTCCATCATGATTTCCTTTTATTTCAGAAGTTGTATCCTTAAGGGGTTAAAGATAAGCTTATTTTCACCTCTCCTCAGATCGATGATAAGTATATAGAGAAGAAAAGTCCATGGATCAGGGTGAATAAGCTTTCTCCAATGCTTGGGAGAACCACAAGGTGACCAGGTGTCCAGTGGGGCTACAAGTGGGGGCATGTCCATCATTGTTAGTAATATGTCCTAGTCTGGCTGCAACCCCTCCAGCATTAGATTAGATAACTTTTATTTGTCGCAGATGTACAGGTGTAAGGCACCATTATACATGAGTTGTATACCTCTGATCCTTATGGGATATACAAATAGATAGCCTAGGATTAGCTTTCCATACGTCCTGACAATCTTCGTGGGAGAGGTCCTCTCCAATGTCCTCCTGCCACCAGAGCACGCAGTAGAAAGGTGTATGCATGCCAGAACTAATTAGTGCCTGATAGATTTAGGAAATGCATTTGTTGGCTTTAATGCTGGTATACCAATAAAATACATTTTACCCATTATTGGTGTGTGATGTCACTGATCATTTCCAGATGCAGATGTCCTTCAACTAACAGCTGTCCATAGTTCCTCTTCATAATAAGCCACCATAATAGCTGGATATGTTCGAAGAAGAACTAGATAAGGCCCTTTTCTTTATGAATTTCAGATACATGTGTCTCCTTCAGGTTCTATTGTTACCAGCAGAATATTTAACATTTATTTTAACACTTGGCTAATACAGGTTAATGTAGTTTTCAGGTCTGAGAACCTGCAAGCTTCAAAGACTCTGCATTAGCCATTAAAATAAATGACTCCTGCCTTTCCATTCACAGAGTGCTAAGAAAGACCCTTGCTAAAGCAAACTACAGCATCTTGTTTGTAAACAGATAAAGAATGCTTTGCATTTACGCTGTAAGGATTTACGCTGTAAGGAGTTCATTTTGCAATAAAGGCATTTGTAAATTAAATGCATCGTGTATTTCTCGACTCCCGCAATGTGGGTGTAGACAATGCTTAGCAACCTGGAAATAAGTTAACAACTTTCCTCGTGGGGATAAAAACATATCCTAATATTGAGGCACGCAGCGAGGCAAAAAAATTATTTTAGTTTGAATTTTAAAAAATATTATGCATGTATGAGACAACTGCTTATGCTTTGAAGAAAGAAAAAACACAAATCCACATCTTTGTTTAACTTGTAAAACTGTTTGTATTTTGTCATAAAAACCTTAACTTTGTAATATTGGTTTACCATGTCTACAGATTATTTGAGGTTTACTCCACACTTAAAGGGTCACTCTAGCCTTGGCTGTGACTGACACAGTCTGCGTATAACATTTGTTTTAATTTTCAATCAGATTTTGACTTACTTTAACCCCTTAATGACCGCAGACGTACAGGGTATGTCAGACAAAAAACGGTACGTCCGCGGCTAATATGAGAGCTGGAAGCGATCGTGATTGCTTCCAGCCGCTCTAAGGGCTGGAGGCATCATACAATACCCCCCCACTGTCAGGCACTTGAGTGATCGCTCGCCGTGGAGCAATCACTTCTGGGTTGCTCCACGTGGAAGGGTCGAGGCACTCAGTTAAAGTAAAAAAAAAAAAAAATAAATATAGATATATTTTTAAAATTAACTCCTACCCTCCCTTCCTTCCCCCCCCCCCCATGTACTTACCAATCACCGCCGTTCCCCCGCCGGCAATCAGTCTTCTTCTTAGGGGGGATTGACTGGGCTCAGCCTAGACTGTCCTCCCTCTGCAATTTAGGGCCCCCAGGAGACATGTGACCGCTCTATTATCACATGGCCGCGGTCACATGGCCGCAATAGGTGTCCACAGTGCTGCCAACAGGGGGACTGCATGAACTGACAGGTAGGCCCCCTGTTGGTGAAAAAAGTTTAAAAAAATAAATAAATAAAGGTAATAAATAATAATAATAATAAAATATATATAAATATGTGTATATATGATATATATTGTCAGGACATATATATATATTATAAAAATAAATAATAATTAAACATAAGTGTTAAAAAATTATATATGTTATTTTATTCTAACTGTATTTTGATATTAATATATATCTATTTATATCAAAGTACACTTAGAATGAAATTATATATATTTCTATGTATATCCCCTTAACAACCGTGGACGTACTAAGTACGTCCGACAAAACACAAATAGGCAAATAGGAGCACTGGACTTACCTGGACCGGCGATCTGTGGCGATCATGGTCGGGGGGACTGACGGAGACCCCAGCAGTCCCTCTGCAGCAGCTCTGGCCACCCCAGCCCTCCAGGGCCATGTGATCACCATGATCACATCGCCGCAATAGGACTCTAAGAGCTGCCAGCAGGGGGCTGTCAGGCAGTCCCCAAGGCAGCTAAAAATAAACAAACAAAAAAAAAAAAAAAAAAAAATATATATATATATATATATATATACATACATATACATATATAATGCATATATATGATTTCATTATAGTGTATATACACATATATCTCAAAATACACTTATAATGAAATCATATATATGCATTATATATGTATAATAAAATGCTTTAATTATAATATATTATCCATATATAGGAAATAAACGTGTGTGTGTGTGTGTGTGTGTGTGTGTGTGTATATATATATATATTTATATATGTATGTGTGTGTGAAAAAAAATGTTTTTTTTCCCTTCAATTTATTTTGTTTTTTATATATATATATAAGAAACCAAAATAAATTGGGAAAAAAAGGGAAAAAAATATTTATAAAAAAACAAATAAAAACGCTAACTTTGGCCAGCGTTTGTGACTCATTGGCTACTATAAAAGACTGGAAATATCCCATTTTGAATACCCTGGGTTGTGTACATTTGAAAATGTATTATGGTTATTTCACATTCCTGGGCTACCATATGGTCTCAAAAGGCCACACAGACCCAGCAAACCAATCTGGCAAACCGGGCAAGCATTATATTGACCCTGTGACTTTCTAAAATACTATAAAACCTGTACATGAGGGGTATTGTTATACTCGGAAGAGTTCGCTGGACACAAATATGAGTTTTAAACAGTAAAACTGTGGTTAGCATTTGTGACTAAGTGGCTACTACAAAAGACTGGACATACCCCATTTTGAATACCCTGGGTTGTCTACTTTTACAAAAGGTATGCCATGATGGGGTTAATTTTCATTTCTGGGCTGCTATATGGTCTCAAAGGCAACACAGGCCCACCAAACCAATCTGACAAGTTTCAATGTGGAAACATGGAAAAGGGGAAAGCCCTACATTTGATCCCTGTAAGTTTGCAAAAACCCATCAAACTTCTACATTGGGGCACTGTTGTACACGGGAGATGTTGCTGAACACATATTGGGGTGTTCTTTGTCAGTAACACAAAACAGGAACTGAAAATTCATGCCTAAAGTACAATGTGAGAGAATAATAATACACAAAAATGACTACCCAAACGTTTGACAAAGACTGGTGGTAGAATTAGTGCATGGAAAGTGTTACAATATCACCATTTGAAATACGCTAGGGCAGGGATGTCGAACATGCGGCCCCCCAGATGTTGCTGAACTACAACTCCCATCATTCCCTGGCTATCTGTTTCATTGAAAGAATCATGGGAGTTGTAGTTCAGCAACATCTGGGGGGCCGCATGTTCGACATCCCTGCGCTAGGGTATCTAGGTTTCAAAAATATATGGTTTGATAAGGGTAAATTACATTAGCCGGCTTCAAAAATTTTCCAAATAGACATTGTGCATGATGACCATATGTAAAAATACCAAGTTGGAAAACTGGAATGCGCACCCTCCAAATAAGGTCTTTTAGCACCCAGAGAACCCAAGACACCTATACAGTATCACTGTACTCAGGAGCTGTTGCTGAAAACATATTGGGGGATTCTTTGGCAGTAACCCTTAAAGTTCTTTGTACATGTATTCTTAAATTGCTATGTGTGTCAAAAAAAGGCGGGATGGGGGAATAGAGGGGTTTGCCTTGCAGGGAGCGATGCATAAGTTTGCCGCTTATGCAGACGGCATGCTATTTTTTATCAGCAACCCATTGATCTCCCTCCTGAATTTGCTGAGAGCCTTTGCAGAATACGGTCAGATTTCTAATTTGAAACTGAACACGGAAAAATCGGAAGCTCTGCCCAACTTGATAGGAGAAGCAACTACCAATCATCTACGAACTCAGTTCGCATTTACCTGGTGTCAGGCCAAACTTAAATATCTGGGTATTTGGTTCACCGCAGACCTGACCCAATTATATGCCCACAACTTCGCACCAATGTCTCATACGTTAAAAACTGACTTGGCACGCTGGGCCGGCCTCTGTGTTTTGTGGTTCGGTAGAATGAATGCGATTAAGATGAACCTCCTCCCCCGTCTTCTGTACCTTTTCCAAACCATCCCGATAAGCTTACCTTTCTTCCGAGACATGGACGCAGCCATCTTCTTCCGGTTTATATGGCAATCCAAGGCTGCCGAAGGCTCAGGGGGAGTGGGACTTCCCTCCATACAAGATTATCATAGAGCAACTCACCTACACAGACTGGCATGTCCCTAAAACTAGCAAGGCTTGAATAAACATGGAAAGGAAGCTCCTGGCATCGGTGTGGCTGAGTGGCCCCCTGAGGAACATGCGGACTCGGAACCACCCGTTTATTGGGGCAACACTGAGGATCTGGTATTTCATCAGAACCAAAACTTATGCTAACCACAACCCCGGGACCGCTGACTCCGGTTGCCTACAACCCTGAAGTGGCGGGGGGCCTTACGCCTCAGGACATCAGAGCATTCGGGGAATCGGACTGGATATACATGTGCCAGTGGTGCACGGAGGACGCACTGAAGCAACTACCAGATCTCCTGAGATATAGGTCTCCGACGGGACTCGATTGATTTCAATACTTTCAAATTAAGACCTACTACACATCCCAGTATGGGCGACACTTATTCCACAGGACTCTGCCAGGGTATCTCAAATCTCTATATGCTTCTCCTGTTCTCGGCCCGACCCGAACCCGCGAAACATATATCACACTGGGAGGGAACCACGGGTGTTACGCTCTCAGACCCTCAGTGGACGAAAATCCACATTCTGACTCATCAGAGCTCTATGTGCTCCAAACAGCAGGACCTCAACTACAAATTGCTGACCGGATGCTACAAAACGCCACAGAGAATACACAGGATGCTTCCTGATGCCTCGGAGACCTGCCGAAGATGAGGTGGGCACAGGTCCTGCAGAAAAATAGCCCCATACCGGACTCAAGTCCATGCACAGATCAAAGAAATACTGGATACAGATCTCCCGCTCCAACCACTCCAGATGCTCCTACACCACGCCCCTTTCGAGGTGCAAAAAATCGTTAACTAAACACCTGCTAAATGCAGCCAATCTGCTCATCCCAATAAGATGGGGAACCCTAAGAAATCCTTTTCCACCCTCTCTTGCCTGCTCCTCGCTTTCCCCAACCCCGCTTGCACTTAGTTCCCTCTTTCCTTGCCCCTCCTTTTGCCTTATACCCGCCTTATGCCTTACATACACATCAGCGCAGGCATAGCACACCCAGGTAGTTGCCAAAGCTTCCATAATGAGGCCCAAATGAACTCAGGGTAGCCAATCAGGCCACTCAGCCAATTGCCTTGGGCTCGCAGACTGTGAACGGGAGGCATAACGGGTCCTGTTGTCCGACCGACCACTATATAGCTAACAGACGCAACAGACTCAACTTGTATAGGGTCCTTGGCCAGCCCGGAACAGCAGACTCTGACTTTTGTTGGGGCCATTGGTTGATGGAGCGCACATGGTGTTGGATATGTCATAGTATGGGGAATTGCCACCATTGCAGTTTGGTACAACTCCGGCTATCGCTTAATGTTGCCCTGTACTACATGGTAAGCTGACGTACTTTACCTACTGTATTGAGAAAACATATACTCTGTAAACATGCAATAAGCTACATTGTACTGTTCTTTGCACTGACACTTATGATTTGCTGTTTGAAAAACTCAAAATAAAGACTGTCAAAAAAAAACTAGGTGATTACAAAGTAAAGACTTATGAATTTGTATTTTTGTGGTGAACCTACCCGAACTTGTGTGTAACTTTAAAAACTGTAACTTTAAAAAGTTTGTGAACACAAGGATGAAGACGTATACTGTTTAGATAAGCCCATTTTTGTACATGCTTTCCAAAGCAGTTTGAAAGTTCTTGACACACATAAAACTTAATTCTTGAAGACCTGTCACAATCTAATAGAATACCCTGCAGAGGTCCATAATAAATAAAAATGATATCACAGATTTATGAAACTCCGTCTCCTGTGACTCTAATGCTAACCACACAACACACCTTGAAGGTTTATCATTGAACTTTCAATGACAAGTTTTCAATAACTGTTAAATGATTTTTTTCACGAGACAGAATGAAACCTTAGGGCAAAAGGCATTGAATGCAGGAGATCTTAGTAATATTGTAAGGATCTATTAAATGCCAAAGAATTCGCATTCAAGGCAGGACTAGAGATGCCTATTGGGTGTTTTTCAATGGTTCTGACACATCAATCGCTCGATTAATAATAACAATCATAATAACACAATAAGCAGGGTTGGTTCTGCAGAACACCACTAAACCTAGACTTCAAATACTTTCATATGTAGAATGACCTTTAAAGTAAAAAACAAAATTATGCTACAAGCTCGTCGAAGGACATTCTCTCAAGGACATAGCAATAGCCTACAATATGTAAAATGAGTTAACGGGTCACAAAATATTCAGGAGAAATCAAACTTATCTGCAATGATAGCAAATATGAATCGAAAGAAATTGTGTAAAACAGCCATTTTAAATTTGCAAAGTCTCTTAGGAGCATCACGTACATATGATGAATCAGAAACTAGGGATTAAAGTACAGAAATATAATGACCTTAGCTGTACAGTAAGTACATAGGGAAAATTCTAGGGCTGCAAAGAAGTGATCCCTCCATGTAAATGGGAAACCCTAGAGGCTGACATACAGGATAAAGAAACTGTTATTAGAATGAGCGATTGGGAACGGAACACTTGACCAAATGCTAATATAAATGCATTACGGAGTGAAACTGTAGGGTATGTTCCCTAAAGGGAAAATGAGTTGCTCATTTAAAAAGCAGGTGTATAAATCATACATTTTATGCACTTTCATTGAAATTATTCATTCAGAGAAGCAAATCTTCATAATCAGCTGCAAAAGTTTCACTACAAAAGTCTCTTCTTGCTTTCAACAGAGATCAAACTTTCCTTTCCTTCTGCCAATATTCAAATTCCTTGATTCAAATAAAGTAATATAAAACAACATAACGGTTTTTAAATGCTTTAACAAAGAGTTATACCATAATTACGTTACATAAACTGAAAGCTGTTAGAGAAAAGTAAAGTCCACTATTTATTCCCTGGATTAGTGTGGGAAATTATTAAAGGTACACTATAGTCACCAAAACAACTTTAGCTTAATGAAGCATTTTGTGTATACATCATGCCCCTGCAGTTTCACTGCTAAATTCTCCGCCATTTAGGAGTTAAATCACTTTTTTTATGCAGCCCTAGTCACACCTCCATGCATGTGATTTGCACGGCCTCCCTAAACACTTCCTGTAAAGAGTCATCTAATGTTTAGACTTTCTTTATTGTAAATTATGTTTAAATAAATAGAATTTCGTATCTTCTGCTCTGTTAATAGCTTGCTAGATCCTGCAGGAGCCTCCTGTATGTGATTAAAGTTCAATTTACAGAACAGGAAATAAAAAACTGTTAAAGTAAGTTAACATCTGATTGAAAATGAAACCATTTTGTTTTCATGCAGGCTGTGTGAGTCACAGCCAGGGGAGGTGTGGCCAATAATACATAAACAGAAACGAAAGTGATACAACTCCTAAATTGCAAAGAATTGAGCTATGAGACTGCAAGGGCATGATCTGCACACTAAAGCTGCTTCGTTAAACCAAAGTTGTTTTGGTGACTATAGTGTCCCTTTAATAACTACAAACCTCTTACCAAGATCCATCTCACATTTTTGAGGATATGAACACACTCTTTGTCAGGGCATTCCACCATCTCTATCACCCTCCTATTAGACAATATACAGAAGTCAATAGGCATCACAATGTGTTGCTCAAAAAAGAAAAGGATTTATTTAGATCCAAAAGGCCAAAGAAAATATAAACGTTTCGCCTGTGAGGTCTTAATTATGTGATGCCTGTGGACTTCTGTCTGTAGTTTATATTGGTGGTTTGCGGATCCAGCCACTATGCTCCTACGTACTCCCTTTGTGTGCAAAACTCCACTTATGCTCTGATGGCCGCGGGTGTCGCGAGACTTACACTGTGAGCTGAACTGGGGAGCTGCACGGAGCTGACAGGGAACTGCTACAAAGGTAAGTAAGAGCTTGCGGCCAGCCCCCAACAGGACTGCCGGGCTTGTAATGAGCCCGGTGGTCCTGGTCTGTATTATGGCAATGTAAGTTGCCATAATACAGACCTTGACTCGAGTATAAGACGAGTGGGGCTTTTTCAGCACAAAAAATGTGCCGAAAAACTCGGCTTATACTCGAGTATATACGGTAGTAAAAAATAGAAAGGTTTGTTATTTTTTTTAGAAGTTTGTATATGCAGTAGATATATCAAATCAACAGTAAATAAAATTTCAATAACAAAAACTGTATAGTATAATATGTAAAATACATTATTAAATATTTATTAAAAAATTATATTTAAATTTTTAGTTAATAGAAGTAAATAAATGCTCCAATATGAAATTGTATTAATGGGGTTATTCATTCATTTCCCTATTAATTGTTCTAAACTCAGTGAATACAAAGTGAAGTTTTAGAATTTATACAGGAATTGTGGAAAATAGACAAAGACATGTCATTTTAGCCAAAATGTTTGCATAGCAATACAAACTATTATTCTAACTCACCTGTTTTAGTCTAAATTATGCAATACCGTTATCAGTTCTCCACCAATTCTACGTTTAGTAAGCAATCCTACATTTTAAGATAGTTATGTAGAAAATTGATTATCTCAGCCAATCCAATGCTTCCCTATATGAATGCAAATGCTTTGGGAGGTTATGACATCTGCGCAGTAAAACTCCACACTGAGCCAATAAGTATCTCCTCATAGTGATGTATTAAATCATCTGTGCAGAGCGTGGAGATGATGAACATTGGTGATGCTCACTGTGCATCACTGACCGAGGAAGCACCTCTAATGGCCGTCTGAGTGACTGCCGCTAGAGGTGTTACTGGGCAGTATTGTAAACACTGCCTTTTCTCTAAAAAAGAAGTGTTTACATTAAAACGTCTTCAGGGTCAGGCTGTAGACACTAGAACACCTACATTAAGCGGTAGTTGTTCTGCTGACTATAGTGTCCCTTTAATATATTATTTATAGAATATAGGTATTAGCTCAATAAATTAATACTATAGCTAACAAAAAATAAAAGTTAAGTTAATAAAGTGATTTTAGTGTATAGATCAAGCCCCTGGAGTCTCATAGTTCAGTTAAATAACTTTTTAGGAGTTAAGTCATTTTTTATGCAGCCTAGACACACTTTCCTACATGTGACCTATACAATCTTCCTAAACACTTCCTGTAAAAAGAGATCTAACGTTTAAACTTCCTTTTTTGCACAGTCTGTTTAATTTAGAATAATTTTTCTCTTACTCTGTTAATAGCCTGCTACAGCCTACAAGAGCCTCATCTAGGTAATTAAAGTTAAATTTACAGAGCAGGAGATAAGAACTGCTAGAGTAAGTAAGATCTGAAATATTGATTTTTGAAGCAGGCTGTCGGGGGAGCTTGTGCTAAGACTGCATGGATAGAAACAACGTGATTTAACTCCTAAATGGCAGATAATTGAGCAGTGAGACTGCAGGGGCAAGATTTATACACCAAAACTGCTTCATTAAGGTAACATTGCTTAGATGCCTGTACTGTCCCTAGAAGTGGGCAAATTCAAACAGGTTAGGGGCGTGATAATATTTACAGGAGTGGAACCTGGTGCCCCACTATCTGAAAATTTAGCCAACCACCACTGGGTTCTTTGTAATGTGGCTACTGATTATTATTATTATTATTTATATTATATAGCATCAACGTATCCCACACAGCTTTACAATGTTATAAAGGAGGGGATTTAATAGGATTGGTAGCTTGATGAGGACCCTGCTCAAGCAATCTTACAATCTAGAGGAGGTGGTATAAAAACAATATAGGATTGACATGTGACATGATGGAAATGTAGCAGAATTGGTGAGAGTAGCATATAAGGTTGGGGAATGACAGTTACCCTGGGAGGTCAAACACTTTCTAAAAAAAAAGTCACATAGGACTCAATCTAGTATTCAATCATTTAACTGACTGCTTAAATGATTGAAGATTAGGGTGAGTCTGAGATGAGTCAGATGAGAGAGGCAGCTGTTCCATAAGAATAAAGCTGTCTGCAGAGCAGTGTGGTCAAGAAGGAGTGCACAAATTAGTGAAGAAATGTAGCGGTGGTCGGATTGTTGATGTATGATTGTTGAGAGCTTTGTAGGTAAGAGTTAATATGTTTAATGGAATCCTGTAGGGTACTGATTGCCAGAGAGACAACATGTGGGAGCACCATTAACTATGGAAAGTAGAGCGGCAGTATGGTTTCACATTAATTCAGATTAGACAATTAAACATTTCAAATAAGCTACCATGGAAAAACTATTTTTGTTGTCCACATTTGACCTTGTAAGCTTCCATGAATGGAGGAGGGACATTTTTCTTGCAATCGATGTTTGTTAACTGATGCTGCTAGGCAACAATCATTCTGAAGTACAAAACAGCCTGGTGACATCATTAATTCATATAACAGCTTTATTTTCTGTAGTATTTACCTCACTAAAGACATAAAGGGAGATGGGAAAGCTTGGGTCCAAGGGAGAAGGATGGGTGGTGGTAACCTTGATTAAAAACAGAAAAGGGACCACTTAAAACAGTATAAGGTATCTATAATCACTTACCCTGCAAGGTGATGAAGGTCAAGGTAGCTGGTTGACAGTTTTGTAACAAATGTAATAATAGAAGAATGGTTGTGTTATCCTAAGTTATCCCAAACAGAACCACAAATTATTCACCCTCAAAAATCCCAGAATTTCACGGGAAATAAAAAGTAAAGATATACTATGGTGTGGAAGTACTATATCTGTCCCTCAAGTTGCTCTTGAGGGCACCTGACTCTCAAAGTATCTGTATAAAACAGGCTAACTAAATTGCCATAATTACCCTCTCAATATAGTCTCTAGAATCAATTCCAGCTAATAAAAAGAATCAAAGAGCGCTGGTACCCAAAACAATTATCACATAGCTATGAGGAAACAAAAATGGCTAAAGAAAAGGTAATAAACGACAGGAAAGAAACCCCTTAAAAAGTAGATTTCAGGATAGGACATAACCCAACATGCAGCATTAAGCCAAACCTCACAGTAGTTATGTATAACCAGTACTCAGACATAAACTAGGCAAGGTCAGGGATATAGAAAGCAGAATAGTCAGGACAAGACAAGACCGGAAACCAAGATCAGAAACGGGATCACCACAAGGGTAACCATGACAGGTCAAAGGTCTGGTGGCAAGTGAAAGCTTATATAGTTTTAAGTTGTGAATAGTCTGCATCATTTCTGTGATTCTAAAAAATGCATGAACAATGTCGCAAAAATTACACAGGAGTATCAGCGACAGGAATTATGCATGACTACCCTGCGTCAAAAATAGGCGTATGGTTAAAGCATCTGAATTGACACATGAATGGCGCAAGGTAGAACCAAGTGGCTTTCTCGCACCTTGGATGTCGCCAGAATTCCGTGAGTATGAAAGGACAGCGTCAATATTGATGCGAGAAGGTTACGTCAATCTGACGGGAAACGTGACAAGTATATACCTCATTATCTCACAGTAATTGTCCAGATCAATAGGATATCAGTTAAATCATGCTATGTAAAGTACAGCTTAAATTGATCAGTTTGGAATAAACCTCAAAATTTTTTCAGCTCATGCCTCATCTACGCTCTGTCGTTTGTACGTGTTTACTTATTAGCTGATGCCAGTGAATTTTTCGTTAGTGTTGTATTGTCTTTTGCTTCGGCTATGTCTGTTACTTTGAATTGCTTTATAAGCATTTCTCTGTCTTTTGTTTGTTTCTGTCATGCTTTTTAACTTCTTGAGCCCTTTTACACATCCTAATATTGGAAATACAAACGGACAAAATGGCACTGTGGAATATGGGGGTGTTTTATAAATAAAATAACTGATTTTCTTTTTTCTTTTTTTTAATATTTAATGAAACCATATAAACCCTACATTATCCAAATGGAGAATGTTGTAATATGGTTTAAAGTGTCCGATAAGTTGCCTAAGCCATCTTTTATATATTCTTAACCCCTTAAGGACTGAGGCAATTGTCCAAGTTCTGAACCAAAACAAAAGCTAGAATTTGTGCTATATGTCTGTTCAACCATAATATACCTCTTTCACATTAAATGCACCCACACTTATAATGTATAATTTTGCATATCAAATATTTATGTATAAAAAAAATATAAATACAAGTGGAACAGTGTTAAAGTTCATTCAAATGCAGTGAAAACAGTGTTTAGGTGATAAACCCAAAGGAGTCAAGACCAGAACCTAAGAATTCAAAGTGCTGAGATATACTTATTGATCACCGAATGATATCACAATGATCGTTTCATTATATGTATAAAAAGAAACAAATACTGATAATAGTACAGATAGTTTAGACATATATCTTATATACTGTATATTCCACAATTTATATTGTTTATTATATAGACAGGCTTAATAAAGTGCCAGTATCATGAATAGGTAATCGATTAGTATAGTCTAATATTTTCTAGAAAAGCGCAGGTTCATTTTATTATACAATCTGTTTAATAAAACACCTATATGTGGTGGCATTGTCCACGTTTACAATTATTTTGGAAGAATGTACATACAATAATCAGGGATATACACATATTTTTATGCTGTGAAGTTCCACAAGAACAATACATCGGTACTACAGTACCCCCGTGTACAAGTTTTATGGGGTTTGCAAAGTTACTGCGTCCAATATAGGACTTACAAATTACATTATCTGATATTTCTGCTGGGCTTTTGTGAATTCTAGTAATATAAATACCTATATATATATTATATATATATATATATATATATATATATATATATATATATATATGTGAGATTTAAATTGATATCAAAATACACTTAGAATGAATTTTTTTTTTTTTTAATTCTTTATTTTAGATGTGCTTGGTAACATTTCAATATCAGTGACAAGAGTTATGCATTGTACATGGTATAGATTATAGATTAGAAAATTGGTTAGTTCCTTCGTCACATAGGTTTGCACACATTTTATAATTTTTTAAACAAGTTACAGTGCAATATTAGAACAAGTTTTAGCGCGTGCTTCCCTTCTGTGAGCTCTAGGTGTGGTAAGCGATGGTGTGTTGCCCTGTGGTAGTTTCGTGTTTCCTTCGGTGTTGCGGGATTGTTACATTTGGCTGTGGTGTGTGTTCCGAGGGAGGTAGCTTTTGTCTGTGTGCACTTGTAGGAGCTAAGGTTGCCGTGCTATGTGAAAAATTTGGTGGTCTAAAGTTCAGTCACGTGTTAGTGGTTGCCCTTAACCCAGGGGGCATGTGGGGGGGGGGGAGGGGGGGATTTAAATAGGGTGTGGTACGTGTTGACTGGTGAACCCGACTTTGTTGTCTACAGCATGTGAATGAACAAAACATAAAACATAAAACAAATAACATTTGTAGAACTTCTGTGGCATCTGTCTCGGGGGACATATCAGCGCCCTATAACTATCTCTGAGTCCCAAGAGGCTGTATCAGCTATGGCTAGCCGAGATATGCAGTCCCTGTCAAGGCGTTATGGATGTGCTTCCAGGGGATCGAGGTGTAAACGGGCTCGTCGTGGCAGGATGTCCCATCTGAGACGAGTTATTCGCTGTTCCAGGTATGGGTAGGTTGGTAAGTCCCAGTGAGGTAAGTATTGTGGGGATTTCGGTCTCTGATGTGACTCTGTAGGTGTTGCCATTGTGGGTGAGTGTCACAACTCTGGGTGCCCCCCAGCAATATTGTATACCAGCATGTCTCAGGCGACTGGTTAGTTCGTACATAGTTTTCCGCCACTGCAGAGTTGCCCTTGTCAGGTCTTGGAAAAAAAGAAGTTGTGCGTTCTTGAATGCCAGGGGCCTTTCACTGCCGACATTATAGTAATTTTGTCCTGTGTCGTGGCGCAACATAGGATGATGTCTCTTGCTTCTGTGGGTGGTGAGTTGGGCCCAGCTGGTAGCCGGTAGAAGCTCTCCAAAGTGATTTTCCGGGCTGCTGTTGGTGTCAGGATTGTGGCCAAAAGACTCCTGAGGAAGTGAGGCAACTCGGTCTGAGTGATTGTCGTGGGCACTCCGCGGAGCTTTATGTGGTTGCGGCGCAGGCGATCACCTTGGTTTGAGACTTGCACCGTTAGCGCCTGGTGGGCTGCTTGCAAGGTGTGCACTGCTTCTTTAAGCTGGGTTATTTCGTTGTTGGTTGCCGTTACTTTCTCTTCCACTGCACCGATCTTGTCAGTATTTTGGCGCACCTCGGCTCTTATAGTGCCTATATCTTTGGCTAACAATGCTTGGAGTTCGTGCATCCAGTGTTGGAGGTCTTGTTTAGTAGCCAAGTTATGTTCCCCTATGGTCTTAGCTCAGTGCTGTGCAAGGTCGAGGCTGGGGCTGGCAGGGTAGGCCTCGTTGGTGTAGGGGAGGCTTCCTCTGCCGCCATCTTGGTTTGCGACTGGCGTTGCAGCATTTCCCCGATATCGGGTTGTTCTGCCGGCATGTGCTGCTGACCTTTCTGTGTGCGGCGTTTCATTGTCGCAGGGGTGTGTGTGGGTACTGCAGAGCTCACCTCTCCGTCTCCCGGTTCGTGGTAACCCCGGTAGTCGTCGAGGAGAGTCTCCAGGGAGCGGAGGGTCGGTGAGTAGTAGGCCTTGGTTTGGCGCTTGGCCTTCCCGGTCTTCGGGGGCTGAAAGAAGGGCATCCGCCCGTTCCCCGCTGTGCCCTGAGTCGGTGAGCGGTCGCGGTGGCGTTTTGCAGCAGGTTGGTAGGCAGTTTTTGGCCGTTTTCGCTCGTTGCGGGCGGGAGCTGACAGAGATGGCGTCTGGTCGGGTTCAGTCCCAGGCTCCGCCCTGAAAAGTTATTTTTAATGCATACCAAATAAAGTACATTCATTTTTATGACAGAGGAGTACAGCCTTATTTGTGGATACTATATATATATATATATATATATATATATATATATATATATATATATATATTTATATATACACATATTTCATTTATTTCCAATTGCATTTTGATGTCAAAACATTAATCACATGATTTGGTATTGAAAAGGTTAATGTGCAATAAACTTACTAAGCTTTTCATTTGAAGCCTTAAGGAGTGCATCTCATCATTTGGAGGTATAGTGAAACTCAGATTGCACCTAGGTCAATAATCCACATTGTGTAAGTGGTTTAGAAGAACACTTAACTTCGGGCAGTATATAATTTAATTCTAAGTCTATTTTTATATAACGTAGATAACATTAGGAGATTTTATTAATTATATACTGGGGGATCTGCCTGACAAACCAGGAAGTCACCCTGCAACTTATCCCGTGATCTGAGTCATGTGAACGCTGTGTCACCGGGGGAGTGCCAGATCGTAAGGTATGCTATGCCACCTTCACAGCATTAAAGCCTTCCATTTGTAGGACGTCATAGCATGTCCTAACATTGGGAAAGAGTTCATGACTTTTGTAGGTGTGTACCTTTTACTCCTGTAGGGAAACCTAGGTTGATCCTTCTTTGAGAGCAATGTTGATTTTAGAAATTAGGGATAGGAGGTTATAATTTTCCAACAAGTAGCAATAATAGACCTATTGGCTATTAGAACGTTGGTATCTACCTGCTGTGCCTTGGCTGGGGAACCTGGTGGGAAGAAATTAAAGGACAACTGACACTTCAAAATTATTTAATACTATAGTAATTTTTTCATCGACTTTTGAAAGGAAAATATTTTTTTATTTTAAATTAATTTGATGTGAAAATACATGAGAAACTCATCCATATCTTTAGAATATGCCCGGATCCTTCAGCCCTATATGTGCACCTTTGGTCAGACAAAGCTAAAAAACTGACAGTTAGTCTCTATGGTCTTTCCTACTTCTGTGCAGGGAGTGAAGCAGGGAAAACCATAGAGACTAACTATTTGTACTCAAACACTATCTGACTCAAGGTGTATATGGTTGAAGGATCCTGTTACATACTAAACGTAGGGATGGGTTTTTCTTCTTCTTGAGATAACTGTCACGACAAAGTGACCCCAACAGGCAGAATGCAATCCTAAATAAAGAAAGCGATTTAACGGACCTTAGAATGTCCGGTTTTAACGTTAATAGCGAGAGAATAGTCTAGGAATAGTGATGTCCCGAACGGTTCGCTGGCGAATAGTTCCTGGCGAACATAGCATGTTCGCGTTCGCCACGGATGGCGAACAGGGCCGGCCTTAGGCATTTTGACGCCCTGTGCGAAAAATCTTCACAGCGCCCCCCCCTCCCCCCCCCCGTCATCCATGTATGCTGTAATGTTTGTGTTGTCTGTGTATGTGATAGTAGGTGTGATGACGGTGTGTGATATGTATGCTATGTGTGATATTTGTAATGGGTGTATTAACAGTGTGTGATATGCGTGTATTGGTTGTATGTGACACACACACACACACAGAGTCAGACGGCCATACACACACACAGGAAGACATCCACACACACACACAGGCAGACAGTCATACACACACACACAGACACACAAAGGCAGACAGTCTCACACACACACACACACACAGACACACACAGGCAGACAGTCAGTCATACACACAGACACACACAGTAATAGACACAGGCACACACAGAGGCAGACAGTAATACACACAGACAAACATGCAGACAGTCATACACACAGACACACACAGGCAGACAGCCATACACACAGACACACACAGGCAGACAGCCATACACACAGAGGCAGACAGCCATACACACAGAGGCAGTCATACACACAATCACACACACAGAGGCAGACAGTCATACACACAGAGGCAGACAGTCATACACACAGACACACACACAGAGGCAGACAGTAATACACACAGACACACAGTGGCAGACAGTCATACACACACACACAGGCAGACAGTCATATACACACACACACAGGCAGACAGTCATATACACACACACACAGCAGACAGTCATATACACACACACAGGCAGACAGTCTCACACACACAGACACACACAGGCAGACAGTCAGTCATACACACAGACACAGACAGTAATACACACAGACACACACAGAGGCAGACAGTAAGACACACAGACACACACAGAGGCAGACAGTCATACACACAGACACACACAGAGGCAGACAGTCATACACACACACACAGACACACACAGGCAGACAGTCATACACAGACACACACACAGGCAGACAGTCATACACAGACACACACACACAGGCAGACAGTCATACACAGACACACACACACAGACACACACACACAGGCAGACAGTCATACACAGACACACACACACAGACACACACACACACACAGGCAGACAGTCATACACAGACACACACACACAGACACACACACACAGGCAGACAGTCATAAACACAGACACACAGAGGCAGACAGTCATACACACACAGACAGTAATAAACACAGGCAGAGAGTCACACTCACCTGACAATCCCACAGTTACCTGTGGAGTTCATTGTGGAGGCAGTGCAGCTCATGGTGACTGTTTGGTGGGGAAGCAGGGACTCCTTCCTGCTTCCCCTGCAGCAGTTTTACGGCGCTTTTAGCTCCGCCCCCGCCACACGGTAAGCTCCGCCCCCGCTGCAAATGTAAAAAAAAAATGTTTTTTTTTTTTTTTTTTAAATCCACGGCGCCCCCTGCTCCATGGCGCCCTGTGCGGCCGCACAGCTCGCACACCCCTAAGGCCGGCCCTGATGGCGAACATATGCGATGTTCGGTCCGCCCCCTATTCGTCATCATTGAGTGAACTTTGACCCTGTGCCTCACAGTCAGCAGACACATTCCAGCCAATCAGCAGCAGACCCTCCCTCCCAGACCCTCCCACCTCCTAGACAGCATACAATTTAGATTAATTCTGAAGCTGCATTCTTTTATTTATTTATTTATTTATTTATTGTGTTTGTGTTTATTATACAGTATCCTCCATAGCCAGTAACCTGTGTTTATTATACATTATCCCCCATAGCCAGTAACCTGTGTTTATTATACATTATCCCCCATAGCCAGTAACCTGTGTTTATTATACATTATCCCCCCATAGCCAGTAACATGTGTTTATTATACATTACCCCCCATAGCCAGTAACCTGTGTTTATTATACATTATCCTCCCATAGTCATTTATCGTTGAACCTAGGCAGCATGATGTCTTAGGCCGGCCCAGAGAATGAGTGAGTGAGTGAATAATATAATATATATGTTCAGAAACATATTAGTAATATATGTAAATCGGGTTCATGCAAAGAGAGTGAAAAGGTATTAAAGAAAAACACACTTATTGCATCAAATTTACAAAGCCAAACTTTTAAAAGCTTTCCTCATTTCTTTCTCGGGATGAGGAATATATCAGTTGTAGACTGAGGATTTCCATCTGCCCAATCTTTTAATAATATGCACTGGAGTGTCAGTGTTGAAGGAGACCGAAGCTGCCCCTATTCTAAATGAAAGACCCGAGACATGGATACAACCCAATCTTAGAAGTAGTGTTCTGATGTAGAAGATGAATTTAGCCGTAGTCAGAGGGATTCAGTGAGAGTAGTGGTGAAATGTGTGTGACATGACTGAGTGTGGGTAAGTAAGAGTCAAGTATTTTAACTGGGCACTAGTTCTAGGTGGGATAAAGTGGTATAGCGGATGGATGAGTAGTTTGGTTAGTTTTAGAGGTTTGTAGAGAAAGTATATAGTGATCATGATTTTTAGCGATATCCAATATTTTTAAGGTGGTCCCAGTGCCACCATTCATATCTGGTGTCACAATAGCTTGCATTTTAAAAAACAACAACTTTTTTGACTGTAATATAATAGCAGTCAGTTTCCTTCACACGTGTGCGTTTCAGGGCCTGCCAGGGCACAGTGTCACACCAGTGCAACTCCTATCTGGTGTAACAGTAGTGTACATAAAAAAAAAAAAAACTAGAAATTAGACTGTGAAATAATAGCAGTCAGTTTCCTTCACACCAGTGGTGTATTTTGGATTTGTGCTGCCCTAGGCACGACTAGATTCGGGCACCCCCAAAATCTAAATTTGCCCCCCCAATTCATGTCAAGGCCACTTTTTTTGACTGACAGACACATGCACTCATTGATACATGCACTGATATACACTCACTGACAGATACAGTCATTGGCACACACGGTTTAACCAACACACACTTACACTGACAGGCACACACTCTCAGATACACATAAAATGACATACACACAGACACACAATCAAAGGCACACCCATTCTCACTGAAAGACACACACTTTCACTCACTCACAGACACACACTGAAAGCTACACTCACTCACAGTAAGGTGGACAGCCCCAGAACATGAGGCAAACAAGGCATTTGTCTGGGAGTTGGGCTGGCGTTTTTTGGCACCCCCCCCTGAAAGTGCCGCCCTAGGCAAATGCCTTGTTTGCCTTGTGGTAAATACATCCCTGCTTCACACGTGTGCGTTTCAGGGCCAGCCAGGGCACAGTGTCGCTCCAGTGCAACTCATATCTGGTCTAACAGTAGTGTACATTTAAAAATACAGGGGGCTTGTTGTCACCTTTCGGGGACCCTTGGTGTTGTACGTGGCTGGGTGGAGGAAGAGACCTTCAATGACATCAGTGAGGACAAGGAACGGGACATGGCTAGCTTGGTATCCAACCTGTGTTTATTATACATTATCCTCCCCATAGCCAGTAACCTGTGTTTATTATACATTATCCTCCAATAGGCAGTAACCTGTGTTTATTATACATTATCCTCCCCATAGCCAGTAACCTGTGTTTATTATACATTATCCTCCCATAGCCAGTAACCTGTGTTTATTATACAGTATCTTCCCATAGCCAGTAACATGTGTTTATTATACATTATCCTCCCATAGCCAGTAACCTGTGTTTATTATACATTATCCCCCCATAGCCAGCAACCTGTGTTTATTATACATTATCCCCCCATAGCCAGTAACCTGTGTTTATTATACATTATCCACCCATAGCCAGTAACCTGTGTTTATTATACATTATCCTCCCATAGCCAGTAACCTGTGTTTATTATACATTATCCTCCCATAGCCAGTAACCTGTGTTTATTATACATTATCCTCCCATAGCCAGTAACCTGTGTTTATTATACATTATCCTCCCATAGCCAGTAACCTGTCTTTATTATACAATTTTCTCCCCATAGCCAGTAACCTGTGTTTATTATACAGTATCCTCCCATAGCCAGTAACCTGTGTTTATTATACATTATCCACACATAGCCAGTAACCTGTGTTTATTATACATTATCCCCCAAAGCCAGTAACCTGTGTTTATTATGCATTATCCTCCCCATAGCCAGTAACCTGTGTTTATTATACATTATCCCTCCCATAGCCAGTAACCTGTGTTTATTATACATTATCCTCCCATAACCAGTAACCTGTGTTTATTATACATTATCCCTCCCATAGCCAGTAACCTGTGTTTATTATACATTATCCCCCCCCATAGCCAGTAACCTGTGTTTATTATACATTATCTGGTGTAACAGTAGTGTACATTTAAAAAAAAAATACAGGGGGCTTGTTGTCACCTTTCGGGAACCCTTGGTGTTGTACGTGGCTGGGTGGAGGAAGAGACCTTCAATGACATCAGTGAGGACAAGGAACGGGACATGGCTAGCTTGGTATCCAACCTTGTGCAAATGGGGAGTTTGCGGTTGTGCAAATGGACTGTTTGCGGTTGTTTGCGGTGCGTTAAACGGGGAGTTTGGTCTTTCACTGTGAAGCGGGAGTAACCCTTACACTACCTGATCGATACAACATCATACCTGATGTTTTAAAGCACGTTATTCCAAACAATTTAGGAATGTTAGGTGATTTATGCCCTTTATGGATTAAAACCAGACTCTGCATCAACTATGTAATTTTCCATGGGAGTTTTGCCATGAATCCCCCTCCGGCATGCCACAGTCCAGGTGTTAGTCCCCTTGAAACAACTTTTCCATCACTATTGTGGCCAGAAAGAGTCCCTGTGGGTTTTAAAATTTGCCTGCCTATTGAAGTCTATGGCGGTTCACCCGGTTCGCCCGCTCGCAAACATTTGCGGAAGTTTGCGTTCGCCGTTCGCGAACGGAAAATTTTATGTTCGCGACATCACTATCTAGGAATAGCGAAAGTCTAGGAAAAAACGAGATCAGGATAACATTAAGGAATTACCGAGTCAGGAAACCAGAAAACAGGATAAATGAGAAAATTAGCCGAGTCAGAATACGAGAAAGCAGAATAGTCTAAATACAAGTTAAAAATACCAGTAAACACTATTAGGGGATTCAACAGCACTAGAGGGAACAACAAGTGAACCACAATAGGACACTGAACAAAAGCATAAGGTGCTCTATTTATAGGGAAGCATCTTTTGCTTTAAAACCACGCTCCCTGGTGCCATATTTATAATTTTTCGGCACTGCCGCTATGATGTCGGTATTCATGCACTGCGCCATAAAAGAGGGCGGGATCGTAGCAACCAGTGTCCGACATGCCGAGGTCGGGAGGAGTCGGCAATCGGCGATCCCCCACGCGGCGTGCAGAAATAAGGTATTGTGACAATAACCTTCATTTTAAAAATATATATAATTTTAAAACCTGAAGAAATTATTATATTAAAAAATAGTTTTTAGGAGACAGTTTAAGTAAGGCTATATCAGTGCTGGTTAGACAGGATGAGGTGGTTGGGCAGTTGATGAATAAGGAAATATTATCCCAAAACATAACTATAGGGTGACATTACCACTAAATCTGATCCATGGTGCTTCTAAAAGAGCATCTAATTTAGCTGTTTGGATCAGAACGTTGATAGATTCAAAATGTTTTGTCAGGAAACATATATCTATGATAAAGGATGTGGTGACTTGTTTTAAAAAAGGTGAATGACAAAAGACATCATTAAAGGGACACTCTAGTCACCAGAACAACTACAGCTTTTTGCATTTGTTCTGGTGAGTATAATCAATTGTCACGTATTCATCTGCACATACAAATGTGATTAATGGCATTTACTATCCTGACAGGAAAAGTTGTGCCGGACAGCAATCAATCCACAAGAGGGTTTGTGCTGAGCAGCAATCATGCAAATGGGAACCTGGTAACTGCCTTTGGGGTCAAAGACCGGTTACAACCAATCAGATTCACAGGTGGGGTATTTAGGCCCAGTTCTCCTCTTGCTCTGTGCCCTGTTGTGGTTTCCCTTGTGGTTGTCCGAGAGCGCGTTATTGATTCTGGTAATTCTGGTTATTTGACTTTGGCATTGATATTGACTTCCCTGTTTTCTGGCATCCCTGACTCCTGGCTTTTCCTTATTGTTGTGTCTCTTTCTGTTTCCCTTGACCTCGGCTATTTCTGACTATTCTTTGGTACGTTAGTCCGGCCATTCTAAGGTCCGGTATACGTTACCTATCAGTCCTCTGTGTTACACAATTCTACGAGCTGGATCATACTGTAATCCTGACATTAATCCTTTCAGGCTTTTTGCAGTAAATACTTTTTCAGGAATAAATGCAGTGTTTACATTGCAGCCTAGGCATAACTCCACTGGCCACTCCTCAAATGGCTGCTAGAGGTGCTTCCTGAGGCAGTGCTACTGCTACACAGTGTGCAGCACTGCCATTCAGTGTCTCTACCCTATGCATGGAGACACTGAACTTTCCTCATAGAGATGCACTGATTCAATGAGGAGATGCTGATTGACCAGGACTGTGTTTGGCTCTTCCCTTGGTCTGCCTCCTTGACACTCTCAGCCAATCATATGGGAAAGCATTGTGATTGGCTCGATGTCAGCCATGCAGGCAGATCAGGGGCAGAGCCAGCAGCTGCAGACTTGAACAAAAGTAAGATGTTACTATATTCACAGAGGCCGGGGGGTGGGGGGGGGGGCAGGTGGGCTAGATAGTGGTTTTAACACTATACGTTCAAGAATACATGTTTGTGTCCTTGAGCCTATAGTGTTCCTATAAAGAAGGGGCAAGATTAGAATGAAGTTGAGGGTTCTAAAAGTATAAAACTCATAAAAGAAACATGTAATAATAAAAACAATAATCTGCTATGGTATTAAAAAACCCTATTTGGTGTTATTGCATATTATCATAAATAGTAATTTTTGAATTTTTACATGTTACCTTTGGAAACTTCACAGTGTGGTAACCCCTACTGGGTCCTGCTTATTATTAGGTGTTATACGAATTAACAAATATAAACTTGCAGCGTTTACTCTAAATAAGCTTATAATAAGGACATTGCTAAACAAGGCAGATGTGGCAATCGTAGACAATATGTCATTGTCAGGTAACTGCTACAATGGTAATAAAGTATCGTTGTGTATAAAAATAAACATAGATTCTGACTTTTTCTTAATCCCAGTTTCTGTGTTTCTTTTGCGTCCTTTCTCCTGATGATTTAACACTTGTTCTGGGTTCTCTCTTATTATTTCATTTGGTTAATTTAAGTAAAACTTCAGTAATGTTAATTACAGAACTGACATTGACTCACAGGAACAAAATATCACTTTCCTCCTTAATAATCAGTGGTAAGCCACGACCTTGAATACATGGTAACAGTAATTATAAATGAGCTAGCATAGCCATCAGCAATGTACATTAACCAAAATATTGTCCGAAAACAGGTCTTCCACTTCGAAAAGCCACAATTAGAACTTCGACTTCAGTCTTTCCACCCAAAAGTCTATACTATCGCCAAAGGAACTTATTAACACCAAGACATGGGTATTTCCAAAGTTTATTAATTATTCTAAAATAATAAATAAAACATAGACTGTGACTGAATTGCTTTACTCTAAACCAACTAAAAATCCCCACATACTGCTGCTTTCATATACTGCTTACCTTAAATTCTTAATGTACATTTGATTTAACACTATTCCCAAGAATTTTACAAGATACAAATTCATAAAACCTTAACCACAAGGCTTACGAAGTACAGCTCTAGCGATGCATGCAGAATTATCGATTAATGTACATTATGTGCACTACATTAAAAAATATGCACTGAACAAATTCATATTCATGTGCCAAACATAAAATTACATATTGCATTACATATTAATAAGGGTCGCCGCAGAACTGTAGCATTAACCTATACGGAAGATAAAAGCATATATACTAAAATGTATAATTAGAATACAGGAGATAAAAGTTACACATGGGAATACTGACAGCAGATTGGAAATATTGATAAAACATTTTTCTTCTACATCAAAGATGCCATTCTAATATTTAAGGTTATGCCTCCAAAGGAAGCATTTCAGAACCATAAAAATATTACAAGTATATATAAATATATACGTATGCTATCAAAGAGGCCTATTTGCTTAACACCAAATTTCAAGTGAACTGAATAACATATTGCAATGTTCAGGCAATAATAGCTTAGTAAGGACGAAATCTTTAAATATTTATACTTTTCCGACATGCATACTGTATATTATAAAAAAAATATGCTTGTGCTTACACATTAATATCTTGTAATCTGTTTGGGTATTACAAAACAATTAATTTAAAATGGTTTATAATATTTTATAACTCACAATATTTCAAAACGAGAAAAAAGTCAAAAATAGAAATAAAAATAAAACTGTATAAATTTAGATAAAATCAATGTGCATATCCATAAAATTCAAACATTACATTAAATAGCATTGCTGTAGCAAAAATAAGTTGGTAACATTAAATTAGTAGGGATTTGAAACGTTATATCATAATAAATTTCATTGGAGGGATCAGACTCGACTAGAAAATGTCAACTTACATCACTTTTTCCTAAAAGGTAACGTGATGTAAGTGTGAGGACTTCAGGTATTGGAGTATATTCATATCATCTCATATCCTTTAGGAACCTACATGTAAATATAATAAAAGTATAGACTGCTCTATGAGTGGAAATATTTTTGGGAATTCAGCCCATTCCTGGATATCACCTCATTAAACACCACGTCTCTTCTGTCTACTGCTCCAAATTACACTATATCTCTCTGTAATATGGAGAATTCATAAAAAGTCAGGGTTTAAGCATGTTTTAGTCTAAGTATACACTGTATACAAAAATAATTTCATAAAATGTGTATAGCCAGTGAGTCTTTGTCCCTCGATTTAACAGCTAATTGCACACAATGATTTCTCTTCCTGGCAGGAGACATATCCCGTCAAAGCATGGACAAAACAACGAACTTGAATCTGTCATTCATTTTTATATATTTTATAGTCTGTTTGTCTAGCCTTTTAAGTCTGTCTAAATCATAACTTATAAAATACCATAAAAATGGATATGTTGATGAAATACTAGGGGATTACTTTCTCTAGGCAGAGTCACGGTTTTTACAACATTTTTCCATGTTCAAAGTTTAGGAACAGGAAGGACCCATAAAAATGTCTTGTTTTCTGGTATGGGCACATACAAATACATATAATATTCTCTCTATAAAATTTGGGATATTTCCAGAAATATGAGTACACTTACATTTCACACGAGTGGACACTATTCAAAACTATACAGATGTCCGAAGCTAGTTATGTCAGAGTTAATTTAGGATATCATAGTATTGGGTCTGAATACATCAAGTGGCACTGTCACCACCCTGCAAAATAAATAGTTCATAAAGATAAAATATTTTATGAAATACTCAAATTGACTGTGAATTTCACTGAAAGTCAAAAGATATACTAATACTAAGGACGGACTTTGTCTTAGTATTTTTTCTACACTTAACAACCTTGACCAAAAAGATGGAGCTACCTTTTTTTTAGTCATTCAGATTTGTATTGTTTTGTTTAAGAGTGAGAACAAGGAGTATAGATAGATTTCAACACATATGCAGTATCAGGGCCGGCCTTCGGCCTTTGGGCGCCCTGTGCGAAAAATCTTCACAGCACCCTCCCTTTCCCCCCCACTCCTTCCCGCCCTCCTTCCCCCTTCCCACACACCCTGTCTCACACACACACACAGGCAGACAGCCATACACACACACACACACACGCATGCAGTCACACACAGACAGCCACACACAAACACACACACACACCGACATAGAATGTGACGGCAGATAAGAACCATTCGTCCCATCTAGTCTGCCCAGACAGTCACACATAGGCAGTCACACACACACATACAGGCAGACAGCCCCACACACACACACACACACACAAACATACACAGGCAGGCAGTCACACACAGACAGTCACACACAAACACACAGGCAGACAGCCAAACACACAGAGGCAAACAGCCACACACACACACACACAAACTCACACACACAGGCAGACAGTCACACACACACAGACAGTCACACACACACAGACAGTCAAACACACAGAGGGTGACACACACACTGGCAGACAGACACACACACACACACACGCAGACAGCCACACACAGACAGTCACACACACAGACAGACAGTCACACACACACACACAGGCAGACAGCCACACACACAGAGAGTCAAACACACAGTCACAAACACACAGGCAGACAGCCACACACACAGGCAGACACACACACAGACACACAGACACACACACACACACACACACACACACACAAGCAGACAATCACATAGTTACCTCTGTTCCTTGTGGAGGCAGACAGGCAGTGCAGCTCCTGGATTCTGGTTGTTGGGGGAAGCAGGGACTCTTTCCTGCTTCCTCTGCAGCAGTTAGATGGCATTTTAGCTCCGCCCCTGCCGCACGGTAAGCCCCGCCGAACGGTAAGCCCCGCCCCCGCCGTAATTTTTTTTTTTTTATCCCGGCCGGCCTTGTGCGTGCTGTGTCGGCCACAGGGCGCCCCCTGCTCCATTGCGCCCTGTGCGGCCGCACAGCTCGCACACCCCTAAGGCCGGCCCTGTGCAGTATAAGAATCACAGGGTCTCATTTCGTGCCTATTAGCATTATTTTGTTAATCAAGATGTCGACAAATGATATAACAAAACAAACATCATAAAAGGGTCATTGAGGCTTACAGGTCTCCTGTTATATTTAGATTGTGTAGGCCACTTAGGGCCGTCTTTCTCAAATAGCTTCAGGTGCTGTTAAGTACAACAGGATAGTATTCAATCAGGAACTATGAGTCACTCTCATATTATGGCAGCTAGAAAGAAACAATTCTTAGTTATGTTTATTACTTAACTCAGGGCTTCGTGCACATCATCAAGCAATATAGGTTTTGTATGCATCCCGTCAGATCTGGGGAGTCAGGACGAGCAAATCTTCATTCATGAGGGTGCAAAGGCGTACTGAAACCTTGAATTGTCGGGTCTAGCTAGCCTAGGTCATTGCTGTCTGTGAGTGTGACTAGTTTGCTCTTAAGGGGTCCAGAGGTGGATATCCATCCATTAAGTCAGGGAGATCCACAGTGTCAACAATGTCAAGTAGGGTGCTATGATTACCAACCACACTTCACCGTTGTGACACATTCATGCTCGTAATAGGAGTCATACTCTTTATTCACCTTTCCTGCACCCAGCCACAAATGGACACCTATCGGCAAAGTCACCATCGGGCATTTTTGCAAATTATGCCAAGATCCAGACAGTGAGAGAGCTGCTTTAGGCAATCAACAACAAGTCTGCAATATTTTTAATTATCTTATGTGTCAGAATAATATTTTGCACTTTAAAAGTGTTATATATTTATAGTAAATCAAATGGTAAAAAGGCCAATGGAATACATTATAATTCAAGGCTGTAACGGTACAAAATGTGGAAATGTCAAAGAGGAAGAATATGTATGAATGCTAGTCTACATCTTTACTGTTGGTGGAATTTTGAATTAAAAAAGAAATAATAGTTATTAGAATGTAGCCACATTCAATAAATATGGATCAACAGACTACTTAAAATTATGACATTTTTTGAGACAAGTAAATATCACAGGTAGTTCTGTTAGGATAAAATCTATAATGTAGTGCAGAAAATAAATATAACAATTATTTACTCTCAAAATAGTTTGATCAGATCAGATCCAGAGAGTGTGCATTAGGTTTAAGAAGAACTTGCGTATGTCTAGCATTGACAGAAATAGTGGCAATACCCGGTCCGGATTCACCCTTTTTGCTGCACCAAAGCCAGTTTCCTCTATGTGCCCCTGGCATACACACACATGCATATATGGTGTAAGTGATTAGATTGGTATATTTGACCAGTTTGGGGTATTTAATTGGACCCGTTAATGAGACTATGTGAGTGGTTGAATGATAAGTAGGACAGAGTTTAGAGAGAGTGTGTGTTTGGAGACTGTCTGTGGTGTTTGTTTGTGGGAATGCTGCTTGTGAGGTTGTGTGTGATAGGGTGGCTTCTTCTGGTGTTGTTTGTTTCTGGGTATGCTGCTTGTGGTGTTCTGTATATGGAAAGGAGGGGAGGCTGTGTTTGGGGTTGTGTGGGGGGGTAAGATACTGCTTTTGTGGGTGTGGAAGGGAGAATGTTGAGTGGTTCTATGTGTGTATGTGGCTGTTTGCAATGTAGGATGTCTGTGTGTGAAAGTGAATAGGGGCTGTGGATATGAACTGTTATGTGTGCTTAGGGGGACAGGGGCGGCAGTGTATGTTTGGGGTTGATAGTGATGCTCCCCAATATCCCACCAAGAGCAAGCGTCCTGTAGGGTAAATGTGTTTTTGCAAGACAGATGTTTCTCCCCAAATACACAGATACACATCCTGTGTATCTCTTTCCAGTGTATGTCATACATGTCTACATGTGTGCACTGTATAGCTTTCTCTGCTCTGTATATATCCTGTGTGTCTACATGTGTGCACTGTATAGCTCTCTCTGCTCTGTATATATCCTGTGTGTCTACATGTGTGCACTGTATAGCTTTCTCTGCTCTGTATATATCCTGTGTGTCTACATGTGTGCACTGTATAGCTCTCTCTGCTCTGTATATATCCTGGTGTCTACATGTGTGTACTATATAGCTCTCTGTGCTCTGTATATATCCTGTGTGTCTACATGTGTGCACTGTATAGCTCTCTCTGCTCTGTATATATCCTGTGTGTCTACATGTGTGCACTGTATAGCTCTCTGCTGTGTATATATCCTGTGTGTCTACATGTGTGCACTGTATAGCTCTCTCTGCTGTGTATATATCCTGTGTGTCTACATGTGTGCACTGTATAGCTCTCTGTGCTCTGTATATATCCTGTGTGTCTACATGTGTGCACTGTATAGCTCTCTGCTCTGTATATATCCTGTGTGTCTACATGTGTGCACTGTATAGCTCTATCTGCTCTGTATATATCCTGTGTGTCTACATGTGTGCACTGTATAGCTCTCTCTGCTCTGTATATATCATGTGTGTCTACATGTGTGCACTGTATAGCTCTGTGCACAGTGCATACCCAGTGTTCCTTATTTCTGCACTATATAGTTCTCTCTGTTCATTCTATATGCTCTGTCTCTCTTTCACCATACTGTTGGCCTGCACTGCATATTTCTGTTTGCTCACTCCATTGTATTGTGTGTCTGTTTTTTTGTGTGCTTTGTGCTGTTTTCTCTATGTTTTTGTGTCTGCTGTCTCTATGTGTTGTCCATCTCTTGCTCTGTTACTGTACTCCTATTCCTATACATTATGAAGTTCTAGCAGCCTCATTGAGGAGGGTAAATCCAGCCTTGCTTTTACTTTTTTTTGTAGGTGGAAGGAGGTAGGCAGCTGGGGGATTAATATGTAGGTGAGAGATGACAGGTAGCTGCAGTGGAGTTAATCTGTGAGTGAGAGACTGGAGAAGTCATTATAAATTGCATTTTCAGTTGAATTTGGAGAAACCCCTTGAAGCATTCATTGTGCTGAGCTATTTCAATTACCTTTGTTTGTCTGTAAAACTTTGATAATAAACCTGATTTGAATAATTTTGATTGCAACTGTAGTTGTGGTGGGGTTAATCTATGTTTGGGGAAAGGGGTGATAATAAGTAAGGGGGAGAACGCAGGTATCTGGGCGTTTAATCTGTGGGTATCTTGGGTAAATGAGTAGTAGAGCAAGTATAACATATTCATTTATTTGAGTAGGGAAGAACCAACATCCGTAGCATGGTGGAGAGAGACAGAGGAAGGCTCAGGGGTGAGCACACTGCAAACGTTGTGTCCATGTCAGCTAACTCTGTCACAGCAAACGTCAATCTCCAACCTCCAATCCGCTGGGAACCAACCAGGAGATTGGCGTCGGAAACAAAGAATGGATGGGGGACATCAAATCCCCACCAGCTGTGCCGCCCCTACCCCTGCTTACCACCCAGAGGATGTGGCCTCAGTGGCCTTGTGGGAAATCTGACCCTCGTCATAACAACACAGATTGATAAGATCCTGATCAAAGCTTAGATTCCACTGCTGAAATATATGGCTCAATTTTTAGAGTGCACGTAAAAAGCAGCATATTCAAGATAAAGATTTTCATGAGAAATTCATGAGATTACCTAGTAATAGAAAGTAGTATAAATATGCAGCTCCAGAGTAATAATTTTACAGTTGAAAAGTCTTGACATTAGTGCCTATATTTTAATTAATATTTTTTCTCAAAAGGAAATTGAGAATCTGCTGTCACTGTTTTGTGAAGAGTAGAGTAGAGGTTTAGCAACAGTGGGTAAAATTAACAAGAGACTTGGAACCAGCCGCTAATTTCTTCCCATGGAGAACAATGGGAGTTGTTATGGGAGTGACTAGCTTTTTAGCGGCTGTTGGTCACTCCCAGTGAATTTAGCAGACATTTAAAGGGACACTATAGTCACCAGAATCGCTACAGCTTAATGTAGTAATTCTAGTGTCTATGGCCTGTTCCTGCAGGCTTTTTACATTGCTGCCTAGAAACACCTCTAGCGGCAGCCATTCAGACGGCCACTAGAGATGCTTCCTAGTCCAGTGATGCGCAGTGTGCAGCACTGGCGTTCAACGTCTCCACGCTCTTCATGGAACATTCCTCATACATTAACTGCATCTCTATGAGGAGATGCTGATAGGTGCAGCACAGCATTTAGCCCCACATGCGCAATAGCCTCACGGTGCTTTAGTATGGGAAAGCATTGGATTGATTGAGGTCATCAAGACTGATGATCTCAGCCATGACGGTAGTGCCAGACAGGGCCAGCCGTGGCAAGATCAGCACGGCGTTGGAGAAAAACGAATAGAGCTACCTTTAATCTTCAGAGAGAGGGGTGCTGAGGACCTAATCCTGCATTCCAGCACTATGCTGTCAGGCCATAACCCAGGAAATACTTGAACACCAGAGAAATCTCAATGTATCTTTCCTGGTAAAATGTTTTTTAAATTAAATATTTTATAAATAAATAAATATGTTCCAGACACTATAAAAAACCGCTACTTGCTAAAAATAGTGACAAATATTTTAGTAAATAGCAGCTGGACAGTGAACGTAGTGTCATGTATAGAGATACTCCATAAAATATTCATGGGATTTCTGGAATAAATGTACGCGTATAACTTTTTTGTGATTTAAAAGAAAAAGTATTTGACTACTAATGGGCTAAATAAATTAAAACATTCAAGAAATTGTGATTCAAATAATAACCGCTAAGCTATTGAACTGTGAAACATTCATTTTTAAATCTTTTCTTAAATATTCTTAAATATCCCAAAGGAGTGATTCTTGGGTTTCTGTGAAATCTTTGCTGAATACAAGGCAGCGGATGTAACATTGCAATAAAAAGCTTTATAACATATTTCACATTTCAAGTATCAGCATGTTTTCTTTTAGCGAAAGGCATGTTCGTTTATGTCCAATGCTAACTTTTCGTGAAACCGTAATTATTCATTTCATTCACAGAAAATATGTGCAGTATGCAAAGTGGAATTAACATGGTAAATGTTAAAACCATATTTCCTGTACTAAGCGTTGAGTAAAAACGACAGATAAAATGAAAGCTGTTCCGGTAGAAAAAAAGTAATATTGTATTTTGATGTATATAGCAGAATTTCAGACAGTAGAATAACTTTTGTTTCATGTTTTTGCTATTTAAAGGACCACAGTTTTTTTTATGGTGGAATTGTGATTATTTGTGATTCTAAATGTCGGACAGTCACTTGCTTTAAAGGTACTAACCATGTTGGCGTAGACACCATGATCGATGGTTACTCCAAGCACCATATTCACTACAGCAACTCCTTGCCTGGGTCCAGCCAGACTGTGAGGCTCCTATCCTGCAGAGTGAACCGGTTCTTCCGAGTCTTGCTTCTGCAGAGGTGCTGATCTCAGATGCCGCAAGCCGATCCAATCACCAATTATTAGCTGAGAGCAATAGTGCATGGACATCTGCACACAACTGACAGCCATTGTTCCAGGCTCACGACTCTGACACCATCTATCTGTCTGTCTGTCTGTCTATCTATCCATCTGTCCATCTGTCTCTTGATCTCTGTCTGTCTATCTATATATCGATCTATCTATCATCTATCATTCTATTTATCTATCACCTATGTATCTATTGTATATACACAGTGTTATCATTAAGATTAAACATACTGCTTGGTAAACTATATTTCTATCTGTAAATATATAGGTATACATATTTTCATTATATGCATAAACTACAGTAGCCTATATTTTACGTAAAAAATAAATAAATAATAAATAAAAAAATAAAATAAAAATAACTTTCCTGTGGTTTAAATAATAGTATATTCCCTGTGATCTGGCAGAACTTAGTGTTGATTACAATACATGATGCTGATAATTAGACAATACTTACTAGTAGCTCATTGAGACTCCTGCCTTTGAATCGAATAACCTCATTTCAATAGTGCCATCAGGTGTGACCTTGAACAAGTCATTGGTATGCCTTTCTCATACAGTATTACACGATCTTTGAGTTTGTGTACAGTGATCCATAGCTAAATGAAAATATGCATCTAATGAAATGCCATATTTTGTTTCTTTTCTTCTGACAACCTTGATTATATGTGATGATATATATATACAAACAAGTATATTCTATATTGCAGAATAAAATAAGAAAAGAAAAAAAAATGTCACTGTGGATGCTGCATATAAAATATTGCCCAAATATTAGGTTTGCAATTCTGCATAGCTAAACAGTCATGGTTTGAGCCAGCTCGGGCTACATGGCTACCATACAATCCAGTTCCCATTCTTATAACCCTTTGCTCTGCCTATACTGCAGTCTGAGAATTTGAATGGGAAGACTCTAGAGACACGGAGTAGCTCTTGGCCGTTAGAAAAGAGAAATTGTTTCAGTGAATGCAAAAGAGACAGTAAGTTCAGTTCAGGATCTTCACAACCAGTAATGGAAAAATGGAAAGGGAAAATAGTGGTGTCCATGTTAGGAGTTGAGTGTCAAGGACAAATGTCCCCATATTACTAGGGTATTCTTAGCTAGAAGTAGGTGTTTTGGATCACAGAGGAGTCCATTATGGTAAAAAGAGTAAATAGTAGTTTGACAGACAGGGTAGGCAATGGGGTTGACATGAATAGATAGCTTGATGGACTAATTAGGCATTGCTGTCAGAGTTTAAACTCTAAAGTGACTCCTGAGTGATGCATCTGAGTCTTCTATGGAACAAATAACAGTATACAAACTTCAGAGTAATGGGCTTAATCTTTATATTTATCTGTAAACAGCAGAAACCACACCAACAAAGACACTTTTGGTGCTCATTGTGAGAAGATCCTGAGCACCACACTCGCCCAATCCAGGATCCCGGATTCCCCCGATACCACGAATTGTAGCATCATGCTCTAAAAACATACCCTGAGGTAGAAAACAGTGAGAGGAACTTTTTTTTTTTTTTTAAAGTTGTAAATAGACACAGCTGTGCTGAACGTCACCTGTGCGCTGTTTGGAAAAAAAAAATAATCATTTGTTTGGCCATTAAGAATGGAATATTTGTTAGACCTAGTGCTATTACAAATCTTTCTGTGCAGAACAGCAATTTTAGAGAAAGATAGCGGGCGATTGTTTTACTGCTAGTAGTTCACATTCACCTCCTTTAATTAACAGCATACCCAGGGGACATTTTTAAGTACTTTAAACAACTGTTCAAATTTGAAGCATTTGAAATGGCAGAAAGAGGATCTGTGTAATTGATTTCTGGCAAGAGGTTGTAAAACAATGCTGTATTGGAAGGAGAACATGGGCAAGCTTCCTTATATTCAGATGGTATATTAGTTCGGAGATTTGTTGGCAAGTTAGATTTAAGAATCAATTCCAGTGTGGCCCTTCCAGAGAAAATACCAATTTTTCTTTGATTTATTGCGCAATTTAATAGAACATTAAACAAAATCACATATTGGAGATTCTCGCAAATTTCTAATGGACTAAATTCTGCAAAAAAGCAAGCACAAAAAGAGTTTTAGGTAAGATCAAGTCTGCGAAATATTTTGGCCAAATTGTCCACCATATGTCTTAGTCATTTAAATATTCCAGAAATTGTCTAGGTGATCATTCATTTAATCTGGTTCATGATTTCCCCACGTGTTTGGCAAATTAGAATGTTAAATCTTCAAAGTAAATAATTACTCGGCCAACCAACACGTGTTCCTATAAGCAAAAGTGATCATGCTTGATTGATACAAATGATATCAATTGAATGCAAAGCATACCAAATTATATTAATATGTCCTTGAGGTCCAAGAAAAGGCTAAGCATGTGTTTGTCATGTAGATCAGTTACACTAATAAGTCTTTTGGTACACTACTAAGTTAAAGAACAAATGCATTTATAGACCTACTTGTTAAATTAAACTGAATTTGGAGTTTTGGAGAGGAAAACAGTACTTTTAAAGGTTCAAGACTTTATTCCTATACAAGTCCAAGCTTGTTAGCAATAGATTCAAAGATTGGGTCCCATATGATCACAGATTAATTATTTTCATGGCTTCTACATTGACAGATACCTGAACATTATCCAAACCTTTCACATTACAATCACTTTTTAAGTTCAGTTGGACTTGAGTAATATAAAGCTTAATTCAGTGTATGAGCTGAAAAAGGGATCATTGTGATAGTCTAGAAGGCTCTCCCCAAGAAAACTAAAAGTTATCATCTAAGAAGACAAGTCACAGCGATGTAGAAATATGTTTACTCCAGGTGTAAAAGATCAAAAGCCAGTAAAACACTACATCTAAACAATCCCACCACTTTTCGGACCTCACATAGATATAACATTAGCCAACATATACCGGTAATTTGTTTTCATTGTGTCCTCTTGATACCTAACACGCGTACAAACCTACTGACCATGTATTCCCTCATCAACTTTTTGTTCTGTATGCACTGGTCCATATGCTAGAAGCTTGCTTTAGCACTTGTAGTTTATAGTTTACGAGATTGTTGGCAAACATTGATCAAACATTAATATTATTGCTGAGTTAACATTAAAAACACACAATTCTGTTTGTTTCTCCTTTATAATGTAATCAGCTTTGTTGCTTAGAACAAGAAAGTCATTTTTATGTTTAAAATCAAAGGCAAAAGGACCATATACGGATTAATAAACACCATACAACTATATGCAATGCTACCATAATATACTCAAATAATTTTTAGAGCAATGTTTTAATAAGAGCTTGCAAGTAAAGAGTATCAACTATACACAGCTCTTTTATTCAGTAAATAAATCCCCTGCTGGACTGCTCCAGTGCCTATCTGAATGTAGTCAGGCATGACGGATTCAGCTGAAGAAAGCTAATAATCTATAGAGATCTCCAGAGGCACCAAGACTGCTCAGAGAAGGGAAAATGGCTGATTGAAAGAGTGATGTATTAGGCACTGGTTATTGTTCTCTAATAAGATTTAAATAATACAGTTGTTTTGATACATAGAGGCTGGTTATCTCAGCCTTGTAGGATCAGCAGAATTTTCTCGTCCAACAAATATTATTTTGTAAGCATAATTAAATAAATAAAATGGCCCTTTTAAAATTAGTTTTCTACAGCTGGGTGACATTTTTTTTACTTTCTCAAAAAACATAGACTAGATGACATGACCAGAGATAATTCTGACAATGTGAAATGGATTATACCTTTGAAGAATATGGGAGCAATCCTATTAAATTACTGGTGACAAACTTAGCTCTGGTCAAGGAATCCAATGTCTTGTATTGTCTATCGGTAATTGGCCACTTTTACTGTTGTAACGTTTAAATGCTTGTAATATCATCTGTTCTCTTCAGGAGACCTTTATATAAGCATGCTGCTTCAGCACTTCAACCTCCCTCTGCTGGTAAAATGCTTGTTCTCTTCTAGATACTGAGAATAAAACATTATATTTTGTTTTTGTTTTGTTTTTTTTCCATTTAAGCCTGGGTCAGGAGATCAAACATGCACACAGTACAATGTGAAAATTCTCTCCCTCTCTCTCTCTCTCGACATTCCATCCCCTAAGCAAGAATTACTATGCCAGAAAGCCAACACAGACTCTACATTTAGCATATTTTTTTTTAAGAAGGACGTCTACCTTAATAATATAATTAATTTAACTTCTCACTCTTCATTTTATGTTCCCGCCTGCAGCCGAGGTATCATTTTTGACTCTTCGCTAGTCTTCGAGAAACATCAATCCACTTTAACGTTGATTTGTCGCTTTCACCTCTTCACTATTCAGAAGATGTTTCCTCTCCTCACCTACTACATCCTCTCATATTCATTAGGTTAGACTACTGTGATTCTACATTTTGGCCTTGGTCAACACCCCACCACTCAATGAATTTGCATCTGCACCGAATCCTTCTCAACATGCCCAAGTCTACTTATGCCCTACCACTTCTTGAAAAGCTCCATTACTTGTGTGAACATGTCGTTTTTTTTTATTCTTTATTTTTGTTGTGCACAATAGTAACAGTTATCCTTGATGGGCCACAACAGCGACCTCAAGGTATGGTAATAAACATTAGCAATACAGGTTGTGGCAATTGATAGTCAGGCACATTTTTTTAAAGTTAAAGAGATCAAGATTGCAACAGTATTGGTTTCCGATTAGCGTAGGTGATTCAGTCTGAGATGCACATTTCTAATATAAACAAGCTGGTCAATGAACTATATTCTAAAGTGTGTAACACATGTTATGGGACAATGCATAGGTATTAAAGTAATGTATTATCTTAGCGTGGTTAAATCGCACTAACAATGTCCTAACAACATAGTAAATTGTATTCCTTTTAAACAGTTAAAAAACATAGTGGATCAGGAACACATCACTAGCTATAGTAACAGGTTAGTGCTTTGAGAATGTAACGCTATATTCAGGCTATGACTAGGTCACTTTAGTGAAGTTTCACCCTGGTTGATCGGCCCAGTGGAGAGGGCTGCCATCATGGTGGTCCCGAGACCACACAGACAGGGGGAGTCCCGCCACTACCCGATACCTGCTCTGCTGTTCCTGAGTAGCTGAGAGTGAGTGACCGTCAGAGCAGGCATCAGGGCACAGACCCTCCATGTTGTGCATTGGGTTGCTTGCTGGGACCTCTTGTGCAGCCAGGAGCTGGTGACCGCCGTTGTAGAGGGTTTGGTGACTGCTGCTCGGGTATGCTTGTTCCTGTGTCGCCTCAGTGCAGGCTGGTTAGGAGTAAGAGGTCGGGTGGTGTGCTGGGGTTTCTCGCTTGGCGGTAGGTTTTAGTTCGTCCAGGCGGGAATGGTGGTGTGCTGTGTAGTAGCGCCATCCCCTCCTTGCAGTCGCTGTCGCCGCTGGTTTGGATGCCTGCGGGGGTAGGTAAGAGTTGTCCCATGTCCCTGTATGGCAGGGTCGGAAGGCAGGGGTTGCGATGGTAATTGTGAGCGTGGGGAGAGAGCTGGTCTTCCCCTTGCCTCCCGCGCACATGGTGTCCGCCATCTTGGGCGCAGCAGTCAGGCTCTTCGACACAATCTGCGGCAGCTCGGTCAGGGCCACAGGGTGAGGACCGGGATCACCCCCACCAGTCCAAAGGGGGGGGAACAGGGCCGGGTCCGCTCGGGTTCATGCCTCTGGCTGGGTGCTGTGATGCAGGATAGTGGGGCTGCGGCCGTCATCCCCACTCACCGCCGGAGAAGGCCTCTGTTGGGATAACAAGAATTTCTCCTCCAGTGGACTGAAGCTCGGTAAGTCAGCCTCTCCCTGGATCCAGTATTCCCCTTGCTTCAGGCACTATTGCTGTCGGTCTGTTTTTAAGCTAGAAGGCATGGTGGATTAGCGTTTTTTGGCTATGTGTTGCAGGAGCTTCCCCAGCCTGCGACCGTCCAGCTCGGCGGTCCGGCCCCGCCCCCGAACATGTCTTGTTTTAAGTAACCTTATTGTTCAATAATTTACTGTAAAATAATTTGGAATGATGTAAACATAAATGTTCTATAATCTAATGTACTATAAGTTAATTATTGGTTGAGTGATTGATTGCTAATCTATGTAAAGTGCTTTGAATAAGGTCACTGTGTAAGAATTGGTAAATAATCAATGAAATACATCAAGGGCACTTGGAAATAGCAGTTAACAAATATTGTCACAACATCAAGGATAAAAACAACGGAATTATATAAGATAAATAGGAGGATTAGAGCCGTTGGGTGCAAAGAGATACAATTACCTGGGGAGAATTATCAGTACTGAAGACAGTCTGTACAATATAGACATTATGCAACTGATCAGCTTCACACAGCTGGACTGGTAGATGGACAGTCTTTCTTAACCTTAACTCTCATAATATCACCAGGTTACACTCCAGAATAAATATCAAGTCTGACTTGATAAAGGCTCAAAGAGGAGCTGAGACGTTGTCTCCACTTCCTTGTTTCAAATAAAGACTTTTAGAGGAAACCTCGGGTGTGCCTGGCTGTTTCCTTCTTTTTCCATTTGATGTCTTCAGGGATTGGCCCTCCCTTTCTGGAGCACTCTGCAGGAAGTATTCCCACTTTTTTAGTGTGTGCATTTTACTCTTGTTTTTTGCAAACAATTAATTTGTTGTTTGACTGAAACGTTTGCAATTCCAAGCAATTATAAAGAAATAGTGTGCTATAATTCAACCGCTCGGTAATGTTTTAATCCATGTAGATATTGTTACCTTAGATTCCCACCCCACCCCCAATAAATAAATTGGTCAAAGGAAATATTGTGCACTAGACAAAACTACAGTCATTGACCCGTTTTTAATAAACCTTAAGAAAAGAAGAAAAATAGCCGGTGACAGCTAAGGATATGTCAGAGAAACTCAATGAGAAGCAGTGAAAATGCACGAAGTGACTTTATTATTAATGGCGAGTCGGTGAAGATAACAGCACTTTCAATTTTTCGTGTAAATTTTCTAATAAAGCATGGGCTCAAGACTGCTAAGAATTCATTCAGCGCTTTCGGTTAGGAAAGAGGTTTAAAATGAAAGCAATGAGTGTATCAATCTCATTGAATAATGTGATACGGCCCAAGCACCTGAAGTCAAGAGAGCGAAAAATAAAGTACTGGCAAAGCCACAGCTGATGATTTCATTATACAAAATAAAAATAAAATAAGTCACCCACTGACTAGATTGGCATACATTTAAGCATCCCTATCAGGTGATCGTAATATTTTAGTCTTGGTATATCTTTCCCAGTTTACACAACATGTCTTAATCAATAGTGTTGGATGCGGCTTTTAAAGTTAATAAGATGATACTAAAAAAAACGTCTAGGCATCAGAGCTCAACAGCTGATCCCCAATAACTATGTGAATAAAATAAATGGTTTTTTTTTTTATTTTTTATTTAATTTTATTTGATTTATCTGAGACTCTCGATCAAGGAAATGTGAAGCATATAACTTTAGCACAAATAAAAATAAAAAAAAGTCGATTAACTGCTTCTAGCAATGCTATATTAAATATTGATGTGAATTTCATTGTACAGTAGATACTCTTTCTAAGGAATTGATAAATGCTTAATGAGGGTTAGTGAGAAGCCGGTTCAGTCCACTTTAAATGGGTAATTATTTGGATAACAATACTTGTCTTTTCCCATGAGTCTCTTCCTTAGAAAGACAATGCGAACACTACCATTGCTTTCTTACATTTCTAATAACAATAGTAATTTATATTTTACAGTCATACTAGCAATTCAATCAGTTTAAAGGATAATAACAAGTAACCAGTGTCTAATACACAGAACATGCAGTACACATTCTTGTGATAATATATCAACTTTCCTTTTCATTTTTGAAATATTAGGCTACGTTCAATGTCTTGACACAACATTGGTGCAGCACAAACATATCAACCTAATCTTTAAGAAGTTCCTGTTGTGAATATATTGAGTAGATAAATAGGCCGACTTAGCCCTCATTGCCAAGTTAATCCAAAATGCAATATGTTAGCTGGTGTAGCTGATGAAGAGATACAGTTTCAAATTTACGGGGAACCACATTATGATCTACTTTTTACTTGAGGGTGAAAAAAGGCAATTGTTTGCGTAAACCTTAAATCTGGGTAGACAATAGAGGAGTTAAAAAAGACCTACAGGTTTATTCACTGGGGTGGGAATTGTTGTGAGTTCAACGTGAATTCAAAGTGAATTGCAAATCGAAGGCCAAAATATCTAAACTAGAAAAACTCTTCAAGACAGCTATGGCTCCAGCTATACCTCCATTTTGACTATTACTCTTGAAATCCCACCAATTCTCCCTTAAGTAATTAACCATGTTAGGGTGTCCACAACTCCAGCAGTAACCAGTAGGAATCTTTCAAGGCCCAGTTCTTCCTTTAAATAGAGTAATTATTTGAATACAGGCCTGGTAAATGTCTCCATCCTCCACACCATGTCCAACGGGGTAGAAATAATCAAATACGGTTCATCCATCATAAGCCCACAGCCCAAAGAAAATGGACCAGTGGCTAGCCAGTCTCCTGGTTCTAGTGCTCAAAGGCATAAAGGGGGCACAAACAAAACATCTGATCCAACCAAACAAACTCCACTCTTGGTGGCTGATTGCAGCTATAATTAACACACCGGCCACGTTTCTGAACCAGCATAGGGCATTTGTGTTTCTTTATCATGATTTCAGGGTAAGATACTTCTTGCAGGAATTAAACTACTCTTTTCTACAGCTTTGCACTGCTCTTCTTAAAGAGTACATTGCCTACAGATTTTGGTTACTATATCATGGACATTATTATTCTCAGAACTGTATCTTTTTTAGCAACTCAGACTGCCTCTATTATTATTATTATTTATATAGCGCCAGCACATTCCATAGCACTGTACACTATGAACCCTGAATTCGATCTCTTGGATCCTGATGTGGACTTGGCTCACAACTTCAGGTTACAAACTGTGCTTTAAGGATTTACATTTTTGATTAAGTCTTTGCAACTTCTGTAGTCCAGTCCATGTCAATACTTGGCTTTTGACATGGACTGGACTACAGACGGCTTCACTTCCTACTTGTTGTCAAATCATCTCTCTACGTCTAAGTCCTGGGGAAGATATGAAACCTGTAATTCGGGAATATGTTAATTTAAAGGTAGTATCCCAAGCAATTAACAGTTGATCTATTTTTACTTGCAAATTCCATTAGTTCTGCTCCAAGGGAAAGGTTTTTTTTTGTTCATGTTAATTGTCTCATCTTATTGAGGAAGTGAAAGAATGTTTTTGTTAAAGGGGCTTAGAATCCAAACAAGTAATCTTTATCCTCAATAGAAATTACAGTTACATCGGGGTTGGATTTTCTCAACATCAACACTTGTGTAAACAGTCATAGTGACCCGGGCATCGCCTGCCCTCTAATGGTGATGGCTGTGTAAAGGATTAGCTCCTCTGTGCTGTAAAGCCTTACAGCGAGTTTAACGCAGCAAACGTAACCATTCAACGTAGACTTGGGCATCGGATGTTTTCCTCCAGCTGCAATGGCTAATAGGTCTGTTAAAAAAAGGAAAGCAAAACCAGCTAACATGCCATTTGCGGCTTCTCACCACAGTGCACTCAAGCCAAAGATGTCGTTGTCTGATCATCGCACTGTCTCTAGCCTCCAGCTCCAGTCACAATGATGAGACCTTGATCTCTGCGATTCACTCAATCCCTGCTAATGAGGGCTCAGTTCAAAAGAGTCTCAATACCTTAAAAATCTCCTTAGTGGCAGACATCTTGCAAATTGCAGCAGACATCAGAAAAGACATCCTTGAGATTGGTGAGAAAATGGCTCATCTAGAGGAGACGGCCAAAGAAATTTTATTGAAGCCCATGTTCCCTGTTAGGGTACATACTAATTCTGATGTATCTGCATCAATGCAGTCACAGTCGCAAAACTCCTGTTCCAATGCAGGCCAATCCAGGACCTTCATTCTAAAAGTGATGCATCCATGCCAATCTGGGGCCCTTGAAAATGATGCATCTGTGACAATTTCAACATGATCCTTTGTCCAGCCTAACTTGGACACAACTGCAACACTTTAGATGCAACCTTACCGTCACTAGATAACAGACACATCATTCTGGCCTCTTACAAATGGAAATGATGTGAGCGGATACCTTCGCATCTTTTAAGTGTTAATTGGTTTGCATTTCCTTGTTCCTGTTTTGTTTGCAGTGTTCCAGATCTGGCTAGTTCCTGACAATTAGTTATTTTCCCTGTGCTATTTCTTTTTTCCATCCTAAGCATTGAGCCTGACCAGGTCCTGTAATACAACCAATCTATTTTTCTTCGCTTTGCCTTTGGTAGGTTGCTGCCTTGTATCTTGCTAAAGATCCTAAACTATTATGACAATTCCTTAGTGGATGCTTATACATAATTGGAATCCAAGATTGCTCAGATTAAAGTAAAATTAGCAGACAAAGAGGACAGAAGCAGGAAAAACTATTTATTTGAATCAAAGGGATAACAGAGAATGCTAGGCTGGTGAGTTGACTCACAAGATCTCATTTTAGGTCCATTTTCTACACCACTAAGGAGCAGCTGATGAAGGTGTCCAGAGCAGCTACAGACTTACCGGTTATACAACTCTTCACTCTGTATACAACTCTGCACTGTCCTTTCCCAATGCAATAGTGAAGCTCCTCAAATTCAATGCAATTACTCTTCAGATGTCACTTTTTCGAGGTTATAAAAAAAGCGTGATAAAGAGCGTAGCAGAGCTCCCTGTACCCTGGCTGGGTACCTCTGCCAAGGAGCGCTTCCTAGCTGGAACCGGGGAAAACCTAAGTGCTTCTGCCCCAGTCGCCGTGGCTTGATTGTTATGTGTCGGTCTTTGTTCCCACCTACTACACCACTGTTATAGCAAGTTTTTGGATCATCTAATTTCTCATCACATTTTGCATTTCTGTCTTGGGTTATTAATGTCATCCAGATTTAGCTGCAAACAACCTTTAACTTCACAATAAATTTCAGTAATATTTACCCTTAATATGTAAAATATGATTTTATGTGTTATTTGTACATTTATCTCCTTGGATCAAGAATCTTTTACCCCACTAATTAAAAATATATCCCTGTATCCCTTCTTCTAGTGTCATAATATCCTTCTTTAGTACAGGTGCCCAAAATTACACAGCATATTCAAGGAGTAGTCTTACCAGTGATTTTTTAAAAAGGCAAAGTTATATTTCCATCCCTAAAATTAATGCCCCTATTTATTCATGACAATGCCTTACTGGCCTTAGCCACTGCTGATTGACATTGCACATTGTTGTCTAGTTTGTTGTCTATAAAAATTCCCAAATCCTTGTCCTGTGTTGTTATCCCGAATTCATTACAATTTAGGGTATACGTTGCTTGTGTATTCTTTACCCCAAAGTGCATAACTTTGCATTTTTTTACATTAAATTGCATCTGCCATTTGAGTGCCCAGTCCCCCAATCTATATAAATTCCTCTGCTGCAAAGCAATATCCTGCTCACATTGTATTACTTCAAAAAGTTTTGTGTCATCTGCAAAAACTGAAACATGGCTTTCAATGCTTATTTCAAGCTCATTTATAAATATGTTAAATATGTTAAATAGAAGTGGTCCAAAAACAGAACCCTGAGGGATAAGGACTTTTGTCCAGCTTGAAAATGTACAATTAATGACAACTTTCTGTACTCTACCTTTAAGCCAACGTTCTACTGAAGAATAATATTTTAATCTAGACCAATTTCTTTTAGTTTGAACACTAACCTATTGTGAGGAACCGTATCAAATGCCATTGCAACATCCAAGTAGACACATCCACTGCAGAACCTGGGGATTTGCAGCAAATAATTTAGATTCAAGGTAAGTGTTTTATTTATGTATTGGTTGATCTTCTTAATGCATTGAAAAACATGTTCATTCCCATGTACAGGGTTCCTTCAAATAATTTGACAATTCCATATAGAATATACAATATTCACTTCATAGTTGGATAATTTCTATATGCATAGAACTAGTGTATCATGTTCTGCAAGACTTTTTCCTATTTTTGACACAAGCAATCACAAAACGTACTTCAACAATGCATTCATATTTGAGGCTGCTCTACTCACATGTACGGTAATGAAACCATGAAATCCCAACGAGACTTAGATTTGAAACATAATTATTAAAAACACTTAATTAAAAGCGTTGGAACAAGATTACATTTGTTTTTGTAATATTTGGCACAGTGGGAGAAAAAAAAAAACCCTGCAAGAAGCATAAATTGCTTACTCATAAAAAGTTAAATCTAATGTTTATCCAAAGATAATATGAAAACAGTATATTACTAAATCCCCTTAATTTAGTGCAATCTGTTTATTCATATATTCTCTGTTTCTGTAACTTCTCCTTAATCTTGTATCAATTACAACCTGCAAGAAATCTCACTTCAAAATTATATTTGCGTAAACAATTCAGAAATGATATGAAATGCAACTTTTGAACACTACGCAACAATTTCCAGTGATGTGATTATTACATTTTTCATTATGTGTGCGTAAACATAATATGATATATATGTGTGTGTGTTTGGGGGAGGGGGATACTAATGCCGACTGACGTAAACAAAGATATTGAACTGGCCTTCTGCCTGTATTTGTTTGATCTGCGTAAAATAAACTCAACGCTGCAGGCAGATTGCTAACTAACCGTATATATTGTCTGTTCTCTGTAAAATGGAAAATATGCCGCTTACATGACTTTGTTTCAGTTCATAGAATAAAAGGCACCTCCTATACATTGTATTTGTGCACATAGAGATTACAAACTATCCTTCTAAGTTTTGGCTTCTGTGTCTTCTCTGCTCCAAACCATAATAAATCACAACAAATATCAATGAGTCATATCCTAAAAATTCCACTGACGAACTTCTACATTTTAATTAAATTAAAATGCACCCAGTTTGCTACCAAGATCATTGCTTGGGACTTTTTTTTTTTTGTGGTGACCTCTGCCTACTCTATGTCTGCAAACTCCACAATCCTTTAGTATCTCTGACAGACCTCCTGGTAGAAAGTGTCCTTTTAGTGTCACCTTCTCTGAAAATTGCTCATCTCCACTATCTCTCTCTATTGTGGAACCAAAGGCTCCTGCTGATCTTCATGCATACATCTTGTCTTGGAAAATTAATTCATCCCTTTATATTTCAGTAAGAAATATAATCACACAATATTCATCTCATTGTGACAGTCATTTCCTATCTGAAATCTCGTTCTCAATCACATTGTTATTTTAAAAATGTTAGTGATCCTCCATCACCTTCAGCTCCAGCACCGGAAAATGCTCTTTTTATCAATACAATCTCTTTACTATTGTTGACATTAAAAAGTAGATGTTAATGTTAACACCATGGTGTCCTTCCAGTGCTATTTACTAAGGCAGCTATCTTATAGCATAGTATCTATTACTACCCACAAATACAATGATAGATCAACATTATATATATTAATAAAAAACAACGACCAAATATGTGTTTTTACTGAATACACAAATACACCTGAACCAAAAGAAAACCTAGAATTTGAACTTTAAGTCTATTCAACCATAATTTACCTCTTTCATATGAAGTGCACCCACACGTATTATATATCATTTTGTTCAGGAGAAACAGGGCTTTAATTTCACATCATAGTTTTATATGAAGCATAATTTAGTATGAATAAAATCTATAAAAGTCAGAGAAATTAAGAAATGTAGCTATTTTCCAACTTTTGCATGGAATTTTAACCCTGAATGTCATAATATTGTTAGCTTTTACTGTAATAAATCACTCATATTTGTATGCTGTGATATCTCACAAGTACAACGATGGCTTGAATGTTCAGGTTTTATGGTGTTTTGGAAAGTTACAGGGTCAAATATAGGGCTTGCCCAGGGTTTGCTGGGCCTACTTTGCCTTTGAGACCATATGGCAGCCAAAATGGGCAATATCCAGTCTTTTTTAGTAGCTACTTAGTCACAAACCCTGGCGACTGGTGAATTTTACGATGGTGGGGCACCAGGGTCCTCCCCCAATTTTTTTCTCCTTTTTATACAGTACAAAGATACTCATACAATACAGAGAGCTGAGCATAATACAGAGACGCTCATGCAATAAACCAAGCGGGGCACAACATAAAGATATCGTTAAAATAGATATAAATAGAGCTGAGTACAATATAGAGACAACAATACCACAAACAGATAGATATATAATACACTGGGCACAAAACAAAGATACAATACACAGAACTGGGTAAACTAAAAAATAAACATACAACAGGTGGAGCTGAGTAAAATACAGAGAAGTAACACATAGAGCTGGGCACAGAAAGGAGATGACACATCTTCGGTCACTGTGATGGATTACACAAAGGCTGCAATACAGAGATCCCCACACAGTACAAGTCTCTGTAAAATGCTTCCACTCTCTCTCAATCTTCCTAACCCTCTCTTAGCTCTCCCTTTTATGGATTCATCTTCAGTAGTTCTCCTGTTATGATAACTTTAGCTTTCTAATAAAGGAACATTATAAGCACCAAAATACCTTAGCTTAGTAAAGCAGTTTTAATGTATACATCATGTCTCTGATATAAATTACTATTTACTATTAATATGCCAACAAATCCTCCAAAACTGCACGTGGTTGGCATGAGGACCAATTTACAGAAAATTATTTAAATAACACTGGAGAAGAAGGCAATCTGCCCTCTTTGTGACAAACACTCCTTCCCACGAACGTTTGCCATGAACTCCTGGAGGAGTGTGGAAGCTGGCCTCCTTCCCACTGACTATGGTCCAGACCTGAGACATCGTTTGAGAGTTACCCCACCCATCCGCCATTAGCAGCTTTCCCTGGGTGCCCCTGTTTCAGTTCTTTCCCTTCTCACGAATGGAACCGAACGCTAGCTCCCTGGCGACCGATTGCATGAACCAAACCCACGAATGGCCCTCAGCGGTATTCAGCCACGACCACTATGGGACTTAGCCGCGACCACTATGGGACTTAGCCGTGAATGTTATAAAACTGTTTTTGGCATGAGGTGAGCATGCAGTTCCTGGACAACTTGGTTCGGGGTTTTGAAAATCCACCAGGAGATCGCTTTTTGGAGAGAAGGTACCTCAGACTAAGGAGAACAAAGGAGAACAAACGCTAACAGAGAGCCAGGCGGAGCACCGAATATTTACGATGCAGGAGCTCCCGAAAGGTGATCGGCAAAAGCACCAAACGCCCTGGAACTATTTTTGGCATATGACCACGTGTGCGGCCGGTCAGAACACAGTGGCGTTTCCCCTACACTGCATGGATCTGAGTGCTATTTAGAGAACTTTAGAAATTTAGAGCACTCAGATCAGGGCTATTTGGGGGTGTATTATTTGTGGGGTTATTGTATGTTTTTATGATGTTTTGGGGTATTTTTAGGTTTTATGTTTTTGTATTTGCCTCTCTGTTCCCATGAGATAATTAGCTTACTGGTCTTTAATGCAATTATTTCCCGGGCAAAGAGATTCCTGGAAGGAGCTTGTGTTGAATACAATGGAGACCCCATGATGGGGTCTCTTCATAAAAGGCTGAGTTTGGCTCACTAAAATCAGTTCTCTCAGAACTATGTGTCGTCTAGTTACTGGGAGGGGAAAGGGCTAATCATTGCTCAGCACCTTGTTCCAGCTCATGGAGGATTCAGCAGGGAAAATCCTTGTTAAGACTAGAGCTTCCAGGACTGTGTGTTGTCCAGTCCCTGGGAGGGAATATAGCGAGTCCCCTATCCTGTTTAAGGATGGAGAGGCTCCCCACTTCAGTAATTAATAATACCTGACCTGCCACTGGACTGGTTCTGGAGAGTCATAACTCACCAGTGGTGACTGTCAGTCAGCTGCAGGTCACTCTCATGGCACCACACAAGGACTGCATAATCTCTACTCCTTCTCCATCCCTGCCTCTGAAGTCTCACCTTCAAGAGCCCCATATGGGCTGTGGTCCTAATGATCCTTCCTGTGTTGTCCTGCCTCCCTTTCTCAATGTGCCAGAAACTACCTTCAGAGCCAGTGTGGTCAGGTAGGCCCTCAGCAGCATTACATCAAAGAGTAGTGGCAGAGCCTCCCTCGGGCCATCACATGAGCTGCACTGCTGGTAGTTCCGCTGGTGAGTTAGGTAAATGTACTACTGACTACTTGTCTTTTATGTAGGTTTTCTAAAATCTGTGATTTCACTCACATTGTTCAAATTTCAGTAGATGTATCTCTAATTGTGATATCTGTACACATTGCAGTAATATTTGCACATTTGTATTATTATTGGTTATTCCTTTTGCTTAGAACCAAGTCTTCTATTATTTTTTTTGTTTTTCTTCTTTTACATTAATGTTAGCTTTGGTTTGAAATCTTAAACTCACATTGTTGAACAAGAAAACAAACAAAGCAAATTAAATATTTATATTGTTAAAGGAAAACTTGGGGGAAAAAAATTGGGAATGCAATACTGGATCACTCTCCTCTTACTTCAACATCAGCATGAACCAGTAACCTAATTTGCATGCGCGGCAAGCGTCGTAGGTGCATTAGACTTTCCCATAGGAGTTTTGCAAGATGCACAGACTTTGAAGGCATGTTCAAGATCATGAAAAGCATGAGGACGTCCAGCGTTGTTTTACAAAGTTTAAATTCTGTGAAACTGCAGGAAGCACCTCTTGGAGACAGCCATTAGAGACAGTTTTAACCCTGTCCTGTAAACATTTCTCTAAAGTTGTAATGTTTTACATTGCTGGGCTAAGGGAACAGGGGCACTTCACTCACACCAAAGTGGTCTAGGTGCCTATAGTGTCCATTTAAGTCAAAGGTTCATCCTAACAGAGCAACTGATCCTTAAAGCATAACCAATACTGCTGGTTTGTATGATCTTCATATGAGCACAGATTGGTTATACTTGGAATTTTATGATTTCAAACTATATATATTTGAATATGTTTATTCTGTGAAATGTGTTGAAATACTTTCACTGTGAATGGTTAAAAATCAAAAGGTACAGCACGTTGCATAAGTGGTTTTAAATAAAATATATCCAAATGAATTCAATAATCTGTGGAAAATTTCATGTTCTGCAGAACGAATGCGTGACCGGAGACCTGAAGACACAGTGACAATGTCAAGATATAAAGCATTCTGTTTAGTAAAACAATGCGGTACATATGAAATCATATAAGCAAAAACACTACACTTGAATAAATCTAAAAAATTTAAATATTTAAAGATAAACTCTGCTTATACTATAGCAGGAAACTTTGAAAGTGTGTGAGTTTACAGTGAATAGTTCTACAATACTTAGTGCTGTCAGAAGTGGCTGGCTGATACAGTTATACTCAGAGATTTTTTGAGGTCTAGCTGTTATTTGATACAGCATGGCAATGCCCTCAAAAGGTATTCTTACAACATGTTTCTATTTGATAAAATCTTAGTGGCCTTTGCAGGTGCTTACTGATATTGGTAACGGTAACATTTCAGAATGTTAATCAATTAGAATCCTCGATAGAATCCTCGAAAAACACCTCGATAACCATAGCCACTGCAGTTTACTGTATTGGTTATTGTGTCAGGAATACCCTGACACACCCCTTTTAAGGGTCAAACTATTTTAGAATGGTTTGACTACTTATCTGAGGTCTACGGGGATTGCTTCAGCCCTTACTGCTTCAGTTAGATCTCCCATTGGCTAAGAGTATCAGTTGATGACTCTCAGCCAATGAGCAAAGCCCTGCACTGCCAGGCTTTGCTCAGATAAAGAGCTTCCAGGTTCTTGTATAGAAAGTAATGGAAGTGACAACCCCAGGTAAGAACTTAAACTTTTCTAAAATGGCCTAATTCCTTAAGTTGGAGGGGGAGGCACTATTGGCTACATAACCACTACAGAGAACTAAAATGGTTATGGTGCTTGTATAGTTACTCTGATCCCTACTGATTTTTGTTCTGCCAGCCCATGGTTTACATTAATCTAGCTATAAGTTAAATTATCTTGTAAAATAGTCTAGTCAGTAAAATACTCATAAGAGTTTTTTCAGCTCAGCCAAATTGATTAATTCTTCTAAGATTGCTAATTTATTATAATGCTGTTACGTTTTCAGATCGCTGAAGCTTAATATTTATCCTGAGTTTACTCATTTGGGATAATGTAGATTTCAAAAAATAACACATATTATTAGGGCTTAGACGAAAGGTTGTTAAAGGGAAACGAAGTAAGGTAACCACTACAGCTCATGTGAATGGTTGCCTAGAGTACCTTAGCTCCCACAGATCTCCTGTGAGATGGCAGTCCAGTTCTAAATGGTTTAATATTAAACTGGGAAAATGCGCTATTGAAATAACCACTGCATCAATGGCGGTATTGTGTAGACCCATTCTTCAAGTGTAAGATGAGTTGAGCATGCTAATTTTGATATAGTAAATCCTAAGAAAATTTCTAAAGAATGGCACTCAGTAACACAAACTGGGGACTCGTTTCCAAGGCTAGGGACAGACATGTTCGTTTGTTATTTTAAAATCAATTAATTGGCCATGACTTAAAAACTTGGTACATTTATATTAAAGCATAAAATGCTCCAATATCTTCCAATCTATGTCATTTTACATTTTAAACTGCCACTCGTTATTATCCTACCAAATTAAGCACATAACTGAATTTGGCATTTAAAAACACATCTTTAAATTAGAACTATTCTAGATTTGTATTATGATTATTATAATGTTTGCCATCTTTGTTGTAGCTAATTATTTCTTAAGCATTTTAACTTAATTAACTGCATTACTTCTTCCCATGTTCGAAAAACTTGACAAGGGCCATTTAAAGTGTCAGGAGAGAAAACTATTTGACAGATCATTTTTTTCTCCGAAAAATATCTATTGCTTTACTTTTGCCTTTTGTTTGTCATTTCATATTTTTTACTAATTAGTGTTAAATGATAATATTATTTTCCTAAACAAAATTGCTCTATTCTATTTCATTTACAGCTAAATGTTCTGCACTTTTTAAGCCAGTGAGATAGTTATGTTCACATTGCACACGCTGGCTTGTCTTTTGGTTTCTGTTCATGTATAACGATTGCAAGGTCAATTGGGACTTTTTCTTTTTCTTCTGAGGTCAATTAAATAATACGATTGAGATAGATACTATTTACATATATGACTTAGAACATACAAACAAATAAATGTGTTCTCTGTTCCAGTTAAATAATTGTATATTGTAATCAGTGGAGGAACTAATGTAGAGAGGACCATGGTGTAAGATCTTTTGGAGATTCCCTCTAACTCAAGCATGGCCAAAAGGTAGGTCCCCATCTCTCCTACAACTACTTTAATGCTTTTCCAGCCCCCATATACCCATGCTTGTAGAGCTTTAGTTGTGAGCAGTGTTTATATTTGAATGTAACCATGTTTTGTGTGTTTGAATGCATGCTTGCACTTTGATCGCATTATTTATGCGATCTTACCTGCCGTTCACTCTCTACTTTCCCCTCAATTTCTCTGACACCTATATTGTATTTGGGGACCACTCAGAATATTAGAACTAGGGAGACAGTGTTATTTACCGACTACTTTATTCGTTCGATTTACACTGCTCCCTTCATATTCCGTTACGTCCTTTACAATGTATTGCCCTAAACGCTAATAATATCCCCTACACCCCTGATGTTACTTGGGACTGTATCCATTTATAGATCACTTTAACAACGATATATGTGCAGTTGTTAACATACTGCTCTTCTGAAGTTTATGCTTACAGTCTCTATCCTGCAGGGGATACTTTTCTATTTATTAATTTTTCTTCTAATCATACACTGTGCATGACTCACAGATACTGTGTCCGTTTATGAGCTGTTTTATAACAGTTTCCAAACATTTAACACCCATTACCTAATATGTAACTACTGTGAGCCTAGCTCACACTCTCAAGCTTATCTAGTTGTCTATGGACCAATTAGCATTGGGAAGCTTCCCACTATAAGCTTTTGCTATATTTTAAGGTTCTAATGGCTATCTACAACTAGTGATATCGCGAGAATGTTACTGTGTGGTTAGATCATTAATGACCCTATTTTTAAATCTCGGCACTGTGTATACACGTTCTTTTCACCTTATTTACTTTCCCCTAAGAGGGATCAATAAAGATTTATATGTACTGTACATAGTTCGTTCTATGCTCCATTACTGGCAACATTTTTGCAATATATTGGTGGGGCAGATTTATTTGGGGTTTAGACTCTGAGTATGGGTGCACTGTTCTAGTTTACCCATTTCAGTTTCTTCTTTTGTTATTTTGGATATATATATATATATATATATATATATATATATATATATATATATATATATATATATATATATATTATTTATTTATTTAACGATAACAAGACAAACTACAGTATTTTGCACCGATTTATGTATTTATTTATTTATTTTACCATTTTAGATGATATTAGCAGAGGACTAGACTAAACTACCACACGCAGCTAAAAATGATTAATGTATCTGATTTCATACTGATTATTTTATTGATTAAAGATCTTCCAACAAAGAAATGATCAGATTTGGTATCTTTCGCTTGTGACACATAAAACCTTTCTGGGAATTAAAAATGTCACTCGGCTTGTTAGACTTTCAACAGCTGCTAAAAAACAATTACAAAGTTCAATTCACAATATGCAACTAATTTAACTCTGGGTAAACTAATATTTTCAATGCTTCAGAAGAGAATGCCATCTCATATCTCTCTACTGCAGCACCAACACAATCAAATGTATAAATAATAATAAATGACGAATATTGTTGGGAATCTACAGATAGGTGACACAGCTACTTACCTCCTTCCCAAGTGATCACAAATCCCCTCCTGGGAAATAGAATAAATGTTGATACCCCATATATGAAAGAAAATGAGTCAATACTTTACCATTTTGGTAAAATTTCAGTCAATTATACATTCATGCCTTGATCACTATACTGTATGTTGGCATTTTATTCTCATAGACAACGGAATCCAAATTTCAGCAAAGTCCAAAAGCAGAGAAATCGAATGTATTTGGATTTTGATAATTGACAAGAAGGTAAGAGATACCTCGATTTATTTTGACAATTTACTGGAAATCAAAATAATTATTAAGCGAGGCGTGGCTTACCGCTCGGCGCGAACAGACGCATGTGAGATTAGCTCCGTTCTGTTTTGGCCTATAAAGTGATGAATCTAGCGACTGTGACCAGCAAAAAAAAACCTCAACTCACCCTCCAGTATGGCTCAAAGCAAGGGGAAGAGGATCCCTGAAAAAAATGACAAAAGTGTGTTTTTCTCCGCCCGCAATCAGCCACCCAAGACTCCGAGCGCAGGAGAGCAGAATCAAGATGGCGACGACACGCTGCCGCTGCAGGACTCCCCAGGGTGCAGAGACTTGCCGGTCACACAGAATATACTCCAGGCTTGCCTGGGAGAAATGTCTGACAAACTGCAGCACAACCTCAATAAGTCAATTTCAGACCTGAGAAAGGACGTGCAGGAGCTGGGTGACAGGACAGCCCATATGGAAAACCGCATCTGCGAATACTCGGACGCGCATAATGACATGGCTGATCATGTCCATCACCTGGAACAAACGTTGGAATCCTGCCAAAATAAAGTTATGGACCTGGAGGACAGACCGAGGAGGCAGAACATAAGGGTCAGGGGGATCCCTGAGACAGTGAAGCAGCCCGAAATCGTGGTGTACCTCACGACTTACTTCAAAACTTTAGCACCAGACCTCCCAGCGGACATCTTGCTCATGGACAGGGCACACAGAGTTGCGAAGCCAAGTTTCCTCCCAGCAGAAGCACCGAGAGATGTATTGACCATTACTATCACGCCAAGGAAGCACTGATGAAGACTTCCAGGCACCGAAGAGACCTTCCAGCCCAATACAACACCATCCAACTCTATACTGACCTCTCTGCCCAAACCTTAAAAAACTAAAGGAATACAAAGAAATAACGGACGCACTCCGGCACCATGAGGTGCCTTACCGCTGGGGTCACCCAGTTTGTCTCTTAATACACAAAAACGGAGTCATGAATGTCATCACCTCCCTAGCAGACGGACGGAAGCTCCTACAGAAATGGGGCATACAGCCCCATCCCAGGCGAGAAATGGCAGCGACCCAACACAGAGCAAGCTTCCAACTGAATGGAAAAGAGCCCGCAACTAACATCGGAGTCCTGAGGCCTAGACGGAGGGGTAACGTACTCTGGGACATAACAAGCAGCTGAAATGGAGTGTGATGCCATATGATAACTGCAACACCCACTAAACTGGATAATGCTTGGGAAACAAAGAACTGGACTACTTAAGTGCCGGGTGAACGGTCTACTGGTCTCCAGGAAGGTGACTATATTCTAACCACCCCTTACGCTGCCCTTGCAACCCCGGCAGTAATCCCTACATATATAAATCACTATTACTCACGCCTTGCCCGCGGCACTCACACTGGGGGCAAGCGGCACACCACGCACGCCAACGTCTAGGACCAGACTAAACCAACCCCAACTGCATACCATAACAATCATGAGCCACCAATATAGCCTCCCACATGCCTCAGATAATTGGACCTGCATGCCACATCGGGCTGTGCCCACCGCCATGCGCTACCCGTGCCTCATAGAGAGTCCTTAATAGGAACCTCAATCCCAGGGAATTATACCGTCTTCCAGCCGTGGGAAGGTATACAGTAGGGACACACCCTCGGCAGCAAATGGAGAACACCTGAGACCCCCATGCGTCACACCCAAAGAATAGATAGGAGACAATAGATATACTGTAGGGACACAAAGAAGAAAAAAAAAAAAAGGGGCAATGTATATAATACATATATTTTCCGTATGTTCTTCGATGTTCCTGTTGTATAGTTGTTGCATAATACTCCCAGTTGCGGGTTGCGAGCTCCCCATGTTATATTACTATATTGTAAGCAAGTTGAACTCATAGGGACCACAGCAGGCCAGTGTAACCGCTGCCCACTACCCCACCGCAGGGCCGACAACTGCTAGAAGGGCCACTCCAGGATAACTACTGGTCAAACCAAATTGACAACGGCCAATCCCACCACTGTTAATGGATCAGAATACCCACGTTCTCAATGGTACCGATATTCGGAACCAAGGCCCACGAATGGGCTATAGTTCTTCTACTTTTATTGTTCATACACTCACAGTATGACCCTACCGAAACACCCTACCGCACCCCCCATCCCATGTTATCCAGAGAGACAGTTGCACCCAAGGTGCGCACCCGAAACACCCACCTGAACAATGCACCGATTTCGAGATCCATCAACCGCCACGGGTGGAATGACCTTCTTACCACCGAGCAAACTGCTCTTGCCAAAGTCGTTGCCCAACCATGTACAGACAGGGTTACCATAATACCGACAGGCCAAACCCACCTCACACATAGATCGCACAAACTGACTCTAGAGACCCAAGACACTGCCCCACAATATGAAAATACAAAGCTATAATGTACGTGGGTTGAATATAAGCGGCATTGCCTTTTCAGGGACCTCAAGAGGGACCAGCCTGACGTCATATGTCTCCAGGAAACACATTTTAAACTGCCTCCAACCCTAAAACCGTCCTTATACCCGCACCAATTCCATGCCACGTCAGGGAAGAAAACTAAAGGGACGTCAATCTTGATCAGTAACGCAGTATCCTTCCAGCATCACCATTCACATATAGACAATGAGGGCAGATACATAATCATAATATGCACAATTAATAACACTAAATACACTATAGCAAATGTGTATGCCCTTAACTCAAACCAAAGGGATTTTCTACACAAAATACTATCCATTTTGCGACCAATACAGGAGGGAATACTGATCCTCTATGGAGATTTTAATCATATCATAGACCCCACCAGCGGCACGACGTCCCAGGCTGCTAGAGCGGTACAGACGAGACAACGTAAAACGTGTGCACCATATCCTAAATTATTAGACGACAACAAACTGTATGATGTATGGAGAGTCCTCCACCCTCAAGAGAAGGACTATACGTTCCACTCAACCACACATAACACATACACCAGGATAGATAGATTTCATATGGAAAGCCAACACTTAGACCAGGTTCTGGATTGCTCTATCGGCCAAATTATGTGGTCGTACCATGCCCCGCTCACCCTAACCCTTAAAGACAACTACGACTATAAACATAAAAGCCCATGGAGACTTAATGAATCTCTATTGATAGACATGGCCTTCTCCAGCCAAATAGAAGAAGCCATCACAGAATGTTTTACACTCAATGACACAGGTGATACGTCAGCTTGCACATTATGGCAAGCACACAAAGCGGTGATTAGAGGCCTCTTACTGAAGCGCGCATCACACTTGAAACAAACTAACCAAGCGCAATGGGTGAAATGGAACAAACAACTAATAGACCTCACAAACAAAAATAAACTGCAACCAACAGAAGCAACACAAAAAAATATAACAGAAGTAGCAGACAAAATAAGATTACACACTTTACAACGAGTAGGTTTTAACTTACGCAAACTCAAAGCCACATATTATGCACAGGGAAACAAAGCAAGTAAATTACTAGCAGCACACCTGAAACGAGCTGAAACAAATGCTAAAATACCACACCTATATACACATGATGATGTAAAAGTGATTTCCCCCATAGATATCAGTAACGCATTTGCAACCTACTATAATAAACTCTACAACCTGGCGGAATCCGACCCGGTACTTAACCCAACAGACTGTGATATACAGTCCTGCCTGCACGACATCTCCCTACCCACACTCACTCAGGACCAAATCACCTTACTGCAACAACCAGTCACCCCCGGGGAGGTAGAGGAAGCAATACAAACTCTACTCAAACATAAGGCACCGGGCCCGGACGGCTTCACAAACTTGTAATATAAGACCACTCTAGCACCACACTTGGCAACCCTCTTCAACATGGCCACCCAAACAAAATCGCTACCAGAAGATCTATTGCTAGCCCACATTATAACCTGATACACAGCAAAGGAGAAAGGGAATAAGTAGCCTTCTAGTATCCCTAGATGCGGAGAAGGCCTTTGATAGGCTCAATTGGCGCTTCCTAAAAGCTTTTTTGGAAAAATTCGGCTTTCCCTCCCACTTCACAGATACTGTAGCAGCTCTATATAGCTGCCCCATGGCTAAAGACCTAAATGCAGGATTCTGCTCTGACAAATTTAAAATCTCCAACGGCTCCTGCCAGGGGTGTCCACTATCCCCTCTGCTCTACGTTTTAGCACTAGACCCAATGGCTGCCAAGATCAGGGCAGACTCAGCAATCCATGGGGTAACGCTGCAACAGAAAGAATATAAATTAAATATTTTCGCTGACGACATATTTCTCACTCTCACCCAACCACACATCTCTCTGCCTAATCTTATGCATCACATCACGGAATATGGACGAGTTTCTTACTACAAACTGAATATCACCAAAACACAGGCACTAAGCCTCAACCTTCCCGAAACACAAAGGGCTACCCTTAAGAGCTCGTTCCCTCTAGACTGGAGAGACGATTACCTCACGTTCCTAGGAACCAAAATGACAAAAAAAAAAAACATGTCCCTATATAAGATGAACTACCAGCCATTATTAGCAACCTTCAAGACCCTATTAGACTCCTGGGAGGGAAAATATTTGACTTGGGTTGGGAGAATAGCGTCCATAAAAATGTCACTATTACCCAAACTCCAATACCTTTACAGAACCCTACAGATCCCATTACCGAACGAGTATACCAAATCGCTCACAAAATTGCTAACAAACTTCTCATGGCAGAACAAAAAACCGAGAGTAGCGGCAACCCTGCTACAAAGACCAATCACCCAGGGTGGCTTAGGTCTCCCAGACCTAAAGGCATACCACAAGGCGGCAGCACTGATGATGGTGCCACAATTTTGACAACACCCCACAGCACCCCAATGGCTGGAAATAGAAAACAGCTAGGCTTGCCCACTAACGCTCCAATCTCTTATATGGACTCCTAAATCACATAGGACGGACACCAGTCACCTCCTACCCACGACCCAACATATCTGGGACTCCGCCAAAGGTCTGATGGTGCGGTCCATACCAATGCCATTAGCAGCCCCACTGACCACATTACAATACGTAATTCCAACCCTAAACACACAACCATGGCTAAAAGAAGGAATCCACGAGATAGGGCAGTTATACAATGACAAAGGCTAAAAACTGTTCCCAGACCTACAACGAGAATTTAAACTACCACACAGGCTAGTCTTTGCCTACTTGCAAATTAAATCCTACCTAGCCACAAACAGGCCTAGCATGCTATCCGATACAGGCACAAGGCCGATGACCGAATTTGAATTAATATGCTCCAATAAAAAGCCACCAAAAAAAATTGATCTCTATTTGCTACAAAGCGCTGATCCAGTCACCAGATCAGAGCTGTGAAACCCACATCCAATCTTGGCACAGAGAACTAGGCAAAATTATACCAAAGGCAGCCTGGGCCAAGGCATAATCCTCACACAAAGGGGTCTCGTCATGCACTTCTCACATAGAGATACAGCGAAAACTGCTATATCGTTGGTACCTAGTACCTACTAGAATACACCAGATGTGGCCACAGTCCTCCGACCTATGTTGGAGATGTGGCCAAAATAGGGGCACCATGTTACACATCTGGTGGACGTGTCCGATTATCGCACCTTACTGGCAGGAGGTTCACTCTATTATAATAAAGATGCAAATCTCCTTATCGCTAGAACTGTGCATACTGTTCATCCCACCAGACTCACTCCCCAAAGACAAGTGGGCAGCAACGTACCATGTCGTTGTCTCTACAGTTATGTGCATTGCTCGGCAGTGGAAGCAGACAACAGCTCCACCATGAGAAGCCCTCATAAACCAAATTACATTAAACTGGGCCTACGAAAGGGTATACGCACGCCAATATGGCGAGCATATGAACCTAGCACACACTAGGTGGACCGACTTCTTAAAGCGGCCCACGCAACCAGATGGAACTCACAGACCGGCCTGAGTAGCGCGGACTAGCCTCTCTTACCAAGTTCCCCCCCACCCCTACCCTTTCATGTCTAAATCCTTGTTCCCCCTCACAATTAAAAGAGGTACAATGCTTAAAATTACAGAGACGGTCACATACACGACCTTTGACTACTTGAGATAGGAAGCCACTACTGTATTGCAATTCATCACACGCTCCTGGATAGTCCACCATCTCCCGAATTCTGGGGGAAGATGGGAAGAATAGGGACTAATCTTTGACCCACTGACTGTATACAATAATATTATATGTAATGACGAATTGTAATGTCAAATGTAAACTACACTGAATTGTTACAGTCTATACTTACTGCGTTGTACAATAAATAATGTCAAATTAAAAAAATAAAAATAATTATTAAGCCATTATTACTATTTTGGGAATTCATTGTATTGCATGAACTGATATCTCCACACTATGCAACACAATATATAAACAGAGTTATTTACTAAAGTGATAATTCAAAGTCAATTTCAAATTTAAAGGGATTCTACTATAGTGGAGAGAATATAAAATTCCCTATAGTTCCCCCTGCCGACCCCCACATGGAAAAGTTTTAAAACCATTTAAACACTTACCCGATTCCAGCGCCTCCTCCGAGTTCATTCAATCCAATTAGGCCCTCTAAATAGAAAAGCATTGCACAGCATGAGGATGTCCAGTGTCAGTAAGGTGACCAAAAGTCAGTTAGCTACCAGGAAGTGCCTCTAGTGGCTATCTGATTGACAGCCACTAGAGGCAGTCTTAGTCCTGCAATGTCATTATTGCACTTTCTCTAAAACTGCCATGATTTACATTGCTGGACTAATGGGGACTTGGATACTGCACCCAGACCACTTCAATGAGTTGAAGTGGTCTGGGTGCCTATTGTGTCCCATTAAGGCCAGGGTAGCAGAACTGAAAGCATAGCTGACATAGATAATTTGACATTCCCTTTGAACTTACTTATAGGGTTAACCACTAATGTCGGGATGGACCTGTACCAAATGAAGGCAAAACCATCCTGCTCTGTACGGGGCCATTGGAACTGCCAATATAGACATTGTTCACACTATTTAATAATGTCCGGATTTAATCACATCTAAACATTCTAATGTATTAGCTGTTCTTTTCTACACAACCAGTCAATGCCTACGTTTTTTTCATTGCACCATTGTCTATAAATGTACTATTTACGGGAGGGCTGTTTCTGAGGTTCTGGAGCCCCCTGTGTTTGGCATTGGGCAGACTAGATGGGCCCAACGGTTCTTATCTGCCGTCACATTCTATGTTTCTATGCATTATCATTCACACCACAGTCAACGTTACTGAGATAAAATTACATTGCATGTATTTGTTTATATGAATAATAACAATACATTATATCTCATAATCATTTCTGTATTGTTTATATAACAAATAGTGGTAGCTAACTAATTAGTCACTGAGAGTATAGGTAGAAGAGGTAATTATTGTTTATCCAGCTATTTTGGATCACAATTTCTATAATTCGCAACAAATGACCTGGTGGAGAATCACTAGAATGTCATTTCAATAACAGTTTGAGGGTCAACTCTGGACAACCCAGTCAAAGATCAAGATTTACACCGGTTCCTCCTCTATGTGACATACCTTTGGAGAAAAAAAAGCTAATCGGACATTTCTGCTACTAATGATTCTACCTGATATGTCAATAAGGTAAGCTAATTAAATTGGTAAATTATATATTCTGACAATATTTTTAGAAATGTATAATCTTTACAACAACAACATAGGTTAGACGTTAATGCATTACTACGTGACCTTCACTTGTTTTTTCACTTCATTTTTTTTTTGCCAAACAAGTGACGTTTGTCCAAAGTAAAGTTATTTGTATAGTTCTGTCCTTTCTTCTTCCTCACTGTTCCGTAAATAATTAATTGGAACTCTGAAGGGTTGTCTTTCGGGGAAGGGGTGGAATTTTAACGCTCATTGGCTTGAATTTACTAAATGACATTGCAACGTTTCAGAAACCCAGCATGCATTGTATGCCGCTCATTCCACTAACATATATTGACATTTTAGTTTTATAAGACGCACAAGAGCACTTAATTAAACTCAGCAAGTGTCTTACTGGAAATCTTTTTCTTTATGCTCGGAAGGGCTCCACTTGTGCGTTGTTTAATGTTCGGCAGTAATCTCTTTCTAGCACAGAAATAGATAATGTCTGTTCTACATGTGGGATCAGGAATGGCTGTTCATAAATTAACAGTAAAACTCCATTGCAATAGGATTTTCTTTTTACTTCTGTCGTTATAAATCACGAACGGTGAGGTCGTTATGGAACAAATGTTGATTAACCACTCAAATGCTAGCGCTATATTTTAAACTTAGGAGAATACAGCAATATTTTCAATTTGTTATGTGTTCCATAAAATACAACTTTAGCGTGCATCAAATTTTGTACATATCGATGGCTAGAGACCCCCACAATACCAAGGAGGGAATCTCTTGTGTGTAGTGCCAAGATGATTTAAGTGCATGAGCCTGTGGATGGCCACCTTCTTCTCTGCCAAAAGAATAAACTTTAGTCCACAATCCCTTAGCTCCAGGGTAGGACAACCTATGGATGTTGTGGACTACATGTCTCCTAATGCTTTTCCAGAATTATGGATTTAGGAGCATTATGGAAGATGCAGTCCAAAACATCTGCCGAAGGTTGCCTACTCCTGCTCTAACTAATGATATATTCCTTGGCATTACACATAAAATGCTCACTCCTGTTGCTGCGATGGAGCCTATATCAATAAATATTGTTAGTTGAACAAAGTGATTAATTGAATTGGGCCATTTATTTCCTTTGCTGTGAATTGGAAATGAATGGAATTTAATGACCAGCCAATCACATTGTTCCTTCTGTCCTTATAACTGAAGAAAGAATTTCTGGAACACCTACACTGAGCAGATTTATATTTTCCTAGTTATTTTTAAAGTAGGTATCACAAACTTTGTTTTATTTTCCTGAATTCATACTAGACTGGGCATAAGATGAGCACGTGTGTGCGTACGTTGACCATGCTAGTTTTGGAAAGTATTTAATATTTTAAATAATTATATATATATATGTGTGTAAATGTTTGTGTACCAGCAATGTTGTGGTTTATTATGGATTTTATTTTGTATTTAAGATTCATTAAAAGGCATGCCTCTACCATATGATTTCCAAAGTCTATGAATGGACAAACTAGTGGTTTCTGGTCAAGAACAGTGCCAAAAATAAATTGAATCTTCCAGAACTAAGAGGTTGATTGAACACTGGCAGGGGCAGGTTGGTATACATAGGGTAGAGGATCAATAAACTCATTGACCATTATTTAGGGGGAAGAATTGGTGAGCACTTGCTGGCAATTGTATTGAAATTAACTAAACAAAGTTTTATTTAATGGTCATCTTCAAGTTACTGTGTTGTAAGAAGCTAAAATAACTTCTCTATAACCCCTTAAGGACCAAGCTTTTGGAATAAAAGGGAATCATGACACGTCACACATGTCATGTGTCCTTAAGGGGTTAAATGTCTCTGTTTTAAAACGCAGTTTAGAAGTTGAATGTTAGACCCCCCCAAGCAGGGAAAACCAATGGGAAATATTATTGGAAACCAAGAATGAAAAGAAAGAGATGCACATATAGCCCCTGGGACAAGACAGATGTTCTTTGGTTCAGTATTTTATAAAAAAAAATATGGAAATAAATGTTAGGGGATTAATGAACCTTAAAAATTATACATTTTCGGTAATGTTTTGTATATTTCTTTTAATGCCACCTTGTTGCCAGATGTTCTCGTGAAATGGATGTATCTTAGAAAAATGCATACAGCAGGGCTTCACTTACTCTGTTATATCCCTGTAACATGCATTAACAATAAACAAAAATTTTAAAGAAAATATTCTATAATCTTGTAGAACCAAAAGCAGGGATGATTCAAAAGAAGGTTCTTCTTCAACGCAGGTGTTCCAATCTGAGGTCCATTATCTGAGATTAGCCATCTGTCTCCAAAAGCTAATTATTTTGTACTGGAAGTACTCATAGACAACACAATTATATGTAAAATAAAATAACTAACCACACACCCTTTCAGGGCTGTCATAATACCAAGGCCATGGTCCAGAACATTACATTGCAAACATGCCCAAACATAGCTTTGTGTTTTTCAATGCCATTAATCAACTAAATTGACATAAAACTAGCATTGTAGATCCAGTGGATATACAAAATGAAAAAAAGCTACAATCATTCATGACAAATAGAAACTTGCCTAGAGGGATTGTTTGTGGTGTGGTGACGATCCATACGTTGGTTTAATAAATGTTGATATAAACAGACATTGCGTTAATAAATTGCCTATCGTTACTGTGGAATCCAATATGTAGACCATTAACCTAATAAAAGAACATAGATATAGATAAATGTACGATATCTATGTGCATTTATTTTCTGCTGAACACGTCTTTTTTTTTCTGTTTCAGTCTTGGTATTTGATTATCATAGAAGTAACATATCTTTAGGGATATCTGGGTTGGGTAAGTAGTATATGACTTTTTTTTTGTACGTATTTTTTATTATTAGTAAAAGGTTACTATAAACAAAACTCAAACTCTTTTTTTAAAGGATTTTTAAAGCGCCAACACATTCCGCAGCATTTTACTTGTTTTACAATAGGGATATATAATAGCAAGAAATTGACAGACAAATTAATGCAGACAGGTACAAATGGGTGAAGAAGTTCCTGCTCAATTGAGGCTGAATTCTAGGTTAATACTTTTGTTTCCTAATTATTATTTTTTTTCTTTGGTCTGTGGGATCTGGAGAAGTTCATCTCTGTGTAGTGTGCAGTGTCTGCTATTGTAACCACTGGTGAGGACATTCAATCACTTTGGATTGGAATATATCATTTAAAAGGGAAACCATCTTTCATCTCCTGCATATTGTAATAGAAAAAGACGAGGTACAAAAAACCATGTGGGCTTCAGCTCTATGGTAAATTTCACGACCCCTTCCATTTTGTATTTGGGGTAGGGGTTTCCCTAGTAATAATTTATACAACTAAAATCTAATTTATAACAATAACAATGTATCTTATTTGCACAGACTGATTTCTAAACACATTTAGTGCCGTTTAACCCCTTAAGGACACATGACGTGTGTGACATGTCATGATTCCCTTTTATTCCAGAAGTTTGGTCCTTAAGGGGTTAAATACATATTACTAGGAGTATTGTGGCTGTAAAGCTCTTTTATACACTCAGAAACCAACAATATGGAGTTCCTAGAAAAGAGGGACAGTGAGATTTGACCCCAAAATAGCCAGCGTCCCTCCTAAGTAGGGACCCCTGGGAGGTATGCATTTAAGCTCATAAAATGCAAAGTAAAATTCCACTGAATATCATCCACAGCAAGACTATGTTCTACACCAAGATCTTTCAATGAGGACATACAGCAAGCAAGAGGGAGAGAGAGGAAGTGTGAAGTTATACCGTATGTAACCCCTGCCCTGTGACTTCACTAGAGGTGTTGACTTAGCTCAGTTCATTAACAGATCAAAGTAGTTGCAAGCAGGTAGTTTTAAGCAGGAGGGCACAAATCCTTAGTCATAATATCCGTCTGACTTCATAGTGAACATTCAATGGAGTAATGGTGTGGAGGGGATATTTAGGAAAGTACACCTCAATTCTAAAGATATACTGACATTATAGGAAATGATTTGTTTCTACACTTTTTACACTTACATAGCTCTTTTAGTGCAGGCAAGTATCTAAAGAAAAACCAATGTGGAGACTGGTATCATTATACCACTCAAATAACATTTTGGGTTAAATATATTTAGCTTAGCTACATGTTTCCTTAAAAAAAAAAATGAAATAGGGCCGGAGACTGGACTGCAAGCAGGCAAGACGGGCATCGCACAAGCTCCTGCTGCCAATGCTGATTACCCGGTGATATCCTGGCCTGGCAAGTTCAACTTGGAGACCTCTACTCAAGGCGACTTCCAAGCTGGGGGCACCTTAACCTACCTGTGGTGTTTACATAATGTAACACTTTGTAATATCACCATGTTGGACTAGATACCCAGGTTGTCAACATATAATGAGCATATCTATTTCAATTCACTGTACTAGCTAATATTATGACGCTCCTTCGTTTACTCTCGTAGTTAGACATGATTGATAAGCTTGATGTTTATCTTGTTTCTTTTATATAATAAAATTGTGTAAGTCCTTTCTAAATACCCCAATTATAACATGTGATGCTATGCTTGAGGAATGCTATTGGGGTACCCCTAGCTTGTTTGGAATTAGCATTTGCACTGCAAAAAAAAAAGTGAAATAAAAAATAAAATATACATACTGCAGAGAATCTTAAAACAATATATTCCACTATGCGGTCAATTGCTACTGAGAAAACTTACTAGAAGCAGAGCCACCTAATCTCGAGGTTCTTCCCTTTGCTATGGAAGATTGTCCAGTGACCACATCACTACAACTCCAAGGGCTAAAGTTGCCATACTTAGCACAGTCTTGATGTCTTACCCGGAGTGGGAAAAGCAGCAACTCATTATTATTTTGACCAAGGGTTATATGAAATGGGTTAATACCTGACGGTTTTGTACACTGTCTGGCACCGCAGTGGATGACACCCACATTCTTTAGCAGAAATTGTGCAAGATGCTCTAAACCCTGCGCACGTGTTGATGCTATGGTTAGACATTATTTTCTGCCCTTACCTTCTCAAATGCAATACCTGTGTGAACCATCACCTCTACCTCGCAGGCTCGCTGCCTGGGTGTTCTTTTTGACTCCTACCTCTCCTTCACCCCCCATATATCCAATCAATCATCAAATCCTGTCGCTTCCATCTCAAAAACATAGCAGGCATCCGTCCCTATCTAACCCCGGATGCGGCTAAGGTGCTGGCCCATGCTATTGTTCTCTCTCGCCTGGACTACTGCAATACTCTTCTCAGTGGTCTTACGTGTTCCCAGATTGCACTGCTGCAATCTATAATGAATGCAGCGGCGAGGCTCATTTTCCTGTCCGCACGCACCTCTCACACCTCCCCCCTCTGTCAGTCCCTGCATTGGCTTCCAGTTAGATATAGGGCTCAATTTAAAATTCTAGTGCTTGCTTACAAGTCCCTACATAATGCTGCTCCAACCTACCTATCCTCCCTAATACACAAGTATGTCCCATCGAGGCCCCTACGCTCTGCCAAAGACCTACGTATATCCTCTGTCTGTACTCCCACCTCTAACGCTCGCCTCACAGACTTTTCCAGGGCTGAATCTCTTCTGTGGAACTCCCTTCCCTTCTCTGTAAGAATTTCACCAGGTCTCCACTCTTTCAAAAAAGCATTGCAGGGGGGCGGGGCCTGACCAGCATGGCGACTAGACGTGTTTCTGGGGAGCTCCCTGGAACACATAATACAAACTAAACTTCTGAACTAATTGAGCAACTATTCTTATGCCTGATACCTAGCGGGCGCCTTGGAGGGGAGAGGCGGCCGCTCTCCCAGACAGACGCTTGCAGAGCCCCAAGCGTGTTACTGATGCCCTGCTGCCCCCCCCCCCCCCTTTGGACCGGTGGGGGTTATCCCGGTCCCCACCTGGCAGGCTCTCGTGACCCACCAAGGAGCCACGGCAAAACCCCAGAAGCCGACATTACCGTCAAAGGTTCCCCTAAGATGGCGGACGCTGCAGTGGCCCCCACCCAAGGAGAAGTGGTGTCCACTCTCCAGCGCCTGGATGCCCTATTCGAAGCATTTTGGGAGAAGCTAAGGGCCAAGCAGCCACTACCTGAGACCGTGATGACTCCTACACGACCAGCCTGTCACATACCAAGCAGCCCGACAGCACTCACCAGAGGCCCGCTACGCCTGAGACGGCGGAGGAATCGCCCACGTGCCGCAAAACAAGCCACTAGACGAAAGGCAATGAGCAGACAAGCAGGGAATCGTGGAGCTCCACAGCTATACAGCTCCTTGGAACGACAAGCGGAGGAGAAGGAAGGAAGGCACCTGCACATGCAAGATCAGCTGCTGACACCTCCAGCTTTGGGTTTGCAAGCCCATGCTATGTGGGACAGTAAATTCCCTATGAGGGGGATAGGCTGACAATCAAGTCAAGCACTATGCTGCACGCTATAACTGTAGCTGAATGTTAGTTTAACATGCTCTTTAGTAATCCCCTGTTCGAGAATACATCCAGGCTAATCACTTACATCCCACTCTGTTATACCTGTCTTGATCCTAACCTGATTCTAATCGCAATTTTAATTTGCATTTTATGTGCCCCCTCACTGGCAACCAACCTAGAGGTTCAAAATGTACACTCAATCTTTGCATAGCCTAGTGGTCTTATTCTCTCCGCATACACTGGCATTGTTCACTAGCAAGTACACAGGGGCGAGGGCCCTTTCTTTAACCCATGTTATGCAAATAGTGATCAACCTCCAGTTTCACCCTGTTAATCTACAAGCCAGCAGTAGCACCCAGTGGATAATTAACATAAAAATGCAGACTGTTGTGGAACCCCAAGCGTTGGTGTAACGCAATAACGCATATACCATTACTCTACTCCATCTTGTTTTACCCTATCTATGCTTTTTCTTGTTTTTTCATATTATAAAATGTGCAAGTTATTCCTGAATGCCACGATGCATAAACGCTGCCTATAAATACCAAGCCTGTTCAAGTCATAGCAGTATACCTAAGCATATTTAGACTGTTTATTCTCATAACACAATGTTCTGACTTCTAAACGACTATTTCATTAAGTGTATTTAACATGCTTGCTAATGCTATTGGGGCACGGCGAGTTATTCTGTTATGTCATACATTGCACAACAAAATAAAGAATAAAAAAAAAAAAAAAAAGCATTGCAAACTCACTTCTTCAAGAAAGCACATCAATTTAACTGTTAGCAGGTTTTCATCCCCCATCCTCCATGACCCCTCCCCTGCAACTGTCAAAAATTACCTACTAAGCCCTCAGTGAATACTTTTCTAAAAACCTACTTTGTACCCCTACTTTTACCCTTTGTGTCACTATACCCCACTCCCTCTAGAATGTAAGCTCATGGAGCAGGGCCCTCCACCCCTCCTTTCCTGTACATCCAGTTGTCTGGTTACAATTACATGTCTGTTAGTCCACCCATTGTACAGTGCTACGGAGTCTGATGGCGCTATATAAATAATAAAATAATAATAAATAATAATAATAATAATAATAACACAGGATAATGAAATTACAGCTTTCTAAATACTTATCTAACTCAGTTGTGGTGGACATTTTGTGGTCTTCAGTACTGGTCAATGCATTCCTGTAACACAGCAATGTTCTCTTGTTTAGAATGAACTTTGTTAATTTTATATCCAATTTCCCCAAATTCTGACCTGGTTTGTATGACTAATTAGTGTCTTTCTGGTTCCCCTAATGTTGTCTAGTTACTGACTAAATTTTCTCTCCTTTAGGAGACCTTTGCATTAAGTCTAGACACTCTAAAACCTAGTAATACACCTTGTATCATATTTCTGATCCTTATATTCGTCTTGAAGGGAACTGTGTCTTGCATACCGATTCCTGACATATTGTCATATTTATATTTTGTGACAGTGATTTACTTCATACATCAGCCATCGTGAGATGGTCAAGGTGAATTCTAAGCAGCTCTAGATGAGCGTGAAGTTCAGTGTTTTTACTGGCTACATTTCTTTTACTTATTGACCACTTTGTTCATTGTTCTCAACATCAGCATGTGGCATTTCCACTGTGATTATTTTCATATGAATTAATTTTTCCTTGCTCTAGAGAATTCTTGGCAATCTGTTAATGAACCACAATATCTATTTTCCTGTGCTCAAAGGAGTCACGGCTAGCAATTTTATTGCGAGGTTTGGACAGTTTATTGCTAATTCCATGCATTAAAAGTGACTGCTTGTTGTGCTACTAACTAGGACATAATATTTAAGTGGCAAAACTGCTTATTGAGGGCAGGTGTGAATATCAGGTATTTTGCTGCTATTTAACAAATACAGAACAAATATATTTTGCTAGTTAATTAGCCATCTATCACTGTGAACTACTTATAATTATTGCAATAGGAAAACTAACAATCAGGAATAAAGCCTCTCCGGTCGGTGCCTTCATATCTTGACTCAGACTAAATCATGTCATTGAGTCCGTGCTGTTATAGTGAAATATGACATCAAACCACCTCTTTCTGTATTTCATTTGCGAAAGAAGAAAATGTGCATTTGACACCATGAACTCCCCACTGATTAGCCAATGAATGAAGAAATTGGCCAGACATCAAATTTCTATTCTGTACTTAGGTGAGTGACATCAGCCTTGATTGACAGCAAACAGGTGGATACATTGGGCACTGTAACGGCACCCCCAGGCATAAAAGGGTTAAACCGCCGTTTAGTAGATCTTCCCTTCCAGAGACACAGGCACAGCTACTGTAGACACCAAGCCACCAAACCAGAGAAGCATATGAATGCTGTAAACAGCCGAATAGGAAAAACCATACGAATAGGTTTACACTCCTAGCAGTCAAACTGGAACAGCATACAGTAAATCCCCCCAAGTACGAGACAAAGCTCCGTGTTGAGGGTCAAGCAGTGAACAGACAGAGCTGTGGGTTTATTGTTCTTATATACACATTAGTACCACCCACAGGGTTTTGGAAAACAACCAATAAACATGTACAATACACTCGGACACTCCCACACAAAATCCTTCCCTCTGCCTGTGATACAATTACCTTACACAATGGGTAATGTAATTATCACAAGCAGAGAAATACAGTTTTTCCACATTATTCATAACTTTAAAAGTATGCATCACACTTACATTTTCAGAATCAGCATACTCCAAATACAAACATATGTCAAAATCATACAAATTGGTCCAGTGGTTCAAAAGATAGATCGTAGTCCTTTGTGACCAAATGAAGCATGACTTTTCTGCCCAAAACCAGTTCCACAGAGTCTTCTATCCTGGAGATAATTGGGAAGTAATACAATTATCTCCAAGGACAGAGGTAAAACTCCATTGAACACATGGCAGCAAAAGACAATAAAATACATAAAAATATATAACTGCAGCCATTGCATAAAACAGGTACATTCAACATATCCCCAGATAGCTTAGATCTGAGTGTACATTATTACTGAATGGCGCTCACATCTCATACATACAGTTCAATTACCATGGAGCCAAAGTCTTTCACATAGTCTTTCATTATACGAATGGGCTCCATGGCATAGCTATCTGGAGTATAACTATTCAAATAGGGCAAGTACCGAAGGACCCGGCTTTCATGTCTTTTAACATGGGGCCATAGTCCAGAGGCAACAGGCGGGCAACCAATTGGCTCCTCCAATGCAATGTGGCGAGATTGGTCTCGTCATAGGCACGTCAAAATTTTGTTCATCATAAGTATTAAACCATTTAAGAACTGGACATATATGATTTGCAGTATCTTCTCTCATTTGCTCATTCTCTTTGACTCACGTCCCCTACTGTCTCAAGCAAAACAAGTAATGACTATGACCTATACCACTTAATCCACAAGGTTTAACCAGGTAGGAAAGTGCATGGTGATTGCATTCTCAAATTAAAAAGTTCCACATATATTCAAATCTCTCATAAAAAAAAAAAAATGCAACAGAAAAAGTTTAACTTTTCTTTTCCTATTGCTCATTTCATATTTCTATTAAAATAAATTATGAATAAATGCTGACAATTTTATTGGACAGTGCAGAGATCTTTTCATAACGATGAACCTAGGACCATCGATACTAGTTATTATAATTATCGTAAAGAATGTAGTGCCCCTAGATAAAACGGAACTGATGATTATAGAAAGCAAATCCCAACCACCATCTCCCTCCTTTAACAAACAGTAGGCATTATGTCTACAACGTCTCAATATCACTTCATGATCTCACCACATTGACATGTAAACAACCTGGGAATAGCCAGGGGTCATACAATCGCACTAACATTTCAGATTTAGTCCATCTCATAACACTGAACATTGAATTATATCCTGAGATAATTCTGAGAACTATATCCTGAGAACTTGGGGAGTCAACATTTTAATGAGTAATTTTCAAACTCCTAACAGTGGCACACAGGACAATATGGAGGAGCAATGCACTATGTTTGCAGGAGATGTTTGTTGTCCAACCTTCACTCAAGAGCATACATGCATTCTCAGCTGTCCTAACAACACAGATGTATTGATGCAAAGAAACAAAAACAAAACAAAGGGAAAATAATCCTCCGTATACGATGCCCATCACTGGAGCAGATCACCCATCTTTCAGACAGTGAAAAAGCACTTTGCTTATCAATAAATGCATTTGATATATTATTTAAAAATATCAAAAGCATTTTCTGCTATTCAATAAACTGTGTAAACAAAGCAACTTGAATACAACTGTGAATACAACTGTGAATACAAAAAAACAACAAAAAACATCTTTGTTAAGCATTGAGCCACCAGGCCAGATTTATCACAAGGTGAACCAGACATTTGTCTATAGTGACAAGTTTTGAGGATACCTCGCATGTTGAATGCATTGAGCATGGGTGAAAAAGCTATGCAACAATAATCGTTCACTGACCCAAATATGTGTGTAAATTTATACATTCCTTGACATAACCTTGAAATGACATGCAGTATTTTTCAGGAACCCAGGGCAATCAATATTCTCCTGCACGTACTCGCCTGAACATTTATGTGCTCCATAATAGCAAGAAATGTTACAAGCAGAGCAGAAGGTGAAGAGAGCATACAAAGAGCATCTCTGAGCCTAATAAAAAAAATACATTATGATATAGTAATATACAAAACATTTACATTTACAATATACACCACAATCTGTCACACCACAATCTGACATTGTAGCGGAGCTCCCTGTACACTGGATGGGTACCTCCGCCAAGGGTCACTTCCTAGCTGGAACTGGAGAAAACCTCAGCGCTTCGTCCCCAGTCGCCAAGGCTTAAATAGGGTCTTCCCACATATTCTAAATACCCAAATAGCCCTTATCTGAACACTCAAGTTGTCCAAATAGCGCTCAGATCCATGTAGGGGAAAGGCCACCATGTTGAAGTTCTCACCGGCCGCACACGTGGTCCTATGCCCAAAATAGTTCCAGGGCGCTTGGTGCTTTTGCCGCTCAACTTTCGGGAGCTGCTGCATCCAAAATACAGGGTGCTCCATCTGGCTCTCAGGTAGCGTTTGTTCCCCTTAGTCTCAGGCATCTTCCCTCCAAAAAGCGCTCTGCAGGCGGGTTGCAAAGTGGTTCAAAACCCCGGACCAAGTTTTCCGGGAGCCGCATGGTCACCTCATGCCGAAAACAGTTACATAACAGTTACATTTGCAGCTAAGTACAGCAGAGGGGACCGGGGACCCACAAAGTCCTCATGCCGAAATTAGTTCCATAGCGGTCGCTGCTAAGTACCGCTGAGGACCATTTGTGGGTTTGGTTCATGCGAACGGCCGCCAGGGAGTTAGCGTTTGGTTCCATTCGAATGAAGGGAAAGTACCGAACCAGGTGCACCCAGGTAAAGCTGCTAATGGCGGCTGGGTAAGGTAACTCCCGAACGGTGTCTCAGACCTGGACCATAGTTGGTGGGCACGAGACCAGCTTCCACACTCCTCCAGGAGTTGTGGCAAACGTTCGTGGGAAGGAGCATTTGTCACAGAAACATCACAAACACACACAATTTGATCACCTTCACATGCTGTCACACCACTATCTGAAACATCAGAAACTGTGTGCACGCGTGTGTAACAGATTGTGCATGTGTGTGCGTAGGGGCTTGCTCCATGATTGTGCTATATAAATTCAAATACAGATGGAATTTCAGACAGGTGGCAGACAGAGAGAGACAGACGGAGTGGATGATAGACAGACAAACAGACAGGCAGACAGACAGAAAGACAGATAGCTTTGCAATATGTTCACATCTACCACTTTGTCACTAATTTATTGCTTTTCTAAAATAAATAAATACAAATCAGCAATGATACAATTTAGCAGGTGTCTATGCAGTAAATAGACGGATTCCACCAAGTTGGCATGGCAATGAGTTTGTAGACTTGCTTCATTGACATCATATAATGCACATTATGATAAATCTCATCCAGCTCTGCATTTTAACACCTGCGCGGCATAAAGCGTTCTTTGTCTTTGAGAGAAGGTAATTTAAGAAAATTGTCAGATGTTTTATTGCTGCTCTTTATATGTTCCAGTGAAAAGAGGTCGCCGTTGCTTTGTTACTTTTTAGCCATTAATGCATAAAAGGTTACTATAGCAAATCATGTAACGTATATCACTCACTCTTTGCAAATGTACAACACTGCGGCACTTATCACAGTAGGCTACCCTAACTGATAATAGAGATTAACTATAAATTGTTTAGAATGGCATTTTATTCATCTCAATATGGAAATGTGGGCCAGTCACTCTTCACTGTAACAAAAGAAAATTACTTTTCAAGAATAAAATACAAGATCATAAAGAATAGATAAAAAACTCATCTGCTAACAGATATTCAAACACTTTTTCATACTAAACAGAACAGGGATATAAACATGCTGAACGATGGCATTATCAAATGAATAACGTTCGCAATAAGTTTGAAGCAAGTTTTCCAAGCTTAATTATCGCATTTCTATAATTAGATACATATTACATAGTTTACCCATTATTTCGATGGCAGATGATGGTTTCATATCCCATACAGCACAGTGAGAGATGTCATTGAGTGTAGAAAGAAAGATTTATGCATTATGTGGCTGTCAGTGTGCAACGTAAGGTCCCTAATGACAAGGTTACTTGTCATTGTAACACCTATTGCAATCTGGGTGTGTGTTTTGTGTGTATTTGTGTGTATACCTATGTAATGTGTGTGTGTGTTGGTTTGTATATATATATATATATATATATATATATATATATATTGAGATAAAGTGAAGGCAGAGAGGCCATTTAACCCCAGGGGGAGTATGTGTTGTTTGTGTTGTGAGCAACGCAAAGCTAAGTTTAGTTATGGGCCCCTGGGGTGGAGCATTTGGAGAGCAGGGTGGGCCAATGCTCCACTCCACAGTTTAGTGGTTTTCTTGGGAGACATAGATCCAGGCCAGGGTTTTTTGGACTGTCTCCAACCCACTGCTCAGCTGCAGATAATCAGCTGTAGCAGTGGGAATAAACCCCTCCCTGCTAGGCAGGTTAGGGGGGGATTGCTGGCTTCCTCCCTGGAGGCAGGTAGGAGAGAGGCTGTTCTCTACGGTGAGAGTCAAGGCTGGCTTGGAGCACTGGGAGTGCAGAAAGGGAAGCAGTCAAGGCTGGCTTGGAGCACTGGGAGTGCAGAGAGCTGACAAAGACACTAGTTTGGTGAAACCAATATTGTTTTGTTTTAGTTTAACCCCTGAGAGATAGGGAACCTGAAGTTGGTTAGTGCTCAGGCGAGCTAGGTTTTTGTATATAGGGATTTGTGTTATATTTATGTTTTCATTTGCTGCTGTCTCCTGTGTGGACTTACAAATAAAGTGCCTGGATTATATGCAAATAAAAGGACTGTGCCTGTTGTTTACCCTAGAGGACCGTGCTACCTGCAGACAAGGATCACAATAAATAAAAAAATAAAAAAAATAAAAAAAAAAATATATATATATATATATATATATATATTAGACTTTCCTCTGTGATATCTGCCCCCCCCCCCTCCCCTTTTTATTGGTACATACCCAAATGTATGTTTGTTTTTATTTGAATAACTCTTATATCATCATCATCATCTGTGAATCTTCCTATCCCCTAGCTTTATTGCAGGCCTATTTGACCCTATCTCTCCCAAAAAAATGTAAAACTTCCATGCCTCACATCAGAACAGCACTCAGTCCACCTTCAGCTGATCCAGTTGCAATAAGCAAGGTAGCCTTCAGGGCAACATTTAATGCTGCACATTTGCCCACCGCCCTACCTCTCCCTACCCCATGCTCATCGTTTAATTTATAGATAGACTCTCTCCCACAAATATCAATAATCCGATATAACAGCTGCAAATCAAATAATCAGCACACTCCTATACTCTCTTAACCCCTAACACTCACTCTTTATATCTCCCTCGCCTCTGCCTGTTACATTCTAGTCCAGCTTTCTACATCACTACATCTCCTCTCTGTGCCCCCCTCCCCCGCCTTCTCCCTATTTCTAAGTTTTTAGGACGTGCATACCCATCTAATGCTCTATCTTGTCCTCCTCTTATTTTCCCTTTCCTCAGTAGCAAAATCTCTCCTTACACCTACTTCCCTCATCCTCAAAAGACAATGCTTCAATCAACATTCTCATTATCATCCACACACTGTTGTGCTTGCTGCATTTATGTTTGTGTCCTGTACCTAGCCATATGTGTAGTCTGAGTACTACTTCCTCACCCTATATGCATTATTTGTAACTTATTTAAATTGTGTTTTCATCTTCTCCCCTCCTCCACATGGCTCCAAATTTGACCGTGTCCATATTCCTTGTAACCCTCTTCACACTCCTGTAATGTTCCTACCACTACCCTCTTAAGCATCACTCACCACAAACTGAGAACAACATTCTTATACACCATGGCCTGCTTTGTTGCTGTAATTTATCTGCTGAGTGCTGGTGGAGAGTGTTGAAATCAAGCCCTCCAACCCCCACCCCACAAAAGCATAAAACCTTACAATTGCAATACTACCAAACAAAGATGATGTCCAAATTCCTATTAGTCATGTTACTTGCCCTTGCAAATGATGTAGGGTCTAACCCTGGTCCCCCAACAGATTCCATTCCTAGCATTCCAGCTAAGAAAGGCCTCTCCTTTGTGCACTGTAATATCCGCAGCTTACTACCACAAATCGATGCACTGCAAGCGTGGTATTCACATTACAAGCCCAAAATCATTGTGCTCTCTGAAACGTGGCTAACCGCAAAAATACCTGACTCTGCCATTGCAATACATGGGTATTCATGCCATAGAAATTACAGATCAAAAAGAGGAGGTGGCATTGTAATTTATGTTGACAATTCCATAAAGTTCACCCCCTTACAAAACTTTAGCTCCCCTGCCACCTTTGATTTCCTTTCTGGTACAATTGAGATCCCATGCAGTAAATCAATCATTGTCGCAGGAATCTACCGCCCACCTAGCTCCCCAGTGCATTCCCTATTTGACATAGCCCATCTCCTTAGTGAAACCATAGCTCAAAACCCAAATAGTGAACTGTTGGTCTTTGGAGATTTTAATATTGATTGGCTGAATCCTAAAAATAATAGTTCTTGCTCGCTGTTTAAGACTAGCAGCTAACCCAATTAATCTCCTCCCCAACTCACATAAACATTAAAAGCCATAACCATACCCTGCTAGATTGGATTCTCTCCACTTCTCCTGATAGAATCCAGGAGGCCGGTGTTCTCCCTAACAGTTTCAGTGATCACTGTTTAGTGTACTGCGTGAACAAAATAAAGGCTACTAAATCCTCTCCCAAGGTTAAAATCACCAGGTCCTTCAAAAAATGTCATCTTGAATCCTTTCTTAATGACATCAAGAACATCCCATGGCACAGATTAAACATTATCCCAGATCTAGACTGCACTGTTGAATTCTTTCAGTCTGAACTCCTACAAGTTTGGAATTTGCATGCCCTGCTGCATAAGGTGAGAGTAAAAGGAGCACATATGAACTGGATCACTGCTGACCTCATCCAAATGTACCAGTTTCGGGATTCCTTGTGGTCAAAGTTCAAGCGTACTGGCTCTATGAACGATCACTGTGCATATAGACAATGGCGAAATATATGCTCAAAACAAACAAAATTGTCCAAGACCCAATATTTCTGTGAAAATCTGAATAACATGTCAAAGCCTAGAAACTTTTGGCACCACATAAATAACTTACAAACTCCCCCAAACTCCCCTTAGATGTAGAAAATGCCTTTAACAATTATTTAGTCAGATGCTCCACCACCCAAGCTAATAAATGACACACATCCTGAAACTACAAATGTGCAAAGACCCAATGTAGACAAATTCAATTTTAGACCTGTACCTATTAGTGTCATTAAGAAACACCTTAATAATCTAAAGATGAAAAACCAGTCTGGAACTGATCAAATCCCAGCAATGCTGTTGAAGCTCAGTTCGCCGGCAATTGCTAAACCTGTCGCAACCCTAATTAACGAATCCTTGGTGTCTGGAAACATACCCAAACTTTGGAAGACTGCGAGAGTAGTGCCTATCCATAAAAGTGGTGACACTACTTTGGTTTCTAACTATCGCCCAATATCATTGCTCCCAGTATTGTCCTAATTCTTAGAAAAATGTGTCCATACGCAACTATGTGAGTATTACCAACAATCAAACTATCTGACCCCTGATCAATTAGGTTTCGCCAGAATCACTCCACTACAACTGCCTTCTGAAATGTTTGCAATGACATCTAAACTGGCATGGAACAAGGAGACCTAACTGGAGCTATTTTCCTTGATTTTGCAAAGGCCTTTGACACAGTAGACCACAACATTCTACTGTACAAACTAAAAAAAATCTGGTATTGGTGATTGTCCGCTAACCTAGTTTCGATCATATGTATCGGATTGATCACAATATGTGTCCATTTCTGACAGTGACTCCCTACCTCTCCCAGTCACGTGTGGTGTTCCCCAAGGTTCAATTTTCAGCCCCCTTCTATTCACATTATTCATAAATGATTTGCCTAATGTCTGCAAATCCTCAAATGTACGCAGATGACACAGTTATCTATGCAAGCAAATCCGATCTACCGCAACTTGAGGCTGTGCTCCAAGACCAGTTTACAGAGGTAGAAAAGTGGATCGCAGAAACTGTTCCTAAACACTGACAAAACTGTCACAATGATCTTTGGAACAGTACCTATGTTACATAAATTACAAAATTCCCATCTATGCATCAAAACAAAATCAAATAGCACACTGACCGCAGTCCACTCTTTTTGAAAATACTTGGGTATGTTAGACCCCAATCTATCTTTTGGCCTCCACATAGAAAAAACTTGCATCTAAAGTTTATCCAAATCTAGGTGCCCGGTACAGAAACAAATCCTGCCTAAGCCCTACAGTAAAGCAAACGATTGTACAGCAAATGCTGATGCCAATCATTGATTATGAGGATGTAGCATATGCACCTGCACCGCAATCCCACATTAATAAACTCAATACATTGTATAACTCGTTCTGCCGACTTGTGCTACAATGTTATTACAGGACCCACCATTGTGACATGCTAAAATAACTAAGCTGGCTGTTGCTGGAATCCAGACGCACCCTTCATCTTTACAGCCTTGTGTTTAAGAGCTTTTCTAGGAAGCTCCCACCCTACCTGAGCAGAATGCTCTCCACGGCTGTTCCCACCTCCTATAACCTCCAAGCCAGTGCCAGCACTTTATTTAGTCTACCTCAATAGTGATGTCCCGAACGGTTCGCTGGCGAATAATTCCTGGCGAACATAGCTTGTTCGCCACGGATGGCGAACATATGCGATGTTCGGTCCGCTCCCTATTCGTCTTCATTGAGGAAACTTTGACCCTGTACCTCACAGTCAGCAGACACATTCCAGCCAATCAGCAGCAGACCCTCCCTCCCAGACCCTCCCACCTCCTGGACAGCATCCATGTTAGATTCATTCTGAAGCTGCATTCTTAGTGAGAGGAGGGACAGTGTGCTGCTGCTGATTTAATAGGGAAATTGATAGCTAGGCTAGTGTATTCCGTGTCCCTACAGTCCTGAAGGACTCACCTTATCTCTGCTGTAAGGACAGCACCCCAAAAAGCCCTTTTTAGGGCTAGAACATCAGTCTGCTTTTTTTTTTCCTGTGTAATCTAATTGCAGTTGCCTGCCTGCCAACGTGTGTGTCAGGCTCACAGCGTATACTGTGCCCACTTGCCCAGTGCCACCACTCATATCTGGTGTCACAATAGCTTGTATTTAACCAAAAAAAAACTTTTTTGACTGTAATATAATAGCAGTCAGTTTCCTTCACACGTGTGCGTTTCAGGGCCTGCCAGGGCACATTGTCACAACAGTGCAACTCATATCTGGTGTAACAGTAGTGTACATTTAAAAAAATAAATAAAATTTTGACTGTAATAGATTGAATAGCAGTTAGTTGTCTGCAAGCGTGTGTGTCAGGCCTACAGCGTCTACTCTGCCAACTTCTGCCAGTGCACAGTGCCACTCATATCTGGTGTCACAGTAGCTTGCAGTACCACTAATCGAAAATAAATGACAGGCAGAGGCAGGCCACCCCGCAGGGGCCGTCGTGGTCATGGTGCTGTGATTCCCTTTGGCCCTAGAATAATGCCCAGTGTTCAGATGCCACGTACCCTGAACTCGAAAAGTTCTGAGGACATAGTTGACTGGCTAACACAGGACACCCAATCTTCTACAGCTTCCGCTCGAAACCTTGACACACCATCCTCCTCCAGCTTAGCTTCGGGCACCTCTCAAGTTACCACTCGCCCGCCTGCCACCACCACCAACACTAGCACCACAGCCGCTTCACTTGGTATGTCAGAGGAGTTATTTACAAATCAGTTGGTAGAAATGAGTGATGCGGAAGCATTATTGCCAGATGATGTAGATAACAGGGATATGTCTCAGTCAGGCAGCATTACACACATGGACGTACGGTGTGATGATGATGATGATGTTGTACCCGCTGCTGCTTCCTTTGCTGAGTTGTCAGATACAAGTGAAGCGGTTGATGATGACGATGCATCCATGGATGTCACGTGGGTGCCCGCTTGACAAGAAGAAGAACAGGGGGAAAGTTCAGATGGGGAGACAGAGAGGAGGAGGAGGAGACGAGTTGGAAGCAGGGGGAGGTCGTCGCAAGGAGCTAGTGGCACAGTCAGACAGCATTCATCGGCAGCCAGGGTCAGCCAGACAGCACGCCAATCAATGCATGCTGTTGCCACCACCAGAATGCCGTCATTGCAGAGCTCAGTAGTGTGGCATTTTTTTTGTGTGTCTGCCTCTGACAACAGCGATGCCATTTGCAACCTGTGCCAAAAGAAACTGAGTCGTGGGAAGTCCAACACCCACCTAGGTACAACTGCTTTGCGAAGGCACATGATCGCACATCACAAACACCTATGGGATCAACACATGAGTACAAGCAGCACACAAACTCACAGCCGCCATCTTCCTCCTGGTCCAGCATCTTCAGCCACGTCAACCACTGCTGTCCTCCTTGCCCCCTCTCAACCATCCGCCACTCCGTCTCTCGCTTTGAGCAGTTCCTGCTCATCTGCCCACAGTCAGGTGTCTGTCAAGGACATGTTTGAGCGTAAGAAGCTAATGTCACAAAGTCACCCCCTTGCCCGGCGTCTGACAGCTGGCTTGACTGAACTCTTAGACCGCCAGATTTTACCATACAAGCTGGTGGAGTCTGAGGCGTTCCAAAAATTTGTAGCTATTGGGACACCGCAGTTGAAGGTACCCGGACGAAATTTCTTTGCACAAAAGGCAATCCCCAACCCGTACTCGATTGTGCAAAAGGAAGTAATGTCATGTCTGGCACACAGTGTTGGGGCAAGGGTCCATCTGACCACTGATACCTGGTCTGCAAAGCATGGTCAGGGCAGGTATATCACCTACACTGCGCATTGGGTAAACCTGCTGACGGCTGCCAAGCATGGAATGCGTGGCTCTGCAGAGGAGTTGGTGACACCGCCACGACTTGCAGGCAGGCCTGCTGCCACCTCCTCTACTCCTCCTACTCCATCCTCTTCCATAACCTCCTCGGCTGAGTCCTCTTCTGCTGCTGCATCTTGCTCCACATCAACGGCACCCCCCAGCTCCCCAGGTACTATTCCACATCCCGGATACGGCAGTGTCACGCCATCTTGGGCTTGACTTAGCTGAAAGCAGAGAGTCACACCGGACCAGCACTCCTGTCCGTCCTGAACACACAGGTGGATCAGTGGCTGACTCCGCACCAACTGGAGATCGGCCAAGTGGTTTGTGACAACGGAAGAAATTTGTTGGCGGCATTGAATTTGGGCAAGTTGACACATGGGCCGTGCATGGCACATGTGTGTAATCTGATCGTACAACGCTTTATGCTTAAGTACCCAGGCTTACAGGATCTCCTGAAGCAGGCCAGGAAGGTGTGTGGCCATTTCAGGCATTCCTAAACGGCCAAATGGGGTCTTTCATGCTGTCGTGCCTGTTGAGGGACCCTTGTATAAAAAAGCTGAAGGAGAACGACCTGTACTGGGTGTCCACGCTACTAGACCCCCGGTATAAGCAGAAAGTGTCTGAAATGTTACCAAATTACCGCAAGTCGGAAAGGATGCAGCAGTTCCAAAATAAATTGAAAAGTATGCTTTACACAGCGTATAATGGTGATGTCACAGCACAACGGGAATCTAACAGGGGAAGAGGTGAAAGTAATCCTCCTCCTCCCACGACCACGCCGGCAAGGACAGGACGCTTTACAGATGTGTTGTTGATGGAGGACATGCGGAGATTTTTAAGTCCTACGCATCGCCACAGCCCTTCGGGGTCCACCTTAAGAGAACGACTCGACCGACAGGTAGCAGACTACCTCGCCTTAACTGCAGATATTGACACTCTGAGGAACGATGAAGCCCTTGACTACTGGGTGTGCAGGCTTGACCTGTGGCCTGAGCTATCCCAATTTGCGATAGAACTTCTGGCCTGCCCCGATTCAAGTGTCCAGTCAGAAAGGACCTTCAGTGCAGCAGGAGGTATTGTCACTGAGAAGAGAAGTCGCCTAGGTCAAAAAAGTCTAGATTACCTCACCTTTATTAAGATGAATGAGGGATGGATCCCGAAGGGACATACGACTAAAAAAGGCCTGATGAGGGGGACTACTTAACACACCACTCCTATCTGGTGGCACATTAGATTACACGCGCAGTGCCCCAAATTTGAAGTAGGAGGACCAACTGATAGGAATAGTACTACTTAACACACCTTATAATAACGCAGAGAGAGGCAACGCAGAGAGAGGAGTCTGAAGAAGAGGAGTCAGAGGAGGAAGGTGGCTTTGAGGAGGTGGAAGACCAAACACAGCAGGCATTCCTTTTGTCAATTTTGTAGCTCGTCTCTGCACTTCTTCTAGTGCCATGATATCTTTCTTTAGAAAAGGCGCCCAAAATTGCACAGCATATTCAAGGTGTGATCTTACCAGTGATTTATAAAGAGGCAAAATTATATTTTCATCCCGAGAATTTATGCCCCTATTTATGCATGACAAAACCTTACTGGCTTTAGCAACTGCAGATTGACATTTCATATTGCTGCCTAATTTGTTGTCTATAACAATTCCCAAATCCTTCTTGTGTGTGGTTCACTACCATTTAGTGTGTAAGTTGCTTGTGCATTCTTAACCCCAAAGTGCATAACTTTGCATTTCTCTACATTAAATTTCATCTGCCATTTTAGTGCCCAGTCCCCCAATCTATCCAAATCCCTCTGCAGCAAAGCAATATCCTGCTCACATTTTATTACTTCACAAAGTTTTGTGTCATCTGCAAACACTGATACATGGCTTTCAATGCCTATTTCAAGATCAATTATAAATATGTTAACTAGAAGTGGTCCCAAAACAGAAACCTGAGGGACACCACTTACCACTTTTGTCCAGCCTGAAAATTTACCAATAGTTGTACTCTATCCTTAAGCCAATGTTCTACCCAAGAACAAGAATATTCATCTAGACCAATTTCTTTTAGTTTGAAGACTAACCTATTGGGAGGAACCGTATCAAATGCCTTGGCAAAATCCAAGTAGATCACATCCACTGCAACACCCTGATCTATACTTCTACTTACTTCTTCGTAGAATGCAATTAGGTTAGTTTGACATGACTATGTTTCATAAAACCATGCTGATTATTGCTAATAACAAAGTTCTTCCCAATGAATTCCTGAATATTATCCCTTAATAGCCCTTCAAATATTTTCCTAGTTACAGAAGTTCAGCTCACAGGTCTATAATTTCCAGGCAAGGATTTTGAACCCTTTATAAATATAGGAACAACATCTGCCTTCCTCCAATCCTCCGGTACAACACCTGAAACAAAAGAATCTTGAAAAATGAAATACAGAGGTTCACTTATTTCCCCACTTAGCTCCTTATATAGCTCCTTATATATTATATGTCATATACATATATATTATATGTCTACACAGGCAGTCCCCCTGCAGGTAGATACATGGACACCTATTGTGACCATGTGACCGCTCTGTTGTGGCCAAGGGGTCCTAATTTGCCACGGGGGAGACTGCCTGGGCTGTCAGGCAATCTCCCCACACCGAGAGCAAAGCCAATCGCCGTCGGGGGGAACGACAGCGATCGGGTAAGTACATATTACCGTTATGACGGTCGGGAAGGGGTTAAAGGAACGCTATACCATTGGAATATCAACATGTATTCCTATAGTGTTATACTAACAAATTTGACTATTGCCTCTCATCCCAGAACTAATAAAATAAAGGATTTTACTTACCTCCTCTCTCCCCCCGCTATGGTCTACGTGTTGGCACACAGTGGTGCTACTCTAAATTTAAATCAACCCTAATCCTATCCTTAATCCTATTATTATGATTTATAAAGCGCCAACATTTTCCGCCATGCTGTACAATGGGTGGACTAACGTATTTGTAACCAGAGGTGTTGGACGCACAGGAACAGAGGGATTACTGGCCCTGCTCAGCGAGTTTACATGCTAGAGGGAGTGGGGTATAGTGACAGTAACAGAGGGATTGAGGCCCCTGCTCAGTGAGTTTACATGCTAGAGGGAGTGGGGTATAGTGACACAGTAACAGAGGGATTGAGGGCCTGCTCAGTGAGTTTACATGTTAGAGAGAGTGGGGTATAGTGACACAGTAACATAGGGATTGAGGGCCCTGCTCAGTGAGTTTACATGCTAGAAGGAGTGGGGTATAGTGACACAGTAACAGAGGGGTTGAGGGCCCTACTCAGTGAGTTTACATGTTAGAGGGAGTGGGGTATAGTGACACAGTAACAGAGGGATTGAGGGCCCTGCTCATTGAGTTTACATGCTAGAGGGAGTGGGGTATAGTGAAACAGTAACAGAGGGATTGAGGGCCTGCTCAGTGAGTTTACATGTTAGAGAGAGTGGGGTATAGTGACACAGTAACAGAGGGGTTGAGGGCCCTGCTCAGTGAGTTTACATGTTAGAGAGAGTGGGGTATAGTGACACAGTAACATAGGGATTGAGGGCCCTGCTCAGTGAGTTTACATGTTAGAGGGAGTGCGGTATAGTGACACAGTAACAGAGGGATTGAGGGTCCTGCTCAGTGAGCTTACATGCTAGAGGGAGTGGGGTATAGTGACACAGTAACAGAGGGATTGAGGGCCCTGCTCAGTGAGTTTACATGTTAGAGAGAGTGGGGTATAGTGACACAGTAACATAGGGATTGAGGGCCCTGCTCAGTGAGTTTACATGCTAGAAGGAATGGGATATAGTGACACAGTAACAGAGGGGTTGAGGGCCCTGCTCAGTGAGTTTACATGTTAGAGGGAGTGGGGTATAGTGACACAGTAACAGAGGGATTGAGGGCCCTGCTCATTGAGTTTACATGCTAGAGGGAGTGGGGTATAGTGAAACAGTAACAGATGGATTGAGGGCCTGCTCAGTGAGTTTACATGTTAGAGAGAGTGGGGTATAGTGACACAGTAACAGAGGGATTGAGGGCCTGCTCAGTGAGTTTACATGCTAGAAGGAGTGGGGTATAGTGACACAGTAACAGAGGGGTTGAGGGCCCTGCTCATTGAGTTTACATGTTAGAGGGAGTGGGGTATAGTGACACAGTAAAAGAGGGATTGAGGGCCCTGCTCAGTGAGCTTACATGTTAGAGGGAGTGTGGTATAGTGACACAGTAACAGAGGGTTTGAGGGCCCTGCTCAGTGAGCTTACATGTTAGAGGGAGTGGGGTATAGTGACACAGTAACAGAGGGATTGAGGGCCCTGCTCAGTGAGTTTACATGTTAGAGGGAGTGGGGTATAATGACACAGTAACAGAGGGATTGAGGGCCTTGCTCAGTGAGTTTACATGTTAGAGGGAGTGCGGTATAGTGACACAGTAACAGAGGGATTGAGGGTCCTGCTCAGTGAGCTTACATGCTAGAGGGAGTGGGGTATAGTGACACAGTAACAGAGGGATTGAGGGCCCTGCTCAGTGAGTTTACATGTTAGAGAGAGTGGGGTATAGTGACACAGTAACATAGGGATTGAGGGCCCTGCTCAGTGAGTTTACATGCTAGAAGGAGTGGGGTATAGTGACACAGTAACAGAGGGGTTGAGGGCCCTGCTCAGTGAGTTTACATGTTAGAGGGAGTGGGGTATAGTGACACAGTAACAGAGGGATTGAGGGCCCTGCTCATTGAGTTTACATGCTAGAGGGAGTGGGGTATAGTGAAACAGTAACAGAGGGATTGAGGGCCTGCTCAGTGAGTTTACATGCTAGAGAGAGTAGGGTATAGTGACACAGTAACAGAGGGATTGAGGGCCCTGCCCAGTGAGTTTACATGCTAGAAGGAGTGGGGTATAGTGACACAGTAACAGAGGGGTTGAGGGCCCTGCTCAGTGAGTTTACATGTTAGAGAGAGTGGGGTATAGTGACACAGTAACATAGGGATTGAGGGCACTGCTCAGTGAGTTTACATGCTAGAAGGAGTGGGGTATAGTGACACAGTGACAGAGGGGTTGAGGGCCCTGCTCAGTGAGTTTACATGTTAGAGGGAGTGGGGTATAGTGACACAGTAACAGAGGGATTGAGGGCCCTGCTCATTGAGTTTACATGCTAGAGGGAGTGGGGTATAGTGAAACAGTAACAGAGGGATTGAGGGCCATGCTCAGTGACTTTACATGTTAGAGGGAGTGTGGTATAGTGACACAGTAACAGAGGGATTGAGGGCCCTGCTCAGTGAGTTTACATGTTATAGGGAGTGCGGTATAGTGACACAGTAACAGAGGGATTGAGGGTCCTGCTCAGTGAGCTTACATGGTAGAAGGAGTGGGGTATAGTGACACAGTAACAGAGGGATTTAGGGCCATGCTCAGTGAGTTTACATGTTAGAGGGAGTGCTGTATAGTGACACAGTAACAGAGGGATTGAGGGTCCTGCTCAGTGAGTTTACATGCTAGAGGGAGTGGGGTATAGAGACACAGTAACAGAGGGATTGAGGGCTCTGCTCAGTGAGTTTACATGTTAGAGGGAGTGGGATGTAGTGACACAGTAACAGAGGGATTGAGGGCCTGCTCAGTGAGTTTACATGCTAGAAGGAGTGGGGTATAGTGACACAGTAACAGAGGGGTTGAGGGCCCTGCTCATTGAGTTTACATGTTAGAGGGAGTGTGGTATAGTGACACAGTAACAGATGGATTGAGGGCCCTGCTCAGTGAGCTTACATGTTAGAGGGAGTGGGGTATAGTGACACAGTAACAGAGGGATTGAGGGCCCTGCTCAGTGAGTTTACATGTTAGAGGGAGTGGGGTATAATGACACAGTAACAGAGGGATTGAGGGCCATGCCCAGTGAGTTTACATGTTAGAGGGAGTGCAGTATAGCGACACAGTAACAGAGGGATTGAGGGTCCTGCTCAGTGAGCTTACATGCTAGAGGGAGTGGGGTATAGTGACACAGTAACAGAGGGATTGAGGGCCCTGCTCAGTGAGTTTACATGTTAGAGGGAGTGCGGTATAGTGACACAGTAACAGAGGGATTGAGGGTCCTGCTCAGTGAGTTTACATGCTAGAGGGAGTGGGGTATAGAGACACAGTAACAGAGGGATTAAGGGCCCTGCTCAGTGAGTTTACATGTTAGAGGGAGTGGGATATAGTGACACAGTAACAGAGGGATTGAGGGCCTGCTCAGTGAGTTTACATGCTAGAAGGAGTGGGGTATAGTGACACAGTAACAGAGGGGTTGAGGGCCCTCCTCAGTGAGTTTACATGTTAGAGGGAGTGGGGTATAGTGACACAGTAACAGGGGGATTGAGGGCCCTGCTCAGTGAGTTTACATGTTAGAGGGAGTGGGGTATAGTGACACAGTAACAGAGGGATTGAGGGCCCTGCTCAGTGAGTTTACATGCTAGAGGGAGTGGGGTATAGTGACACAAAGGGTAAGGGTAGGGTAGAAAAGTAGGTTGCTAGGATAGTATTCACTGAGGGCTTAGTGTTTTGTTTTGATGACAGTTGCAGGAGAGGAATCAGGATGTGAGGAGGGAGATCTGTTGGCAGCTTAATTGATAGAAGAAGTAAGTTTTCAAAGATTTCTTGAAGTGGATACTGGGTGAAAGTTTAACAGAGAGGGGAAGGGCGTTCCATAGGAACAGTGCAGCCCTAGAGAAGTCTTTAAGGCAGGAATCAGAGGTAGGAATACAAATAGATAAACAATAAACCTCAATACGCATAAAATATATCAAATAAACAATGCATTATGCGGAAACATTTAATTGCCAGATGTACAGTATTGGGGCAAATAAAGCCCTTTTAGGGTTTTGGAAATGTGAATTTATTTAAAATGTCTCTAAAAATCAAAGATACCACTATTTTTCTATAATACATGCTCCATTATATACATGTATAAAAACCAAAAATGTAAAGTGCGCAAGGCTCTAAAATATTTGTATATTGACTGTGATTGAGACAGTTTTAGAAGATAGGACAGCAGTATTTTACATGCCGTTCATTGCAAATGAATACTGTAATTATCTGTTGAGCATCTCGATAATGACATCCAGAGATACTCACAAATGGCCATTTTCTATGATCACAGATATCATCTAGGCCACAGACAGCAAAATTAGATTAGAGTTTGTCCAGAGCGTTGAATTAACTGTGTATGCAGTTGTTAATACCAATATTAGAACATGCTTATAAAATACTATAATATACAAGAAATGTGTAGCAGACACTCCTGGGGAATGTGGTAAGCTCCCCAAATCACAAAACCAGTCGTATGAGTGTACCCCAGGCAGAGCAGCAAATTAATACCTCGTTCATGTAGAAATTAATGCACAATGCCAAACAATGGCAATGAACAGAAACATGCATAAACAAAGTGGTTTAACACTTAAATGGCAGAAAACGAAACCGTTAGACTGCTGTGGCATGTTCTATACATCAAAACCACATCACTAAGCTAGATTCGGTTGGGCTACTGTAAAGGTGCTCCAACCAAAAAACTGTTTTCATAAAACACTGATTTTGGTTTTAGTAGCCATTTGTAAGGTGACTACAAATTACTTAAGCAATCAAATAAATAAATAAACGCTAATACTCACTTCTGTTCCATCGCTGAGTCCAAGTTCTCCCTGCAGGCCAATGCTCTTGCGTGATGTCTCTTGATGCCACATTAGATGCCAGCTTTATGTAAACCTGTCATTAGCCAGACCAGAACGTTGTTACACCTCCCCAGGTTCAGCTCTCCATGGGCATCTTTTTTTAAATGAAACACTGCCCCATACAGACTCCAGGAACCATGGCCAATTCAAATCACTGAAGTGGTCATGGTGCTTCGAGTAAGCCTTTAAGTATTATGACATAAAAATTCAATTCAAATAAGGAGTTAAATAAAAATTAAATGCAAATAAAAATTGCAAGAGTCCAATACATAATACTACACACCTGTAATATACACATGAGAATTGTGTATACAAAAATGGGAAATATATGAAAAGTATGTATTAAAGAGAGTCTAAAACATGAGAATGCATATCTTTAGTCAATTGATGGATGAAACACACACACACACACAGAGAGAGAGAGAGAGAGAGAGAGAGAGAGAGAGACTTCTTTATATTGGCTTTTATTCTAAACTTTTCATATAATAACTCCCTCTTTGTACTCTTCCCTATACAATTCTGTTTTTGTACTTTTTCCTTCTGATGAGTTTATCGTTGCGTTAATGACCAACACATTTGTCTTTTATGTTTACTGCACAGTACAAATAAAAATAAACAAACATCATTCCAAAAATGAAATGAAATTAAGTACCTAAATATAAGTTTAAGGTAATTAGGTGTCGTAGAGTACTCATCATTTAAAGAGGAGCTGTCACTTTGTACCGAGCAGTCAGCATACAGAGACCATACAGAGACAACAAGAACTATAACCATGTTTTTATTTCTCCTCTCACTTTGTAATGTTAGTCCTGCGTCTGCCTCGTCTGAAATGGATTATGATGTCACTCGCTTAATCTTTTTGCTAAGCTTTTTACCACGAATCTAAAAATTTGGTGGGCGAAAGAGAAAAAAAAAAAAAACGTAAACCCAAAGTCAACATTCATCTAACACATACTGACAAAACAGAAACACCGAACACAGAAAGATTTACAATAATGCAAGGACGATAAGACAACAACAAAAGATTATTGAAAGAAAGGAATGAGGGGTGTAGGTAAGGCAATACAATAAAACAATATATATAAGCAGTGGGTTATTCATGTAAATAAAGCAAAGAAAGGAAATATATTAATAAATAAAAACATTCAAGGACTTGTGATGATTAGACACTCTTTCCACTGTCCGCTCTCACTTATACAGATGACAAAACAAAGGCATTTTAGTAGATAAATAGCAAAACGAAGGACATATAACATATACATCATGTTAACTACTAATAAACAATAGAATTTGAAGCCCTTTATAATAAAATTGCAATTGAAAAAGTTAAGACAAGGGGACCCCGCCTCCCCCCAAAATAAAATGTATTTGGCTTAGAAACAACCAGTTTAAGGTAATTTCACATGAAAGTTTTTTTGATGTTTTTTTTAGAGAAATTCCCTTGGATAAAATAGAAATATATGAAAAATTAATATTTAATGAAAATATAATCTTTATGAAATACTAATTATGTCAGTGTTGGAATTTCATTGATATTCCAACCCAGTCAAGAGATACAGAGTTAAAGCAGAAACTATCCGACACAACGCGGAGGACCACGCTGGACAAAAACGGGGGCGTCAACGTTGGGACAGGTTCAGGTAAGTAAAATCCCCTTCACCCAGCAGCGTTGGACGTCAGCATCGCGGAGGACTACACTGGACCAAAATGGTGGCATCGGCGTTGGGACAGGTTCAGGTAAGTAAAATCCCCTTCACCCAGCAGCGTTGGACATCAGCATCGCGGAGGACCACGCTGGACCAAAACGGGGGCGTCAGCGTTGGGACAGATTCAGGTAAGTAAACCAACTCACCTTCACCCAGCAGTGTTGGACGTCAGCATTGCAGAGGACCACGCTGGACCAAAATGGTGGTGTCAGCGTTGGGACAGGTTCAGGTAAGTAAACCAACTCACCTTCACCCAGCAGCGTTGGACGTCAGCATTGCAGAGGACCACCGACCACACTGGACCAAAATGGGGGCATCAGCGTTGGGACAGGTTCAGGTAAGTAAACCAACTCACCTTCACCCAGCAGCGTTGGACGTCAGCATTGCAGAGGACCACCGACCACACTGGACCAAAATGGGGGCATCAGCGTTGGGACAGGTTCAGGTAAGTAAACTCACCTTCACCCAGCAGGTGAATAGCGAGCAGCTATTTTTTTCTAAATGTAAGAATTCTGATTTATTTCACTTACATTTGGTGATATTATTCCTGTAAAATAAAACTGCACTGATCCCAGCTCCTGAACTAAAAAGAGAACACAAGAGGAGAGATATATCCGTGTTGGAGCTAATGCTCTGATTTGGCAAATGTGACTTTTTTTTTATTATATTTTCTCATTGCATATTCACATTGGTTTTAGGCTTTTTCTTTTTTTCTTCACTTTTTTTCAGCATGAAATATGCACCTGGATCCACGGTGTCAGAATCCATGCATGTTCTTACGGTGATATAGCTCAGTGGGCTAATGCATCATCAGTAGAATCTGTTCAACCCTTGGGTTGCAGTTTCCAATCTCGGCAGGGTTGACTAACCCTTTCATCCTTCCGAGGTATTATTATGTTATTATTTATATAGCGCCAACAAATTCCACAGCGCTTTACAGTGGGTGGACGAACAGACATGAGTACCATTAAAGGGAAACTCCAGTACCAGGAAAACAATCCGTTTTCCTTGCACTGCGGGTCCCCTCTCCCTCTCACCCCCCAATCCCCGGTTGCTGAAGGGGTGAAAACCCCTTCAGTAACTTACCTGAGGCAGCGACGATGTCCCACGTTGCTGCTTCTTCCTCCGCCACTGCTCCTCCCTATGATTGCATCGGCCGGTGGGCGAGACTAATCCCGCCCACCGGCCGGGGAGACCTAATGCGCATGTGCGGCAATGCCGCGCATGCGCATTAGAGCTCCCCATAGGAAAGCATTAAAAATGCTTTTCAGGGGCGGGGCTGGACCGCCAAGCTGGAAGGTCGCAAGTCAAAGCGGCTCCTGCAAAACGCTATGGAAAATCCCCTAAAATCATGCATTGCCAGCTAAAACCGAGCCGACAACACAGATGCCCAGTGCCAGGGGCCTGCTGGACCCGGGGAGAGGCTGGCTCGCTGAGCTTCAGTCCCCCGGGGGAGAAGATCCTGATGACCCAACTCGGGCCTGCTTCTTCTGCGGTGAGTGGGGCAGACGGCCGCTGCCACACTATCCTGCACCACAGTACCCGGCCAAAGGTGCAGACTGATGCGGATCCGGCTCCGTCCCCCCCCCAATGGACCGGGGGGGTGATCCCGGTCCTCACCCGGTGGCCATGAGGGTGGCTCCATGGTCGGGGAAGGGGAGCCTGACCGCTACATCCAAAATGGCGGGCGCCATGTGCACGGTCAGCAAGGAGAAGGCTCCCTCCCTCCTGGCGCCCACTGCTGATCTAACAGCCCCTGACACCCGAACTCGCCAAATAGGGAAGCAGGAACACACCGTGCCAACCCTCCCAACTGCTCCAGCCACCAACACGGGAAAAAGCAGCGTGAGAAGGCAAATGTCAGCGGCAGCACTGAGGGGACAGAACGCGGCGCAGTGCCCATTCCCGCCCGAGGGGACCGAACCAACCGCCCAGCGAGACCAACCCACCAACGGACTGACCCTGTGCTCACCTCAGCCTGCAACAGACCAGCCTGGAAAGCGGTGGATCGGTGGATAATGCCCGGCTCCTAAACAATGAGGACACACACCCACGGAAGACCGAAGACATCCAGCCTAACACATCAAGCCAGCAACCCAGAGGAACAAGGCAGAACAAAACAAGCCCTGATACCTGCTCTGGAGGACGCTTGCACCCTACCACACAGACACAACAGAGCAGGTATCTGATGAAATCGGGACTGCCCCCATATGATAAGGCCTTGGTCCACTAGACTGCCGACCCCTTCCCACGGAGGAGGCACAAAGAACCCAGGCGCACCAGGGTGACTAGACAGCTAACCCACTAATATCTTACAACCGTGAAACGCCAGAATAACCTGTAACGATAGCATAGTTTACTTATTGATAAGTTGTGCCTAGCTTGTTGCCTAGGGTAGGAATATGTAGAACCAGTATGAATGCCACATAGAGTGATTTTCCAGAATGCATACCTTACTAAGCAAAGTGCCCTACTAGACTCAGGAGACCAGTAATGCTTCATAGAATGTATCTGCAAACCAGTTTACCTTAATTATAAACAGTGATGAAATCCCGGCATTTTATGTTCTAGCTTCAACTTAATATCAGTGTCAAGTATACTCTCATGGAATGTCTTTAACACCTGCTTGCTCTATATATGTCACTATGGTCTCCTTTACTAAGCATTTATGAGGGAAAAATCAGTGACATACAGACACAGTTCTCATATGTATCTGTACCTATAGAAAATGGGCAGCGTACTCTGCTAACCTAATCACATACACAAGTAAGCCTGTTAGCTAACTGATTTGTTGATTTCTATATGTAGTGAATATGCTTCAGTAATCTTTAAACTTTAAAAATGTGCAAGACCACTCCTGTACCCCTATGTTTCAATGTTTCATAATGCGCTGGAGGACTACCTTTGGGGTACCTCCCAAGTGACTGTATAAAGCCTCTGCACTACAAAAATAAAGAATTTAAAAAAAAAAAAAAAATGCTTTTCAATGCTTTCCTATGGGGAAATGAGCGACGCTGGAGGTCCTCACACAGCGTGAGGACGTCCAGCGATGCTCTATCACAGATTTTCTGTGCTATGATGCAGGAAGTGCCCTCTAGTGGCTGTCTAAATTATCATTGATTAAAATGCATGATTTACTTCCTTCGAAGTTTGCTGCTTGTGTCCTGCTTGAAATTCTTCAAGTGAACTAAAACGAATAAGTCCACAAATAGACCCTTTAGTAATATTTAAACAACTCGTCTTATATAACTACAGTTCTCCTACAGCTTCTTTCATATTGAGGCCTTGAACGTGAACTATGTAATCACAGGAAGAGTATAACACGTAACACGTATGTTGTATGGTTTGCACAGTAATAATAATATTTAAAACTCAATGTGTACTCAGATCTCAAGAGCCATTTACTGGAATGAGCACGTTATTATCAAAATGGTGGTGTATGATGTGCCAAAATAACAATAATTGTCACTAGTTAAAAGGACATTGAGAGTTCGGGAGATATTTACATCAACTGATTTTTTTTTTTTGTTTTGAATCCTTTATTCTTTTATTGTGCTGTTTAAATGAACCACTTAATTTGTATTGTTACCTAAATTATTTTCCACAATAAAGCTTTCTGTGTTCAAAACTCTTATGAAGTCGCGCATGGAAGCCCACGTTTCAATGTGCTGCATAGTAATGATGAATAATGAGCTTTAAAAATAGATTTTCTTGTAGAATTTGTTTTAGAAAAGACTCCCACAGCAATTGCATGTTATTGTGAGATTGAAAAGTCTCTACTAAATATTGATTATAATTATTATTATAATATCACCAACCGCAGGTGAAGTTCAAGAAGAAAAATGTTCTTCAAAATATTGTGTATAGTGTGGAAATGTAATTTTACCTACTTTTATGTTTAATGCTTTCTCATAGTGTAACGTAAAGTACAGTTCAATATACGTGCCTATTCATATATAGTGTTTTTATTGTTTTATTAATATTATTTGCATACTTACAGTTGATTCCTTAAGGTCATAGGGCTACCTTCTCACTGTAACTTAGTTTGCGTATCTGGTTTGTTAACACATGTTTTCTGCTTCCTGTTAGTGTTTAAAAAACAAAACTACAATAGTAGTTATACTGGGTATTCCCTGACATGTTTAATTCAAGTGAGCCTGGCCTTTCTTCTTGTATATAAGGGGGTCCTTTGAATTCTCGTGTTTAATTTTTGACCCATCATCCACCAAGCAGGTGCATCAGGTAAAAGGTAGAGAACTAGGTGTACGTCCTTCCTCCAGGTAGAGGGACGATGAGAGAAGTAAAAATTAGGCATTATTGTTTCCTATCCGCTTCATTTTTTGTTCTTTATTTTATTTTTTGATGTTCTGCTACATAAACGTTTGACAGCAGTGCAAATGTGAGATAGGTGCAGTGAAATTTCTCTGTACCGTGGCATGTTGCGTAGTGCACTGTCAAATACAACCGAGTAGGAAGGAAGAGTAGGAATAATAAGTAACTGGGGTTAAAAACAACATAAAATAAACCTTACAGAACAAATCATAAAACTGCCCTAATTAATATCTACAAATATGTATCACGGTGGCTGATGAAACGCAATAAACACTACCATCCAATATTAGAAGAGTTTCTGAGATGAGAGATTTTTACAAGAGAATTGAGAAATGTGATCCATTCAGATGAGGACTGAAAGTATAGATGGACCTGATCCGGAGCGCATTAAAGACTCTAATTTGGAATGCGGTGAGGTCTTCAAATGTATAGGGCTGCTAGTCGATTTTAACCCAATATATGTGGTATATCCAGTGAGAAGAAGGCCACTGAGCAAGTCCTCATCTGAAGTAGAGAAGATCCTCTAGACATCAATATTTACTAACTAGAATTCACCGATCTAACTGTGTAGGCTGTACATCCATTCACTAACTAATCCCCATATCAATGGTGTGAGAGAATGGGGAAAACATATAGTATATCACCAAATTCCTGTTGGTTATTAGGAATGTTTTCTCTTCAGAGATCTCAATATATTCCTTGTGGTAAATGATTTTATAAATAAAGGAAGCATGAAAGCACAAAGATGTTTCCATGATATACACATGATAATGTGTATAGTGTATGAATGACAAAGACTTCAATCTAATATTTTTGGATTATCTTTCCAAATGGTTTAATATGTATATATATATATATATATATAGATAGATAGATAGATAGATAGATAGATAGATATTTAATATTTTTGTAATCATTTTAAAAGCTTATCTAGAAATATTAAACCTAGGACAAAGTCCCCTTCAAGTAGGCAATATAGGATAATATAAACATTGTAATGGACAAAATTGACATCCTATGTTTATTCCAGGTTCAACAATATATATATAAAAAAAAAAATATATATATATATATAAATAAATACATAAATCCCCGTTATGCATACTCCTTCTAAACAAAGCCCCACCATTTACGCCATATTAGAATGTGATTTTACGAACTAAATATAAGATAGTCATAACCCAGTGGGCTACACACTCACATGTAATGACAGTACATTGCGCATTAAAGCGGCACTGTCATGCCGAACTTACCTTTCCTCAATCTCTTCCTCTTCTCCCCCTCTCTCAGGATCTGTTATTCTTTTCTTCCTGTCTTCTTTAGTTTTCTTTAAAACCATAAGACAAAGTAGGGACTCTTTGTCTTATGGGATTCCTCCGCTTGACCAGCTCTGACCAGCGGAGGAGCAAAGTGTGCTTCATTTCCGCTGGTCAGAGCAATTTTCCCATGATCCCTAGCTTTCCTCCCAGTTCCCACAATACTTCCTGTCAGTATTGCCGAAAGTCCTGTCACTTAGACAGAACGCCGGCAAAACTGCCGAATTGCATCCTAACAGAATGAGCACCGTTTCTCCATTGGTGTTAGGATGCAATTCGGTACTTTGTTCGGATCGGAATTTCATTCAAATGAATGAAACTCCGATCCTATTCATTGCTGTGGCTGCATCTTGCAGCCGCTTAGTAGATAACTCCCTAATTCCCACGGTATCAGGGAGCTATCTACTAAAAGGCTGAAAGACCTAAATTGGTCTTTCAGCCAAATTTACTAACACCAAGTAAAAATGACTTGGTATTAGTAAATAATATGCCCCTACTCGCTATACCGCGAGTAGGGGCATGTCTAGTAAGCAGTGAGCAGCCTGTGGCTGCTCACTGTAGAAAAAAAATAAAAAAAATATTGCCCCCCACCCCTAAATGACGGGTGGGGGCCGTAAAGTAAAATAAGGGAGGGAGACCTATTGTCCCCCCCCCCGGCCCCCACCCCTGAGCGGTGGGTGGGGGCCATAAAGATAATGAGGGGGGGGGACCTACTGTCCTCCCCCCCGGCCCCCACCCCTGGGCGGCGGGTGGGGGCCATAATAGTAGTAGGGGGGGGGACCTACTGCCCCCCCCCCCGGCCCCCACCCCTGGCCGGCGGGTGGGGGCCATAATAGTAATAAAGGGGGGGGGGGACCTACTGTCCTCCCCCCCGGCCCCCACCCCTGGCCGGCGGGTGGGGGCCATAATAGTAATAAAGGGGGGGGGGACCTACTGTCCTCCCCCCCGGCCCCCACCCCTGGGCGGCGGGTGGGGGCCATAATAGTAATAAGGGGGGGGACCTACTGTCCTCCAGCCCCCGGCCCCCACCCCTGGGCGGCGGGTGGGGGCCCTAATGGAAAAAAGGGGGGGGGGGACCTACTGTCCTCCCCCCGGCCCCCACCCCTGGGCGGCGGGTGGGGGCCATAATAGTAATAAGGGGGGGGGATCTACTGTCCTTCCCCCCCCCCCCGGCCCCCACCCCTGGGCGGCGGGTGGGGGCCATAACGATAATGGGGGGGGGGACCTACTGTCCTCCCCCCGCCCCCACCCCTGGGCGGCGGGTGGGGGCACTAAGTAAATTACCCCCCCCCCATCAAGGTGACTAGGGGTGCCCAAGCCCCTAGTCACCCACCCCCCACCCAAATAAAAAATGCCCCTACCTACCCCCCTCACCCTAAAAAATAGTGAGGGGGGAATAAAATTGCTAACCTGTAAAGTAAAATTAAACTTACCATTCGACGTCTTCTTTTTTCTAAAATCTTCATTTTTCAGCCCCAAAAAAGGCCAAATAAAAAACCATCATAGCCGTCGAACTAAAAATAAAATAAAAAACCCGAGCGCAAAAAAAAAAACCCGACGAAAAGAAAAAACCCGAGCGCACAAAAAATAATCCATCTTCACCCATGGAGGGCTCCGCGCAGACTGAGCTCCGCAGGGCGGGGCAAGGCTTATAAAGCCTTGCCCCGCCCTGCAATTAGCCTAAGAACACTCTGATTGGTGGGTTTAAGCCAATCAGAGTGCTCTTTGTCATTTTACAAGCGTGGGAAAGTTCTTTGGAATTTTCCCACGCTTGTAAAATGACACAGAGCACTGTGATTGGATGGCTTGAAAGCCATCCAATCACAGTGCTCTGTGTCATTTTACAAGCGTGGGAAAGTTCTTTGGAACTTTCCCACGCTTGTAAAATGACACAGAGCACTGTGATTGGATGGCTTGAAATCCATCCAATCACAGTGCTCTGTGTCATTTTACAAGCGTGGGAAAATTCCAAAGAACTTTCCCACGCTTGTAAAATGACACAGAGCACTGTGATTGGATGGCTTGAAATCCATCCAATCACAGTGCTCTGTGTCATTTTACAAGCGTGGGAAAATTCCAAAGAACTTTCCCACGCTTGTAAAATGACACAGAGCACTGTGATTGGATGGATTTAAAGCCATCCAATCACAGTGCTCTGTGTCATTTTACAAGCGTGGGAAAATTCCAAAGAACTTTCCCACGCTTGTAAAATGACACAGAGCACTGTGATTGGATGGATTTAAAGCCATCCAATCACAGTGCTCTGTGTCATTTTACAAGCGTGGGAAAATTCCAAAGAACTTTCCCACGCTTGTAAAATGACAAAGAGCACTCTGATTGGCTTAAACCCACCAATCAGAGTGTTCTTAGGCTAATTGCAGGGCGGGGCAAGGCTTTATAAGCCTTGCCCCGCCCTGCGGAGCTCAGTCTGCGCGGAGCCCTCCATGGGTGAAGATGGATTATTTTTTTGTGCGCTCGGGTTTTTTCTTTTTCGTCAGGTTTTTTTTTTGCGCTCGGGTTTTTTATTTTATTTTTAGTTCGACGGCTATTATGGTTTTTTATTTGGCCTTTTTTGGGGCTGAAAAATGAAGATTTTAGAAAAAAGAAGACGTCGAATGGTAAGTTTAATTTTACTTTACAGGTTAGCAATTTTATTCCCCCCTCACTATTTTTTAGGGTGAGGGGGGTAGGTAGGGGCATTTTTTATTTGGGTGGGGGGTGGGTGACTAGGGGCTTGGGCACCCCTAGTCACCTTGATGGGGGGGGGGGGGGGAATTTACTTAGTGCCCCCACCCGCCGCCCAGGGGTGGGGGCCGGGGGGGGGGGGGAAGGACAGTAGATCCCCCCACCCGCCGCCCAGGGGTGGGGGCCGGGGGGAGGACAGTAGGTCCCCCTCCATTATCGTTATGGCCCCCACCCGCCGCCCAGGGGTGGGGGCCGGGGGGGGGAAGGACAGTAGATCCCCCCCCCCTTATTACTATTATGGCCCCCACCCGCCGCCCAGGGGTGGGGGCCGGGGGGAGGACAGTAGGTCCCCCCCCCTTTTTTCCATTAGGGCCCCCACCCGCCGCCCAGGGGTGGGGGCCGGGGGCTGGAGGACAGTAGGTCCCCCCCCTTATTACTATTATGGCCCCCACCCGCCGCCCAGGGGTGGGGGCCGGGGGGGAGGACAGTAGGTCCCCCCCCCCCCTTTTTTCCATTAGGGCCCCCACCCGCCGCCCAGGGGTGGGGGCCGGGGGCTGGAGGACAGTAGGTCCCCCCCCCTTATTACTATTATGGCCCCCACCCGCCGCCCAGGGGTGGGGGCCGGGGGGTGGAGGACAGTAGGTCCCCCCCCCCTATTACTATTATGGCCCCCACCCGCCGCCCAGGGGTGGGGGCCGGGGGGTGGAGGACAGTAGGTCCCCCCCCCTTATTACTATTATGGCCCCCACCCGCCGCCCAGGGGTGGGGGCCTGAGGGGAGGACAGTAGGTCCCCCCTCATTCCCATTATGGCCCCCACCCGCCGTCCAGGGGTGGGGGCCGGCGGGGGAGGACAGTAGGCCCCCGTCCCCCCCTTATTACCCTTTTTTTTTTTTTTTTTTTTTTTTTTTACAGTGAGCAGCCACAGGCTGCTCACTGTTTAGTGGACATGCCCCTACTCGCGATATAGCGAGTAGGGGCATTGGGGAGATTTTAATCTCCCTTGTGCTATTATGGGGGTCATATTGACCCCCATAGAGTGAGGGGGGGACCTGGGGGGCTTATCTCTGCTCCCTGCCGCTTCTATAGTTACATATTACAAGGAGGGAGCTGCACGCCGGTAGCTCCCTCCTTGTAATAAACTGAACGAACAAACTAACACTGATACTCAGTGTTAGTTTGTTCGTCTGATTTTTTCTATTCATTCATTCGTCTGTCTGATGAATGAATGAATAGGTGAAATTCCCGTTCGCATGTCCAGGTGTTTCACTGGGCATGTGCGGGAATCTCACAGTCTGTGTAGTGTGGGTAGATGACGTGTCCCATAGGGACTTCACCTACCCACACAAAGATGGCGGCGCCCTGAATAAAGATCGGGCAGAAAATAAAGAATAAAAAATAGGTAATGTGGGGGGCATAGGGGCATTTGGGGATGACTAGGGGGTCGATTGGATGTAGTTGAGGCGGGAGGGGGGTTAAAAAAAAAAACGGAATTCGGCATGACAGTGCCGCTTTAATAATAACTATGACAATTATACATTGCCCATATGGGTGAAGTAACCTCTGATTTGCTGTATACTTACCATGGATGGACCAAACTATAGGAGTAGTGGGAGTGGGAGTGCAGGCCTTCATTTTGTATGTTTGTATTTGCTTTTATTTTACAGAGCCACCTGCCCAACGCGTTCCTTATTAATGGTTAATAAATGTGTGGGGGGTTAGAAAAAACTCATTAAAATTTTTACCTCTTAGCTGAAAACAGCACGGTGAAGAGCTTTTGCCTTGACATGGCCGGTGAGCTTACACTTTAATGGCCATTGGAGTGATATAAACAAAAGCTGCAGTTATTTAAATGTGCAGAGGGATTTAGGATAGAGCGCATGTAACTTTTTCCTTTGTTTTTTAATGTATGTTTTGGGGCTGATGTGTACTATGGTCGTTGCTGTCGCCCAGGAGTAGTAGGAGTTTAACACAATTTTGTAACAATGTTTCTATCCTCTTCTACTTCACCTACACATTTTCCAACAGTTGGGTAAGGTTCCGTTTTCAGTTTACTCTTGTTTAAATGCTTCTGTGTAATCCGTTTCCCGAAAGGGTCACTTTAATATGAAACATAATTAACTTTGTGGCACGCGTACCTATTTGTATCTATTGTCCCATTACTGTATATTGTTTATTTCCTTGTTTTTCTACTTAATACTAATTATACCATTTTAAAAAAATTGTTCTTCTGAACATATTTGATTCGGCTACAGAAGTCTTGCAATAATCCAGATATTTTATTTCTGTATATAGCATTCGTCCTTAATGACTCTTAATAAGATTACCATTGCAGTATTTCTCGCGAAAGTGGTATTATATGGTACATCCCATTAACAATGTTATAATGAACCTCTTAAAAAAAAAATCTGCTTGGGTTCATGTTCTGCGGATGGGATTTGCAAGATGCCACTTTAATTACGCGTACTATCTCGCCGTCTATTTATTTAAATGATTTTGCCGAAAAGAAACATGGAATCGAGCATGTTGTTTTCAAGTTAAGTTATTAATGGACACTTAACAGAGCTGCATAAAGAGAAATCAACAAAATAAAGAATTTAAACGCCATTTATATAGTCAGTAGTTAATCACCTTAAATAGGGTAATCAGCCTTAATACGACGACACAGAGAAAGCGTCACTCCACGCACGGTGATGTGCAATTTCAATGTAATCTAATAGGTATTGTTAGTTATGTCTGCTTCACATTACTTGCTGACTACCTTAAAAACAGAAAATTAGGTTCATCCTTCACACGGATATTTGTTAGAGTTTTTCCACATCATTAGATATATGCAGCCCAACTCTACAGGCATTTCTACAGAGAAAATGTAACTTTCTCCACATAAATTAACTGGAATCACTGAGTCTGCTGCTATACACCATAATTTTTCTTTATTACACTTAATGTTCCTGCCATCATACTGTGAATTTACACACATAGAATTAGAAAGTGGAAAGAGTTGCTTTAAAAAAAAAAAGAATAATCCACAAATGTTGATGTTTGCTGGAAGTTTGTTGTTAGAACAAAGAAAAAAAAAAGGCAAAATAGATCTTGACAAATATTTCAGTTCCATTAATGTGTTTTGCTGTTTTTTTTTTTCTCTCTGATATGTAGAATTGTGGTTCGTATAAATCTCAGATATTATATCGTTGGCTTAGGGTGATGAGATGTAACTGTGCAGCTGGCTCTGCTATTTGAAGAACCTTGTATAAAAGCATTGGTGTGAGCACCGGTTGACATGGTTGTACGCTTACTGAGTAACAATGCATGGTACACCTTGCACACAGATCAGTACTCCATGAACGTAAATCACGGCATTGGAAGCACATCCTTACCATTTGCAGAATCCTCACCCGTCAGCCAGGGGCGGACTGAGAACCTTCAGGGCCCACGGGCAAAATAAATCAAGGGCCCCCTACCGGCCCCACCCATGCTCCGCAGCAAGCCCCACCCTTGTTCCGCCTACAGCCACACCCTACACAATCTTTAGACACAAGGAACAAAGGTGCAATAATCCCCTTGAGGCCCCAGTAGAGACCACAATGGAGTCTAATAGGCTTGGAAAGGGGTCTTTCTAGTAGAGGCCATCTCAGTGTCCTTTAGAGAGTGTTAGAAATAATCTACTCCAGGTCCCATTAGAGACTACAATGGAGTCTAATGGGGGCCTGGAGGGGGTTCTCTCCAACACTCTGGTTCCTATTTACAATATAGCAACACAACATAGCTTGCTGATACCTAGGCCAAGTTAGCTCCTCTTACCTTAATTACTGTTGCTGGCTGGCAGTCTGTGGGCTTGCTGGAAGGCTGTAGGCTTGCTGTCTGCGGCTGGCAGGCTGTGGGCTTGCTGGCTACTGCCGGCAGACTGTGGGCTTGCTGGCTACTGCCAGCAGGCTGTGGGCTTGCTGGCTACTGCCAGCAGGCTGTGGGCTTGCTGGCTACTGCCGGCAGGCTGTGGCTTGCTGGCTACGACTGGCAGGCTGTGGGTTTGCTGGCTGTAAGCCTGTGGCTTGCTGTAGGTCTGTGGGCTGGCTACTGGCCTGTGTCTGGCTGGCCTGTGGGCTGGCTAACTGGTGGCCTGTGGGCTGGCTGGCTGGCTGGCCTGCCTTTGGGCTGGCTGACTGGCTACGGGGGCACGTGTAGATTATTTAAAGAAATAATCCATGCACAATAACCACTGCTGCTCTGTGTAGTGGTTATGGTGCCAGGAGGGCCGGGACCCCCTCCCAGAGTAAGTAGTCAAACCGTTTAAGAACAGTTTGAAAACTTACCTGGGGTCTGCTGGGATATGGGGCTGTAGTAGGGTATAGGAGCAGTGGTGCAATGTGTGAAGGGTGCAGTGTGTGTGAAAGGTTCAGTGTGTGTGTGTGGGGGGGTGTTGTGTGTGAATTTGTAGGGTGTGTGTGGCAATGTTAGTATGGGGGGGCTGTGTATGGGGGGGTGTGTGTGTATGGGTGGGCAGTGTGTGTGTGAGGCAATGTGTGTAAATGTGTATGGTGTGTATGGTGTGTATGGGGGGGCAGTGTGTGTGTGGGGGGGGCAGTGTGTGAATGTGTATGGTGTGTGTGTATGGGGCTAGAGTTCACTCTCACTACTGTGACCACCAGGAATCCCTGGTGGTCGCAGTGTTGAGAGTGAACTCTAGCCCGTAGCTCCAGGGCTAGAGTTCACTCTCGTGAGAGCCGCGGCAACGCTCTGTGCTCGCGTGAGAAGGACCCAGAGGAGCTGCAGGCTAAGCTCCCGGGTCCTCTCTTCCTCCCACCCCTGCCGGCTGCCTGCATGGTGTCTGCGGGGGGGATCAACCAATGATATATACAGCCCCTCTGTGTGCCTTTTTGTCTCCCCCAGTCCCTCTGTATGTTTCTTTCTCACCCTCACTGCTCCTCTGTGTCCATGTCTCCCCTCTCCTTCCCAGTCTATATTCCCCCTCTGCCTATTTCTCCCCCTCCCCTTGTGTGTGTTTCTCTCCTTTCTCCCTGTGTCTCTCGTCCCCTCTGTCCCCCTTTCCCTGTGTCTCTCTCTACCCCACATCTCTCATTATCCCCCCTCCACCATCTCTCTATTCCCCCTCTTTCTCCCCCTGTGTCTCACTCTTCCCCGTCTCTTTCTCCCTCCTTTCCCTGTGTCACTCTCTCCCCCCTCTGCCTCTTTCTCCCCCTCCCCGTGTGTGTGTCTCTCCTTTCTCCCTGTGTCTCTCGTCCCCTTCTGTCCCTTTCTCCCCCCTTTCCCTGTGTCTCTCTCTACCCCACATCTCTCTTCCCCTCTGTCTCTTTCTCCCCCCTCCACCATCTCTCTATTCCCCCTCTTTCTCCCCCTGTGTCTCACTCTTCCCCTGTCTCTTTCTCCCTCCTTTCCCTGTGTCACTCTCTCCCCACCCCCTCTGTCTCTTTCCTTCCCCTGTGTCTCTCTATTTTCCCACTGTCTCTTTCTTCCCTCTTCCCTCTCTATTTTATTTCCCCCCTCCCATTTACCAACAGAAGACAAGGGGGGGGGGGGCGGCCGGGGTACATGCTGGAGCCGCCGGGCCGGGTGGCAGCCTCGCCGGTCCGGCGGCACTCCTGTCCTGTCAGTAATGCTGAGGATGGAAGGAGGGAGGAGCATGTCTCTCTCTCTCATGCTCCCTTGCGGTTCCCACAATTCCCAGCACAGGATGTGGGAACCGCAAGGGAGCATGAGAGAGAGACATGCTCCTCCCTCCTTCCGTCCTCAGCATTACTGACAGGACAGGAGTGCCGCTGGACCGGCGAGGCTGCCACCCGGCCCGGCGGCTCCAGCATGTACTGCGGCCGGCCCCCTCAGTGTGCCACCGGACCAGCCACCCGCTGGCACCTACGTGCACATTCCCCAGATGCCGCGCCCGCGGTGGGGCAATCCGGCCCTGCCGCCGGGCCCCCTGATGCGGCACTGGCGGCGGGCCCCCCTCCCGGCCGGGCCCTCGGGCCATGTCCGAAGTGCCCGACCGGTCAGTCCGCCCCTGCCGTCAGCCTGATGAGCACTCAGATACACAGAAAAAAAGAGTTCCCACACAAGACACTGTCATACATGCACACACAGCAAGTCACTCACACACAGTGCAAGACACATGCAATGAAGCACACAGAAGCTCACACAAATGTTTAGACACAGAAATGTTTGCGTGCACATGTAAAGACACTCATACATGCACATTTGCTCACACACCTAAATACATCAATTAGCACTCTGCCCCATATCCGTATTGCCTGTTTGATGTAAGTGGGTAGTATTGTTGAAGTATAACAACATTTGATTGCAGGAGCGTCAGAGGCATACCTAGAGCTTTTGGCACCCAGGATGGATCCTAAATCCCCTTTCCCCTCCCCTGCCATGGCAACGCTCCGGGTCTCACGAGAGTGAACTCTAGCCCCACAGGCTAGAGTTCACTCACCACTAGCACCACCAGGAATGGATGGCAGCAGCACAATTCCCCCTCCCAGGCTAAAGGTAAGAAGGGAGGGGAGATATAATCACTCACACTGCACGTTGACACTCACAGCACCCTCACACACACTCACTGCACCCTCACACACAGTTTCCTTACACACACATAGCACCCTCACGCAAGCACAGCACCCATCACTCACACACAGCACACACTGCACCCCTCACACACACTACACCCCTCACTGAACCCCTCTTGCACACATACTACACCCCTCTTGCACACACACAACACCCCTTACACACACACACACGCACATCATCCTCACCCACAGCACCCTCACACACACACTGCACAATACTCTTTCCTGGCATCTTTTTTTTCTGGTATCCCATCTATGGAGACACCAGAGACAAATTTCAAACAAACACAGCGCAAGCATGTTATTAAATTTGCTTGCACTGTGCAGAACAAATACAAGGTCTTTTTCTCTTGTGAGATCTCTTCAGCAGTGCTCTGTGCGTGGTCTATCTATTTCATTCATATAATCATGGTAGTTGTAATTTAGCAACATCTGGAGGCCCGGAGTTTTAGGGAAGCCTGCCCTAGGTTGTCTACTTGTGAAAATGCTTTGCCTTAACGGGGATAGTATAGTCGAGATGTTTTCGTAAATCAGTTTGTCAGAATTCCAAGTTTGAGAACTGAAATGGACAAGTCTCTGTGTTTCTTCTCAAAATCATGGCAACGGTATATATGGGGGATTGCTGTACCCATCACCCATATTGGGGACAATACAGATACACAATTTCAACAATGGGGTAATCAGCAAAATGTGGTGACTTGCAAAATGTCAGTCAAAACTGGCAGTTAGATATTTTTTTACACTATTTGGTCTAAATTCATGACGTCGGTACTCAGCACACTTTGCGGTTTAATGAATAAACCAGTGACTCTGTAAGCAGGGGGGGGAATAATAATGTCACAAATATTGCCGGTAGATTTAATATCATTAATTTGTTTAATGTCGGTTCACAGTGAACCACAATGTTTGCAAGGTATGGAATATGTATAGTGTGTGAGATTTTGTCTAAACAATGGTTGTTTTGACTTCTTGTAATATACCATTTATATGTATAATATGATTAATGACAGTCCACGTAATCGTGAATTAACAAGCATTTTCGTTACTACTTCTGTTCATTTCTTCATTTAAAGGGAAACTATAGTGCCAGGAAAACAAACTTGTTTTCCTGGCACTATAGTTTCCCCCTTTGTCAAGACCACCGTCCCCCCCTCCCGTGGTGCAGAAGGGGTTAATAACCCCTTCTGTCACTTATCTGGGTCCAGTGCCGACGTCCCTTGGCGCTGGCTTAGCTACGCCCAATCTCCTCCTTATATGCATGTGCGACAATGCTTTCTTATGGGAATTCTGGCGACGCTGGAAGTCCTCATGCATAGAGTGAGGATTTTCAGCGTCGTTTAGGTCGGCCAAAGGTTGTCTAAGAACCCAGAAGTCCCTCTACTGGCTGTCTTAATCTGTAGATGGACCATTACAATGCTTTCATTAAAAGGGAGAAGTGATATAGATAGATAGATAGATAGATAGATAGATAGATACGTAGATATAATTATTTATTCTAAAAAGGTTTTGGGGATTTTTCTATCTGCAGTCAGCAATATATAGCCAGTCAACATTTAAGCTATGGTTTTAAAACAATGGAGGCCTTAAGTACAGTAAACTAATGAACATGTTGAAATGATAAAATGAATGACTTGATTAAATAATTATTTAATTACCTTAACAGTAGGTTTAAAACATAGCACAATCACATTTATTGTATTAAAATGAAAAAAAAATCAAAAAACAGGACAGCTTTAGGGTCACCAAAAGGCAGACCCCAAGAATTTCTAGAAAAACGAATTCCCATGTTTCTTTCCTTGGCTGACAAAGTCATTCCGAGGTGCTCCTACCTTTTGGTATATGTTTTGCTGTTTCTGTGTAATTAGATTGTAGATGTAATTTGGTAAGAAAAATTGCTCCCATAAAATCTTAGCACCGTAGGTTATAAAGTCACCCTCCTTTTTTTGAAATCACACGAAAATATGAATCTGTTTAAAAGCAAATGTTTACATACATAAATAATACTAAAATTATTATTACTAAAATACAAGCTACCAAGGGCAATGTCCTCGACCCCTTTGTTAGAAGCATATAGCTGTGTTCATACGTTACATTATATAGAACATGTCGTCCCTTTTTATGTTTTTCATTCTGGTTAAATTTACAAATTGATAGAATTTCCATACCATCATCACAACACTGGCATTTCTTACTGTTTTGGAGGTTGGTTATAATAGTTTAAGTATCTTAAATTCTCCCCCCTTTTTCCTCCCCCCCCCTCCCCCCCCGCACCCCTGCACTCCTATACCTGGTCTCATGGTAGTAAGAGGAATCTTTCATCTGTAATTTTCCTATACAAATGTCAAGAACACCACAGCTGTGCCTAGAGTTTCTTAAATGAAAAATAATCTGAAAAATGTTTATATATTGTTTGTATAGATCACTTGAATAAAGCTGAAATAGCCATATGCGCGTTGTGCTTGCTAAGTATTCCGCGGACAGCCGTTGGTCTGTCTTACGGTTTGGTACACTGTCAACAGGCTGATATGCACTGCTTGAAGGATGGACACTGGCCTACATTCATACCTACAATGGTCCTAACCATAGCTAACATGGTATTACCACCTGCACCCTCCTGCCCTGGATTTAAACCAGGAAATTGGAGCTATTATGCGTGCTTATTTACATTTATTTTCAGCTAATCATCAAAGGAGTCTGGATGGGGAAATAAAATGCTCTGTATATTTTAAACTAAAGTGCTATGGCCACGTTTTAGAAATAGCATAAACTAACATATGCTACAACATATTAAAAGTTTAATTATTCCTGATATTTGCCTTTGTTTCACGTGAAAGAATAAGTAAAATCAAATGAAAATAGTTGTCATCCTTTTCAATCTCTAAGACTACCACTCTTCCAAACAGATAAATGATCAAAACATTTCAAGATTACAATTTTAAAAAATTAATACAAAATATCAATATATGTCTATAAAGGTAGAGGTGAGGCGGAGAATATCACATGACCATAGTTTGTCAATGTCTAAAAAGGCAAAACTTTTATTACGCTCCCCATAAGAAAAGTGTGTAAATTCAGACAAAATGTTGAAAACACCATATGGGGAGAATATAACAACTTCAAACCACTCAAGGCAAAAGACATTTAGATCTTACCTTGCTTTTCCAAGAAATGAAATGTTTTGAAATTGTTAAAAAGCAAATGAGTATCATACAATCTCTAAACCCTTTAGTGAATTCTCGAGCCTAAGAAGAATTATTTTCCATTTTGTAGTCAAACCTAATTTCTCAGAATTGCTTAGACTGGACCAGAACTAAGGGATTACGAAGCATGGAACAAAATTGATGTTTCCCGTTTCCACTTGCTAGGACTATAAGCATACTCAATTTCTCAGAAGACAGTAATAATAAAAAGGAATGGAGAATGTACTGTATTCTTCTCGATGGGTATTTCATCAATTCCATAAAATATTTTTGAATCAAAATGCGAGGATTTCTACGTATAATTGGTATTGCAAGTAAATCTAAGCCCATATAAATCCACCTTTCTCGGCAGATAGTCTAGATCAATACGGATAGGTTTAATATTTTGTGTGTTGGTTCAGGACAGGAAACATGTATTTACACTGAAATAGATTTCATTACTGGATGTGCACATATATTCTGTTTTTTTGTCCCCACAAAATCTATCATATAAACAAATCTAACTTATATTGCCGGGTGTATATTTACCCATAATAAGGAGTTTTACATGATAATTCTTAGCATTTCACTATCCAGTGCATAATGATGTTTTAGTTATCCTGTTTATCTTCTACAGTTTATTTACCAACATTAAATGTTGTCACATCACTGCATGCAAACCTTGTTAATGCTACTTATACATGTATGTGTGCCTAGGCTCAATGGAATGACTCGACTGCTTAATTATCACCCCTTAAATACAATGGAAATCTACATACATAAAGGGAATCAACACAGTAAAGGAGGAGACTATATTGAAAAGAAGAAAAACTGCCACAACAAGAGGACATAGTCTTAAATTAGAGGGGCAATGGTTTAAAAATAATATCAGGCCGGGGCAGAGCCAAGCTACAGAAGCAACCTGTCGCATGTTCCCTGAGCTCCGAGTCAATCTTCCCATCATAGCTCATATTTCATCGCAAATATACACTGCCCACCCATGTACATACACTGCCCACGTGTATATATATATATATATATACACTGCCCACCCATGTACATACACTGCCCACATATATATATATATATATATATATATATATATATACACTGCCCACCCATATATATACACTGCCCACCCATATATATACACTGCCCACCCATATACATACACTGCCCACCCATATATACACACACACACTGCCCTCCCATATATATATATATATATATATATATATATATACACACACACACTGCCCCCCCACCCATATATACACACACATTGCCCCCCCACACATACACTACCCACCCATATATATATACATTTATATTTTATATATATATATATATTGTAACGGATCACCTGGCACCCCGACTTGGTACCTCCGTTAATGGATGCTCCTAGTGCTTCCTGAGGACTCCAAGCACTCTGGCAGACACCACAATCACCGAATCCGAGAAACCTTTTAAATTCTCCCAAGCATATGAATGCTGTAGACCATTGAATAGGAACCATACGAATAGGCTTGTACTCCTAGCAGTCAACTGGAACAGCATGCAATAAATCCTTCCCCCCAATAATGAGACGACACATCACTTTGAGGGTAAAAACAGGAACTCTGGACTGTCTCATCCAGCCTGGCTTTTATTACAATAATACACATACAGGCCACACCCAGGGGGAGGCATAAAATAACCAATCACATACATGGTTCAGCCCACACATCCCCTCCCCTCAGATAACATTAAACCCAATTATCCGGTACACTTTTTCAGCCAAGTTCTGGATGTACCCCAAAACCCGGGGGTACACCTTTAAATCCAGCATCGCTGGATAGCCCTTATTCAGGGGGACAACATATCCAAAATTCAAGTAATTCGGATGAATGGTTCGTGAGATATGGGGTTCCAAAGATTTGACCGACCGCATGGGTAAAGTATCCGAAAACAGTTCCATGCATTTTGGCCCTGCGGTCGGTCACAAACAAGGGAATGAAAACAGGCGAATTGCCTGTGTTATAGAGCCTGGAGAGGGTTTGAATGAATTCCCTTGTTTGTGGGGTTCTTTCTACCGAACGGCGGGTCATTCGGTAGTTTCCATACGAATTTCTGGAAGTATGGAGGTCTCAGCGGTGTTTGCCTAGTCAAGTGTCCGATTTTAGTTCCAGACACTCGACGGCAAAACACCGCTGTTCGGTAGTTTAAGATGGCCGCCGCCACGTGTTTGTTTCCCGAATGGCGGCCACCCAGAGGACAAAGAATACATTACACTGATTGCCAATTACCCGTTTGCAACATTGTTGCAAACTGTAATTGGAGGCACACTTATTCCTGGGTGGTCTGGTTGTTCGGTAGTTTCACTCAATATAATAAATGGAGTGATTCTACCGAACAATCAAATGAATGCTGCATACATATCACCCAGGTTAAACTTAACACACATATAATATTACAGGCAGTACACTAGCATATGTATCACAGTCTTAAAGGGACAGTAGTCCCAAAAGTCCCAATATGTCCATAGATGCTGTTAAAAGGGCCAGTAGCAGCAATATACAGTACAATATGCCCCAAATAACCCAGGGGCCATAGTCAGCAGGTAGGAGGCTAGCAAACAGGCTTCTCCAGGGCCCAGTGGCGAGGTTGGTTTCGCCACATTTCTCCCCTTTTCCAAACAGACTAACAGGGTACCTGACCTCTTGCCGGTCAGTGCCCTTGTTAGTCCAGCAGCCCACCCACAAAACAGAAACAGCAGTACAGCCCACCCACAATAAATGGTTACTACACCTGAGTAAGAGAAAAACTTGTCCAGGTCCAGGTGCCTCACCATGGCTGTGTGGGGGACTGGTAGGCTGTTTTGGTGGGTTGCTGAGTGGGCAGAGCCCAGCGGTACTCTGCCCTGGTGCCAGCACTACCCCGGGAGTAGTCTGGTTGGAGCCTTGCTGGAGACCGACTGCCTCCCCTTTAGCTGCGCAGCTCTGCTGCTGGAGACCGACTGTCTCCCCTTGAGTTACACAGCTCTGCTGCTGGAGACCGACTGTCTCCCCTTTAGTTACACAGCTCTGCTGCTGGAGACAGACTGTCTCCCCTTTGGCTAAACAGCCCTGTTGTGGGGGGGCAGGACCGACCGTCCCTACCCCCTGTGCTGGAAGTGCAGAGACCACGGTCCCATCTGCACAGGTGTGGGGCTTACAGTCTCCCCCTGGTACATTAAGCTGTCGCTGGGGAGAGGTGGTAACCAGCTCCTCTTCCATTAGAACACTCTGCCCATCGATGATCCGTCGCTGGGGAGAGGTGGTAACAATCTCCTCTCCCATGCCTACTTTCAGTCTTTGTGGAGGGAGACTGACTGTCTCTCCTCCCAATTCAGTGTCCTGCTGCTGGGGAATAGAGACTGGGCTCTCTATTCCCAAACAATCATGCTGCTGCTGGGGGGTAGGACCAACTACCTCTGCCCCCTGTAACTCAGCCTTCCGCTGGGGAGGGAGGACGCTGCTCTCCTCTCCCTGCACTTCACACTGCCTTCCCGGCATATCACTCTGCTGCTGGGGGGAAGGACCAACTACCTCTGCCCCCTGTAACTCAGCCTGCCGCTGGGGAATGGAGACTGGGCTCCCAATTCCCTGTGATTCACACTGCCGCTGGGGAATGGAGACTGGGCTCCCAATTCCCAACAAATCACACTGCCGCTGGTGAGGGAGGACGGCCCCTTCAGCTCCCTGTAACTTGGGCGCAGAGACCACGGTCCCATCTGCGCTGGTGAGGGGTTTTCTGTCTCCCCTTGGTGGGTTAGGTTGTCGGTGGGGAGAGGGGGTATCAGGCGCCTCTCCCTGCACTGTAGACTGCTGCTGGGGATCAGGGCTGACCCTCTGTACTCCCTGTAGGCAGGGCGCAGAGACCACAGTCCCATCTGCGCTGGTGAGGGGCTTACTGTCTCCCCTTTGTGAGCTGTGCTGCCGCTGGGGAGAGGTAATAACAGGCTCCTCTCCCTGAACCGTAGACTGCCGCTGGGGATCTGGGCCAACTGCCCAGCATCCCTGTAGGGCCGGTAGAGAGATCTCGGTCCCATCTTCACCTGCCATCTGTGGGTCTTCCCAGGACCAATCCGTGAGGCCCCTCAACATTTGTGAGTAAGGGCCACCTGCTTCCCCACCTGGCAACTCTGTCTGCTGCTGGGGATCTGGGCCGGCTGCCCAGCATCCCGGTGGAGAGACCTTGGTCCCATCTCTACCTGCCTGTTGTGGTTCCTCACAGGACCAGTCTATGAGGACCCCCACTTCGGGTTCCTCCCGCCGCCTCAGGGAAAGACGGCTAACCTCCGCGGATGCAGCCTCTACTCGGCTGCTGTAACGCTCCTGCTGCTGAGCATACTTCCTCTCTTTCGCCAACCGGAATTCTCGGTCCAGCCTTGTGTTTCGCTCGGCCATGACCTGGTTCCAGATCACTCGGCGTGTCTCCATGGGTATATCATCCCCATACTCGGCCACTCGCTGCCTCACCTCGGCCAGCCAATCATCTCCAGAGCCAGAACCTTCCATACTAGTCTGCTCCCAGGGGCGCTGCACGAGTGCTAGCGTTGCCCTCAATTTGTAAATCCAAACAGTGTCTCTGAGCTGCTTTACCTCGCACTAGGACGCCATCCCACCGCTTGCCACCAATGTAACGGATCACCTGGCACCCCGACTTGGTACCTCCGTTAATGGATGCTCCTAGTGCTTCCTGAGGACTCCAAGCACTCTGGCAGACACCACAATCACCGAATCCGAGAAACCTTTTAAATTCTCCCAAGCATATGAATGCTGTAGACCATTGAATAGGAACCATACGAATAGGCTTGTACTCCTAGCAGTCAACTGGAACAGCATGCAATAAATCCTTCCCCCCAATAATGAGACGACACATCACTTTGAGGGTAAAAACAGGAACTCTGGACTGTCTCATCCAGCCTGGCTTTTATTACAATAATACACATACAGGCCACACCCAGGGGGAGGCATAAAATAACCAATCACATACATGGTTCAGCCCACACATCCCCTCCCCTCAGATAACATTAAACCCAATTATCCGGTACACTTTTTCAGCCAAGTTCTGGATGTACCCCAAAACCCGGGGGTACACCTTTAAATCCAGCATCGCTGGATAGCCCTTATTCAGGGGGACAACATATCCAAAATTCAAGTAATTCGGATGAATGGTTCGTGAGATATGGGGTTCCAAAGATTTGACCGACCGCATGGGTAAAGTATCCGAAAACAGTTCCATGCATTTTGGCCCTGCGGTCGGTCACAAACAAGGGAATGAAAACAGGCGAATTGCCTGTGTTATAGAGCCTGGAGAGGGTTTGAATGAATTCCCTTGTTTGTGGGGTTCTTTCTACCGAACGGCGGGTCATTCGGTAGTTTCCATACGAATTTCTGGAAGTATGGAGGTCTCAGCGGTGTTTGCCTAGTCAAGTGTCCGATTTTAGTTCCAGACACTCGACGGCAAAACACCGCTGTTCGGTAGTTTAAGATGGCCGCCGCCACGTGTTTGTTTCCCGAATGGCGGCCACCCAGAGGACAAAGAATACATTACACTGATTGCCAATTACCCGTTTGCAACATTGTTGCAAACTGTAATTGGAGGCACACTTATTCCTGGGTGGTCTGGTTGTTCGGTAGTTTCACTCAATATAATAAATGGAGTGATTCTACCGAACAATCAAATGAATGCTGCATACATATCACCCAGGTTAAACTTAACACACATATAATATTACAGGCAGTACACTAGCATATGTATCACAGTCTTAAAGGGACAGTAGTCCCAAAAGTCCCAATATGTCCATAGATGCTGTTAAAAGGGCCAGTAGCAGCAATATACAGTACAATATGCCCCAAATAACCCAGGGGCCATAGTCAGCAGGTAGGAGGCTAGCAAACAGGCTTCTCCAGGGCCCAGTGGCGAGGTTGGTTTCGCCACATATATATATATATATACATTGTCCGCCCATATATAGACACACACTGCCCGCCACCCATATATATATATATACACTGCCCACCAATATACATACACTGCCCAACTATATATACACTGCCCACCCATATATACACACTGCATACGCTGCCCACCCTTTGTACACATACACACTGCATACACTATATGCAGTGTGTATATATACACTGCCCACCCATATATACACACACTGCCCCACCCATATATATATATATATATATATATATATAGAGAGAGAGAGAAAAAATATGAATTGGGCACTCACCCTTAAATGACTGTGAAAAAATTCCTGCCTTTGGTGCTACCGGCGTCCAAGATATATATACAAACGAAAAAATCAGAGCACTCCAAAAGGACTTCTTATTCAGTGTTTACTGTGACAAAAGTTACATCAAATCATCAAATCAAATCGACGTTTCGACCCCTTAGGGTCTTTTTCAAGATCAAATAATGTGTGTGAAAACAAAGTTTAAATAGCAAAACATTAATGAGCAACTCACCAATCTCGTGTGTGCGGCTACTCGAACCCGGAAGTGTTACACCCCTTCACGTGACTCATACGACGTGCGTACGTGTGTACGTCATGGTTGCTAAGAGATGGAGTATCAACTCCGTGAAATGACCGTGCGGTTGCTAAGTGATAGAGTGTAAACTCAGTGGGTAAACAGCGAGTGAACCGGAAAACCCGTGCATCGAAACATGTAGTGTGGGACAAATTACGAGATCCCACAAGGAGATCATAACGTGTAATATAAAAACAAATGAATATGAGCACATATTCAAACGGAGGATTTCTGGTATGTCAAAGGATATCAAGTCGGGCCATATGCCGAAAAGAACCAATCCACCTGTGACCAAGTGATCTAAATATATGTGTGAGGGACCGTGAACATAAAAAAAACGATATCCGGCAAAGAGCCTCAATAACATACCAGTAAAGCTGATCGTGATCGATGACAAAAATGTGAACATTAAGATATAAAGATATATGTCATACAATATGAACCAATCAGGTCAAAGGTAATAAGTGACTGAGAGACCAAGGTTAAATATCTATATCAATATCTAAAGGACGGAGTACGGCTACCAGATTACACTCATAAAAACATAGTGAATGAAATGTATTCATTTAGTCCCTTTGGGGTGACAGTGTCTAAACGATGTATCCAGTAAGTTTCTCGTTGGAGTAGTAATTTTGATCTGTCTCCTCCTCTGGGACTGGATGGTACATGGTCAATGGCCATAAATTTGAGGGTAGGAAGTCTATGATTCAGTAGAAGGAAGTGTTTGGCGACAGGTTTGTCGGATTTTTGATCCCTAAAGGCAGTGGTGATGGTGGATCTATGGCCTCGGATCCTTTCACGGAGGGTCAGATCCGTTTTTCCAACGTAGGACAAACCACACGGACAGGTGATGAGATATATTACATGGTCAGTCAAGCATGAGATGTAATGGGTGATGGAAATTCGAGTGCCACTATGTGGATGTACGAATGAACTGCCTGTGTTCATATGGCTACAGGTGACACATCCGCTGCAGCGATAACAGCCTTTCTTGGTGGGTCCAGTAGGTTTCTGGTAGCATTTGATAGGATCGCTTTTAACTAATAAATCTCTCAAATCTTTCAATATCAGAGGATCAGGCTCAGGCCATTTTATGGTCTAAAACAGCTAAAGATCTTTCACATTCTACTACTATCAAGGATTTATACAATGACCTTATTAAATTGAGAAGGAGGGAAGTCGACCTTGATTTACACGGCATTTTCATATCTGATTACCACAGAGCAAAGAGGATCCCTCGAGGATTCAGGGTGAGGAACTCCCCAACCATTGGGAGACAAAACCCTGACTTTTGCCGCAAATGGATGAATATTGCCAACAAATGCTCGTTAGATTGGATGGTGATAGTGGTAGAGGAAGTGGGGAAGGAACTTGTAGGTGTGAAACAAATCATTCAAGAGGTTGAAAATACTAACGTGGAGCTTTTACACTCTTCGGCTGCAACAGAACATATGCTCAAACTACAGGATGATATAAATAAGTACAAAAATGAACTCATCCGCTTCAAGAGACAGAAATTAGACAAAGTCAATTATGACTACACGAGCCATCGTGTATATGGATGGCTTAGTGGCAATCAAACACCCAACAGAGAACCTTTCCCCAGATACCGATACCGCATTAAGAAACCCACCTTTCAAACCGTTGACATAAGCTCTGGAGAATCGGCATCAGATGCGGATAATCAAGAGGAAAGCACCACACAGGACAAACGTCCTTTTTTAGAGACTGGCATTCGACCGCACGAATCCCCAGGAACATCAAACATTCCGTACCAAGGAAGAAAAACAACCCAATCACCAGGAGGGGACAGAAGGGACACTCGAAGCACTGGACTAAAAGGAAAACCACCGCTGAGGAAGAGATGAAGCTTGTATTCAATTTATCATCAAAGAACTTAACAGAACACCATTTAGCAGTCCTTTCAAAAGGACTGACTTTTGTACCGGTTTCCAAACCAGCTTCACTACAAGTTGACATCGAACTTTATAAAATTCAACGCACTTTGTCTAACTACGAAAGATGGAAGGATAGTCCTTCGACACCAGAAATTACTACTACCACCACTACCACCCAACAACCCTTCAAGGTGAAATACAAAGGGGACATCAAAACTGCTAATACATCTATTAAGACCTTCATGCAATCAGTGAAGAAAGAATCCGAACAAGCATTTAAAAATCCCACGGATAACCGACAAAACCTAACCAGTTCCGAAAAGAAAGCCCTTCAGGATCTCACATCAGACCCCGATATCATTATCCGCCCTGCGGACAAAGGGGGAGCCATTGTAGTGATGTCCTATTCCAAATACAGAGATGAGATACTGAATCAACTCTCGGATATAACTACATACCAGAAATTAACATACAATCCGGTCAAGAATTTCCAGAACAGAATACAAACCACCATCAACACTGGCATGCAGATGGGCTTTATTAATTTGAATTTGGCCAAATTTCTATCCGTTGAATACCCCAAACATCCTGTTCTATACACCTTACCCAAAATTCATAAAGACCCACTGAATCCACCAGGGAGACCGATAGTTTCGGCTCGAGATAGCCTACTTGAACCTATCGCTAAATACATAGATTATTACATTAAAACCTCAGTCACAGATCTCCCAACCTGTCTACGAGACACCAGTGATTTCTTGCATAATCTCAACAAAGTAACCGCAGTGGAAGCACAACATCTATTGGTTACATTAGATGTTAAAAATCTTTACACTATAATACCTCACAGTGAAGGCGTTCAAGCATTACGACAGATCCTTTCCAACTCTTCTAAATACAATGGTCCTCCCATTGAATTCCTGATGGAGCTTTTACAGATAGCTCTCACTTGCAATTATTTTAAATTTGAAGACCACTTTTATTTACAATTGATGGGTACTTCGATGGGAGCAGCAATGGCACCATCATATGCCAATGCCTACATGTTTCTCTTCGAAACTCAACATATTCTGGAGAAATTTCATCAGCAGATACTTGTATACCATCGATTTGTAGATGATATTTTTCTAATTTGGACAGGAACCATGGATAATTTGGAACAGATGATCAATGATATTAATTCTTCAGAACTCCCCGTGAAACTGACTCTCACTGTGCATACCCAGATTATCCAATTTTTGGACGTCTCGGTATACAAAGACATTGAGACTGGTAAATTGGGATATACTCTCTATCGCAAGGAGACTGCGAGGAACACGTTACTCCACTTCAACAGTTATCACCCAATTAAGTTGAAAGAGTCACTCCCAATATCCCAGTACATGCGAGTATTGAGATACAACAGCGACCACACGAACCAAGTACATCAACTGCAAGAGATGACCGCGAGATTTCTGGCTAGAGGTTACAGTCGTATAGTCCTTGATAGAGCATTGGATAAAGCCAAAAGACACATGACAAGGGAACATATGGAGACTGCTAGCAACATACCCACTCCAACTAAGATGTACTTACCACTCACTCTGCATACTGGTACCCCACAAATCCAAAAAGCCATTCATAAATATTGGGGCATTTTGGGATCCGACAAAAACTTACCACCAATTTTCTCTCAAAAACCTAACATTAGTTTAAGGAGAAATAGAAACCTGAGAGATTTATTAGTTAAAAGCGATCCTATCAAATGCTACCAGAAACCTACTGGACCCACCAAGAAAGGCTGTTATCGCTGCAGCGGATGTGTCACCTGTAGCCATATGAACACAGGCAGTTCATTCGTACATCCACATAGTGGCACTCGAATTTCCATCACCCATTACATCTCATGCTTGACTGACCATGTAATATATCTCATCACCTGTCCGTGTGGTTTGTCCTACGTTGGAAAAACGGATCTGACCCTCCGTGAAAGGATCCGAGGTCATAGATCCACCATCACCACTGCCTTTAGGGATCAAAAATCCGACAAACCTGTCGCCAAACACTTCCTTCTACTGAATCATAGACTTCCTACCCTCAAATTTATGGCCATTGACCATGTACCATCCAGTCCCAGAGGAGGAGACAGATCAAAATTACTACTCCAACGAGAAACTTACTGGATACATCGTTTAGACACTGTCACCCCAAAGGGACTAAATGAATACATTTCATTCACTATGTTTTTATGAGTGTAATCTGGTAGCCGTACTCCGTCCTTTAGATATTGATATAGATATTTAACCTTGGTCTCTCAGTCACTTATTACCTTTGACCTGATTGGTTCATATTGTATGACATATATCTTTATATCTTAATGTTCATATTTTTGTCATCGATCACGATCAGCTTTACTGGTATGTTATTGAGGCTCTTTGCCGGATATCGTTTTTTTTATGTTCACGGTCCCTCACACATATATTTAGATCACTTGGTCACAGGTGGATTGGTTCTTTTCGGCATATGGCCCGACTTGATATCCTTTGACATACCAGAAATCCTCCGTTTGAATATGTGCTCATATTCATTTGTTTTTATATTACACGTTATGATCTCCTTGTGGGATCTCGTAATTTGTCCCACACTACATGTTTCGATGCACGGGTTTTCCGGTTCACTCGCTGTTTACCCACTGAGTTTACACTCTATCACTTAGCAACCGCACGGTCATTTCACGGAGTTGATACTCCATCTCTTAGCAACCATGACGTACACACGTACGCACGTCGTATGAGTCACGTGAAGGGGTGTAACACTTCCGGGTTCGAGTAGCCGCACACACGAGATTGGTGAGTTGCTCATTAATGTTTTGCTATTTAAACTTTGTTTTCACACACATTATTTGATCTTGAAAAAGACCCTAAGGGGTCGAAACGTCGATTTGATTTGATGATTTGATGTAACTTTTGTCACAGTAAACACTGAATAAGAAGTCCTTTTGGAGTGCTCTGATTTTTTCGTTTGTATATATATATATATATATATATATATATATATATACACACTGCCCACCCATATATAGATATACACTGCCCACCCATATATAGACATACACTCCCCACCCATATATAGACACACACTGCCCCGACCCATATATATACACTGCCCACCCATATATACACACACACTGCCCACCCATAAATACACACACTGCCCACCCATATATACACACACTGCATACACTGCCCACCCATTTATACACATACTGCATACACTGCCCACCCATATATACACACACACTGCACACACTGCCCACCCATATATATACACACACACTGCATACACTGCCCACCCATATATACACACATACACTGCCCACCCATATGCACACAAACTGCATACACTGCCCACCCATAGATATACACACACACTACATACACTGCCCACCCATATATACACACACTGCATACACTGCCCACCCATATATACACACACTGCCCACCCATATATGCACACACTGCCCACGCATATATACATACACACACTGTCCCCCCACACACACACTACCCACCCATATATACACACACACACACCGCATTCACTGCCCACCCATATATACACACACACTGCACACCCATATATATATACACACACACTGCATACACTGCACACAATAGAAACACACACACTGCCCACCCATACACACACACACACACACACACTGCACACACTGCCCCACACACACACACACACACACTGCCCACCCATATATACACACACTGCATACACTGCCCACCCAATAAATAGACACACACACTGCCCACCCATATATACACACATTGCCCCCCACACACACTGCCCACCCATATACACACACTGCCCACTGTTATAAACACACACTGCACACACTGCCCACCCATATATACACACACACTGCATACACTGCCCACCCATAGACACACACACTGCCCACCCATATATACACACATTGCCCCCCCACACACACACACACTGCCCACCCATATATACACACACTGCATACTCTGCCCACCTATATACACACACACTGCCCACACTGCCCACCCATATATACACACACACACACTGCATACACTGCCCACCCATACACACACACACTGCACACACTGCCCACCCATATACACACACACACTGCACACACTGCTCCCCACACACATACACTGGTCACCCATATATACACTGCCCCCACACACACATGTGAGAAGAAGCTGGACGTCCATAGGAAAGCAGTGAGTAATGCTTTCCTATGGACGGTTTGAATGCGTGCGCAGCTCTTGCCTCGCATGCACATTCGAATCTGAGGTCGGCAGAGGGAGGAAAGTTCCCCAGCGCCGAGGGAGCCCGGCGCAGGAGAAAGGTAAGTGGCTGAAGGGGTTTTAACCCCTTCAGCCAAGCGGGAGGGGGGCCCTGAGGGTGGGGGGAACTAATGACCCTATAGTGCCAGGAAAACAAGTTTGTTTTCCTGGCACTATAGTGCTCCTTAATTATATTGTGTCTTCGAAGGGCCCTGGATCTAATTTTGTCAGTCCATCCCTGAGCCTGCTTATTTTCATAACATATTGTTCTGATTTCTCAACAACTATGTCATAAAGTTTACTTAATATGCTTGCTCCTGCTGTTGTGACACGGCAAGTTTTTTTTTTATATGTCATCTAATGCACACCAAAATAAAGAATAAAAAAAAAAAAAAATAATAATAATAATACCAGGACTTTATTTAAAGCTATATCACATTTCAAATTCAGAATTTAATTTGTAGATTGCTTTGTTCCTGACTTGAAACATCACTGTTCCTTTAACGGGGATATAAAGGGAAGTAGGCTTGAATACTTCGGCCTTTAGTAATCAGCGCCCCCATGGACCTCCAGCATCTGTTATCTTGAGAAATGCTTAGGAAACCTAAAGAGTTTTTTGCTTATCTATCACATAAAAACTGATTTAACTTGTGTAACTACCTCAACAGAAATAAATAAATCATTGTTTGTTTTTTATTAACATCATTTGATAAAGTGTTGTGTGTGAAAGGCAACATACGTATGGAATGAACAATGATGTGAGCAAGATTAAATAAGTATTAGCGATATGCTCCTGAGATTATATTGTTCAAGGGTTCTGCTGGAAGTGTTATTTATTGCTATCTTTCACAAACACAAACGCACCCGTGACATATTGAAATAGACAGAGACAGATGGTGTGTAGTGTCATGCTTGTTACAGTTTATATTCTAAGTAGGCAAAGTCAAGTGATACACAAGGACTCAATGATTCTACGTATAATGTGATCAAACTATAGGTTTCCACGGAAAGGACACTGACATCGAGTTAGTTGTACTGACAAGTGTCCATGCTTGTGGTCTCACTGTAGATTCAATGTCTCAGCTTCTCCCAAAATGCTTTAAATGTCACATTATTGGATGTTATACAAGATGGCAAAGGGACCTGATCGAAGTTCTTGCTATAAGATTAAAAAGTAAAGGACCATTCCGGACACCTCAATCTCAAGATGAAGTGTTTGTGGTGTGGCAAGGTCACACGTGTCGTCTTACAGTCAGCGGTTAAACAACTAACAAACAGTATAACTATAAACGCTGGAAGATGGCACCCAGTCAATCTATATCTTCTCTTCCTCTGAAGATCCACATCTTCAATCAGGAAGCCCCTACCTGTGCCCCGCTAATAGTCTCAGTGCGTCAGCTTATACTCTCAGCCTATTACTAGCTCCGTGAGGTTATGTACCTAATGAGCTGACACTCTCAGCCTATAAGCAACACCCAATCCATGGATTCCTTACTGAAGTCTCAGACCATTAGATGAAATGGAGATGCAGAGCAATCTTGTTTCTTCTAAAGTTTGTAATTAAACTCTTGAGGTGAGAAGGCCCCGTAGCCTCCTTGCACTATAAGAGCTTCAATGTGATGAGGTTGTTATGGTGGTCATAGTGGTCCTTAACCCCTCAAGGACCGGACTGTTTTTGCGATGTTGTACATTTGCGACCAGGCATCTTTTTACACTTTTGTGGTGTTTGTGTTTAGCTGTAATTTTCCGCTCTCTCATTTACTGTTCACATACAAATTATATATTGTTTTTTTCAGGACAAAAGGGGCTTTCTTTACATACCAGTATTTATATAATCTCATGTAATTTAATAAAAAAAAAATGAAAAAATATGATGAAAAATTGAAAAAAATACATGTTTTTTGACTTTTATGTGAAATTTTTTTTACTCATCTACAAAAGCGAATGAAAAAAACTGCTAAATAGATTCAAAATGTTGTCCTGAGTTTAAAAATACCCAGTGTTTACATGCTTTTTGCTATTTTTTGCATGTTATAGGGCTATAAGTACAAGTAGGATATTGCGGTTTCAAAACATAAATTTTTAAAATGTATCAATAGTGACATTGTAACACTATTATCTGTCATAAATCTCTGAATAACACCCCACATGTACATATTTTTTTTTAAAGTAGACAACCCAAGGTATTCAATATGGGGTATGTCCAGACTTTTTTAGTAGCCACTTAGTCGCAAACACTGGCCAAAGTTAGCGTTCATATTTGTTTGTGTGTGAAAAAAGTAAACTAAATTGAACGCTAATTTTGGCCAGTGTTTGTGACTAAGTGGTTACTAAAAAAGACTGGACATACACCATTTGCAATACATTGGGTTGTCTTCTTTTGCAAATGGTATGCCATCATGGGGGTAATTCTCATTCCTCGGCTACCATACGCTCTCAAAGGCAACGTAACCAACCTGGCCATTTTCAATGTAAAAGTATTTGACCCATATATTTGACCCTGTAACTTTCAAAAACGCTATAAAACCTGTACATGGGGGGTACTGTTATACTCAGGAGACTTTGCTGAACACAAATATTAGTGTTTAAAAACTGGAAAATGTATCATAACAATTATATCATCAGTAAAAGTGCTGTTTGTGTGTGAAAAATTTATAAAAGTCACTTTCGCTGACAATATCATCGCTGTGATATGATTTACTGTTTTGAATCACTAATATTTGTGTTCAGCGAAGTCTCCCGAGTAAAACAGTACCCCCCATGTACAGGTTTTAGGGTGTCGTAGAACGTTACAGGGTAAAATACAGTGCTAACAAATTAAATTCTCTGGACTTTCGACCTGGGTTGGCAGGCAGGTCCCTTAAATTGCAATCAATAAAATTACTTAATTATGTAAAAATATTACATAAATACACACGTAGAATTTAAATATATATGCATATTTATATATTTGAAGTCTACGTGTATATTTATATAATTATTTATGTAATTTTGTATATGGACATATGTATAGTTCGTATTCTTTTTATTTATTTATATATACATAGATATATATATACAATTTCATTCTAAGTGTATTTTGATATAAATATATATATATATATATATATATATATATATATATATATATATATATATTAATATCAAAATACAGTTAGAATAAAATTTTATATAGATATATAATTTATTTTAATTTTTATTATTATTTTTACATTTTTTAATTTAATTTAAATGACTTATTATTTGTATTTTAAAATAATATATATATACAATATATATAGTTATTATATATATTTTATATATATATATATATATATATATAGACGTGTGTAATTTAATTATAAGTGTATTTTTATATTAATATATGTACATATTAATATAAAAATACACTTAGTATGACATTATATATATGATATATAGACGTATATTATATATACACATATATAATTATTATTTTTATTTATTAACTTTAACCTTTATTTTTCTTTGATTTTACACTAGCAGGGAGACTGCCTGTCAGCACAGACAGTCCCCCTGCAGGCAGACACATGGACACCTATTGTGGCCATGCGGTCGCCCTGTTGAGCGATCACATGGCCCCAGGGGTCCTAATCTGCCATGGGGAGACTGTCTGGGCTACAGTCCGGGGGAACGATGGCGATCGGGTAAGTAACTAAGACCGTTAGGACGGTTCAGGGCCATCAGCGGTCGGCAATGCAAAAATGCCGATGATGGTCCTGAACCGTCCTCGGTCCTTAAGGGGTTAAAGGAGTAATACATTTGAATGAGCTTATTTACTTAATTGTGAATTATTCTGACAACAGAGTTACAAAATATATTTCATAACAGTCCAATATATCTTCAAAACAATTAAAAGCTCATTGCAAATCATTGTATGTAACAAGGGATAATTAACAGGAAGCATTAGAGGCTAGTGGAGAGGATGCAACAAAAGAATAACCGGGGTGGGAGCTGAAAGATGAAGGGTGTTTAACTCCACCTCTGCAATCAATTTGTATACAGATTGGTTACCTTTATGTAATAACTGCCACTTAATTATACACCCACCCCAGTACCGGTCCTCTCCTATCAGAGAAATAAATGTCTCACCTGAACCACCAGTCAGTCACTTTACTTAAAGAGGCACTCCAGACCCCTTGCTGAAGTGCTTTATGTGTGGAGAGTGTGTCCTTTTTTCATTTAACAAAAAGTGCAGATTTAAAAAGAAATTGGCACTTTTAGAGATTAACCTTCTCAACCCCCTCTGACTGTCAATAAACAATTGGTCCAGTTACTTCCTGGTTTGGTTAACTCAGTGTAGCTAAACTCAAGAGGCAGCAATGAGATCACCTGCCTTGCAAACACTTCTCTTAAGCTGCATTGGGAAGTCTGTGATTGGACAGACACAGTAAGTCTGGGTGGGGTTAGACTTGCAAAGACTGCAGACAAGAGAGCTACAGCTTAGTAGGGTAATAGCTGCTCGATCCAAAGAGATATCTGACTGCTATTTTGGGGTCAAGAAGGATTTTTTTCCTAGTTTGTTGCAAAATTGAAAGTGCTTCAGACTGGGTTTTTTGCCTTATTTTGGATCAACAGCAAAAACATATGTGAGGAAGGCTGAACTTGATGGAGGCAAGTCTCTTTTCAGCCTATGTAACTATGTAACTATGTAGCTTTTGAAGCTGTTTTTAGCTATACCCCAATGTAAAAAAATGCATAATTAAATGTTTTCATTCGGTTATATCTACTAAACATATGTTTTATTCATATTCTTTTTATTGTCAGTGGAGTGTCCCTTTAAGGGAATTTTTAAATTATGTCACCACTTCCTGCATTGTAAAGGAGTCTGGATGCATCCATGTGTGCATGACTCCTGTATGGGGCACAATGTCCGCACAGTTACAATGACTGAATTCTGCTGCATTCCCAAAAAATACCTTTGCAAATACACAACAGCTATATTTTGTAACTTGTATGAAGTATCCCAAGACAAGAGGTGGCACACCACCACTCCCTCACCACATTATTCTGCAAATGAATAAAAGTAATGTAAAATTTGTGTAAATTAAAATTTTCACCCCCTTTTTTCACATTATGGCCTCCCATTGGAGATACAGAACTGCCTCTTTATTTATAGACCTACCCGATTGTCAGTTTCGGGACTACCACAACCGACTTTCATCACAACCGACTCTCACCTCAACCAACAACTCTTTCTTGGCCTTTTTCAATGACCTCAATATATACGGTATATATAAAACAAAAATAGTAATGCTTATCAGCAAACAGATACAGCCAAAAGTACAAGATAGCACTCCAGGGACTTCCAAGTTGAATGAATAAAACATAGCTTTTATTAGCTCAAAATAAAAATCAACGTTTCAGTCTGTATCACAAACTTTCATCAGTGATACAGACTGAAACGTTGATTTTTATTTTGAGCTAATAAAAGCTAAGTTTTATTCATTCAACTTGGAAGTCCCTGGAGTGCTATCTTGTACTTTTGGCTGTATATATATATATATATATATATATATATATATATATATATATATAATGTATATTTCATATACTGCTTCTCCTTTTTCCTCTCTTTTGCTCACTTCTCACTTGATCTGTGAATAAAATCAATTTAGTGGCAGCCCCCTAACAAATCAATCATCCTTTTACCCGTTAATCTCCTCTTTTTTTGGAGACACGGGTGCAATTCAGAATCATGAATCAAAATAAACATGCTCGTCCATTTCACATATCGTTTGTTTCGTGAATTTGCTCATTTTCGGCAGTGAGTTCAGGAATTAGAACAATCACCCGATTGGACTAATTTCGGACTTATTGCAGTTTTCTCCTAGTCTAATGTGTATACGTTTATTAAAAACCCTAAAGAAAGACTTTCATAAAATTACATCTGGGGTTAAGCCAGCCTCTAGTGGCCTCTGACGATTAACGATTAACTTATATTTATTTTTTAACCCTTAGGGGTTAAATTTATTTAATTAACTAATTAAATATTTTGCTAACTGGGTTGGGTGGGAGTTATGGGAAAATGGGGAATTTACTGTTAGTGCTGCTTACTGCTAGTTAGGGGTTAACGGTAAAAAAAAAAAAAGCTTAGAAAAATGTTAAATCTGTAAAAAAAAGTTTTACGAAAGTTTAGGAAACTTTAAAAAAATTAATAAGCAAAACAAAAGTTTAAAAAATAGTTTTTAAAAGTAATTTTTTTTTAAAAAAAAAGTTAGAAAATACATTTAATAACGCTCATTACCACTACACTTGGTACACACTAGCGGAAAAATGATCCCACGCTAAGGTTCAAAATATGCCTTTTGAAATACCCTGGGGTGTCTACTTTAAGAAATGGTAGGCCTTTGTGGGGTTTTTATGAACAGTCAAACTACTATAATACCCTAAATGGAAGCATAGGCTCATTAAATCCGTCTCTCAAAATTCTACTGTGAATACTGAAAAGGACAGGTCTCCTGTATGGCACTGTAGCTTCACGAAATAGTGCCATAGACATAAAATGGGGGTGTCCTTTTACTCAGAAGACTTAGCTGAGCATAATTTGGGGGGTTTGAACTTAGTGGCACATATGAAATATACAAAATGCCCAGCAAAAATGCAATCCGTATGTAAAAAATGCACAAAATTATTTTTTACCACATACTTTGGCATGTAATGGTAAAATAACGGGGGCATGTTACGGCACATTATGCACCATATGAGATACCCTGGAGTGTCTTCTTGTACAAATGGTAGGCCTTTGTGGGGTTTTTATGAACAGTCAAACTACTATAATACAGTGGCGGATCCAGAGCCTGATCTCGGGAGGGGCACTTGTAGATTATTTAAATAAATAATCCAGACACAATAACCACTACAGCTCAGTGTAGTGGTTATAGTGCCAATAATGCCAAGACCCCCTCCCGGAGTAAGTAGTCAAACTGTTTAAGAACTGTTTGACAACTTACCTGAGGTCCTCTGGGAAATGGGGCTGTAGTAGGGCAGAGGAGCAGTGGTATGTGTGAGTGGTGCAATGTGTGAGGGGTGCAGTGTGTGAGGGGTGCAGTGTGTGTGTGTGTGAGGGGGACAGTGTATTAGCAGTGTGTGTGTGTGAAGGTTGCAGTGTGTACGTGAGGGCGGCAGTATATGTCAGGAGTGCAGTGTGTGTGTGGGTCAGTATGGGTGTGTGACAGTTACAGTGTGGGGCAATGTATGTGTGTGGGGGCAGTGTGTTTATGGGGGGCAGTGTGTGTATGTGGGGGCAATGTGTGTATGTGGGGGCAATGTGTTTATGGTGGGCAGGGGCAATGTGTGTGTGTGTATGGGGGGGCAGGGGCAATGTGTGTGTGTGTGTGTGTATGGGGGCAGGAGCAATGTGTGTGTGTATGGGGGGCAGGGGCAATGTGTGTGTGTGTATGGGGGGCAGGGGTAATGTGTGTGTGTGTATGGGGGGCAGGGGCAATGTGTGTGTGTGTATGGGGGGCAGGGGTAATGTGTGTGTGTATGGGGGCAGGGGCAATGTGTGTGTGTATGGGGGCAGGGGCAATGTGTGTGTGTGTATGGGGGGCAGGGGCAATGTGTGTGTGTGTGTATGGGGGGCAGGGGCAATGTGTGTGTGTGTGTGTGTGTATGGGGGCAGGGGCAATGTGTGTGTGTGTGTATGGGGGGCAGGGGCAATGTGTGTGTGTGTATGGGGGCAGGGGCAATGTGTGTGTGTGTGTATGGGGGGCAGGGGCAATGTGTGTGTAGAAGAAGGATAGGGGGGAGGGGGGGGGCTTTTTTTTGTTTAATGTGTGTGTTTGGTTTTTTTTTACATTTAATAATTAAAATTAATATAGAATTTATGTCCCCCCTCCCTTCTTACCTATACTGGGAGGATTCCCTGGTGGTCCCAGTGGGGATTCCCTGGTGGTCCCAGTGGTAGGAGTGAACTCTAGCCCGCGCTCCAGGGCTAGAGTTCACTCTCGCGAGATTTGGAGCGTTGCCGTGGTTACCGCGGCAACGCTCCAAATCTCGCGAGAGGAGGACCCGGAGGAGCTGCTGGTAACAGCTCCCGGGTCCTCTCTCCCTCCCCTGCCGGTCGGCTGTCAGTAATGTGCCTGCGCACCGGGGAGGGAGATCACTGATCACTGATCTCCCTCCCGGTCTGCAGGCACAATTCAGGGCTGGCACTTGGGCAATGTCAGCCCTGCATTAGCCGGCAGGGGAGAATCTCGGGGGGGGCAATTGCCCCGTTGCCCCCCCCCCCCCCTGGATCCGCCACTGCTATAATACCCTAAATGGAAGCATAGGCTCATTAAATCCGTCTCTCAAAATTCGACTGTGAATACTGAAAAGGACAGGTCTCCTATATGGCACTGTAGCTTTACGAAATAGTGCCAAAGACATACAATGGGGGTACCGTTGTACTCAGCAGAAGTAACTGAACACATAATAAAACTTTGTACAGGAATAGCACACACCAGCTTTACAAAATACACATGAGAAGTTCTTTGTTATAAGTTTGTGTGCGAAAACCCCCAAAAAACACAATTTTACTCCAATATTTAGCAGAGGTTGGTGGTAAAATGGCTACGTAGAAAGTGTCAAAACAACCTTAGGTAAATAGCCTGTGGTGTCTACTTTATATAAATATATACTTTTGTGTGGCAATTTTGTTTTCTTTTATGGCTATTAGGCTTACAAGACAAACATACCAAATTCTAAAATCGCTCCACATTAAAAGTTTATTTTACTCCTTGTGCTTTGTGACCTGTAACTACCAAAAAGAACTTAAAATCCCAGACACATTATATATTCTGTAAATCAGAACAACTAAATGAATTTATTTTTAATTACTTTCCTTAACCTGCACTAATTGTGCACACATTATTATTGCAAAAACTGTAAAAAAAATTTTTTCATTTTTTTTGCATTTTTCTGTATTTTTTTATAATAAATAAGCATATATATATATAAAAAAAACTTGAAAATCCCCCGCACTCACGCTTTAGTAGCAATCCACTTCGCCGGGTGCCATGGCATGAACTCCAATCAAATATTGTAGCAAAGAACAGCCGCTCTCCGGTCTTGTAAAAGTCCAAAATGTATTCAATAAAGTTTAAAAAAAGAGACCAACGTTTCAGTCCCCGCTCGGGACTTTCCTCAGGGTAACAAAACAATACTGTATTGTTTTGTTACCTTGAGGAAAGTCCCGAGCGGGGACTGAAACGTTGGTCTCTTTTTTTAAACTTTATTGAATACATTTTGGACTTTTACAAGACCGGAGAGCGGCTGTTCTTTGCTACAATATATATATATATGTTACATCAAATTAAAGCCCTTTCTGTCCTTTAAAAAACGGTATATAATATGCGTCTATAATATGGTGCAATAAATTAGTCAAATGCAAATTGCAGTTGAACGCAAACAGCAAAAAATGCAAAAAATGCTGTTGTCATAAAGTGAAAGACAAGCTTCCGAAGCTCTGTCCTTAAGGGGTTAAGGGGTTAAACAAACTTCAATATGAATTTTTCAAAGCACATTGTGAACTTTTTGGACTGTGCCATAATCGCCATCAATGGCATTTTTCATTCATCTTTGTATAGAAAACCCATAGACAGGTACAGCTACCTCCACAATTCCAGCTTCCATCCCAATCACACAAAACAAGGTTATAGCTACAGCCAGGCTATCAAATAGCACCAGTCCTCTCTCTCCAGTAAATTACTGGCTGAGTAAGGACTGAATACAGCAATCCCAAATCCCAGCAGCCTCTGTTCAGGTCAGCAAACAACCGTCACCGGGCAAGTCACCGGGCAGTAGGTAGGGAGGGGACTTTTAGGAGGCCGAGTAGGCACTCCATGTTCCAATAAGGAGTTGCTTACTCTGCCTAATCGGTGATCTGGTCCTGAGTAAATTTGTTTGACATATCAGAGATATGACATGAGTATTTAATTAATATTATTTATATTTTAGTTACACTTACCCTATTTAACAAAAATGTAGCTGTCTATTTTTTGGGGAGGTTGGCAGGGGGGACTGCATGATCTCTCATACCTTTTGCCCCACACCCATAATATTTCTGGAAATGCATATAACCTATTTTGGAGAAAAAAAATGACTCAAAAGAAATCTAGAAGGAAAACTGCTTTCTTGTCTTGACGGGACACTCTGTGAATCTTTAACTGTCTTTTCTAATTTGAGAATAGGTTTTAAGAGGAGCTTGAGGTGGATTTAGATTCTATGATATGGATTATTTCCTGGCAAATAAAACATTCTATCTTCTTTCAAATGGATTAGATCAAATCAATTTCTTTTTAATTTATTCTAATCCATATGAATACAAGGTAACTTTGAAATTAAAAAAAAAGTAACACAAATTCATGAATCATCGGTCTACCATAACTCCGAACGTCTTGAGGTTTATCTACTAAAGACTGAATTATTGTAATAAAAAATAAAAACTAATTTGCAGAATTTAGTTGAAACATATCAAGTGCTATTTTAACAATGCCAAAGTGATTCTTCAGATCATTTGGAGTCTCTAGTCTCTCATGATCGTCCTTTTGTACAGCTGATAGTGTCACACTTACACATTCATCTTGTTCAAATAATAAAGAGTTTAAAATAAAAAACTGTGTGATGTGATTGTTTAAATGTGGGTGTATCTAAATGTACAAGGTATCTCCTCCACTTTACCTCCTCCTCCACTTTACCTGCGTTGAAGATACACTTTTGTCTCCTCTCCTCATATCGTAAAACTTCCATTCCGAAGTCCTTGTGCCCTAACTCAGCAAACATGTGAACACAGGCAAGATGTACCTGATCGACAAGTTAAGATGAAATTATCACAATAATAAGTGACAGTGACAAGTGGCAGGAAGATAAATCAAAAGATAGGAATAAAGTTAGCAGGCGGTACAATGGTAAATCGACCGAGTGCTTGGGCAAAATAACATGTCGACAGACAATACATGTTAGTGTAATGATGTACTATCAAATAGCATTAATGAACTTTGAGAAGCCATTGAGTTGCATTAGACAGCACAATACTAAGACAGGGTCATTAAAAAACAAGCCAATCTATGCAATATGGATTGACACACACAAATAACCGAGAGATAGAATTGTAAAATAACAACAGCATATAGAGCAACACGCAACGGAAAGTAAAAAGGAGATGGATAAAACAGAGGAAATATTTTAAACTCACTAATCGTGTAGAAACAGGTGCTCAGGAGACACTACAGCCACAATGTGTCAGTCTTCAATGGGGATAGAGAGACAATAAGTAAGAGGAATTCTAGAGAGAGTTAAAAGCGGGTAAGGAGGGCAACTACAATGAGAACCAGGGCCGGATTTACATGTCTGGTGCCAGTAGGACATCTAAGGCGCCCCCTGCTTCCCCTCACCCCAAAACAAAAGATACAGGGAGTTTAATACATTTATTAACTAGTGATGGCATCTAAAATATATCTTCACATATGTCTATATGTATGTGCATAATCCTGCTTGTAATGTATTTTGTTAAAAAAAAATTGAGTATAGTGAGTGTATGCAGCTGTGTAAATGCACGCAGCGTTGAAGATAATTTTATAAGTGGTTATGGTAAATTGGGGTTTAAGGTTAGAGATGGGTTAATTTCACATTTAGAATACACAGGGTGTTGATTGGAGTTGATTATAATAATTGGGATTAGAGTTAGAGTGGAGATAAATTTAGTATTGGGGTACATGGGGTATTTTATTTGTTTTTAATATGGGTTAAACTTTGGGTTAAGGTAAAGAGGTTTTTCTCTGGATTAGTCTTTGAGTTCTTAAATGTGGGAATAAGGAAATGGTGTATTTAGAGTTGGCAGGTAAATGTTTGGTTTGGGAAAAGGGTGTTTAGGGCATGTGGACATGTTTTCCAAAATGCTCGCTCTTCTATGTCTCCTGTAGTCCAGACAGCCTCCTATGATTATTATACAGTTGTGATTACTCAATGCTGTCCCTGTGATTACTCAATGCAGTGTGTATTATGTATGACTCACTCACTGCCATCACTGCAACTCCTGTGTGAGACAATAGATAGGAAGTGGTCCCTTCCACTTCCTGTTTGGCCTCACACATAAACGTGTGTTTTACACCTTCTATAACTGTTCCTGCAGCTCTGGTATCAAGTATAGAAGACTGACTGGACACAGAGGACCCTGGCCAAGGCTCCTGGTACTTATCTCCCCTCACTACTTAATCTCTAAAAAAAAGCTGAAAACAGGTGCCCCTAGAGGACAGGCACTTGTAGGCAAGTGCCCACTATGCCTAATGGACAATCCCACATTACCACATGCAGCCACTCACCATAGCCACAGTGACTAACTCATTGTCAATAACAAACAAAGAAGGAATAGAGAGTGTGGTATTGCAATTATAAATTCATCAAACTTATCAAATTATCAATTCACTTACAAAAAAGCAGGATAGAATCGGAATCGAATGTGAAATTACTGATTTTAATCAGGATCGAATGCATCTTGCAATTACTGCGCACTTGCTCTGCGCAACCAAATTAAGAACATATTTGTCCTTAGTAATATGAGCATTGCCATTGCAATCAGAGTTCAGTGTGATTTCACAAGACCTTAATTACACCTCCATATTGAACTCTCAACTATACACACAAGTATCACTACCCGTAACCCGACTGCGGATTTCGAACTTGAAATTAGAGGGCAGCCTTGAGGCAGTAACTGCAAGGTTCTTGCTGAGCAGATTAATATTAGCCCAGTAGTCCACCGAATGACATCATCTGTGCAATCCACCGAATGACATCAACTGTGTAATCCACCGAATGACATCATCTGTGTGAATTGAAGAGAACATGAAAATACATAACATCCTCAATTTTAATATAATAATATATGCTATATGAATACGTTTGAACGATTACACTAACGATTCAGCCTATAGAAATTCTAGGAATTTCCTTTATTTTCTCTAAATAGAAGCAGTATGTATAGAAGCACTATTTATTATAATGAGCATTCCTGAGCATGATCCCAATTAACTTTTTCTCTGTTTCACGCAAGAATTCCAGGAGAATGTTCTTTTGTATATATTGACCACAACAAGAGCTGTCTTGAATAATGCGAAGCCTGTCTTACCCACTAACATTAAAAAAATAAATGCAAGGGAAACATGTATCTGTTTTCTATAAGTCTTTAAAACGTCATTAAGTAAACAGCACTAACAGCCACCTGATAAAAGGTTTGGATCCATTTCCAATCTTTCGCCGTAACCTGGCGCCCTAATCAATTTGAAAGTTGCTAAATGCCATACACTGAATACATAAGTGGTAATATTTCAGAATGCTAATTTCTTCTACTTCAAAGGCGGCGTACTATACTATCCTATAGCTATTACATTTGCATGTGCTTTCTTAGGATTTACATCTATATAATCAGCAAAATATCCCAGCAGAGAACAGGAGATTGAGAGCATTTTTTCCAGCATATCTCAAAGGTATGCTTAATATATGTGTGTTTTAGCCATTCTATGTATCTTAATAGCTTTTATTATAAATGTGCTGATACTGCTTTTTTTTCCCCTGTGTTTCTGAAAATTGAAGCCACGGAGAAATAGATTTTCAGTAAATATACAGTGATTTTCAATATATGCATAACAAAACACTAGCCACGTGCAAAGATAGCCTCCGGATGACCAACAATTCCCACATATTTCATCAGTGAAAAATTATACCGAGGCATGACACTGCTCATCAAACATCTCACTTCAAAATCATCGGCAGTCAATACAAAGTTAATTCCACCTTTGTTCCTCTAATATTCTTCTAGGAAGATGTCCAACTGGATGTTGTAATAGTGTTGCTGATATTTTCTTTAATTTGTCTTCCACAAGAGCATTGATGAGTTAGCTGACGTTCAGATTGAAGTCAGGGCTTTGTGGTGTCACTGTCTTCTACATTGACCTGTATTGACCATTTCTGAGTGGACCTTTCTTTAATTTCAGGAATGTTCATGGTTCTTGTCCTGGTATTGCCTGCTCTGTATGGCCTACCACTATATATTGGAGTCACCTCGCAATAACAACATAAACAGTTAAAGGCAATACAAGCAGAGCAAAAAACAAGTATCCATGGCATCCAATCACAGTGACCACATAAAACACACTCCTGCATTCTCCAGCCACCATTTGTCTATGGAAATTGCCAGGAGAGTGGTTATATACACATATAACTTTTTGCTAAGTGTATTGCAACCATGTCTAGATGTATCAGGTAGATCTACCAGGCACATTCATTAAAAGAACACTCCAAGCACCATAACAACTACAGTGCCCTGGCACTTTTCCCCTAATTAAATAGTCAAACCATTTGCTAACAATTTAACTTCTCGTCTAGGGACTACACAATGCTGCTCCCTGTCTTTCCTCCCCATGTTTGGAGAGCCACAAGCACCTACGGAATTAAGCTCAGACAGTGAGCTTCTGGCATTAGTAGAGGCTGGGAATGGCTCCTAGCAACCCCAGATTAGAAGTCAAACTGTTAACAAATGGCCCGTCCATAGCCCGTGGTGGAGCCCTGTCTCCAGACAGTACTATGACAGTGGCGGGCTGGTGGCTTTCTACGGAATTAAGCTCAGACAGTAAGCTTCTGGCATTAGCAGAGGCTGGGAATGGCTCCTAGCAACCCCAGATAAGAAGTCAAACTGTTAACAAATGGCCCGTCCATAGCCCGTGGTGGAGCCCTGTCTCCAGACAGTACTATGACAGTGGCGGGCTGGTGGCTTTCTAATTAGGTGAGTCAGGCGGCCGCCTAACTTACCATAGGGCTGACAGACTGTGTCAGGTCCTCGGTCCCTCACCAAGGACCCGTCACCAGGATATGGTATGCCGCTAGGTGTGAGGCCCCTCCAGTCTGCCCTGAGAGGCAGAGAGCCAGTACAGTCTGCAGCTCTGCCAGGTGTGAGGCCCCTCCAGTCTGCCCTGAGAGGCAGAGAGCCAGTACAGTCTGCAGCTCAGCTGGGTGTGAGCTGCAGACTGTGCAGTGTCTCGCGATCTATGGCCAATCAGAGCCTTGCTGCGGGTTACCATGGCAATGATCTGACTTCTGAATATTGCAAGACATTGCACAGTCTGCAGCTCACACCTGGCAGAGCTGCAGACTGTGCTGGCTCTCTGCCTCTCAGGGCAGATTGGAGAGACAGCCTACCGGACCACCAGGGATCAAAGAAACCAGGGAAAATAAATTAAGGTATTTTTTAAGATTACAATCCCCTCCCTCACTGTCACCGCCTCCCTCTCTCAGTCACTTTGCCACCCCCTCCCTTACTGTGTCACTCCCTCCCTCATTCAACCACCGGTCACCTCCTCCCTCACTCTGCCACCCCCTCCCTTACCCAGTCACCCCTCCCTCCATCACTGTGCCACCTGTCACCCACTCTGTCACCTGTGTCTCCCCTCCCTCCACCACGCAATATGTCACCCCCTCAGTCACTCTGCCACCTGTCACCCCCTCCCTCCCTTAGTCACTCTGCTACCCACTCTATCACCCCCTCAGTCATTCTGCCACCTGTAAACCAACATTTCTTTACTGTGTCACCCCTTCCCTCAGTCACTTTGCCACCCACTCTGTCACCTGTATCACTCCGTCCCTCCCTCACTCATTCTGCCACCCATTCTGTCACCCCCTCAGTTGCTCTGCCACATGTCACCCTATCCGTTACCGTGTCACCCCCTCCCTTACTGTGTCAACCCCTTCCTCCCTCAGCACTCTGCCACCTGTCACCCCCTCCCTCCTGCATCCACTACACACAAACTGCATCCACTATACACACACGCACACTGCATCCACTACACACACACACACACTGCATCCACTATACACACACACTGCATCCACTATTCACACATACACATTGCATCCATTACACACACACACACACACACTACACACACACACACACACACTACATCCACTATACACACACTGCATCCACTATACACACACTACATCCCCTATACAGACACTGCAACCACTACAAACACTACACACACGCACACACACTCTGCATCCACTACACACACACACACACACACTACACACACACTACATCCACTATACACACACTGCATCCACTATACAGACACTGCAACCACTACACACACTACACACACACTGCATCCACTACACACACTACACACACACACTACATCCACTATACAGATGCTGCAACCACTATACAGACACACATTGCATCCACTATACACACACACTGCATCCACTATATACACATACACACTCTCTGCATCCACTATACACACATACACACACTGCATCCACTATACACACACACACTGCATCCACTATACACACACACTGCATCCACTATATATGCACACGCTCTGCATTCGTTACAAAATACACACATTCTGAATCCACTATACAGACACAAAATGAATTCACTACACACACGGCATGCAATCCACAGACACTGCACACACTGCATCCACTACACAAATACACACTCTGCATCCACTACACAGACATTGCACTCGCTATACATACTGCATAACATAACGGATGTGGATGTGTTTTGCTTGGTGTGGTTTTGTTGGCCATGGGGAGGGGGCAACATTTCATCCTTTGATCCAGGCAGCACAATGCCTTGGGCTGGCACTGCCTGGCACCATAACCACTACGGTGTGCTGCAATTGTTATGGTACTTGAAGAGTTAATTTACTTTTTCATAAAGAGTTTTGCTGTCTGCAGATACTTGAAACCTTGATCCATAGTGCAAGAACAATAATTCTGTATTTTACCTAAATCTCTTCTTAAATCATTGTTTAATATATTTGCACAGAGGTTAAAAGCAAGACATGAAATACCCACATAAAGTTCAAAAATATTAGATTTACTGAATACTTTGGTTATCACATAAAAATAAAGGAATTATTTGGATAATTAAAAAAAGAAAAGATTAGCTAATGTCACTGTTCAGGTTTAGAGAGAAGCTACATGTTTGAGTAGACTGTAAATATACTTGGTATTTCAAATACTGGAAAGTCAAAATGCAACATCTGCAATGTTCTCTTCTTTCATGTGAAATATCGGGACTAACGGGTCAACTGGCTAATGCCCTATGACAAATGTCCTCACAAATGTACAATTATAAATTACAAATGTACAAAATACAATCTTCTCGTACAACTTTATCACTATGACAGAAAACACTTTATAGGAAATCGTTAGTCATTAGATACTTAGTAAATGGCTTGTGGTCTCCAGGCATTGAGAAAAGCTTGTCTATTGTCAAAAATCAAATTTCTAAAGGGACATTTTACCTTGTGCATGCTGGCTGGGGTTGCAGTGAATATTGTGCTAAAAGGAATAAAATAAATTAATTGATTTAAAAATCAAAGCACATTTCAAGTCCACGAGACCACAATATCTGTCCAGGAGTGACTATCATACCCACTGCATGGCAGACACAACTATTAATCCCATGGAGGGCTGGGCAAATGCCACTGTCCTTTCTTCTTCCGCACATAAATGTTTAATGAGAGAGAGATAGACAGAGAGAAGCGATTTTGAAAATAGCCTGGATGATGAGGATGTATTAGAAAACACACACATCTATCTATTTATCTATCTATCTATCTACAGTTGTGCTCAAAGGTTTGAATACCCTTGGATAATTGGTAATATATGTGCCATTTTTAAGGAAAACATGAAAGAGCAGACAAAACATTTATTTTATTTCTTTATATATTTATTCAACTGAAGGTTTTAACTATGTAACCCCTGTTGAAAGTCTGCATACCCTTAGTTCTTAATACTGTGTATTGCCCCCTTTAGCATCAATGACAGCATACAGTCTTTTGTAATAGTTGTCTATGAGGCCCCTAATTCTTGCAGGTGGCATAGCTGCCCATTTGTCTTCGCAAAATGCCTAGAGGTCATGCAAAGTTTAAGATCTCACCAAAGTGGCTTGATGATATTAAGATCAGGAGACCGTGATGGTCACTCCAGAACCTTCAGCTTTTTCTGCTGAAACCACTGGAAGGTCAATTTGGCGTGATGCTTAGGGTCATTGTCATGCTGGAAAGTCCAAGAGTATCCCATGCGTAGCCTTCGTGCAGCAGAATGAAAATTGTCTGACAGTATTTTCTGATAAGATGTTGCATTCATCTTGCTATCAATTTTAACAAGATTCCCGTGCCTTTAGAGCTTACACACCCCAAATCATCAGTGAGTCACCACCATGCTTCACATTGGGGGCAGTATTCTTTTCACTATAGGCCTTGTTGACCCCCTCTCCAAACATAGCACTTATGGTTGTGACCATAATGCTCTATTTTGGTCTCGTCACTCCAAATTACAGCGTGCCAGAAGCTGTGAGATGTGTCAAGGTGTTGTCGGCATATTGTAACAGGACTTTTTTATGGCATTGGCACAGTAAAGGCTTCTATCTGGCAACTCGAACATGCAGCTAATTTTTTTTAAGTATTGTCGTATTGTGCTCCTTGAAACAACCACACCACCTTTTTCCAGAGCAGTCTTTATTTCTCCTGAGGTTACCTGTGGGTTTTTCTTTGTATTTGGAACTATTCTTCTGTCAGTTGTGGCTGAAAACTTTCTTGGTCTACCTGGCATTGGCTTGGTATTAAGAGATCCCTGAATCTTCTTAATAAGAGATGGAACAGTACTGACAGGCATTTTCAAGGCTTTTGATATCTTTTTATATCCTTTTCCATCTTTATAAAGTTCCATTACCTTGTTGTGCAGTTCTTTTAAAAGCTATTTTCTGCTCCCCATGGCTCAGTATCTAGCCTGCTCAGTGCATCCACGTGAGAGCTAAGAAACTCCTTGGCTATTTATACACAGATACTAATTGTAATTTAAAAAGCCACACGTGTGGGAAATTAACCCTTAATTGCCATTTTAACCTGTGTGTGTCACCTTCTGTGTCTATAACAAGGCCAAACATTCAAGGGTATGTGAACTTTTGATCAGGGCCATTTGGGTGATTTCTGTTATTATTATGATTTAAAAAGGAGCCAAACAACTATGTGATAATAAATAGCTTCATATGATCACTATTCTTCAACAAAATACATTTTTTGCATGATCCATCATATTTTCAAAATCAATGCCAACATTTTACAATTTCTGCCTGGGTATGCAAACTTTTGAGCACAACTTTCTATCTACGCAACACCTTGATCTCAAAACCCAATCATCTTGTACTCAGGTGAGAAATATAAACAATTTTCTTAATAGCTATTACATGACTTAGAACATTTGTTTACAGGGAAACATGGCATGACATTAGAGACATTTGTTTTGGAAGGCAGCGCTTGATGATTTTGTCCACTGATATTCCCAATTTAAGGCAACGCATTTTGCTCATCCCTGTTGACAGTAATGAAAAATGTTGATCATATGCCTCCACAGACAATAGTAAAAAGAATTGCATGTGACTAACATGTTATTTAATAAAGTAACAGAGGGCCCACTATCAGGTCCAGGTATAACTATCGAACATGCCATAATCCAATATCCATCACCTTGCAGCATCGCAGCCAGGAAGACACAACTATAAATAATATATTAAGGCTTATTTATCATAAACACTATAGTGCCATCATAAGTGCAACAAAAGCTGAGAATGTTTTTAAAAATTTTTGCCAATAGAATAATATGAGCAAAAAAAACAAAACCAAAAACAACCGACACTACTTACTTTAGAAATTTCTCCAGAGTGTAAGAAAAGCATATCAAAGGGAGGAAGACTGTATAATTCTCCTCAACAATAAAAGCTAAATAATTCCCTACAAGCAAAAGAAGTCCTTTGCAATTTATAACCTTGACGTCTGTTGTGACATGAATATCTGAGTCGTGGGGATGTAGGTTTCATAACACGCAACTTTTTATTTTTTTTATTTCAATTACTACTCAAGAAAACAAGATCCTGAGATGTGTTGTTCAGAGATTAATAAACCCAGACACATATTGTAGCGCAGCGCTGTGCTTCGTGGCTTGTCTGTACCAAATCATGCATCCAAATAAAAATAATTACCACCAATATATTTAGTTGATTTTTTTGATTTTTTGTTTTGTTCTTCTTTAACTCTGGTGAAATAGTTATGTACAAGGTACCATTATAACCTCTTATCTGCTATATCGGTGCCTCTTCAGCATCACAAAGGTAGGCACATTTGTTCGACATTCAACGTTTTCTGGTATTCATGGTATGAGGACCATACTATCTCAAATGTATTGAAAAACTGTCTGATAAACAAACAAAGCGTGTGAAAAGTAGATAAAGCTGCATTAGTCTTTACAAAACTTTGACATTTGCACAAAAATGTATATCCCCTAAAATACATACTTGCTCACATAATGCACCAAAAGTAAATGTCAATCTGACTTAATATAACCTTATCAATCCTCAATTCATTTGTTTAGGTCCCAGTTCAGATTCCTTTTTTCAGTTGTCTTTTTTTGTTATATATATATATTGTTTTATTTGGGGCTGTATACATATTTATCAACTAAAAGACACCTTACCTTTTAAAATGAACTGTTCCATTATAAAGACGAAACAGCTGGACATCCGTCCACACGATCGGAAAGTATTTAAACGGCAACAAGTGGATTATGAATTTATGCACTGAGGAAAACTTGTTTAGAGTTGAAACGCATCTGCAAACATAGAGGACTGTTTGATAGTGTACCATCAAGGACTTTCTTTTTCACAGTTCCTTATATTATATTTTACTGTTTATTGGTTTAATACATTTGTTTCATTTTCCACCACTTTTTTTTTCTTTACTACCTGATCATTTTGCCTTTTAGGCACCATTGGGCGCTTTTGGCTTTTAGGCACCCTTGGGCACAAGATACAGAGCTTTGGACAGCTCTGCAATATGTGAGTGATATTCCACAATGAATTTTTTAGGCTATATTATACAGTACACACTACGTGTTGTCCATTATTGGTTTGTAGACTCTACATATGAAAATCTACTGTAAATGTGATTACACTTTTAAGAAGTTCATAATGTATATGAAGTCCATTTTATATGTACTCTATATTGCACTTTAGAAGGTGTAAATACTTGGTGTGCTAACACGCTGTTTGTATTGTACACAATGTCTTCCCTCCACTGCGCACAAGTATTTTGTATAACAGAGCATCAGGCTTTAGCTCAGTTCATAGATATTGTCCTCTTTCCCTTTTGATTTGGTCTGTATTTATTGTTCTGTGTTTTTCCCCTATTGTACAGTGCTGCTAAATATTTTGGCAATTTATAAATACCAGTGATAATTATAATACTTAACATTTTAAAATAACAGGGGATGAACAGTGCACATAACCGCACACAGAGTGTTATCCAATAAACAAAAGTGAGATCTATTAAGTAGACTCTTAACCAACTACTCTATTAATGGTGTAGCCTTCTCTGGCTCTTGTTAGGCTGTATCTCTCTCAGTTTCCCAGAGGCGGGACAATATAATTTCATAAAATTCCCTATAGGAAGTAGGCTAAACATGTTTCACTCTTTCAGAGAGCTTTTTCGATGGCACGCGGATACGGTCTGTAATCAGCCTATACAAACAGAAAACTAAATTCACTATTCCTATTCTAATCACTAGTGTCAATCCAGTATGGGTCAGTTGCCAATCTTCACAGGAGTGGACGTCCCAGTAAATTCACCCCAAGGTCAGACTGTGCAATGCTCACATAAATTGCAAAAACCCCAAGAGTTACATCTCTACTCTACAGGCCTCGGTTAGGATGTTAAATGATAAAGTTCATGACAGTGCAATTAGAAAAAGAGTATGGTTTCTTTGGAAGGGTTGCCAGAAGAAAGCTTCTTCTCCCTAAAAAGAACATGGCAACAGATCTTAAGTTTGCAAAGTTGCATCTGAACAAACAAAGACTTCTGGAACAATGTCCTTTGTACAGACAAGACCAAAGTGGAGATGTAATGCCATAGGCGTGCGAACGGGGTGTGCCAGGTATGCCTGGGCACTCCCTAATTTAGGGTGTCCGCGTGTACCGGGCACCTTCATTCTGGAGCAATGTAATGTCCCGGAATGAGCTGGGCCCGTATTATTGAAGAGGGGGTACGCTGGCTTCCCCACTATGCCAGCGCCGCGGGCCCCCATTTGCTGCCCGCAGGTGGAGATGTGCGAGCGGCAACCCTCCCTCCCTCTCCCCAGCACTGCGAGGAAGTGAGGTCACACGCGATGACGTCACTTCCTCCCAGCGCTCTTTGCAGACGGACATGCGGAAAGTAAGCAAGAAGAGCTCCCAGGACCAGGTAAGTACATGGAATGAGGGAGGGGGTGAAATCCTTATCATGGACTCAGTAGTAATACTAGTGATTCCATGATAAAGATTTCACCCCCCCTTCCTCTCAGGGAGTCAGTAGTGGGCGGTGGACATGAAATGGAGGAATAGACATGAAATGGGGGGGAGGATGGACATGGACAGGGCCAGATTAAGAGCCTAGTGGGCCTGCTGCTGACAATTATGATGGGCCTAATTACAAAATCTTATTGACCAAAAACACTAAAACAGTCCTACCTCCTAAGCGTCATGAATCTGATGGAGATGGTGCTGGAGGGAAACTCATAGGATACAGCTATGAGAAAACACATACCCTATGCTAATGTCATGCTTTCAAGTAAACCCATACCCCCTAATAGCAGTGTCCAGTAACTCAGGAAGTCTATGGATGGGGTAAAAGGGTGGGCCACTGGCACAAATCACATAACCAGAAGTGCCGAAAGGGACGAAGATACACAAAAATGTCTTACCTTTTAGTGTCATTTTACCCCACTCCCTCTAGCATGTCATTGAGCAGGGCCCTCAACCCCTCTGTTCCTGTGTTTCCGACTTGTCTGGTTACAACTACATGTCTGTTCGTCCACCCATTGTAAAGCGCTGCGGAATTTGATGGCGCTATATAAATAAGATAATAATAATAATAAATGGGGCATTTCTGTGTCCCCATGTCTCCCAGTCCCTTAGTGTCTGTGTCCCCATGTATCCGAGTGTCCCCATGTCACTAGGACACTAGGGGACATTGAGAGACACTGGGAGACCTGGGGACACTGAGATACTATGGTACACTGGGAGACCTGGGAACACTGAGACTCTTTGGGACACTGGGAGACATGGGGACACTGGGTGACTTTGAGACATGAGGGGACACTGGGAGACATTGTGCACTGATACAATTAGATACATAGGGGACACTGTAATATATAGGGGACACTGGAGACTTGATAAAGACCTGGGTACAGGTCAAAACGTTGCGGTATTCAATAAACCTGCTTAAATTGATCACAGTGAGTGCCTGAGATTTCTTTTATTTTATACTAGGGGACACTGAGACACTTGGGGGCACTGTGAGACATGGGGACACTGGGAGACTAGGGGATTCTGAGAGACTAGGGGACACTGAGACACTAAGAACACTGAGATACACCAGGGACACTGGGAGAGATGGGGCACTGAGACACTCTGATACATAGGGGGCACAGTGATACATAGGGGACACTGGAGACTTGATACAGGTCAAAGTGTTGCAGTGCCCAATAAACCTGCTTAAATCTATTACAGTGAGTGCCTGAGATTTTTTTATTTTATACTAGGGGACACCGAGACACTAGGAGACATGGGGACACTGGGGGACACTGGGAGACATTGGGACACGCAGACACTGGGAGACTAGGGGACTTTGGGAGACTAGGAAACACTGAGACACTAGGGACACTGGCACACTATGGACATTGAGAGACACCAGGGACACTGGGAGACATGGGGATACTGAAATACTAGGAACACATGTTGGAAGACATGTCTCCCAGGTCTCAAAGTCGCCCAGTGTCTTCATCTCTTCCTGTGTCCCCCAGTATCCCCATGTATCCCAGTGTCCCAATGTTACTAGGACACTAGGGGACACTTAGAGACATTGGGACACTGTGAGACATGGGGACACTGAGACACTGGGAGAGACATGGGGACACTGAGAGACATGGGGACTATGGGAGACTAGGGACACAGACACTAGGGACACTGAGAGACACCAGGGGCACTTGGAGACATGGGGACACTGAGAGACACCAGGGACATTGGGAGACATGGGGACACTGAGACACTAGGGACACTGGCTGGGAGACTTGGCGACACAGAGACTAGGGGCCACTGCGAGACATGGGGCCACTGTGTCCCTAGTGTCTCCGGGTCCCCATGTTCCCCAGTGTCCCTATGTCTCCCAGTGTCCCAATGTCTTAACGTCCCCAAGTTTCTCACCATCCCCATGTCTCGCAGGCTTGGAGCTGCTGTCTGGCCTCTCTGTGCAGAGCTGCTCCCCTGCGGATCAGTGAGTAGAGAGACACAGGGAGTGAGATGCTGTAACTTCTTATCCCTGCCTCTCTCCACACAAACAGCGACCCCTACTGGCCGGCGCTGGTATTGCAGAATAATCTCTGTTTATACTCTGTTTTTTACTGCAATACCCGCACCAGCTAGGCAGCCTCAAATACCTGAGAAATGCTTCTGAGAAATACCTGGCAACCATGAGAAATACATGAGAAATACCTGGCAACCCTAAGAGTAGTGAGTAAAATCAATAGGCCTATTCCATGGGCCTGGGCCTGGAGCTGTAGCTCCATCAGCCCCATGTTAATCCGGCCCTGGACATGGAATATGGGAGGGACATGAAATATGGGGTGATGGACATGAAATACGGGGGAGGGTGTTCATTAAATGGTGGGTGTACATGAAATATGAGGGGATATTAAATATGGGGGGGAATGGACACTGAAACCCATGATACGCCCCTGTGTCTGGTGTGAAGAGGGGGTCCGGGAGGGGCAAGGAAGTGTCCCTGAATGGCATTTTCGAAATGTGGTCACCCTACCCTAATCAAGCCTCAACATTACTATGCTGCTATGCTATTTTAAAAAATATTATGCAGGGGCCGCGGGGCCAACAATTCGCAATGGAAAGCTGTGAGTGTCGTTTTGGCTTTAAGACTCTCAGTTCACCTTCCCTTCCATTGATTGTCCACCTCCACTCTCTGCAAACCTCATGACCTGACGGCTGACGTCAACAGTGCGGATCTGTGTATGTATGTATGCAAGAGTGTATTTATATATATATGCAATGTATGATCATATAATGTAACTAAATCCCCATTTTTTTGCCTAGATTAGGTGTTTTTAAAAAAAACCTTTTACAAACTAATAAAATCTGTCAACATTGAAGTTGCTGTTTAGTAGATAGGAGAGTGCGCTGGATCTTGTGTATTTATTGTATAATATGGCCCCCAGCAGCACCCCATTTAAGCATGTTTAGGTGAGTGCAACCATCCCCCCATGTTTCCTATATATATATATATATATATATATATATATATATATTTATGTAAGGCTTTTGATACTGTTGCACATAGAAGACTTCAATACACTGCAATCGTTAAGTTTGGATTCCAATATTGTTAAATGGGTAAGGCAGTGGCTGAGTGACAGGCAACAGAGGGTTGTAGTCAATGGAGTATATTCGAAGCTTGGGCTTGTCGACAGTGGGGTAACTCAGGGATCTGTACTTGGACCCATTCTCTTTAATATTTTTTATTTTTGATATTGCAGAAGGTCTTGATGGTAAGGTATGTCATTTTGCTGATGATACCAAGATATGTAACATAGTTGATGTTCCAGGAGGGATAAGCCAAATAGCAAATGATTTAGGTAAACTAGAAAAATGGTCAGAGTTGTGGCAACTGACTTTTAATGTGAATAAGTGCAAGATAATGCATCTTGGACATAAAAACCCAAGGGCAGAGTACAGAATATTTGAGAGAGTCCTAACCTCAACATCTGAGGAAAGGGATTTAGGGGTGATACATATGACAGGACAGTAAGATAATGTGGGGAGTGTTCATGTAAAGTGTTGGTAGTGGGACAGGAAACCCAAATCAATATTTCGTTCTCTATTCTTGCTGTTAAACAATTGGATCATTCTGGTTTCAAAAGTTTTTGTTTCTTGGGTATTTTTAAAACCCCCTTTCAGTACTTTGATTTTTAGGTCCTTCAGTGAGTTGCCAGGCTGGGTAAAATGGTGTCCCACAGGAGTGTAGTACGATCCTCCTTTGTGGTGTTTAATAGATTGTCTGTGCATATTCATTCTGCCATTTAATTGCTGAGTGGTTTCCCCAATGTAGCATCCTAGGTGGCATTTGGTGCATTGAATCATGTATAGTCCATTGCTGGATGTGCAGGAGTATGATCCTCTAATGCTGTCGGTTTTATTGTTGTGTGTGGCTGTGTTGTCTGTGCATATGTGCTGACACAGTTTTCAGTGAGGTGTTTTGCATTGACTGGTCCCATTTTCTTTATTCTTCCCATCAGTGGGAAGCTTCTGTTGATAAATTTTTGTTGGAGATTTGGTGGTTGTCTGAAGGTCAAAATGTGTGTTTGAGAGAATATGTTTTTCAGAATCTCATCTTCTGTTAACATTGGTTGTAGGTCTTTAATGATTTTCCGTATTTCCCCAAGAGCTGGGTTGTAGGTGACCACAAGTGGCACACGTGTAGATATGTTTTTCTTTCTGTACTGTACCAGGCGCGTGCGTGGAGTTTTTACAGCAGAGTTGATATGTTTGGTAATAGTCTTTGGTTTGTAGCCTTTTTGTCTCATAGATTGGGAAAGTACATATACACGCAGCGTGTGTGTTTTAGGGTGCACACCCTAATGCAATAGGCTGCGCACACCTATGCATAATGCCCAGCGCCATGTTTGGCGAAAACCAAACACAGCGTATCTGCACCAACACCTCACACCAACTGTCAAGCACAGTGATGGAGGTGTGAGGATTTTGGCGTGTTTTGCAGCTACAGGACCTGGGAACCTTCACTGAGTCATTGAGTCACAATGTATTTGAACAAAGGAGGAATATCGCACTCTTGTTAGGATCCAGGTGCTGCCAGACCTGCGGTTGGCTGTCCCCACTGCAACTGTTTGAACAAAGATGTGGTCCAGGCATTCAGGATTCCATTCAACAGCGGATTTATCAGAAACAAGTGCAACGTTTCGATCTCAATGAGATCTTTCTCAAGCTAGCACCTGGGTGTAACAATACAGATTATATAGGGTATACAATTTGCATGGTAAATTGATACGTAATTCAACACACGTGTTTTTACAAATTGCATATCATAATAAAATTTAAAAACATGTGATGGATCAACTCATTAGTGTACCTACTTATCTTGTCCAACCATAAATTAAAGATCATAGAAAGTGATTATAGATACCACTTCACTTAAAAGTAAGATGACTCAGATCAAAACACTTAAGTTTGATTCTAATAAATGATTGATTACTTACTTTTACCAAGGATCACTAATAGGAGCTGATTTCTGTATAGACGAACATCACAGCCCACCCGCGGCTACAGTAGCCTCCTAGGGATAAAACACTTTATTGTGGTGACGTTCCGCTGTTGGGACGGAAGACGATATACAGATCTCCTGTCTGTTTGAAAGTACCTATTCATCACAGGTTCAGTGCAGTAGGGATTATCAGAACTCCTCGTGTGATTGTACAGTCTTTGAGAATCCTCTATATCTTTCTCAGTAATATTGATTTCCTTTTTGACTGATTCACCTCCCTTGTCTCTGATGATTGGAAGTCTTATTATTCTTCCTCATTTTAGGCAGAAAAGGTTTATAGAGATTCCTATCTTGATCTAAATCTGATATTGCTATCTGTATCATTTGGAGTGGTATAGTCGTTTTCTCGAAACCGCTGTGTGAACCTTTGCATCATTTCTCTATTCTTTTATATGATACTTCCACTTTGTCTATTCCACTTTATCTCTCTCTATATATTTTTTTTTGTTCACTCTGTTATCTAGTGTAGTCTTCCTAATCTGAGATATATTTGTTCCTCTTGATGGTTTTTAATTCACTTTCCATGCGGATTAGATTACTTAATATCTTGCTAATTCGTTTCTATGCCTCGTGAGTGCTTGTGAAATCATTTAATTCTCCTTCTATAGCCTCAATTTCTTGACTAGTATTTTGACTTGACTAGCATTTTGTTTTACATTGTACGATTATGTTCATATATATAATGGCAGAAAGTAATAGGGGGCACACTCAGCATTGTGCAGGAATGGTGTTGCCGAAATATATATATATATATATAATACAGATTAAGGAACAACGCACACATAAAAATACATTTTACTTTTTTTAAGGCTTCTTAAAATCACCTGTCTCAGCAAACAAATATGGGGATTCAGGTCCACCATATGGCCGTATTGTGTTAAACCCACCATTACTTCACAATAACCCCAATATTGTTGGGTCCTACACTAATTCCACCGTAGGAGACAAATTACACAGTGCTAGTGCTAAAAAGCTAAAGTGTATTTTAATAATTTGTTATAAGAGGTGTATATATATATATATAATGCAAAATTAAAGTGATACATGCAATTTAAAAAATGCAGTGTCCAAACTGAAAAATTAAAGTGTACTCACAAAACTTGCAATGCATTTACTGTATATGCTCTATAAAAATTTAAATAAAATAGACATTACAATCCAAACCCTCCTCAAATATATAGCTTCCTGTTTTACCTTAAAAGATGCCTCTGAAGCTGGGGACTGGTTGGAGTGCTCAACCCAAAAGGAATCTTGTCTGTATTCCAAACTTATATAGTATAGACAGAAAAGGATTGGGGACACACCCAGACCATGCATTTTGTACAATATATATATTTACTTTTTTTTTTTGTATTTACGTCAGAGAGCATTCATTTTAAGTTCATATTTTTTGGAACTCTATGTGAGCATGTACATATTTTAGGGGATATTAGGGGATATTATTTTAGGGTAAGGTCACGGGCCATCTAGCTGAGCACTTTGTATAAAGAGCTCCAATGGCTGGTTATCAGCTTACGGGCAGGGCTCTCTCTACCTCTTGTATTTGTCTGTGTATATTGTGCGTTCTCCCCTAATTGTACATCGCTGTGGAATCTGTTGGCGCTTTATAAATACCAGTAATAAATAATAAATAAATAGTGTAAGTACCCAAGTTGTGTGTTGTATTTGTTTTGGTTGGTAGATAGTTTCGTTGCTTCCTTTCTTCTATTCTTTTGTCTTCTTAGGTTGTTTTTTTTTTTTTTGGGGGGGGGGTGTTATTTATAATAGGTGCTGCAGATTATGAAATGTTTTACTATGGCTGCACATGACAGTCACATATCAGGGGATTTTAAAAGAAGCCAATTTTTACGCGGCAAGAAAAACACAAAATATGGTCATTCACACTCTGAAAACAAAAGTTCTTTATTTAAATATTTTTCAATCATGCTCCCACTGGAAACGCTCCTTTAACAGAGACCCCATGAACAATTTATCGTTAGATTTTTGTAGTGGATAAAGTGTTAGAAAGCCATCCCCTGAAACATGACATTTAATGCCATTTGTCCTTTAATTTAAGGTTACCGTATATACTCGAGTATAAGCCGAGTTTTTCAGCCCATTTTTTGGGCTGAAAAACCCCAACTCGGCTTATACTCGAGTCAAGGTCTGTATTATGGCAATTTGCATTGCCATAATACAGACCGGGGGAGAGGGGGGCTGGCAGAGCTGTACTTACCTGTTCTGCAGCTCCTGTCAGCTCTCTCCTCCTCCGCGCCGTCCGTTCAGCACCTCGGTCAGCTCCCAGTGTAAGTCTCGCGAGAGCCGCGGCTCTCGCGAGACTTACAATGTGAGCTGATAGAAGGAGCTGCACGGACGGCGCAGAGGAGGAGAGAGCTGACAGGAGCTGCAGAACAGGTAAGTACAGCTCTGCCAGCCCCCCTCTCCCCCCACTGAACTGCCACTGGACCACCAGGGAAGGAGAGCCCCCCTCCCTGCCATGTATCAAGCAGAGAGGGGGGACGAAAAAATAAGAAATAATAATAAAAAAAAAAATAATAATAATAAAAAAAATAATAAAAAAAGGGGGTATAAGGACCACTGTGGGAGGGGGGGGGTATAAGGACCACTATGGGAGGGAGGGGGGGGGATATAGACCACTATGGGAGGGAGGGGGGGTATAAGGACCGCTATGGGAGGGAGGGGGGGGTATAAGGACCGCTATGGGAGGGAGGGGGGGATAAGGACCACTATTGGAGGGAGGGGGTGGGATAAGGACCACTATGGGAGGGAGGGGGGGTATAAGGACCACTATGGGAGGGAGGGGGGGGATAAGGATCACTATGGGAGGGAAGGGGGGGATAAGGACCACTATGGGAGGGAGGGGGGGGATAAGGACCACTATGGGAGGGAGGGGGGGAAAAGGACCACTATACCACTATGGAAGGGAGGGGGGATAAGGACCACTATCGGAGGCAGGGGGGTGGGATAAGGACCACTATCGGAGGCAGGGGGGTGGGATAAGGACCACTATGGGAGGGAGGGGGGGAGAAAAGGAACACTATGGGAGGGAGGGGGGGATAAGGACCACTATGGGAGGAAGGGAGGGGGGGATAAGGACCACTATGGGAGGGAGGGGGATAAGGACCACTATGGGAGGGAGGGGGATAAGGACCACTATGGGAGGGAGGGGGGGGATAAGGACCACTAGGGGAGGGAGGGGGGGATAAGGACCACTAGGGGAGGGGAGGGGGAAGTAAGGACCACTAGGGGAGGGGAGGGGGAAGTAAGGACCACTAGGGGAGGGGTGAGTCAGGACCACTGGGGGAGGGGGGTGAAGGAACACGGGGGTGGGGAGGTAAGGATCACTGAGGGAGGAGGAGGGGAGGTCAGGACATATGGGGGGGGCAAATATCCTTGCACCGGCCCTGCACACACTGCATTCATACACTGCATTCATACACACACTGCATTCATACACACACTGCACTCATACACACACACTGCACTCACACACACTGCACTCACACACACTGCATTCATACACACACACACTGCATTCATACACACGCTGCACTCATACACACGCTGCACTCATACACACACACGCTGCACTCATACGCACACACGCTGCACTCATACGCACACACGCTGCACTCATACGCACACACTGCATTCATTATACACACACTGTAAATAAATATTCAATTAATATATTTTTTTTAGGATCTAATTTTATTTAGAAATTTACCAGTAGCTGCTGCATTTCCCACCCTAGTCTTATACTCGAGTCAATAAGTTTTCCCAGTTTTTTGGGGAAAAATTAGGGGCCTCGGCTTATATTCGGGTCGGCTTATACTCGAGTATATACGGTAATTTCCATTTATGTTGATACATAGTTTGTGCCAGTCCGGTGTATGCAAATAGTAATTATCATATTTTATATCTACTTTGAAGGCTGCTAACCTACATCAAATACAAACCATCAATGGAGTTGGAAGGCTACAAATGTAAAGCTACAAATTGGGATGTTTGCCTCGCAGAGATCTGTGAAAGGCTGGTTTTCATAGAATTCTACCTAAATAACTATGTAACTGAAGAGAGAATAAAGGACGTCCAATAAATATCAGATCCAGCTTTGAATCAAAATCTGTAACCACAGATACATTTGGTGATCAATATCTACCACAAAAGAGGATTTCAGTTATTCACAATCAAGAGTTGTCCTTTCGTCTTCGTCAACCAACTTACGGAAAATGTCTGCAATGGATTGTATTCCATTAACCGTTAATCTGTTTACTTTAGCATTTCGGTAGATATGGTGTGTTTGAGAGTCACGTTTTATTTGAGTTTACATTACTAGCATATGCTGCTTTGCTGAATCAAACAAAATCTTTCAACTCTCAAGAATCCATGCGTGAACACCAGTTGGTATATTGAGATGAACAACATTTACTTTAAGTACAAGATGTGTGGACAAATGCAAACATGACAAATAATATACATTCAAACAATTTGCAAACAGATTGTATTACATTAACAAATGTGTTTTTAATTCCTAGTTTAATGTTAGTTTAATTCACAATTCACGTTGTATTTTTTTTATGTTTGATAGAATGATGGCTTAGCACAGACAGTTAAATCAATTTCTTTTCAATATCTTTTTCTGTTTATCTGTTTTAAAAGTATACATTGAAGCAACTGACTGACATACTATAGTTAACCCCCAATAACATGTAAACTGCATATAACTATGAACTGATCAGTGCAGTGTTAATTTTGGTGGCAAATATCAATTTTGTTTTAGTCATAGTATTTTCACTAAAAAGCCATTTCAGTTTTAGTCATATTTTAGTCATCTGAATTGTTTTAGTTTTAGTTGAATAAATCTCAAAAATTGTTAGTCGACAAAATCAACAGTGGAGAAGTGTATAAACTGATTGTGGGACAGAGGCGGCTCTCTAATTAGGCGGTTTAGGCGGCCGCCTAAGGCCTCGCGCTAAAAGGGGCCTTGCGGCCGCCTAAACCGTGTAATTAGAGAGACACTTCAGTAGTGCTATAAAAATAAATGCTTATTTTTAATATTTTCATGCCAGCCGGCGGCCGCATCCGCATTGCCGCGGTGCCGCTCGGCTCTAATGAAAGATGGAACCCTCTCACATGGGTTCTGTGAGGTAGTGAGTCCCCTTCCCTCCTCCTGCACACTAACCTGCTAATCGGCCAATCCGCGATGCCAATGTTGATGACGTCACAACGCGACGACATAACCCCTCCCTGCATACCCCCGCCTGCAGTACCAAGAAGAAGAGAAGAAAAAGAAAGACGCTGCTGGTGGTGAAGGAAAGAGAGCAGAGGAGAAGAGAGAAAAAGGTAAGGAGAGGTGATGGAAAAAAAGGGGGAAGGAGAGGTGATGGGGAAAAAAAAGGGGAAGGAGAGGTGATGGGAAAAAAAGAGGGAAGGAGAGGTGATGGGAAAAAAAGGAGAAGGAGAGGTGATGGGAAAAAAGGGGGAAGGAGAGGTGATGGGGAAAAAAGGGGGAAGGAGAGGTGATGGAAAAAAAAGGGGGAAGGAGAGGTGACGGGAAAAAAAGAGGGAAGGAGAGGTGATGGGAAAAAAGGGGGAAGGAGAGGTGACTGGGAAAAAAAAGGGGGAGGAGAGGTGATGGAAAAAAAGGGGGAAGGAGAGGTGATGGGGGAAAAAAGGGGGAAGGAGAGGTGATGGGAAAAAAAGGGGGAAGGAGAGGTGATGGGAAAAAAAGGGGGAACGAGACGTGATGGGAAAATAAGAGGGAAGGAGAGGTGACGAAAAAAAGAGGAAAGGAGAGGTGATGGGAAAAAAAGGGGGAAGGAGAGGTGATGGGAAAAAAAGAGGGAAGGAGAGGTGATGGGAAAAAAGGGGAAGGAGACGTGATGGGAAAAAAAGAGGGAAGGAGAGGTGATGGGAAAAAGGGGGGAAGGAGAGGTGATGGGGAAAAAAGGGGGAAGGAGAGGTGATGGGAAAAAAGGGGGAAAGAAAGGTGATGGGGAAAAAAGGGGGAAGGAGAGGTGATGAAAAAAAGGGGGGAAGGAGAGGTGATGGAAAAAAGGGGAAAGGAGAGGTGGTGGGAAAAAAGGGGGAAGGAGGTGATGGGAAAAAAGGGGGAAGGAGAGGTGATGGAAATAAAGGGGGAAGGAGAGGTGATGGAAAAAAGGGGGAAGGAGAGGAGATGGAAAAAAAAGGGGGGAAGGAGAGGAGATGGAAATGAAGGGGGAAGGAGAGGTGATGGGAAAAAAGGGGGAAGGAGAGGAGATGGAAATAAAGGGGGAAGGAGAGGAGATGGAAATAAAGGGGGAAGGAGAGGTGATGGAAAAAAGGGGGAAGGAGAGGAGATGGAAATAAAGGGGGAAGGAGAGGAGATGCAAATAAAGGGGGAAGGAAAGGAGATTAAAATAAAGGGGACGGAGAGGTGATGGAAATAAAGGGGGACGGAGACTGAGATCATCAGTTTAGATTATGTTAGCCAATTGGGCGGATCCGGCGCTGGCAGACTTGTGCAGCTCTAGAAATAAGGTAAGTTTTTACTACATTGAGGGGGGAGGGGGCTAAATAGTTTAACACTATAGGGTCAGGAATACACATTTGTGTTCCTGATACTATAGTGTTCTTTTAATACTCTGTTGACAACTTTAAGTTTTAGGAGACACCAACAAGAATAACTAAGTAGTCAGCCACAAACCTTTTATATATACCCAATGTTTGTGTATAGATATTTTGTAGAATAATTTAATAACAAAATTAAGTTTGTGAATACTGAGATTATGGGGTTTATTAATGTTTGCCTTAAAATATGCAATGTATACAGTTAATTTTAATATTTCCTGCTTATTTTTAATAATTTTTTATCGCGCATGGGGGGGCCCCTCATATTTGATTTTCGCCTAAGGCCTCCAAAAGTCTAGAGCCTGTTGTGGGAGTTTAGTGAGCAGGTAATTGAGCATGAAGATACACTGAGTATCCCAGAGACCTCCTTCGGTTCAGAAGCTTATAGGAGGAGAAAATAAAAAACATTCAAAAGGCTACAATGAAACTTCTAATGGGCGAAGCCTCTTCTTCGTCTGTGAAAGGTTAGCCAGCAGCTGCAGGTGCCTATGCAAGTGGTGTTATTTGAAGAATCGTAAAGGACTTTATTGGATTTTCTGTTATCATTCTGCTTGTATTTTTTGACATAATGTATTATACTGCATTTCTAGAACACTGAATTACAAATAGACAAAGCAATATTAACAATCCTTGCATATAGTTCAACATATCATTCAAAACAACTCAATTCAACCGTGATCAATAACACATCTTATTTAAATAACCCTTAGATTTTACCTTATGTACCTTCAGATACACCTACAATTATGCTAACAAAAATACAAAGAAATACAGTGAAACGTGTGTTAATAATGCCATTTATAAAGAAACAAATCACTTAACCTGTTAACCAATCTCCAGAAACTCTTAATGACATTATTTTGCCTTAATAGACAGATATATAGACAGACAGACAGACAGACAGGTTTTTCTTTCAGAATTTGTAACTAATTGTTACAATTTTTAATAATTACTGCAGTGTGCTTTCTTGCAAACTGTCTGTTTTCACGATATTGTTAACACATTTAGGCTTTAAATGAAAATGGAAGCTGGTTAATCCTGACAATAAGCATTGTGGTAAGTTATTGAACACATCATTGAAAACAACCTAATCCCATATCAATCAATAACACCACTAGAACAACTTGTCTAGTCCGTTGTGAGCAAACATTGACAAGCACAGACAGTCAAGTTCATATGTTCTGTCCATATTATTTTGTAAAACAATAAGCTTGTTTATCCCTAGCAGCGAATAATTATAAACCACACACTGAGTGTAGCGCAAGCACTCATAGAACTTCACGGGGAAGCACACCGAATATCAGGAACTAATGAGAATCTTAGTTTCTTGATTGTTAATTTTTTATTTTTATTTTAAATCACATTTATAGATTTATATAGCACACTGAACAAATGACCTTATTGGTACCACCATTACCCATAGGACCTAGATTGCCAGCAACCTTTTTATGTTGATAATTGGAAGAGTTAAACTCAATATTTTTTAGACATTTTACATCAAATGTAGCTGAACAAATTTATTTTGGAACCGAGCAGCAGAATATATCGTCTAAATCAGGGATAGGCAACCTTCGGCACTCCAGATGTTCTGGACTACATCCCCCATAATGCTCTTACAACCATAATGATCGCACAGCATCATGGGCGATGTAGTCCAAAGCATCTGGAGTGCTGAAGGTTGCTTATGCCTGGTCTAAATCAAAGTTAGGCAACCTTCAGCACTCCAGATGTTGTGGACTACATCTCCCATGATGCTTTGCCATCATTATGGTTGTAAGAACATTCTGGTAGATGTAGCCCATAACATCTGCCGTGCCGAAGGTTGCTTACCCCTGGTCTAAATGATGCAGTTGTTCTGTAATTGATATGACAATTGTAAGATGCACGGCTGTTGAAATTCTTTATTTAGTTGTCTGTAAAATTGATAATCTGGAATTTCTATATTTTACTGAGTACATTATTGGAAAAAAAAACAAAAGCATAATTATTGGTCTACAATGATACGCATGTCCAATGTGTTACATATAACTTGTTAGAGAAGGGAACAAAGACATGATTTACTGGCAATTCTGTATCAAATATGATTTGGTATTTAAAAAAAAAAAAGAAACTGGTTAATCGTCATTTCTCATTGATGTACTTCCAGGTAACTACTGTAATCATTCATACTTACAGTTCAGTAAAACCATTCCTAGTTAATGGATTATTTCCTTTCTTACGAGTGTTATTTTACTCCTAGTTTAGTTTTAGCTTTGTTATTTATTATTATTATTCATTATCATCCCTTACTCTTACTTTAATTCTGTACAAACAAAAATGTTTAATCTCAATAACAAAATATATGTACTGCATTCTGAAACATACACGTTACAAATTTATGCCTAAATAGTTTGTTCATGGATTTATTGTGAAGAAGTCAGATACATCGAATTGATCAAAGAATATTTGAAAGCAAATGGATAGAATAATATCCATTACCCTCATTGGTGACACTATTTCTTAAGTCAATGCTCGGGATAGAGGGGGAATGCATTACATAGACACATGCTGTAATAATGTATCACTCTAAAACAGTCTTTTTTATCCCCAAGGTTGAGATCCCAAAATAGGAGCAGGTAGATTCATCAAGAGCAAATTGAGCACGATAAATTGGTTACTGCAGCAGCACTGCCTTATCCAGTCCATTGGTAAACCCACTGATTCAGGAAAGTGCTTGCTGACGGGGTATAACAGAATTTAGTTTCTTATTATCTTTATTAAAACCATTTCATAGTTTTACTTGTACTTTCTGCACAACTGGTGTAACAGATCGTGGCCTTGGAGACTACCACAGGAGCTCACGCCTCGCAGCTAGTCTCGCCGCAGCAGGCCGTGGTGGAACTGCAACAACATGCAACGATGGAAGACTCAGGGCACAGAAAGAACATGAAGGTCAGAGGCATTAGGGAGGATATCCCCGCAGCCGAACTACCACATATTCTTAGGCAGCTATTAACTAATATCCTACCCCAAAAGCAAGGGAAGATGATAAGACATCGATGGGTACTTCCGAGTGCCCAAATCACCTAGGGTCCCGGCTGATGCACCCAGAGACATCGTGTTCCAGTTCCAGAATATGAAAGACAGGACTGTGGTGCTGGAGGCCATAAAGAACAAACCACCCTGCGTCTTTGAAACTATGACACTAACCTTTTATGCTGACCTCTCGGGAGGTACACTGACTTGAAGAAGATCGATAGCTCCCTTTACATCCCTGCTCAGAAAGCACAATATCCAATACCGCTGGCGGCAGGCGCACACACTCCTAGTCTTCCAGGGGGAAGAACGATATATGATCCGGGACCTCAACAAAGCAAAGGCCTTGCTGGCCGCCATACACCTCCCACAGGACTCTCTAGAACCTGTGGGGCGCAATGCGGAAGAAGAGGATCCCATAGGTTGAACCCAGCGATGCCGCCGTTTATCCCTAGACGGTCTGCTCCGGACCCGCTCGCTGCTGCCAAGACCTGACTCACTAGGTCCAAGTCTATATATCATACAGCCTTTATAAGTTTAAATTGTTATGTATTGTTAGTTTCACATGTTAGCTGCCTTGCTTGCAGTCAATTGCTAACACAATGATAGTACAACATATCTCTCACATAAGTCCATCAACCTCAGTATTAATAGATATAAAACCGCAGACACACCTCCCCCACCTTAAGAATTGTCACTGAGCTGTTCACAATCGACAGGTATCCAGGGACACATAATATATATTATAACTTCAGACATCATCAGACATCAGCTGTCCCCATAGTCAACAGTCAACGCCACATCACAGCCCACCCAGACTAGATCACTGCAAAGCAAATACATAGAAGGCTAGGTCTGGATGCTCTTAGCATCATAAAATAAGTGTACTCACTCTCATAAAAATTCTTCAATTCATGACCTGACTGACCCATCGCTGCACTGTATGTCTGCCGCTCTCGCGCTATACATATAACATATTGAATGCACCCACATACGTTGTAGTACTATTGTGCTTGTGAGTTGAATTAAACAATAAAGAATTAAAATAACACAAACAAAGTTAACTGCTAGTCCCCAATAAATCCTGCAGAGAGAAGCTCACACACTCAAATAGACAAATATGCCCCTACCTACCCTCATATCACTCATATTTACCAATAAATCTGAAATATTTTATACTTAACATTTACAGTTTTCTCACTGCAATCGTCTTTCTCCAGCCCCAGGAGAAGCCCAAATGAATCCATTGTAAACTGGATTAGCTATTTCAAATAAAAATAAGTTTAAACGCTTCAAGGTTCTTTTGAGATAGAATATAAAAATGCATATTGACTTGCTCCTTCTGTTCTGTAGAGATACACATCTACCTACTTATCTCGTATATTTACTTACCCAATTGTTTTACATAACAAAATCGAAAATAAAGATTGTCAAAAAAAAGATCAGATTTGTAAAACAATAACACCAAGAATTTCAAAACAAAGACTGAACACAAGCAATCCATCCTCGTCTATCAAGAGTTCCTGTGACAATATCACAGAACGGTGATTGGTTGGCTCTTAGTTTACAGTATACATTTTTGGGGCTGTGAAATAAAACTGTATTTCTTTTATGAATGTATGAAGCCACCAGTTTTATACCCCTTTTCACAGTAATAATTGTTTACCAATAGCGAATTATGTGAGAAGGGTCTTTCATATAGAAAGCATTTTATTGTCAGCAATGATGTGGCTCAAAAAATAGTCTCTAAGCAACTTTTTTTTATTAGAGGAAAAATCAAGGTTGTACACAGTGACAGCTATATGAACATATTGTAACAGTCATAATAAATATTCATTTAGCACATGCTAAGCCTTTCTTTGGCACAGATGCATCTCCCAGTTATCTAATATGCATCATTATCCTTTTCGATGATGAGTTAGACTGAGGGGGTTGATGGATTGAGGCTTCACCCATGGAGAAGCTTTCAACATCTCTGGTTATGCTCAAAACCATTGAGTAAATGTTTTTTTACCTTTAACCCCTTCATGCCTGCACACAAACAAATTACTCTACCACTAGCATTTTATTCTTCACAGGAAATGTGTTTCCCATTATTACTTTAGAGAATTCTGCTACAAATTGTAATATTTTAATATGTCTCGTCTAGGCCCATACGCTCTACCGAAGACCTGCATCTCTATCCTCAGTTCGTACTCCCACCTCTGATGCTCGCATTCAAGATTCCTCTAGGGCTGCACTGTTCCTGTGGAACTCCCTTCCCTTCTCCGTTAGATGCTCTCCTAGTCTCCACTCCTTCAAAAAAATCATTAAAAACTCACTTTCTCACAAAAGCATATTAATTAAACTGCTAATGGCTCTAAAAAAACTCGCACTAAATCTTCATTGAGTACTATTCTACCAATCTACTTCACTAATACTTCCCTTACCTTTTGTGTCACTGTACCCCACTCCCTCTAACATGTAAGCTCATTGAGCAGGGCCCGCAATCCCTCTGTTCCTGCGTGTCCAACTCATCTGGTTACAACTACATGTTTGTTAGTCGACTCCACCCATTGTAAAGCGCTACTTTATTTTCAATTCCCTTCAAAATAATTTGTATTCACCTGTCACTTTCTTCCTATAAATATTTAATGAACATTTTAGTAGCTCTTTAAGCCCTTCTCCTTATGTATTTATATCCGTCTAGAGATGTAATCCCCAGTACTCCTAAAACAATGAGTAGATTCTACCAGCGATCATTAAAGCTTTTTTAACACCCCAGGCACTATTCCTGTACTATTACCTCTTCCTATTCAAGTTAACACACTGCTTGTATTTCCAAATATTGTTTTACACTGCTTGTCCATCCATAAATACTGAGTTAACTCCAGCATGTCCACTCATGCATCCATACCCAGACCTCTTATGTTCATTTCTCACTATTTTAATCAGTTGCAAAAAAATATATATATTGTATTCTACCTTAATTCCATCATCCTTTAACTTTATTTAAATTCAGTTTTTACCAACCATTAAACAAGGATCAACCAAATATTGTAGTATTGTCATTAAAGTGATAATTATGTATACCAGCTTGAAAAATAACCGTACACCTTACTTTTTCAAACTAAAATAAAATAAAAATCTGGAGGCTTTTATTTTGCAAATAAGTGAGCAGTGAAGGGGTAAATAACTCAAGCTTTGAAATGTAATAATGAGATGTGTTCTCAAGACAGTGACAAAAGGTTACATAAATAATAATATATAATAATTATACTATAATAATACGATAATAGTTTAGAAAAGCTCAACCTATTCATCAGGCTTGGTGTAGCATATTACGTTAGTCAAATAAAAAAAAATTAAAAAAGCAAAAAAATAAGCAAAAAAAAATGATTGGACCTTCCATTTTATTTATCATTTATTTCACTTGTAATGTATTTACAAAGAATTACCTTAACAGCACAGAGACATCAATTGTACTAAATTCTAATAAATTAATTATTTTTTTATGTTTTTAACTGATTTTATAAAAAAAAAAAAAAAGATACAAATGTAAGAATGATAATATCAAGGAACAGTAACAGGAGGGGGGCCTAGCGATTTTCAAACAGATCTGTGACATACATTGTCACCTATAACAAAAGTAACTGCGTGTTTCTGAATTTAGAAATGGATTGTGCTTCAATCTTAACTTGTGACCGTGTATGTATTGAAGAAGGGAATATACCATACTTCTGTCTCATACTATTCATTTACTTTCCTTGTCCATTCTACGATGGTTTGCATTGTTCTGTATCTCCAATGATTCTGAATGAGATATTTTGTCATGTTAGATAAATATAAATTATTGTACTGATATTAAATAGATATGTAACAAAATGAGTGTAAATATGAAATACCCATTCTGCCAAGACATTCCCAAAGGAACCTATTTTTTTCGTATACTGCAAGCAATTTAAATACAGACAACTATTTTCCTTTAACAAGGTTTTCATAAAGAATTGACGCCTGATGTCAGGCTTACTGGCTTGTGAACACCGCACTCTCCAAGTTCTTACTAAACATGATAATCTTCAATCATATGTAACTACGTCATGGGAAACTGATTTTGCAAGATTGTTGCCATCTTCCCATTGATCGATGTGTTTCACCTTTTATTACTGAAGGACAATTTACTCTATAATATAAATAATAATATAAAATAACATGACAATTTACAATTCATTTGTAGCTATTTAATTTCTTCCCCAAACATTCCTTTGTAAAAGTTGAGCTAGAACACAATTTCGTACAGTGAACTATATTGTATATATCCTGGGTTTTACATTCTCTTTACTTATTATATGTTTAATTCTTCTGGCATGTGGATTATTCTCTTATCTGAGTATTTTTTTTTCTCCTCTGTCCACGATGTCTGTATCACCAACAATCGCCAAAGATTTCCAACTTTCCCATAAAGAAAGGGTTTTCCATACTTTTTCTTATATAACACTAAAAAAGATTAATAAAAAATAAATAAAAATAAAAATCAAGGGACTAAAAAGGATTACTTTAAAAACAACACCCACAAAGTGATATTGTTGCTTTAACCCCTTAAGGACCAAACTTCTGGAATAAAAGGGAATCATGACATGTCACACATGCCATGTGTCCTTAAGGGGTTAAGGGTATTGCAAATGTTAGGCCAACATAGTAGAATTTGCAGAATTGAAATAATTCATCAAAACAGCTGTTGCACCATCTCACCTATTCAATGACTAGTTTATTGAACAAACACGCAAATATACAACGTAAACAATGCCATATACTGCCTGTATTCCAAACAGGTCACTAGTGAATGGGCAAATGTTGTGACTGAACGAGGTGAACAATTCCAGAATTTGATACATAGCCACAAACAATATGGGGATACAGCTTTACATAGCCTAAACAAAAAATGAACATGCAATAGTATAATACTGATTGAATAATAACAATCCTGAGCAAGAACAATTAACCTCACAAGATAAAGATAATTGATAGGATGTCTCCCACTATCTTTTTTTTTTTGGGGGGGGGGGGGGGGGGGGGTATAAGGATGCTACCCAATTATAGATGTTCACCATAGTCCCCTTTTCCTCCATTTTCACAAATTGCAGTGGGGAGTGATGCATATTTCCAAAAGTATTTTTATTGGCACAATGAAATTAGAATACAGATTTAAACTCTAGGTCCAACACATTTTATCCCAATAGGGGACCTCTTCGGGGACAGAAATATTATAAAAACAAATACATGGGGCGTGGCTTGGAAGCCGAAGAAGATGGCTGCGTAAACCCCGAGCTCCCGACAAGGCCCCGCATAAACACTTGCCTACAGCACCTTATTACCCCGAAAATGGGTAAATCGCATAGGGCATCGAATACCCCCAAACCCACCGACAACCCCAGAGGATCCACGCATTCTTCCATGAGGCAATTCCTGGTCCCCCTGCCGGACTCATATTCACAGGCCTCCACGGACTCCACGGCCTCAGAAGGCCTCTTCCGGCCTGCGACACATGAAGCTGACACCCAGCCGGAGACACCGATAACCGGCCCCGCGACACTGCAGCCGGAATGGCTCGCAATCCTACACAACCTACCCACCAAGCAGGATTTAAAAACGGCCAATGACGAACTCCGAAACTCCATCACCATGGAGCTTCAAGCCATGCGGGAGGAATTCAGCGGCCTCCGCCAGAGGGTGTCCCATCTCGAAGCGGAATGCCACCACATGGCGTCGGCGCAATCTGCCAACACGGACATCCTGAAGACCAGAACACTCCAATTACAACAGATTGCAATTCACCAGGTGGACCTTGATAATAGGAGCAGAAGACACAACATCAGGATCCGAGGGGTGCCAGAGGAGAAGGATGATACAACTCCGATACAGCAAACTATAACAGACATATTTAATACCCTCCTAGGCCGCCCCACAAATCTTCCCATAGACATGGCCAGGGCTCACAGAGCACTCAGACCAAAAGGCCCAGCTGGGAGCACGCCCAGAGACATTATCTGCTGTATCACAAGTTATCAGCTAAAAGAAGACATTCTCCGGAAGGCGCGGGAAGCTGGTAAGGTGCATATAGAGGGGACAGAGGTGCAATTATACCCAGACCTCTCGCCTGCCATGTTGGCGTACAGACGGGCCCTACGCCCCTTCTCCAGACAGCTCCAAGCAAACAAGATACGCTACCGTTGGCGTTTCCGACCAGGCTCCAGGTCCACACACCTAGAGGCCCGCTAGACATCAGAGAGAGAGCAGATCTAGACGGAGTAGCAAGAGAACTGCAAATCTTACCGGCGCAACTACAATGGCCGGACCCACTGGCACTATACACGCTAAAACGAGGGCAGGAGAGCCATGCTGAAGAGATGCCCATCCCGAGAAACACCCGCCAACGAGCGCTAGGCCCACGAGGCCAATGAACAGGAGGCGCCAAGGCAGAGATCCCTTACAGATGCATACATACAGCACAAGAAACTTCAACCCGAAACCACCCTGGAGGAATCCCAGCTCATTTGCCGGACCCAAACCAGCTCACGAGACTGGACTCATGAGACGGCCAGGACACGGAACATACCCTGTCTGGATTCCAACCTACACTTGCCCACTCACGACGAACCCCTATACCAGCCACCACATCAACAGCCCCGCTGAGACTGGGGAGTCCGCTATGGACACGACACCCGAGGACCCTACCCCCGTCCCAGTGACCACCTCTGCCTGCCCATGAAGAGGACTGATCGGAAGTAGCCTGAGAGACTGCTCCTGGACCAGGCCACCGACCAGATCGCGCCCTAGCGCAATAGACTGCAGTAAACACAGTCAAATGCAAGTACAAAGTCTTACCGGCTGTGCTGGTGTACGGGAGGGTTGGGGCGGTGGGCGGGGAGGGATACTGGCCATACCAAGACCACACATGTTAACTTGAGTGAGGGGCTGGGGGCCGCGGTGGAGCGGCAGACCGACCCGGGCAACCGCACCCCCCAACAGACCTGTGACGACCTACCCAGGATCAGGTGGGGAGGAGGGGGCCCGGCTCGCTCGAAAACCCCACAGGGAATACACAAATAGGACCACACACCAAGACATTACTTAAAGCCGACCACGATAGGGGGACAGAGGGACACATACGAGCGGGCTAACGGGACACATCATCGGGAACCTCACACGTCCCAACACAACAACTGGCAGCACTAAAATCACAGCTCACCAGACACAAACTAGTGGACTGTTGGAGGGCCTACCACCCGGATGAGAGGGATTACACCTTCCACTCGCACCCACACAACTCATACACTAGAAGAGACTGCTTTTTCATACAACAATACCACCTCCCACTCGTCAAACACGCCGACGTAGGCACGGCGACATGGTCCGATCACGCTCCTATAACACTCACACTAACTTCACCCCTGTTTAGACCCAAAGAAGCCAGGTGGCGCCTGAACGAACACCTTCTAACGGTCCCAGACGTCACGTCTGACATTGGAACAGTACTGAGAGAATACTTTACCCTCAATGTACCATCCCAAACAACTCCCACGATCACCTGGGAAGCCCACAAAAGTGTGGTGAGGGGCCACTTCATTCAGAAAAGTGCTCACCTTAAAAAACAGAGTGAGGCCACCATGACGTTGATATTAACGGACATACACAAACTGGACACCTTAAACAAAAACAACCAGACAGACGAACAACAAAGTGCACTACTCGCATTACGCAGGGACCTGACTACACTACTACAAGCGAAGTACCATAGAGACGTGAGACGCCACAAAACATTCTTCTCCCTACACGGAAATAAAAGTGGCAGACTACTGGCCCGCATGCTGACAAAACGCAGGCAACTGACCTACATAGACCGAATCAGAGATGCCACTGACACACTCCAACGCCACCCCTCAAAGATTCAGGAAGTGATAAGGGCATACTATGCAAAGCTCTATACACTTCCGAGACCACAGACACAACTGGCACACAAACGCCTACTGGACACCATAAATGAATACCTAGACACACACACACTACCCACACTAGACAAAACTACAGCAGACCACCTAGACGATGAGATCACACCAGAGGAATTGGCCATGGCAAAACCAGGTAGGAGCCCGGGCCCAGATGGCCTACCTCTATGCTATTACAAGACATTCGCAGACGTACTATACACTCCTCTCCTAGACACATTCAATGCAATTAAGGAGGGACACCAGTTTACCAAGCAATCCCTGGAGGCACACATCATCCCCAAAGAAGGGAGGGACAGTGAACACTGTAGTAATTACCGACCCATCTCGCTCATAAACTGCGATCTAAAACTACTGGCCAAAATAATGGCTACTAGACTACAAACGCACGTGCCCACATTAGTACACCCGGACCAGGTGGGTTTTGTAGGGGGGAGAGAAGCCCGCGATAACACCATCCGCACCCTCACTCTGATACACACCCACAGACGACCGGAGGGCCTTCTCCTGTTGTCAATGGACGCGGAGAAGGCCTTCGACAGAGTAAACTGGACATACCTCTTCCAGACCCTCACATGCACAGGACTGGGCCCTGGTATAATGGGGTGGATAAGGGCTCTGTACACACTACCGTCGGCCCGAGTGGTGGTCAATGGAGCACTGACAGCACCATTTGACATACACAATGGCACCCGCCAGGGCTGCCCCCTATCACCAATGCTCTTTGTCCTCGCCCTCGAGCCATTCATGGTGGCCATCAGAAACAACCCAAACATCAACGGCATAACCTTAGGAAAAACACATCACAAAATAGCCGCATATGCAGATGACCTACTGTTCTATGTTACTAACCCCGAAATAACACTCCCTAACATTCTTAAGGCCTTCCAAGAATTTGGTAGAATCTCCAATCTAAAGATTAATCTCACAAAGTCCTCCATACTAAACATCTCGGTACCCTCACAGAGGGAACAACCACTGAGCCAACACTATACAATCCAATGGGCGAACCAAAAGATTAAATACCTGGGAATCTGGCTAACGCGAACAGAAGGGGAAATGTATAGGGAAAACTTTATCCCTATCCACACTAAATTCCGGGAGGACATGCGAGAATCGGCATACCCATACATCTCCTGGCTAGGGAGAATACAGGTAGTCAAGATGAACTTCCTCCCCCGAACTATACTATACTTATTTCAGACCATACCCATGACGGTCCCACACACATTTTTCACCTCACTACGGACAGCAATGGGACAATACGTGTGGAACGGTAAAAGACCCAGACTAAAACATACACTACTGACGCAACCTAAGAATAAAGGGGGACTTGCCCTCCCAGACTTCTTCCTTTACTATAAGGCATGCCACCTCCTACGGATCATAGAGTGGACTAAAACTGGGACACGAAAGATGTGGAAACAAGCAGAGTCACACATGACGAGAACCCCCGTCGCGGCCCTACCATGGCTACCCCCAAGAACACAGACAAAGGGGAAGGAAGACCCCATATACACGAGAGCCACCCTACAGGAATGGCATCGCGCCAAGGGAAGGCACGGCCTGACAACATACCCGTCGCCCCTACTCCCACTGACGCATAACACAGATTTCCCCCCAGGGTCAGACCCGAAACCATTCCAGTCACTAATCCAGGAACCCATACCCAGACTCCGACATGTTTACACGGCCAAGGGCCTCAGATCACCTAATGAACTGAGAGCGACTACGGAACACACACTCCTGATGCGCCTGAAACACAGACAAATACCCCCACAGGGGGAGATATTAACATGCTCCCTCACTGCCTTCGAAGACATATGCTTGAACCCAGACCCAATAGCCCATGGGGTATCTGTCATCTACACGATGCTCCTAACACAAACACCAGTAGCACAGCCGAATTTCAAGGGGAAATGGGAAGAAGTTCTAAACCGTAATTTCACCGAGATGGAATGGGAAAAAATCTGCTATCTAACACATCACTGCTCCAGCTATAGCAAAACGCAAGAGACGGCATATAAGTTACTGACTCGCACCCCAGCGACACTAAACGCGATAGCACCAGACCACTCCCCACTATGCTGGAGATGCGGTAGGGCAAGAGGAACACTGCTACATATTTGGTGGGAATGCTACAAAATTGTCCCATACTGGCAAGGCATACACGCAAAGATAAAACAATTCTCAGACGACCCCCCTCCATGAGCCCAGCTGAAATGTTACTTCACCACACTAGAGCCCCCCGATCATTATACAAAAAAGCAATGACTGTACGCATCCTTAACACAGCCAAAGCAATCATCCCGCAATACTGGAAAATACCAGTAACACCATCATTAGAGACATGGTTCACACAAATGGAGGAACTGAGGTCTCAGGAAGACCTCTACCACTCAGCCAAGGACACACACCAAACCTATCTCAACACCTGGACCCATTGGCTGCTGACAACAGCAAAACCAGACTTCAGAGACCGGCTACGACACTAAAGAAAAAGACGAGACAGACGCCCACTGACGCCCTGACCGCGGACAGACCACGGACAACCCGACGAGTTAATCCCCCGTCCCTCTCCTCCCTCCCCAATCCCTGAAGGGACCACAACCAGGGTAGCAAGGACGTACCAAACACAGAGGGCCAGCAGATAGACCACCCTGAGCCAACCAAAGACATGGGTATCTCACCTACCAACACTCATGACATAATACGTCCATCATTATGTAAAGGGATAGCGCAGGACTCGCAAGAACCTTCTCACGAGGGGGATAGGGAACCCAAACAAAGACCATAAGGGAACACCTAAACCATAACCTATCCCCTCTCCACTCAGAAACTAGGCTATTGGACATAAAGCACTGAACGGACCTGCAAGTCCAATTACACGGGGGGCCTGCGAGCCCGCATGTTGATCATTCATGTTAACGTTGATAACCCTGCTACCGGCCAACGCAAGGCACGATACTCACTTGATACTGTACTGATCCTGAATTCGGTGACCTGCGAGTCCCACCTCGTTATTCTTTAATATTAAAATGCTAATAAAAACATATTTACAAAAAAACAAAACAAATACATGTGTACGAATAATACAAAGGTGCCCAACCCCACATTGTTTGTGATTTCTATCTATTTTAGTGACCAATTGGCAAAGGTCTACTCTTATTTTGTAAAAGCCAAGTCAACTGTGATATTTTTTACTTAGTGTTTTCTAAACAGTGGGAATTATTTGAACATTCCAAAATGTGTCTACTAGTCTAGATTAGACAAAGTGGAACTGGATTACTGAAAGGTAGGCATGAAATATAAACTTGTCTTAGTCTCACATTTGTCACTCATGACAAACTTGACATTCAACCAACATCAAACCTAGGGGGAAAAAAATAATAATTTTCGGTTTACGTTTGAATGCAAGAATTCGAATCAAGCAACCCAATGCTAGCCACTCACATAAACACAATAAACTTTTATACAAGACTTTGCTATTATCTATTGACAAGTCACAGAGCAATATCCCAGCATGCATGCTGCAGAATTACTGCTCTCAACATCCAAGTTCAATGGACATTCAAACATTAGCACAAAGGCACCATCACATCCCTGTTGTCTGACAAACACGATGTCAATGTAATGTATTTATGATGTAAGTAGCCAATAAATGGAAGGAATTTAATAAATGAGTGATTTAAACAATGTGAAACAGTGTGGGTATATGTATTTTCCATAAAGGAAAATTTGGGGCGCTTTATTAATTCTTCGGACATGTTGTCGACTTCACATATACTAGCAGGTTGTAGTATAAAGTAAGATAGTCTCTCTGTAAATTACCTTAATATGTATACATGATTATTGCTCATTGTTTTCATTATCACATCAGAATATTTGCATTACTTTATGATTACATACAGCGTGTACCATCTGGAGTTAGCTTTTTTTGATTACGAAACCTTTAATCTTTAACGACGGCATAAAATTGTGCAAAACATCTAACGGTTTCTCCTTTTCTCAATTTCATACTTTTCAATCTCTAGAGATAATGATTTGTTTAGATTTAGTATCACATTTGCAGTTAAAGGGACACTCCACTGAACAACAAAAACACAATTTAGCATATATACCTCTAATGAAAACATGTATGTATTTAATTATGCATACTTTTAATGAGGGTAAATCTAAGATCAGCTTGCAAAAACTGCAGATCTTTTATCTGCTGCTTTTCCGATCCCTCCTCTTCTGTCACTGTCCAATCACAGATTTTCCAATGCAGCTCATTGAGATGTCTTTACAAGGCAGGTGCTCTGGGCAATTGCTGCCTCTCGAGTTTAGCTCCACTGAACTAACCAAATCAGGAAGTAACAGGACCCATTGCGTGATTGACAGCCATGGGGGTGTAACAATTGGATTTTTTTAAAGTGCCAATTTATATTAAAATGTGCACTTTTTGCCAAATAAAAGAAGAAGACACACTCTTCACACATAAAGCACTCCAGCAAGCTGGATACTGTCCTTCCTGTTCTGCATTGAATATGATCCCTGTAACAAATGTCCAGTAGTTAAAGTAACACTCCAGGCACCCAGACCACTTCTGCCCATTGGAGTGGTCTGGGTGCCAACTCCCATCACCCTTAACAGTTCAAGTGTGATTATTGCTGTTTTTATAAATAATAATTACCTTGCAGGGTTAAGTCCTCCTCTAGTGGCTGTCTATCAGACAGCCACTAGAGGCACTTCCGGGTTCTTAAAAATGTTATGCATGAGGTCCTCCAGCGTCGTCAGAATCCCCATAGGAAAGCATTGAATAATGCTTTCCTATGGCGAGGTCTAATGCGCGTGTGGCAATTGCTGTGCATGCGCATTAGGTCGCCCCCGCCGGCTGATGTCGGTGGGGGAGGAGCCTGACCCAGTGCCGAGGGACATCGGCGCTGAATTCAGGTAAGTCACTGACATGGAATGGGATGTGGGAGGGAGAGGGGCACTGCAGGATTGTTTTCCTGGCACTGGAGAGTCCCTTTAAGAGGTTGCAGCGGTTTAAAGGGACCATTGAGCATGGAGAAATACTTTATGTATGAAGAGTGTGTCATCTTTTCTAATTTTACAAAATTAATGCAGATTTCAAAAGAAATTGGTACTTTTATACAATAATTTAAACATTTTGTGTAAACAGGGAGAGTGCGTCAGGTTGCTGGTTAGGTGTGGGGGGTAACCCCTAATTGAAATATGTAAGAACAAAGGAAAAGAAAGGATCGGAGGTAGAAAGTACATAGGTTTCTCCTGTTGTTAGAGTATACTCTCCTCCCTTTTCCCTGTTATTATTACTCATCCTCTGACTTTTTAAAGTCAGCACTCTCTCCCTGCAATACTTTTTATATACCAGTTTTAACAAATTCAATTATTAGTCCATGGGTTGCACTTGTACTTTGAAAGTATAGGCTTGTGAGGTATGAGTTGATTTCTACCTCTGACCCTTTCTTACCCTTCGTTCTTACATTGGTACTTTTATAAATTAACCTTCTTATACCCCCTTGGCTGTCAATCAGACAATTCTGTTACTTCCTGGTTTGGTTAGCTCAGTGGAACTAAACTCAGAGCACCTGCCTTGCAAAGACTTGTCATTGAGCTGCATTGGGAAGTCTGTGAGCGAACAGCCACAGAGAGTATGGACTGCGGAAAAATATGGAAAGTAAATGAATACAATAACGACAGGATGAAAAACAAACCATGGTCAGAACAGGAGAGTTTAGCGAAGTTAAGGTAAAAGCCAAAGTAAAAAAACAGAATAACAATAACACACACAGGAATGCACTATCGGGCTACTTAAGACCACAGTAGGGCACTAAGCTCTGAAAGGAGTCAGTATATATAGGCCCAGCCTCTGACATCATCGACGCTGGAGATGTTAGTTAGATGATAATCGTCTTGCATCATTATGGACACCTTGACTAGGAAGTCCTCCATCAAAATGATCAAACACCGGCGTGATGTGTGTAACCTGACACTTAATTACGTTTTGGCCTATACTGTATTAATTTGGGCCCCTTCTCTATACAGCTACATAAGAAGACCAAGCGGCTTGCTTATCACTGAAGGTTAGCAGCTAACCTTTTTTTAACAGGATGAAAATCCACAAAAATTATAGAATGTGTCACTTTCTGGCTTCCGAGAACTGTTTTGGGATATTCAGGTCACAAAGCCTTAATGTGACAATGGCCTTGGGCACCGATTAATTGATGCTGTAAAATCATTGTCACATTGTGAGAATGTCAGACCTTCTTTGACGTTGTTCAAACACTGACCGATATCTTCCTGGCCAGGACTCAACACAAGCAAATGAAGGGTGCTAAAGTCAGACCTGGGGCTTCTAAAGAGGTTATTCAGGCTCCAGTGCAGGTCAACTCCCCTGACAACACCACTGGTTGTATGGAAGAAGAATGCAAATTTTGTGATTTGACAGAGAAAAGGGTTCTCAGGATATTTATACTAAAGTGAAAATTGTCAGGAATTTAAATTTCATTTAGAGTGAATTTGAAATGTAAATTCAGAGAAACTGACTGGGAGATTTTTTCTAGTTTAGATACTTTAACATAAAATTTCAAATTCACTTTGAATTCACTTTAAGTTATCACTTTAGTAAATATCCTTGTATGTGTTAATTCAGCCTCCGCACCCAGGGTACAGTAAGAGAAGACTGATGTCCAGATTAATTCTGCAATTAATAGGGGTCAGTGGAACCCTTAACACCGCTTTATTTAAAGGGACAAGATAGTCACCTGAATAACTACAGCTTATTGTATGTGTTCTGGTGAGTATGCACATTCCATTCAGGCATTTTCATGCAAACGCTGTCTTTTTAGAGAAAAGGCAGTTTTTAGATTGCCCCCTAGGGACACCTCCACTGGCCACTCCTTAGATGGCAACTGGAGGTGCTTCCTAGGGCAGTGCTGCACAGTGTGCAGCCCTGCCATTTAGCATCTCCATGAATCTCTGAATTTTCCTCATAGAGATGCATTGATTCAATGCATCTCTATGAGGAGGTGCTGATTGACCAAGCCGTGAGATAGCATTGGATTGGCTAAAAATCATAAATTCTAATGATGTCAGCAAGGAGACAGATTAGGGGCGGACCCAACAAACCTGCGCAGTGCTAGAAATAAAGTATGTTTTATTACCTTTTAAGGTGGTCAAGGGGGGGGGGGGGGCAAGCCATCTAAATGGTGTTTTAACTCTATAGGGCCATTAATACGTGTTTGTGTTCCTGACCCTATAGTGTTCCTTTAAGTGTGGGGGGAATTAGCACAGAGAGAGAATTTTGTTGGTTTTGTTTCATAGCAAATTTCTTCCATGTGGGATTAGCTGGAATATTAGCAGACAACAAACTCTTTAAAGGACCATAAAGTACTTCAGCTTGCTATAATTCTTTATAGGTGAAGAGTATCCCATTTCAAAAGCAATTTGTAACAGAGCTGATTCCTATGAGAAAACTTAACTTTTTTTAGTAGATTTAACACAGTAAAGGAGTTTAAGTATGTGTGGCATAGGCATAAGGCTATCCTAACTATAAGATAAGGCCAGGGACTAATGAAAGTATTTAGAAAATTGGGCAGACTAGATGGGCCGCATGGTTCTTATCTGCCGTCACATTCTATGTTTCTATGTTTCTATGAGACATATATAATGTATTTTTCTTCATCTAAATTTATTATTTTTAACCATCATATACAAGGGGTAAATCATTGGATCCAGGTTAATAAATTAATCACTGTACGTATGTGTACTTTGAACATATTCCCAGATAGTGTATCCATTAATATAAAATTACAGGAGTGCAATAAATGTGCTGATGTATTGATGTGAAATGAATCATAACTACGGACAGAATGAAGCGTTCTACCTGCAATGAAATCCACCGCATCAATAAATTCTGACATATCATTCATTATATTAGTTGTGAAGGCCACTGGTACTTATTTGGAATGTAATATATAAAGAAAAAAAGTCACAGTCAACCATGTTACGGAATCTTCAGCATCAGCACAAATATACCCCTTAGTGATGACATCAGTGAAAGCTCTCAGCCTGAATCCCCAATAACTAACTCAAACATTACTTAAACTGCTTCGCCAATGTTTCCACATGTGCCCTTTAAGAATCATAAGATGTAGGGATAAACCATCTTACTCTTTATCTGAATCCAGTTTATGTTCAATCACTATTATAGAAAAGTAATGATGGTACAGGCACTCACTGTAAATCCAGTGAGAAGGTTTATTGAAGAAGATGAAAAGCAACATTTCAGCCCACGATAGGGCTTTTGCCAATGTTGACAAAGGCCCTGTTGTGGGCCAAAAAGTTTGCTTTGCATCTTCTTTAATAAACCTGCTCACTTGTTAAGTATATGGATAAGTAGAAAAACATGTGGCTTACCAAATAGTTGATTTAATATCAGTCGATATGTGATAACGGCAGATTTTTGGTTTTGGTAAGCCTTTTAATGGTTTAGAGCTATTTAATATAAACGATTTCAGGCTTATCGGAGCCAATAAATATCGGTTCGAGGAACTTCGACTTTCGTGTGATTTTGAAAACTTTTGACATCATTCTTATATTTTCCATTGAAAATATCTAATTTAGTGATTCAATATAATATATCAATTCAAGAGCTAAAAGCTGTTGATAATTGGGTTTTCATTAAAAAAAAAAATATGAAACCGCCAATGTGGGCATATCACTAAAACACTGGCTGCATATCTACCAAACAGTGAAAGCATGTTTACAAAACAGTGAGGGCATGTCTACTAAACAGTGAACAGCCAACAGATATTACTGTACAGATTACCCCCATAACCCCGAACATGCTCAGTAATCAAAATCCATACGGTGTAGACCACGGTAGTGGCAATGTATGTGAATAGTGACATTTTATCTTTACCAATTTCACAGCAACAATTAAAGCACTATTATGAATTAAGTGCTAAATAACTATAAAAACATCTGCATATGCACAATTGTGAGAATTATTAATATTATTAACATTTATACAGCGCCAACAGATTCCGCAGTGCCTTAATGAGCCTGAGTTTTCCCAGTCACATCACCACTGCTCTAACCAGATGATATTGATGCAAACATTAAAAAAAATACTAATTCTCTCTCTAAGTTGAGCTCATTTCCGAGATATTTAAAACGCATCTGAACTAATTTTGCGTGCATCCGATAAATGTCAAATTCCATTTTGACCAGCCATCCCGTTTATCACCTTTTGGATGATATCACATCAAGTTGAAATTCAAAAAGATTTGATGCCGAAGCTAGCTGATAATTTTCAACATGTTTTTCAAATAATATTACCTGCTTTTTAAGATGTTTTTGGATTGTAAATCCCACTTTTTGACCAAGTTAACAGGAACCAGAGTTGATTTCATTTGATATTGGTCTGCCTTGTGCTGTTAATAGAGTTAAAATCATTGCATCGGCGGTCCTAACATTTACTAGTGGCTTATAGATGCCATGTGATGAAAAATATATAAAATAAAGGGTGTGAAATGTCTTACTCTAAAATTGTAAAATGGAACAGAAAACACAAATATTAAGTAAAAAGTTATACAGTATTGGCTGATCAGGGACATTGCAAGGGGGATGGGGGCTTGATTCCTGAGTGGGGTTCTAGTAAAAACCCATGGGCTAATTTTGGCATCATTCATTGTAAGCCATGAGTTCCCTTTAACCCCTTAAGGACCAAACTTCTGGAATAAAAGGGAATCATGACATGTCACACATGTCATGTGTCCTTAAGGGGTTAATAGTAAGAGATAAATAACACCTCTAATGATATCATTTGACACAGTGCCACTTGTGGAGGTATTGCTATTAAGAAATATTAAAACAGTATGGCTTGGGGTTATTACAGTAGGTTTGGTTTATAAATATAGTAATACTCAGGATTCAATCAAATGTTTGGTGTCACACTATAACATGAAGAACACATTAGGGTTTAGGATTGGATGTACTATAAGGCTGTTTTCAGGATGTTCTTTAGTTAATATATGCAGGGTGCTAAAAAAATAATTTGGGGGCTGATACCCCTGGGTTTTTTTTTTTTACCATCTAACAACACCTCATCAGTGGCGTCGCTAGGGGGGGGCCAGAGGGGGCCATGACCCCCTACATCATGCTGTGCCCCCCCCCTTGGGCCCCCCCAAATGCCAGCAACCTGCTGGCCATGTGTTTAGATTACATTCCCTCGGGCTGTAACAGCCTGTAACAGCCCGAGGAAATGCAGGAGAGAGGAGCTAGAGCGGTGCTGGGGGCTGTCTGTGGCCGGAGAGAGCACTGACAGGCTCCCTGGCACAGGCCCCGCCCCCAAGCCAAGCCCCGCCTCCCGCACATAAGCCCCGCCCCGCCGTTAAGCAGCAGTCCATGCTGCTACTGAAAACAGGTAGGCTTGATGTGCTCAGGTGTGTGTGTGTGTGTATATGTGTGTATGGACTCAGCAGTCTGTGTGTGTGTGTGTGTGTGTATGGACTCAGCAGTCTGTGTGTGTGTGTGTGTGTGTGTGTGTGTGTGTGGACTCAGCAGTCTGTGTGTGTGTGTGTGTGTATGGACTCAGCAGTCTGTGTGTGTGTGTGTGTGTGTGTGTGTATGGACTCAGCAGTCTGTGTGTGTGTGTGTGTGTGTGTGTGTGTGTGGACTCTGCAGTCTGTGTGTGTGTGTGTGTGTGTGTATGGATTCAGCAGTCTGTGTGTGTGTGTGTGTGTGTGTGTGTGTGTATGGACTCAGCAGTCTGTCTGTCTGTGTGTGTGTGTGTGTATGGATTCAGCAGTCTGTGTGTGTGTGTGTGTGTATGGACTCAGCAGTCTCTGTGTGTGTGTATGGACTCAGCAGTCTGTGTGTGTGTGTGTGTGTGTGTGTGTATGGACTCAGCAGTCTATGTGTGTGTGTGTGTATGGACTCAGCAGCAGGGCCACCATCAGGGCATGACAACCATAACGGTTGTCATGGGCCCGGCGGTCCTGGGGGGCCCGAGCCCCACATTCATTATGTGCGCATATATATATAGCGATTTTCACTATATATATATATATGTGTGCACAGAGGGCCCCCTGCTACCTGTACAATGAAGAGGGGGCCCAGTAGCACATTCTGTCCTCCTTTCCAGCTGCTCTCTGTCTAACTTTCCTACGCCCTGCGGCCACCAGAGCATTGCCACGGGTTACTATGGCAACGCTCCGCACAGCACACAGGCCTGTCTCGCGAGAGTTAGTCAGAGAGGAGCTGGAAAGGAAGACAGTGTGTGCTGCTGGGCCCCCTCTTCAATGTACCGCGGCTGGCTCCCTCCACCATGCCACTGGACTAACAGGGAATGCAATCTCCCCCCTCCCTTGCACGGTAAGAACCAGGGAGGGGAGAATAAAATTGAAATATACACAAATAAAAAAAATACTCCCCTCCCCCCTATTTTACACACACACTGAATCCTTACAAGCACACACTCTGCACTACACACACACACTACATTCACTAAACACACTCTGCACTACACACACACTACATTCACTAAACACACTCTGCACTACACACACTACATTCACTAAACACACTCTGCACTACACACACTACATTCACTAAACACACTCTGCACTACATATACACTACATTCACTAAACACACTCTGCACTCACTACAAACACTACATTTACTAAACACACTCTGCACTACACACACACACACATTACATTCACTAAACACAATTTGCTCTACACACACACACACTACATTCACTATACACATTTTGCACTACACACACACACACACACTACATTCACTAAACACACTTTGCTCTACACACACTACATTCACTATACACATTTTACACTACACACACACACTACCTTCACTATACACATTTTGCACTACACACTACATTCACAATACACATTTTGCACTACACACACACTACATTCACTATACACATTTTGCACTACACACACACACACTACATTCACTAAACACACTTTGCTCTACACACACACACACACACTAAATTCACTATACACATTTTACACTACACACACACATTACATTCACTAAACACACTCTGCACTACACATAATCACACTACATTCACTATACACTCTCTGCACTCACTACAAACACTCCATTCACTAAACACACTCTGCACTACACACATACTACATTCACTAAACACACTCTGCACCACATACACTACATTCACTATACACACGTTGCACTACACACACACACACACTACATTCACTAAACACACTCTGCACTACTCATACTCACACTATATTCACTAAACACACTCTGCACCACACACACACTACATTCACTAAACACACTTTGCTCTACACACACACACACACACACTACATTCACTAAACATACTCTGCACTACACATACTCACACTACATTCACTATACACTATCTGCACTCACTACAAACATTACATTCACTAAACACACTCTGCACTACACACACACTACATTCACTAAACACACTTTGCTCTACACACACACACACACTACATTCACTATACACACGTTTCACTCACTACACACTACATTTACTAAACAAGCTCTGCACTACACACACACACACTACATTCACTAAACACACTTTGCACTACACACAAACACACACACACTGTATTCACTATACACACGTTGCTGTCACCACAAACACACTACATTTACTAAACACACTTTGCACTCACTACAAACACACTACATTCACTACAAACACACTACATGCTCTATACACACTACATCCACTATACACACTACATCCACTACAAAAACACACACTCTGCATTCACTATACACACCTACATTCACTACACACCCACTCTGCATCTAATGCATGCATACACACATTACATACATTGCACAAAACGCACAATCTGCATCCACTATACACACTGCCTCCATGACACACATGCCGCATCCACTATACACACTGCATCCATGACACACATACCGCATCCACTACACACATTCTACATCCACTATACATACTGCATCCATGACACACATTCTACATCCACTATACACGCACACACACACTTCATCCTTGTGGGCGGACTCGGGGCTGGCCCCGGGGGCCCAGATCCTGAGCTGTGTCAGGGGCCAGGGGAGGGCTGGCAGCCTCAGGCCTGGGGGGCAAATCCAGTCAAGTGGCCCATTGCACCCCTGAATTAGCTCACCATCCATGGACACCTTTTCCTGGTTTTATAACGGATATTGATATTATGCTAATTAGTAGCTCTTTGCCATACCCACTCCTTTGTGGCTCCGACTTTCAATGTTGTTAGAGCGCAGGCTGAGAATCTCTGAGCCTGTGCCCTGACTCACTAACTGAGCACCGGAACCACAAGGGATATGATCTGACTGCACCTACTGGTGCGCACCAATGGAACACCAGGGAATCGTTTAAATTAAATATGCTGGTGTCCAAAACTTGTGAGCTGTGTTGGCCGTCGGGCGCCTCTGTTGTTATTGCGCCCTACATGACCCCACAGCTTGCATACCTCAAAGGCTGGCCCTGCTGACAGACACACTGGCCCTCACTCTCAATAACATACACACACAAACCCTGACAAACACTCACTGACAGGCAGACACATACACACACACACTGACAGGTAGACACACACACACACATTCACTGACAGACACTTACTTGACAGACACACACACACACACACACTGACAGACACCAGTGCCATCTTAACAACATTATGGGTCCCCGGGCAAAGCAGTGCACTGGGGCCCTGCCTACACAACTTACAGGAATAAAAATGTAAATTATAGATACAACGAAGATTATATTTAGAAGTACCTCCAACAAATGCAATGCATACATTCAATACATACACACAGACTGCTGAATGCAGTCACACACCGACTGCTGAATGCATACACACGACGACTGATGAATACACGCATACAGACTGACGAATAGACACACACACAGACTGCTGAGTACACATAGAGAGTGCTGAATACATACACAGTCCGCTGAATACAAACATACACAAACATACACACAGACGTCTGAATACATACACAGACGGCTGAATACACACACACAACAGTGAGGGGTGCAGTGTATGTGTTTGTGTGTACGGGTGCGGTGTGTGTGGGGTGCTGTGTGTGTGTGGAATGCTATGTGAGTGTGGGGTTCTGTGTGTGTGTGTGGAGTGCTATGTGAGTGGGGTGCTGTGTGTGTGTGTGGAGTGCTATGTGAGTGGGTTGCTGCGTGTGTGTGGAGTGCTATATGTGTGTTGGGTGCTGTGTGTGTGTTTGAGGGGTGCAGGTAGCAAATGTTTTTTGTTTTTTAATACTACTATACGTTAAATAAAATCTATATGTCCCCCCCCCACCCTTCTTCTTCTTACCTTTGGTGAAAGAGGCTGGGACACAGCCAGCCCTGGTGGTCCAGTTGTGAATTCTGTACAGCCTGCAGCTTGTCTGGCTGCAGGCTATCTCCTGTCCTACTGCGCGCAGAATGCTGTGTGGAGCATTGCAATGGTAATGCGCTGCAACGCTCCACACAGCCTGCTTGCGGGAGGAACGATCTGCCTTACAGGTCGGCCTCTCCTGCAGCCCTGGGTTCTAGGCAGCTACCTCTCTCCCCGATTGAATTGAGATCTCCCTCATCGGCACAAGGCCAGAAAACAAGGCCACCTCTCCGTTGGCTGGCAGGGGAGATCAAAGGATCTCCCCTGTCGGCCGGGCATGCTGGGCAGCACGGTAGGGCCCCATGCGGAAAGACGTCCCTGACAGACACACAAACACTTCCAGACACACACACACTTCCAGACACACACACACACACACACACACTTCCAGACACACACACACTTCCACACACACACACACACTTCCACACACACACACACTTCCAGACACACACACTTCCACACACACACACTTCCAGACACACACACTTTCAGACACACACACACTTCCAGACACACACTTCCAGACACACACACACACACACACACACACACACTTCCAGACACACACACACTTCCAGACACACACACACTTCCAGACACACACACACACGCACACTTCCAGACACACACACACACACACACACACACACACACACTTACACTTCCTGACACACACACACACACTTACACACACACACACACTTCCAGACACACACACACACACGCACACACATGCACACTTCCAGACACACACACACACTTCCAGACACACACACACACACACTTCCAGACACACACACTTCCAGACACACACACTTCCAGACACACACACACACACACACACACTTCCAGACACACACACACACACACACACACTTACACTTCCTGACACACACACACACTTCCAGACACACACACACACACGCACACTTCCAGACACACACACACACACACACACTTCCAGACACACACACACACTCAGACACACACACACTTACACTTCCTGACACACACACACACTTACAGACACACACACACTTACAGACACACACACACACTTACTTTCAGACACACACACACACACTTACTTTCAGACACACACACACAAATTTATTTTATTTCTTGTTGCTCCTACCTTTAGGAGTGCTCTGGGTCCTTTCCCCGGGGTCCAGTGACTTCCTCCGTGATATTCCTGCTCCTCTCTGCTCCCTCGCGCAGTTTAGTGATGCGGGGCCGGAATGACGTCATATTCCGGCTCCCGACATCAACAGAGAGGGCGCGCGAGGGAGCAGGAAGATCATCAGCAGAGCTCCCTCGCCGCTGCATGCCTCCTTCCTCACCCGGCCGGTATATTGCTGCAGAGTAGGCACCTGCCATCTGGGACAAGCAGGTGCCTACTCTGCCTTGCTACTGGGGCACCGTAAGTGGCCAGCTGACCACCTGCTGGGCTCCTTGTGACAGGCTATCAGCCTGCTCCGCGCGGCACCCCTCCTCCTGGCGCCCAGGACCGGCCCTGCAGTGGCCATTTTTCTAATTATTTAGGGCGGCCTTGGGGGCAATTGCCTCCCTGCCCCCCGGCCCAGCCCACCCCTGTCAGGGGCCCTAAAATTTCTGATGGCAGCCCTGCTCAGCAGTCTGTGTGTGTGTAAGGACTTAGCAGTCTGTGTGTGTGTCTGTGTGTGTGTATGGACTCAGCAGTCTGTTTGTGTGTGTGTGTGTGTATGGACCCAGCAGTCTGTGTGTGTGAGTGTGTGTATGAACTCAGCAGTCTGTGTGTGTGTATGGACTCAGCAGTCTCTGCGTGTGTATGGACTCAGCAGTCTGTGTGTCTGTGGGTATATGGACTCAGCAGTCTATGTGTGTGTATTGACTCAGCAGTCTGTGTGTCTGTGTGTGTATGGACTCAGCAGTCTGTGTGTCTGTGTGTGTGTGTATGGAATCAGCAGTATGTGTGTGTGTGTGTGTATGGGCTCAGCAGTCTGTGTGTGTGTCTGTGTGTGTATGGACTCAGCAGTCTGTATGTGTGTATGGACTCAGCAGTCTGTGTGTGTGTGTATGGATTCAGGAGTCTGTGTGCATTCAGAAATCTGTTTGTGTGTGTGTGTTCAGCAGTCTCTTCGTATTCAGTGTACTGTGTGTACTCCGCAGTCTATCAATAATTACAAATTTTATTCCTGTGAGTTGTTGTGAAGGAAGGGCCCCAGTGCACTGCTTTGCCCGGGGGCCCTCAACGCTGCCCATACACACACACACACACACACACACAGACTGCTGAGTCCATACACACACACACAGACTGCTGAGTCCATACACACACACACACACAGACTGCTGAATCCATACACACACACACAGACAGACAGACTGCTGAGTCCATACACACACACACACACACACAGACTGCTGAATCCATACACGCACTACACACACACACATTACATTCACGAAACACAATTTGCTCTACACACACACACTACATTCACTATACACATTTTGCACTACACACACACACACACACACACACTACATTCACTAAACACACTTTGCTCTACACACACTACATTCACTATACACATTTTACACTACACACACACTACCTTCACTATACACATTTTGCACTACACACACTACATTCACAATACACATTTTGCACTACACACACACTACATTCACATTCACAATACACATTTTGCACTACACACACTACATTCACTATACACATTTTGCACTACACACACACACTACATTCACTAAACACACTTTGCTCTACACACACACACACACACTAAATTCACTATACACATTTTACACTACACACACACATTACATTCACTAAACACACTCTGCACTACACATAATCACACTACATTCACTATACACTCTCTGCACTCACTACAAACACTCCATTCACTAAACACACTCTGCACTACACACATACTACATTCACTAAACACACTCTGCACCACATACACTACATTCACTATACACACGTTGCACTACACACACACACACACTGCATTCACTAAACACACTCTGCACTACTCATACTCACACTATATTCACTAAACACACTCTGCACCACACACACACTACATTCACTAAACACACTTTGCTCTACACACACACACACACACACTACATTCACTAAACATACTCTGCACTACACATACTCACACTACATTCACTATACACTATCTGCACTCACTACAAACACTACATTCACTAAACACACTCTGCACTACACACACACTACATTCACTAAACACACTTTGCTCTACACACACACACACTACATTCACTATACACACGTTTCACTCACTACACACTACATTTACTAAACAAGCTCTGCACTACACACACACACTACATTCACTAAACACACTTTGCACTACACACAAACACACACACACTGTATTCACTATACACACGTTGCTGTCACTACAAACACACTACATTTACTAAACACACTTTGCACTCACTACAAACACACTACATTCACTACAAACACACTACATGCTCTATACACACTACATCCACTATACACACTACATCCACTACAAAACACACACTCTGCATTCACTATACACACCTACATTCACTACACACCCACTCTGCATCTAATGCATGCATACACACATTACATACATTGCACAAAACGCACAATCTGCATCCACTATACACACTGCCTCCATGACACACATGCCGCATCCACTATACACACTGCATCCATGACACACATACCGCATCCACTACACACATTCTACATCCACTATACATACTGCATCCATGACACACATTCTACATCCACTATACACGCACACACACACTTCATCCTTGTGGGCGGACTCGGGGCTGGCCCCGGGGGCCCAGATCTTGAGCTGTGTCAGGGGCCCTAAAATTTCTGATGGCAGCCCTGCTCAGCAGTCTGTGTGTGTGTAAGGACTTAGCAGTCTGTGTGTGTGTCTGTGTGTGTGTATGGACTCAGCAGTCTGTGTGTGTGTATGGACCCAGCAGTCTGTGTGTGTGTGTGTGTGTGTGTGTATGTGGACTCAGCAGTCTGTGTGTGTGAGTGTGTGTATGAACTCAGCAGTCTGTGTGTGTGTATGGACTCAGCAGTCTCTGCGTGTGTATGGACTCAGCAGTCTGTGTGTCTGTGGGTATATGGACTCGGCAGTCTATGTGTGTGTATTGACTCAGCAGTCTGTGTGTCTGTGTGTGTATGGACTCAGCAGTCTGTGTGTCTGTGTGTGTGTGTATGGAATCAGCCATATGTGTGTGTGTGTGTGTGTGTGCATGGGCTCAGCAGTCTGTGTGTGTGTCTGTGTGTGTATGGACTCAGCAGTCTGTATGTGTGTATGGACTCAGCAGTCTGTGTGTGTGTGTATGGATTCAGCAGTCTGCGTGTGTGTTTGGTTTCAGCAGTCTGTGTGTGTGTGTATGGACTCAGCAGTCTGTGTGTGTGTGTATGGACTCAGCAGTCTGTGTGTGTGTATGGACTCAGCAGTCTGTGTGTGTATATGGACTCAGCAGTCTGTGTATGTGTCTCTGTGTGTGTACGGACTCAGCAGTCTGGATGTCTATGTGTGTGTGTATGGACTCAGCAGTCTGTGTGTACGTGTATAAATCAGCCTGTGTGCATTCAGCAACGCCTGTGTGCATTCAGGAGTCTGTGTGCATTCAGAAATCTGTTTGTGTGTGTGTGTGTGTGTTCAGCAGTCTCTTCGTATTCAGTGTACTGTGTGTACTCCGCAGTCTATCAATAATTAAAAATTTTATTCCTGTGAGTTGTTGTGTAGGAAGGGCCCCAGTGCACTGCTTTGCCCGGGGGCCCTCAACGCTGTTAAGATGGTACTGCTTGTGTGTCAGTGAGCTTCTATTTAGTGAGCCTGTGTGTCCCTGGACTTCTTTGTAGTGAGCCTTGTGTTTGTACAAGTGAGTTTGTCTGTAGTAAGCTTGTGTGTGAGTCAGAGAGTTTTGTCTGTCAGTAAGCCTATTTGTGCATGTCAGTGAGCTTGTGTGCTTACTGTACAATATATACATATTGACTGGTAGAAATGGCATACATTTTTTTCCAGGGCTGCTTTGGATTCTCAGTTTGGCTCTGCCTGCGAGTGTGCTTTACTGCTGAATCATCTGTGTGAGCTGCCGCACACTTTAGCCCTGTTACACGCGTCTGGGAGCTGCTGTTGACAGGTACTAGTAGTCTAGAGATTGGGACATGGGGTATATGCTCAGCTATCTGTATAATACTATAGTGCTGTTCTGTATAATACAGGTCTGTGTCTGTATAATATCCCGGGATAGTCAGTGTTCCTGTATAGTGCTACACTCTGTCTTGGGATATTATACACAAACAGACCTGTATTATACAGAGAGCAGCACTATACAGGGAGCACTGACTGTCCCAATTTATTATACACACAACCCTCTATTATACAGAGAGCAACTATGTTGGCAACTATGGCACTGTATCAAAGGAAATGTGTTTGTTTTTTTAATAATCACTGGTGGAAAATAATGAATCCTCCACCAGGGATTATAAAAAAAAAACACAACACATTGTGTCGGGGGCGGGGCTTAACATACGGCAGGGGCGGGGTCAAACTGCGGCGAGGGCGGGGTTGAATGAGCCCCCCTACTTTTGTCCCTGGCCCACCCTGTGCCCCCCCTAAAAATGAATCCTATAGACGCCACTGCACCTCATCTGTTGAACATCTGTGATATAGTGTAAATATCTAGATATGCCTTTAGTTTTATTTGTAATCATTAAAGGATCACTATAGTGTCAGGAAAACAAACTCGTTTTCATGACAGTATAGCATCCTTAGGACCCCTCCACACCCTCAGTGTCCCCCTCCCTTGGCGCTGAAGGGGTTAAAACCCCTCCAGCTACTTACCTTAATCCAGCGCCGGGCTCCCTCGGTGCTGGTGACCTCTCCTCCCCTGCCGACATCAGCTCCTGACTGGAGCTGAATGCGCATGCGTGGCAAGAGCCGCGCGCAAATTTAAACAGTCCATAGGAAAGCATTTCTCAATGCTTTACTATGGATGTTCTGCACGCTGGATGCGAATTTCGCATCCAGCGTCACAGATGCGCCACTAGCGGCTGTCAGGAAGACAGCCACTAGAGGTTGGATTAACCCCAAATGTAAACATAGCAGTTTCTCTGAAACTGCTATGTTTACATCTGAAGGGTTAAAACCTGGGGGGCCTGGCACCCAGACCTCTTCATTGAGCTGAAGTGGTCTGGGTGACTATAGTGTCCCTTTAACTAATGGATAAAAAACCTACGGACGCATTTATGAAAGATTTTAGTTTGCAAATGACTTCACATATTTCAATTTAAAAAAATAAAAGGTTTCTATAATTTGAAAATCATTCATTCGTTTAAAAAATAAAATGTTACAATATTATTATTATTACAAATATTTCATTTAATGCACAGATGTAATGTTTTAAATGACTCCAAGATAAAAAAGCCGCAGGACATCAGTTTGCATTTCACCAGAATAATAATTACTGTTTTATCTGTGCCATTTTGTCGTACATTTTAAACCTGGAAGTCTTTCTTGTGGCTTTTGTTTTGAGTCGATGTGATGGCAGGGAATTAGAGTGCTTCTTTTGTTTTTAATTTGCTTTCCGAGGCTCTTGTGATAGATTAACGTTGCTTGTTAATTTGTTCATCAAGTGGTTGGCTTGTTTTTCCAAAACCATAAAGTGTAACAATGTCTCATTACAATAAAGGTCAGTAGGCTTATTGTAAACATGAGGGGTTGTGCGTATCTATTATAAAATGTAGAATAGTGTAGAAATCTGACAAACAAGAAAGTAAATTAAAAAAGATAATAAATAATTAGAAGCATAGGCATCCTATTTCTTTAGTTTTATATTCTTTTATTTTATTTTTGTTTACTCATTTCTAAGAGCAGTTATATCTACTCATAAAATTAAGTAATCTTTACAAATGCACCGGCAAAATATGACTTAATCGAGTTAAAAAATATATATATAGGGGGGCGGGGCCGGGCGGCCATGCTAGCAGGCTGCAAGTCACTACAGCTCCTGGGGAATTCAGCTAATATTGGGCAAATACCCACTAAACTCAGCCTGAAACACCCTGGAAAATCGTGGCACAAGTTCCTGGAGTGTCCCGGTGCAGCTAGAGCACCTGAAATCGGGTGGATCTGGGTCCTGGTGAGATGCTCTGGGGACTGGGGACTGAGGCCTACCCGGGAAGGGAGTGGAGCAGACGGCCGCTGCCTCGCTTTCCATCCCAGCTACAGTGAACCACAACACGACCTTAACCCTCCCGGCCCCGTTACACCCCCCCTTTGGACCGGTGGGGGTTATCCCGGTCCCCACCGGGCAGGCGATCCTGGGCGACAACCGCCAATGACTACCACGCGGCCTCAACAAAATGCCCGAACGTGATGCTACCCCACAGGCTGCGCTGATGCAGTCCCCACACACCACGTAGCAAAACCCATAAACAACCCTGGACTGCAAATGTGGTGGAGATTAGAAGAAGACAGCCAATTATGCTACTGCCTATTCACACTGCAAGCTCAGTGCAAGCCCCAAGCGAGAGCACCTCACTTCAACCTCCTAACAACAAGATCGTGGGCCGCCACTGGAGGAAGGCCTGGAACAGACATCCCCTCGCAACAGCTCTGCTACACAGCTACCCACACCGGGACACTCTGGTCTGCACAACGCGACTATACTCACCCCACGACTCGTAACACGACCATAGCGACCCTCGGATACTATGCCCGGTGGCGGGCCGTCGGAACTTAGTGGACTTTTGGTGCCAGCGGGATATATCCCCATGCCTGTGAAGTGGATACATAACAACGTGCACGACGCAAGTAACGATAGCTGTCCTACCTCCCCACGAAGAAAGACATAGAAGGCACAAACCGCCTCACCAAAGGACACTCTGGCGGCACTCACCGCTACACGGACATAACCATTAGTAATGTCTCAGACAAACCTGCAACACCCTTACTACCACAGATGATGACCCAATGTGCCGCGCTCTGCCCGGTGGTACCTTATAGTATGTTACTTTATTTTGTAATACTCTACCTTACCTTCTTTGAATAATCATCCTAGTTAACTATTTGCTAAATATAAACATCATTTTTTAACTAAGCCTGTGACCCTACAACCTTACAGTAAAGTTGGAAATGTATATCTGAATTAGCATTTAGTAACTGAAGCGTTGATTTAACTTTTTGCATTACTTACTTTAAAAATGTGCAATGCCTCTAATGCCATCATGATGTTTTCTTATGTATACAGTTCAGTTTGCTCCAGCTATTGTGGCACAGCAAACATGCTTGTTAACCATATGCACAAATAAAATAAAGAATTAAAAAAAATAAAAAAAAATTGACATAAAAAAAAAAAAAAAAAATATATATATATAATTTCTTTTTTTCTTTTTTTCTTTTTTCTTTTTTCACATAAGTATTTCATTTTGAAATAAGAAAAAAAAAAGAAAAAAGAAAAAAAAAGTGTTGCGTAGTGCAGTAGACTTTAGAATAGTTAGAAATCCCCTTGCTATACTCAAGTATCCTGCACTCCACAACACTTGTCACCTCCCCCCACTTTCACCTGGAACAAAGGATAACTATATATACCCTAACATATCTCTTCTGGAAGCCATGAACAGGCATGTACGCGATACAAGGAGCTATCCTACTGTCAAAGGATGCCCTAACATCTGCACGCATGCACTGCGACGGCGTTCAGGAAGAGAGCTGGTCTGAGATGGGGTCTGTGAGGAGCAATGGGGGAGAAGGCAGGCGCGCTCAAGGGAGGATGCAAACTAGGTACCAGATTGGAGGAGGCCAAGGGAGGAGGATCATTTTATTAATTAAGGTTTAAGGGACAACTGTCATCTTAAAATTATGTTTAATATAATAATCCTTTCATCAAGTTTTGAAAGAAAATATTGTTTTTTTTTTGTTAAATGAAATAAATGTAAAAAAAAAAAAAACTTTGAAAAAAAAACGAATTCCTCCCTTTAGTATATGACAGGAGCCATTCGGCCATCTACATACACCTTGGGTCGGACAGTGCTTGGAAACCGACAGTTATCAGGTCTGGTGATGTCACTGCCCTGTGCAGGAAGTGAAGCCAGGAAAACCATAGAGACTAAGTGTCCGTTTTCAAATACTGTCCGACCCAGGGTGTATGCCTATGGCTGAAGGATCCCGTCATATAGTAAATATCATTTTATTTACACACACTTCATTGAAAAATCAATTTCCTTGCAATATTTGGTAAAAAGGGTTGTTATTATAAAAGATAGTTTTGATGTGAGAGTTGTCCTTGACAAGGAGAGGATATTTAGAGAGTTATTACAAAGCATTTTTGTCTAAATTAATATTATGTGAGTTTTATTTTCTTCTTTATTTTGAAATGTTACACAATTTTCCCTCCCATTCACCTAAACGTAACATGATGATATTCGATGATTGGAAATTTAGACAAACACTCTCTTACAGCACTGTAGCCATCAGCAAATGTCACGTTGACCATCTGAGAGGAATCTGGATGTTTTTAGACAGGGGAGCTGACGTGAAGAGCCGGGATTTAAACAAAGCAAGTCATAGTTATATGTTCCACGTTTATATTTCAATTTTGAAACTGTCCTTGGATGTTTTTTATTGGTTTTTATTATTTTAAAATGCTCTGCTAAAACATAGCAGTCAGTTAAATAAGTTTCCTGTGGGGGAACAGAGGGGTTGAGGGTCCTGCTCAATGAGCTTACATACTAGAGGGAGTGGGGTAAAGTGACACAAAAGGTAAGGATAGTATTAGGGAATTAGATTGGTAGAATAGTATTCACTGAAGACGAGTGTCAGTTGTTTTTTGTTTTTTTTATACTGACAGTTGCAGGAGATAAATCAGTTGGGAACCATTAACAGTTTAATTGATATGCTTTTGTGAAAAAAAAAAGCGTCTAACGGAAAAGGGAACGGAGCAGCCCTTGAGAAGTCTTGAATGCTAGCATCAGAGGTGGGAGTACGAACCGAGGATAGATGCAGGCCTTCGGCAGAGCGTAGGGGCCTAGACGGGACATTCTTGTGTATTAGAGAGGATAGATAGGTGGGAGTAGTATTATGATTAAATAGACAGAGAATAGTGTACCTATTTAAGGATCAGTATACAGCATTACTCCAAAGTGATGTAGATATACATATATATATATACATATATATATATATATATATATATATATATATATATACACCTAAATATCTATGCACACATCTGTGCCAAGATATATATGGATTCGATCAGACACATATGATTCTAATGGAGTAATAAGGAATATTACGGAGAATAAGGAGGACAGTTGCAGGAGATGAATTACTTGGGAGCCATTAACAGTTTAATTTATACGCTTTTGTGAAAAAGTGCATTTTTTATGATTTTTTGAAGGAGTGAAGACTGGGTGATCGTCTAATGGAAAAGTGAGTTCCACAGGAACAGTGCAGCCCTGGAGAAATCTTAAATGCGAGCATCAGAGGTGGGAGTATGGACAGAGGATAGACGCAGGTCTTCGGCAGAGCGCAGGGGCCTCGACGGGACATACTTGTGTATTAGGGAGGATAAATAGGTTGGAGTAGTAACATGTAGAGATTTGAAAGCAAGAATCAGAATTTTATATTGAGCCCTACATCTTATGGGAAGCCAATGTAGGGACTGACAAAGGGGGTGGCGGGGGAGGTGCGTATACAGCAAACATTTAAATGTCAAATATTTAATGTTTTTGTATCTCATACCCTGTAAGCACAATATGTCAGTCTAAAACATACCAATACTTGAGCAGATACCTTGGTCTGTGATTCACTGGCACTGTAGGTATCATATTTACTAGTTAAAGGGTTACTGCCAGGGACAGTGGTTTGGGCCCCCGGGCAAACTTAGGACTGGTGTAGATGTACCGTGTATTTGATTGTATGCTTCTGTGTATATTTACTGTGAGCCATGGTGTAATTGAATATTTGTAGGTCTGTGTGTTGTGTCAGGATATGTGGAATTGGAGTTTATTTAAAGGGAAACTATAGCACTATAGTTCCCCACAGTTAAAAACCCCTTCTGTCACTTAACTGAATCCAGCGCTGATGTCCCTCGGTTCTGGTTCAGGTTCCACTGTTAGCCGGCAGGAGGGGACCGAATGCGCAAGCACCGCACTCGCATTAGGACCTCCCACATATAGTATTGTATAATGCTTTCCTATAAGGTTTTGGGTGACACTGGATGTTCTCATGCATAGCGTAAGGACGTCCAGCATCAGTTAGACCAATAGTCGCCTAACGACTTGGAAGTCTCTAGTGGCTGTCTGGTAGACAGTCACTAGAGATGGAGTTAACCCTGAAAGGTAATTATTAGGCAGATTCTTAAAAACTGTAATAATTACCATTGCAGGGTTAAGGACCTGGGTACACTGCACTCAGACCACTTCAATGAGCTGAAGTGGTCTGGGTGCCTATAGTGTCCCTTTAAAAATATTAGAGGTAGAGGGTAGAGGGCTGTAGGGTGTGCAGGACTTATATTGGATGTAGGGGGTAGAGGGGCTATAGGGTGTGCAGGGATTTTAGGAGTTGTAGGAGGTAGGGAGGCTGTAGGGGGATAGTGAGGCAGTGGAGTTGTAGGGGGTAGATGGGTTAAACGGGCCTGCAGGTTTAGAATGGCTGTAGGGGGTAGAGGAGCTGTAGGGGTAGAGGTTAGAATGGGCGCAGGGGCATGCTGAGGCACCCGCAATACTTGGGACATATCTCCAAGTGCTGCACTCCTAGATCTGTGATAGGGAGGCTATTACTCTAATTGAACTTAATCTGATGGCAAGTTACACCGGATACCCTTAATGATACTCTGTTTTACTGTTAGTTGATTTATATACGGCAGTAAATGTTAAGCTAACATATATAGCATGTACACTTCGGAGGGCCTAACCTAAAAATGTATTATGTGTCACACACTACTAGATCTTACGTTACCAGTTTAAACTATGATTTTCGTTGCTATATTAATGAAGTTCCGCTTGCCTCACCACAATGTAACTTATTAAGCGCTAACTTTAAGGCACTATACGTATGCCCCTGCATAACCCAAGTCATCACGACAGGCTACCTTAGTCCTTCCTTATTAAAATGTGTAAATAACTTACCGCTCAATCACCCTAGTATGGCACTATTCCTCATAGCATATATTTGCTAAACCACTACTCGACTCTACGCATATGCCTACCTATTTTTACTGTTATTATTTTGTGAAACTTATTAATAATACTATGTAAAGTCAAATTACAAAACATGTGCATGTTCTCTACATACCACATATCTGTTATCACTTTTTGAAAATCGCGCTTGTGAGAGCTAATGTGGCTATACAAGCACTGTTGTAAGCCTCTATGCACAACAAAAATAAAGAATTTAAAAAAAAAAATAAAAAAATAAAAGAATGGCCGCAGGGGGGAGAGGGGTCTGTAGGGGATGCAGGGATTTTAAGGGCTGTTGGAGGTAGAGAGCTGTAGGAGATAAAGGGACTATATGGATTTTAAGGGCTGTAGGGGGTGCAGGTATTTTAAGGGCTCTGGAGGGTAGAGTGGTTGTTGGAGATAAAGGGACTGAGCCTTACCTGTGGCATGCTGTTTCAGATACTTCATGCTGCATGTAACACTTGACATGTGCGCAGTCGCTTTGTCGGCATATGCACAAAAACCCCCACCAATACCCATTACAATAAAGACACACCAGGGTTTTGGCAAAAGTATATCACAGCTTTTATTTATTATTAACATAAGTTATAAAAGGTCATTGTCAACATCAGGCCCACGTTGGCCTGCACAATTACCACAGTAGTTTACAATTTAACCCCTTGACAATGACCCACCCCCACGTAACATAATACCCAAACATTGTAACATATTAACTTAACATTGAAACATGACCATTGCCACCGAAGGGCACCATCCATTGCCACCAAAGGGCACCACCAGTGTAGGGGCATACCGAGACACCCCTACACACCCTGGTTCGGAGCTACCTACGAGCTCGAACCTACCAAACCAGTCCAAAGGCCTACCTATTAGCCCTGAACTCCAAACTTTACCCCATCTCACTCTTTTCCCCCACCAACTTTACTCTCCATCCCCCGCCACAGCTCAGAGCTCGACTCCTCGAGCTCCTGAGCAACACCCCCCCCCCCCCCCCCAGGGAAAAGATTGCCCTCTGGAGGCTCCTGGAAACCTAGCAACAGGAAATCTTAGCCCACTTCGAGAGGTGAACTCCGTCACGCCTATGATAGCCTGGAAGCATGTCCTCCAACTCCCTGTGCCTAATTACAACCCCCCCAAAAGTGAAACGCTGCGCACGACGACTCCAGGCACCATGACTACTATAAATCACTGAAGTGGTGATGGTGTTTGTAGTAGCCTTCTAAGGGAATAAAGATACCTAGGTCGATAAATTCATTCCCCTAATCTCAATGCACAGGTGAGTGAGATAGAAGCAGAGAAGCTACTATACCACCTGCACCAGCGGCACATCATACAGTTTTAGATTCAATTTTATTTTATTTTTTATATTATTTCAAGTCTCCATCAAACACTGCAATACGTTATAGACAATATGTATCTGTGGTTGACAGGATAGCTGTATGTTTCATGGTTTTGCCATTGAGTTCACTAGAATTGTATCAATTTTTATTTTTGGGGAAGCATAGTTGAGAAAAAGCTTGAATGTATAAAAATGTATAAAATATTTAAGGTTTACTTTTATATTTTTTGTTTGTTTATTGCTCCATCCACATGTACATAATACATAAAACAACACAAAGTAAACATCTATTCACAGTTGACAGAGTATCTTACAATATGCTACATACAAAATATCTAAAGAGAGTTTTTTTCAGTTAAAGGACCACTATAGTGCCAGGAAAACAAACTCGTTATCCTGGCTCTATAGGGTCTTTGGGTGTGTGTGTCCCCCACCCTCATGGCCCCCATCCCGCCGGGCTGAAGGGGGAGGAAGGGGTTAATCCCTTACCTTTCTCCAGCGCCGGGCTCCCTCGGCGCTGGGGAATCTCCTCCCTCTTCTGACGTCACCGGCTGAATGCGCATGCGCGGCAAGAGCCGCATGCACATTCAATCAGTCCATAGGAAAGCACAGTGAGAAGCGTGGAAGCATGGAAGCGCCTCTAGCGGCTGTCAATGAGACAGCCACTAGAGGCTGCATTAACCCATATGTAAACTGAAACTGCTATGTTTACAGCAGGCAGGGTTAACCCTAGATGGACCTGGCACCTAGGTTACTTCATTAAGCTGACGTGGTCTGGGTGCCTATAGTGGTCCTTTAACCCCTTAAGGACACATGACATGTGTGCAATGTCATGATTCCCTTTTATTCCAGAAATTTGGTCCTTAAGGGGTTAAGGAGATATTGTGCTCACAGTTTGTTCCATGACATGAAAATATGCGATAATATTAGACACAGTTTAGCAAAGAGGTGTATCATTCACATCTCATGTGACGCAATGTTATAACATAAAACAACTAGAACAGGGGCTTGCCTATTGCCATTGGAATGAAACCAAAAACCTCCATTTATTTAAATATGCATATGGATTTGGGATAGAGTGCAAGTAACTAGTCTATTTGTTTTTTTTGTTGTATGTCTTGTGGTTGATGTGTACTATGGTCATTGCTGCCATCCAGGAGTAGAGGGGGGTCTACTTTATAATTACGTTAGTGGAGGCTTTCTGAGTGCGAGACCCCTGTGTGGCCTGCTGGGTCTCATATGATGTCTTCCAATCACACCTAACATGCACCAGGTTCTGGTATTTTCCATCCACTGGTGGGGAAGAGGTATGCCCTGCCATGTCGCCTCTGGATGAGCAAGCTTGTCCAATTCCTGCAAGGAGCTATTCCACAAGTATTCATGGAAAGACTACCTTGGCGGCGCCATCTTATTCACACACAGTCTAGATAGCAGCCGAATTAAGTTGTCTATATGTTCATTTCTCCTGTTGGAATTGTCTCTCACTGGTTTTCATTTGCATCCTATAGTCAAACACTTTGACCATAAAAACCCAGCAAATGTTAAATACATAGCACAGGTTTCTAGGGAAACATGTCTTTTCCAGTCAATCACTAGCTCTGCCCCCTATTTTAATAATTTTAACTTTTTAATTAGGTTGTATTTAAGGTATTTAGTAGTTAGTATTTTTTTATGAAATACAATAGATATACTTTTTTGTACTTGTAAAATCAGATTGAAAAAAAAAAATATTCTGACATTTAGATTAATATATTTTATTATATTAATATTTCACACTTCAATTTTACTTTATGTTGTATTTTAATAACATTGGGCTTTTAGGTCCCAAACACTAAGGTCTGTAGCAAACATTTATATATTAAATACATTTTTGCTCTCATTTTTGCGAATTTAAAAGGAACAGCAGCTGGATGATTTTTATGCACTGATGAAAACTCGGACTGAGTTGAAACGCGTCTGCATAGCTGTGAGCGTGTGTGTCACCATATGGGGCCTGCACAGTTTATTTTTTAACATTTATTGTAATAAATGTGTTTATTTTTAATATCATCATTGCTGCTTTTTCCTGATTCTTTGGGGACACCATTCAAGATCCTCTACATAGCCTTTTGAGGCACCCTTGGGCATTATATACAGAGCCTGGCACGGCTCTGGAATTTGTGAGTTTATTCAACTACTTTTATTCTCATTTATTTGCAAATACAGTCTATACTATATATTGTTCTTCTGTGTTGTTGTAGGAATCCATTGCATGGAATATTATCTGCATACATCCGCACATGTATCAGTATTTTTAACTATTTTTGGCCATTTTTTATTGGTACTATTTGTACACAGGGAGAGGTGTGTGTATGTGGCACTTGTTGTCCTCAAGTACCTTTATCTTACTATTTAGAATAATATATTTCTGTTCCGTATATAGGGGCTTTGTTTGTTGGTGCAATAAAAATGACACACCATGACAGAAGCAGTGCGATTAAGATCCAGAGACACCCTTAATTAAAAGTGTTGCTATTTAGTGTCAAATATCCAACTTGTGGAACAGGAATCCAGAACTCGTGAATTCACCACCTAATCACAATACATAGGAGGTGGAGGCGGAAGCAGAGAAGCTATTTGACCACCTACTGCATGTAATGAATAAGCCCTTCTAACAGTGTGTCAGGATTGTTCTCTTTATTATATTTTATGTGAGTAAGAAGACACTGACTAACATAACGCTTTGTACTTTAAGCATTTCGACGTCAGTGCCCCAGTGCACAGTTAATGTGTTCCAAATGCTGTTTTCAAGGTAATACTTTTTTGTTCCCTTGCAGGAACTGTTACTTTGAGCCCCAGTACCTCATTTCCCGAACTTCCCGGAAAACCATTACCGCTTCTGAGTGATTCCCGACCATGGATTGTCACTTACTACTCCTCTGGTTTGTCCTTCACTGCTCCTGATTGATCCTACGTTTGCTGGCCTTGGATTGTTACTCACTACTCCTCTGGTTTGTCCTTCACTGCTCCTGATTGATTCTACGTTGCCAGCCTTGGATTGTTACTTAATAATTCTCCGGTTTGCCTTTCATTGCTCCTGAATGACTCCCACATTACCGGCCTTGGATTGTTACTCACTACTCCTCTGGCTTGCCCTTCACTGCTTCTGATTGATCCCACGTTGCTGACCTTGGATTGTTACTCACTACTCCTCTGGCTTGCCCTTCAATGCTTCTGATTGATTTCGAAGTTGCTGACCTTGAATTGTTACTTACTATTCCTCCGGATTGCTCTTTACCAGTCATGATTAATTTTCCTGTTACCGGTCTTGGACTGCTACTTACCATTCCTCTGGATCACCCTTTAACACTTTACTTTAATATACTTATTTCCAATATTGGATTATTGGTGGAACTTTCCTTATCCTGAGAAAATAGGAAAACACCTTAAAGGGTAAGTGGTCTTTATTTTTATCTTGATTAACAATTGATTAATTTATGACATAGTGTGAAAAGATAAAAAATATTTGATTTATTTTTTTTAAGGTGGGACAGATTGGAAAAAGGGGCAATATGCAAAAAAACAAATCTGTCATATTTTTCCATTATGTATTATTTCCTACAGTAAGTTATTTGCAATATATTTTTGTGTCAGTGACAATGTTCGTCATCTTTTCATGAAATTATATTTATCTGACATTTCAATTTTAAATGACTTTCTATTAATGTAGTATTGGACATTTAAATCAATATATTTCTGTGATTGAACATATGATTTGATACTTTTGTTTGGATATTTTTTTATCAATCTACTGGGACAATAAATAAAAATACCATAATAGAATTAATGTCTGTAAGGGTCACATCCACCCAGTCGAAATAAATCAAGAAGTGTTCTAGATAAAGAACCTTCTTGACTGGTCAACGGTAAGAACAACACAACTACTGAAACAGTGCATTAAAAAAGTAAAAATAAAGTATCTCGTGTCTACAGGCAGCTAAAAGGACTGAACTAGCTCTAGAGCTTTATTAGCAATATGCCACTTGGAACACGGATCTATTATACGCTATTATGTCTATACAGCTGCCTAAAAATAGAAGCATTCAAGGCTAATGTATTGGGAGGCACAACATATAAAAAGTATATAGCTGATAAGGTGCATTTAAAAAAAAATCCTGTCAGTAATCTAATGATATAACCTATGTTCCCTAGAAGAGGGAAAAAAGAATGTTGCTACATTTAAAGCAGATATCAGTACGGGTTCCTCTATCTACATTAGATCTGTTCCGAATAATGAGCTATTCTACTATATAGTTTGTTTTCCTACTGGAGAGGTAATACCTAAACCTGGTATTTACATCTCATCCATAACGTTCTAACCACATAATCAAATTACAAGTCGAAAGTTACCTTAGTTGCCTTAAATAGTGTTAGGCAACCTTCAAATACCTTCCTAATTACACATGCCAGTCAGCTCATAACCACAAACCAATCACTTGTTCTAATGTCCCAGAACCATAGTGTATCTGGAAAAGAGTGCAATACGTATGATCAGCAAATCAGAGTCAAAAGAAAAAAAAAATTAAGAATATGGATAAATAATTATATTCCGGCTCTGTTTTGCCGATTGTATTGTACTCATATGCCTATCTTCAGTGATTACTTATTCTGCTATTGTAGCGATATGTATGTGATTTTTGATGTGTTTCTTGTGTTTTCCTGTCTTTTACTCTGTAACATTCTATGAATCACTTTGATGCATTAAAAGAATTTCTATGATGGTATCTATTTTTTTTTAATAATCAGAGAAAAGGTGAACATGTTATGAAATATATTTTTCCAGAAAAATAAGTAAAGTTACTCAAGTCACTGTATTCACGACTCCATCTGGTGCCCCCACTTGTAATCCATTTATTGTGTTTTGAGAAATCTTAACGTGACATGACATTATAGTGGCGTGACATTTTATTGTGGAAATATTGCAATGTACTGTAACGTAATAAAGATACCTTACAGTGATAAAGGCACAAAACATCTGTTCCCGTGTAAGTAAATCTATAAAAAAAAAAAAAAACTCTCTGACAAATCTACCAGCGTTGCGAAAACCTTCATCACGTTATAGTAGTTATATAATCCAGAGACCCAAAAGACAAACCGTTCATGAGGAAATATATTGCAAGAACAGTCTTGGACCAATCGGGAATGGGTTCATGACTGCTGGGCTATGCCAGGAGATTATTTTCTAAAGCTGGGTTTTATTGAAGGGATTAAATGTATATTAATAAATGGGTTTGGGAGTTAGTGGGAATGTTGGTAAATAACATTCACTGGAATGTGGGGATTACCCTTTTGTTCCTCCGGTCACAGAACAGCCCCTTGATCCACAATGAATCTTTCCCACCCTCCCTGTACTTGTTGAATTTTAGCATTGTTAGTCTTCGATGTTCTGGTTTCTTTTTTATGTCTGATTTTATGTTCTAGAAGAGACAGAAAGTGCCTTACCAGTACAGGAGTATGGAAGATGCTCATAGAGTGGTCCCCGAGTAGACATGTCCACTTCAGGAAATGAGGAAACGAGGATATGTGCTCTTGGTGTCTAATTGAGGGACCCTCTTGTTGTCCGAAAACGCAATGGCTGACAGAAAGGTTTCATGCATGCAGGAAGATTAACAGCAATGGCTTAACAAAGCTGTGACCTACACTGATCAGCCACACCAATAAAACCACTGACAGGGGAAGTGAATAACATTGATTATACCGTTACAATCGTTACACCTGTCAAGGGGTGAGAGATATCGGACAGCAAGTGAACAGTCAATTCTTGAATTGTATGTGTTGGATCAGATAAAATGGGCAAGTGGAAAGATCTGAGTGACTTTGACAAGGGCCAAATAGTGATGGCTAGATGACTGGATCAGAGCATCTCCTAAAGGGCAAGTCTTGTGGGGTGTTCTATGCAGTGGTTAGTACCTGCTAAAAGTGGTGCAAGGAAGATGACCAGTAAAACAAAGCTCATGGATACAGGTGGGGAGTAAACGGTAGCCCATCTGGTCTGCTCATACAGAAGAGCCCCTCTAGCTAAAATTGCTGAAAAACCTAATGACGGTCGTAACAGAAAGGTGTTAGAACACACAGAGCATTGCAGTTCTCTGTGTATTGGCTCCTTCCCCCAATTTAATACACATCCCTCCTCACTCAAATACATTGCCCCACCTCCCTCCCCCAATTAAATACACTGCCCTTCCTCCCCCCCAATTTAATACACTGCCCTCTCCGACCCCCCTTAATTTAATACACTACAGGTAGGCTCCCCCAACCCCCTTTTCCCTACTTTAAACCATCTTCCAATCCAACCCTGCACGATCTTCTCTACTCAAGCAGGCCCCAGGCTCCCCTGACACTGCAAGCAGCAGGGAAGGGGGAGTGGCTGGCCTGCTCTGCGTACAGCCAGCTACTCTGCGCACTGTAGCGCTGCCGCCCAGCTGCCGCCCAGCTGCCGCCCAGCTGCCTGATATGATTCCATGTATGGGCATATCCGGCAGCCATCGTTTAAGAATGTTTTGCAGTCTTGCGGCCGCCAACCGGTCGCAGGAGCATGTGATGGGCCATGGCTCGTTGGAAGGCCACAGCACAAAGCAGCCCTAGGGCAGATGACCCACTGGGAAATTTCCTGGTAGGCCAGTCTGTCCCTGGGCCGCAAATATAATTGTTATGAGCCGCATGTTTGACATGCTTGATCTAGATATTAAATGCATGTAGTATTTTTTTTTTAATGTATTTAAATGGATTTTGTAAATATATCAGCACTGATAGAGATTTGAGATCAATATTAATTTTTATTATTATTACACTACTATATACTGACAAACAAAAAAACATGGTAGATTGGACAATTTCATCCAACGTTTTTCTGTAATCTGAAAATGTCTTTGGACTATCATAAAGTATAAGAACTGCTTACGTAATGCTATAAAAAAAAATCTGTCTCAAAGTTTTTTTTTATTAGAAAAATGAAATAAAGAATTTATAGCCAACCTGACCATAACACAGGGAACATCGTGCAACCTTTTGCAGCACAATTAAGGGTGACACTTCAGACCTCGATTTAATATTGTTGGATAAGCTTTTAAAATTATGTAATATTTTTTTAGAGCAAAAAAAAAGTTGCAAGAAAGTACTGAGAACGGACAACAGCTCAATATTTTTTTTATAAACTTTTTAAAATGATATTTTCTACATATTACAATATCAAAATATACCCTATTTTTAAAATATATATCAGATTACAAAATATATTAAAATATGTTAAACGTTTACCAAAACATATTAAATTGAGGCACAAATAGCTAAATGTCTATGCATAGTGGGTTCTGATTGGCTGACACCACATGCTCTCAGTTACTGTCTTGGTGTGTTTGAAATTGCAATTCCCGGACAGAGAACGCTATATTGAAAAACTGTCAGATCTCAAGTGGTAATTACATCGAAACCTCCTTTAGCTTGGTTAAATTAAAAGGTTATTTATCTGTGGTTAATATTGTTCTAGCCAGATTGAAATGATATATGTGTTTTGACTCCAATAGGTGTATATATAAACATGCATTTGTATTTATCAACCTATAAAATGATATCAAAAGTATGCCTACAACAAAAATATAGTTAAAAAAAAATAAAAAGGTATCCTCCAGCCTTTTAAAAGCAGATATTATTTTACAGGCCACGTCGGGAAGAAATCTTTCCCGAAGATTGAAAAGGTATAATGTGAATTGTAGGACAGAAGTGAACCATAAGTCTTATAAAATGTGAGCATTAGGAAACAGCTGACAGAAAGGAAAAAAAAAAGATGAAAGAGCAAATTCAAGCAAGCGCCAAAGAAATAATCTATTTTATAAATAAAATACAGTGGGACTGTAAAAAATATGTTCTGGTTTATTCTGGTATTTAGATATTCCGGTACCCATGGTGAATGCCAACATAAGCTTGTCGTGAGAAAGATAACCTTTGGAAAATGCTCAACAATAAGGAAAATTGCTTATTAGAAAAAAAATAACTTTAATATAAAAAATAAATATATTTATTGCTAGTGTTAGTGTTCGTTACTTTTAGATTATGCTCCCTCCTTTATCCACTGTCTCCTGCCAGGAAACACTCATCCTCTTCTGATACTAATTATCTGGATGATCTTTGGTCTATCTAATGCTTCTCCTAAAGTATCAATGGGAACCTAATGATCGTTTTAATCAGCCAATAGGATGCTTCTAGTAAAAAAGCACTGAATTTATAGTTTACAGTTTTCAACACCATCATAGAGGGTGTGATTACACAGAATGTAAAGATTTCCAAAAGCTGGAAGTATTCGATGATGAAGATCCTCTGGTGGCTGTCACCCTGATGTCCACCAACCAGACGCATGTTCTTGTCAAAATGCAAACTTTGCCGTTTATTCTAAAACAGCATGTTTTACTTTGCTAGATCGCAGGAGCAGGTCTATGCACCAAAACCACTTCATAGAATAACCCTTTAATATTGTGCAACATTTACTGTATGTATCTGTATTTGGAGTTAAATACAATTTTATTACGTTGAAACTGAGGAGCTGATTTGTATCTAAATCCTTTGTTATAATAAAGAGAATCAGCCTATAGTTTATGTTGGAGTTTAAGAACCTATAGAGCAAACAGATCTATTTGTGATAATAATTTTATCACAAATCATAATTTTAGTTCCAATCGATGAGGGTACAAGAAGGTTACAGGGGCCATTTCCTCTAAAAAAATATTCTTTTTTTTTTTTTTTTTTTTTAGGCAATCTTTATTTATTAGGTTTTTCCATTTTTATCGAGTATGTCAAATAAGAGAGGGGTTTACAAAGGGAGTAGAGGGAGGGAAGTCAAACTGTTCAGTGTACAGAAGCGGTAGTAAACTTTTTAGTTACATAGCATTGCATATTTTCCTCTGTACATATTCCGTCTAAAATCAGCACAAGGAATCTTGCTTAGAACACGGGGAATGTCTGATGGGCCCTAGTGGCCTCTCAACTCAGCTTCGTTTACTTAAATTCCAACTGAGATCAGTGTTTATATTTCCTAGGTTGTCTAATCGCGCCTGTCGGTGCTGGGACTCTCGCCTTTCTGAATCTCTTATGTGTGTTGTACTGATCAGGCGCAATTGCGCAACTAGATTGTGTATAACCAGTCTTCGTCTGTCACCCTAAGGAGGGGGGGGGGACAGGTCGGGTGGGTGAGTCTAAGTAGTCAATGCCCCCTGTCCGAACTAGTTTAAGCCGATGTGATGCCCAGTGGTGGGAGTAGAAACCTCGACCCCGGTTACTCGAGCGTGGCCTTGTAAGTCCGTCGTTTCGTCTCAGTATATTATGACCATAACCGTATCTCCGTCTATGGGCCTTGAGGTGGAGGGGTTGTCGTATGGTCGGGGTAGGTTATAGGGCCGATGAGGAGGGCAAGGGGGGGGGGAGAGTCGGCAACAGCGGGTAGGTATCAGGTGATGGGTCCGCCCGCGCCACCCCGACCCATAGCCCAACAATTCGTGTCTTCACATACTCTCGTCTATTCGGTCCCCCGGCCCCGGGTACCCGTCGGTACACGAGCCGTGTATTCAATCCAGGGGGCCCAGAGCCTGGCGCACTTTTCCGCCGTCCCCCTGAGGTCCGCTGTGAGGCTCTCCATACTGTATATCTCTTCTACGGCTTCCATCCAGTTAGCTATGGTTGGGGCTATTGTGGTTTTCCAGCGAGTGGGAATTAGGCTCTTGGCTGCGTTTAGAAAGTGTCGCGTAAGGGATCTCTTGTATGCTCCCAGGGGCATCGCGGAGTGGTGTAGTAGCATCGGCAGGGGTTGCAATGGTATGTCTGAATCCAGTATCTCCCGGAGTTTCTCGTGGACTTGTCGCCAGAATGCCTCGATGGGAGGGCAAGACCACCAGATGTGTAGGTCCGTACCTTCGTTCGTCCCGCACCTCCAGCATGTAGCCGATGGTAGCAACCCCATCTGGAACAGCCTATGGGGGGTCCGATACCAGTTCGTCATGAGCTTGTAGTTAGTCTCTTGGAGCTTCGCACTGGACGTACCTTGATGAGAGAGAACGTGTATCTTCTCCCAATCCGCCTCCGAGAGGACAGAGCCCGTGCTTTGTTCCCATTTGGATTGGTATCTCGCAGGGGGGAGTCTGGCAGCCTGAATTATCATGGAGTACAGCGTGGATATTCCTCGTGGTAGGTGTCGTTCCTCCGTGCAGAGGGTCTCAAAGCCCGTCTTTTTCCTGAGTAGTAGTTGCTTACCCGGGAGGGAGCTGTGGTAGTGTCGGATCTGTTGGTAACGAAACCGGGTGAGCCCCGTTGGGGGAGCTGAGGGGGTTAGTGTCTCGAGGGGTTTCAAGCGAGTACCCGCGCACCAGTCGCCCAGATATGGAGTGTTCAGGTCAGTCAAGTCGGCGATGTCCCTGGGGGCCAATCCGCCTCCAATCTCCGGGTTATGGATCACTGGGGTCAACGGGTTTGGGTTAGTGATGAGGTCGAGTTTGTATCGTAGAGTCGCCCAGATCTGTAGGGTAGCTCCAATGAGTGGGTGTGAGCGAATCTCGTTTGCCTGCGCGGGCCTCGGTAGCCAGGTAGTCCAGGGTAAGCGCTCCTTGGAGGCGGCTCGCTCCAAACCTACCCATTGCTTATCAGTGTCTGGCACGTGCCAGTCTATCACCCTGAGGAGATGCGCTGCCTGGTAGTAGGCTTGAATCGAGGGTAGTGCTACCCCTCCCTGGCGCTTCGGCCTGATCAATTGCGTGTATCGAAGTCTGGCGACTCCCGAAGCCCATACGAAGCGACTGATTGCCGTGGATACCTCGGTGAAGAAGGTTTTGGGGATATAGATGGGGATCGTCTGAAATAGGTACAGGAGGCGCGGCAGGAGGTTCATCTTGACCGCGTTTATTCTCCCGAACCAGGATATACAAGACCCTCCCCATCTTTTCATGTCCGTGGCCAGAGTCCGCAGGAGGGGGAGGAAGTTTCTGCGTACAACTTTGTCATATCTCTCGTCAGCCAGATGCCGAGGTATTTAATGCGTTGCGTGCACCACCGGAAAGGGAAGTTAGCTTTCTGTTGGGTTGTTAGGCCGGGGGGTAGCACCAGGGGTAGTGCCTTGGATTTCTCCGTGTTCAGGCGCAGGTTGGAGAGCGCTCCATACGTATGAAAGGCCCGCAGCAGGTTGGGAAGCGTTATTATCGGGTTACCAATAAAGAAAAGCAGGTCATCCGCATAGGCGGCTACCTTGTGTTCCGTGTTAGCTACTTTAATTCCCGAAATGCCCCCATCCCGTCTGACCGCCGCTAGAAAGGGCTCCAGCGTGAGGGCAAACAGGAGGGGGGACAGGGGGCATCCTTGTCGCGCGCCATTGTTGATGGAGAAGGCAGGGGATAGTGCTCCGTTTATCCTCAGGCGGGCCTTCGGGGACGTATATAGGGCCGCTATCCAAGAGCGAATGTTTGGGCCGAAACCCATATTCCGGAGGGTTTCTTCCATGAACTGCCAGTCGACTCTATCAAAAGCCTTCTCGGCGTCAGTGGAGAGTAGGAGGCCCCCCCCCGGGGAGAGGACTTAGCGGAGTGGATTATGTTGAGGGCTCGGGTCGTATTGTCCTTCGCCTCCCGTCCCGGGATGAAACCCGTCTGGTCCGGGTGTACCAGGTCCGGTGCTACCTCCCCCACGCGGCGGGCCAGGATCTTTGTGAAGAGCTTAAGGTCCGCATTGAGGAGGGAGATAGGCCTATAACTGGCGCAGGACGTGGGGTCCTTACCCTCTTTCGGGATCACCGCTACTGTAGCCATCAGGGTGTCCTCCGGGAACCTCCCACCCTCCAGCACCGAGTTAAGGCTCGTCAGCAGTTCAGGCAGGAGCAGTTCCTCAAATGTCCGCAGGTATGCCACCGGGAAGCCGTCCGGACCCGGGGCTTTGTTCGTCTTTGCTGCCTTAAGGGCGCCTTTGAGCTCCTCCAGGGTTATGGGGGCGTCTAGGTCCTCGGTTTGTGCCTGCGTAAGCCTCCGGGTGAGATGTTGCTCCAAGTATTCTTGGATGTCAGCCCGTCTCCACTGAACCGTCTCCGCATCGTTCTCTTTCGGTAGGTTGTACAGTTTCGAGTAGAATTCCCTGAATTCGTTCATGATGGATTCTGGCTTCCGCTCGGGGGGCGAATTAGCCTTTTGCAGGACAGTAATGCGGGACTGTCTCCTTTTTTTGCGAAGCATGCGGGCCAGTAGGCGTCCGCATTTGTTCGAGTTCTCGTAAAAGAATCTCCGGGACCTGCGGAGTGTATGCGTCAAGTTTCGTGACAGAAGGGCACGCAGGTTCCTCCTCGCCTCCAGCAAGGGGCGGAGATTATCCGCCGTCGGGTCGGCTCTGTGTGTTTTTTCAAGCTGCGCTGCAAGTTCGTGTAGGTCCTTCAGTGCAAGGTTTTGTTCTCGTTTGCGTCTCGTGCAGGTCTTTATAAAGTGGCCGCGTAGGACACATTTGTGGGCTTCCCATCTTACTTGAGGAGAGGTATCCGAAGCTGGGTTCTCTAGGAAGTAGCGCCGAATGACCTCCTTCGCTTCCGTACATACTATTGGGTCCCCGAGCACCTGTTCATTCAACCTCCATTGTCTGTTTCTAGGTTTAAACAGGGGAGAGCGCAGCGAGGCTAGAACTGGGGCATGGTCTGACCATATCGTCGTCTGGATGTCGCAAGACATAAGGAGGTGTAGATATTCCTGAGAAATCAGGATATAGTCCAGGCGGCTATGGCCATGGTGGACCTGTGAGTAGAACGAGAAGTCCTTATCTTCAGGGTGGAGAACTCTCCAGGCGTCGGCCAGTCCCGCGTCGCGTAGAACCTTCCCGACCGTCCGGATACAGAGACCGGAGTGTGAGCTGCAGCCTCTGGAGGTATCGAGACTTGGGTCTAACGGAACATTAATGTCACCGGCAACGATGAGCAAACCCTCTCGGAACTGTTCTAGTAGTTGGAGGGTCTTTGAGAGGAATCGGTGTTGCCCCATATTCGGGGCGTAGAGTGAGGCCAACGTGTATTTCTTATCGGCAATCGTACCCTTAAGAAATAAGTAGCGCCCGTTAGGATCGACTTTCGCTTCTGAGCAACAGAACGGGATGTGTTGGGCAAAGAGGATTGCCACTCCCGCCCTTTTTGCCGACTGGTGGTTTGCGAAATACCCAGTTGGGAACCTCGAGTCCCCCAGGGAGGGGGGGGCAGTACCCTTAAAGTGGGTCTCCTGGAGGAATGCTATAGAGGCCCGGGCCGTCCACAGGGACCGGAGCAGGTGGGACCTCCTTTCCGGGGTGTTCAGACCCCTCACATTGTTGGTCCAGAGCCGCAGGGGGGCCGGGCCAAAACCACCACCCGAATGCCCCGCCATAGCCGACAGGGAAGGGGGGGGTGAGTACTGTGGGCCGGGGGGGAGGGAGGCAGGTAGTCAGGGGGGAGGGCGGGAATGTAGGGGAAACCTGTCAAGTGGGGGGGGGGGAAAGAGGGAGTCCGTGGAGTCGGGAGGGAGGTCAGGAAATAGCGGATAACCCGCTATCAGAATTAGTTGGACTTGACTGTGTGGGAGGCGTCCGACAGGTCTGAGTCCCCAATCCCTTTAAATAACTCAGTCACCCGCGGTCCTCCCGTCCGTCACCCTCAGTCTGTCCGCGGGGTCGTATGCGAGATCCGTACAGGTAGAGTCAGAGCACTCTGTGTAAGGCGCGATGAGACAACTAGTATGTGTAAAACTACAACGTCCGGCCCTCGGCCGTTCTAATATGAGCAAAACAAGCATAAGCAAAACTAAAACTAAAACTAATACTAAGGTCTAGGTACGCATCTGGTTTCAACAGGCATTTGACAAGGTAGGGGGACTAACTCTCGTCTAACTGACCAATACTCAAAGCCCAACTCCCCGGGCTTCGAGGCCCAGCGTGCTTAGCGGAACCCAGGGTTACACATTATACACCCTCGTCTCTCCTCCACCCAAGCCACCCCCCGGATAACAGCCAAGCCAGGTAGTTTAGTCAGTTCTCTCGAGTCCCATCGGACTGATGCCCTCCAAAGACCAGTCCCCCACCCAAATCCCAGGAAGGGGCTAACGTGTAATCGGTTTGCTAACCCTTATGGTTCAACGGGGGGGGGGGGGGGAGAGCGGGTACAGTTCCTTGAGAGCGTCCCAAAAGTTCGTTTCAATGCATATCTGCACGGGGGGGGGGGGGGAGCGGTAGTAGAGTCACCTTTGGCCAGCGTCCGAGGTTCAGCCCCACCTCCCAACCTACAGACTATTGCCCACTGTGGTCAACCACGATGCCCACCCCAGGTACCTCAGTAGTAGGCCGTGTCTATGCTCCAGTAGGGTGTCACTCTTCAGATCCTGCCGGGCCACCAAGCATCCGGGCTGGGGATTCTCTTACTCTCCGCGTGTCCGGCGGTGGGCTGCTCGTTTCCCGTCTCCGGTTGGGAGCCAGCGGCGTCTCCAGCAGCCAGTTACGGGTGCGCACGTGGGGTAGTTGTAGCGCTCGCAGTGTGGGGGCCACATCGTCAGGCCATCGGATGTGCAGCCAGGTGTTGCCCTGTCGTATCTGCAGGCTGAATGGGAAGCCCCAGCGGTAGGGCACATTTTTCTCTCGCAGCATGGCCGTTATGGGCCGTAGTGCTCTCCTCGCGTCTAAGGTCAGGCTAGAGAGGTCCTGGAACAGTGCCACGTTTGCACCCTGGAACATTATATTATCGGAGCCCCTAGTGGCCGCCATTAGTGCGTCTTTCAGGCTATAGGCGTGTAGACAGCATAGCACATCTCTGGGTTTCCCATCTGGCCTTGGGGGGCCCAGGGCTCTGTGGATCCGGTCAAATTGGATTGTCTCAGGGCAGTTGCGGCCTAATATCTGCCTGAACAGGGCCTGTACCTTTTCTGACAGTGGGGTTGAGTCCGGCTCCGGTAGGCCGCGGATGTGTATGTTCTGGCGGCGGCTCCGGTTCTCTAAGTCCTCTACCTGTCGCCTCAGTGTTAATAGGAGGTTCCCTTGTCTAGTGGTGGCAATCTCGGCCGACCTGTGTTGGGACCGGCTGGCCTCTGCTTCCGTCTCCAGAGCCTCCACCCGTACCTCCACTGCTGTCAGCTCGGTGCGTATGGCGGTTATCTCCTCACGCATGGCTGCTCGGAACTCCTTCAGCATTGCAGTAGAGTCCGCCTTCGTGAGCATGCTGGACGAGATCCGGGTGAGTTCTTGCCTAATCATTGTTAGTGCGTCCATCTGGTCTCCATCTTCGGAGGAGACTCCCGCGCTTTCCGCCTCGAGAGAGGCCGACGCCATCTTAGCAGTCGGCCCGGCGGAGCGAGAATCCGACGGCGTGGAAACAAAGTCGTCCAAGGTACCTCTACTGCTCCTCGGGGAACCGGTGTTGGGGGTACCCAGAAGCAGGTGTCGCTTAGTTCTCACCATTTAGGGCTCGTTTGCAGGCTTAGATAGCTGTGAATATAGGCCGAGGGCACGGAGCTCACCGTCTACACGTCTGCTCTCATGCACGGTCCGGCCACGCCCCCCTAAAAAAATATTCTGAATGTTGGAATAAGGCATTTGATCTGCACTTAATATTGTGGATTTATAAAGTGTATTTTGCAGTTTTCCAATACAAGCTAAGTGCACTTTCTGATCCAGGCCTCGATTTAAAATTGTTAGATAGGATTTTCAAATGATTTCATATTTTAAGATAAACTTTTAAAATGATTTAATATTATGAAAATATTTTATTTATTTTTTTAATATTGATTTTTGGTTTTGACATATTTTTGATATTCAATATGTTAAAAAAATATATATTATTTAAAGTTTATGCAAATATATTAAATCACTCGTAAAGCTCATACGACAATATTAAATCAATGCTCACGTGGTGAGTCCATCCATATGTAATTTCATAAATAAATATTATAAGTTTAAAGATCTAGATCAGTTCTTCATTTTAGTGCATTTAAAATACACTCAGTGTACACTTTAGGCATTAACACAACTTGGCCTCATATTCATCACATATTTTCCTCCACATTCAAATTTCTTCCGTTTTGTGTAAAAAGGAAATTGTTTTGCAGGTTTCTAAGGGAGAAGCAGCCAACCAGTTCCTGTGTTGTAGTTATCTGATGTAGAAGAGGCAATCACCACAACGTTCATATGTTTTATAACCATTGAAGATGAAAGTGTTATACGATTTGTATCCATGTCATAACCTAATTTTCATCTTTATCGTCTTCAGATCTCAGGCATTCTGCATTATCTTATTGTGATTTGGGGGCTCGGGTTTTTTTTTGTTTTTTTTAACCTTAACAGTCTTCACACCAGTATAACTACCAGTCTATATTGCAGGGGCACCGTATAGTCCATGTAAGTGGAATCGCTATTAGTGTCTGGAATCCCCTGGTGTGCTCCTTCCATTCAGTGTTAAACTGGTCTTAATGTTTTACTGCCAAATTAAAGCTCTGCTGTAGCCATACCTTCAGTGGGGGACAGGTTCTACGGGCAGCCAGGGACCCTTACTTAGTGTTCAACTGCTCAAAAAATGGTTTAACACTGAATGGAGGTAAATACCAGGGGACTCTAAGGTCTTAAGACTAAAATAGATAGAATTATCGAATGTATTTGACATGCACCCTATGCACCTAACTGGACTTAAGTTATCAGGATTGATGACTGATCAGGCTACAGTAAAGAGTCTCACAACTGAAATAAGATTATGTATTGCTTTTTTACAAGAACAGGGATACAGCCAATTGTAAAAATGTGTGTGTGTATATACAGGGTGGGCCAAAGTAGTGTTTAAGGAGTCAATAACTTTTTTTATTAATGAACCAATTTCAATGATATTACAATTACATACAATGAATGCTTAATGTAAGACTTGTTTGACTAGGTATGGAAGATGACAACTTATAAATGAGCTCCATTTACCGCATCCCAAAGTCCTCTCTTTCGATTGCATTGTTCATAACATCAGTTAATGTTTGAGTTTGTAGCACTCTAATTTACGCACGGATATTACCCTTGAGCTGCTCAAATGTACGCAGTTTGTTCACGTACACGTACACCCGCTCCTTCTCAATTTCCACTATAGGAAGTAAAAGACTTTCAATTATATTCCGATATCTCGCAGCAATAAAATGTCACTATTGTTACTCGTTGTTCCTTTGTGAAATTACCCATGGTGAATCTCCCAAGCCTCAGTTCCAATACGTACCTGCAAAAAAAAAAAACAAAAAAAAAACAATCAAACCAATAACACAAAGTTATTTACCTGTCAAATCCTACTCCGGATTTTGGCCATGCCTGTATATATCATTTATTTACTATAAAAATAAAATGATTTATTATTATACAATTATATATTTTAAAAAAAAAAATCTGTACTATTAAAAAGAACTATGGCCAACCAAAATACCAGGAGATCAGTTACATGCGTCTCAATTTATATCAGCACATTATTATTTACAGCCTCAAAACTGACTTAGTGAACATGAGAATTTACTTTTCATTTCAATTTTATATAAATATTAACAAAAGATTTCATTTATTTTCACATTCTAAAATGCTTTTTAAAGATACATGTGGGTGTCATTGTTAGAGAAGGCAATGGGTCAGTGGAGTCCAGTCCATATTGTTCCCCTGATTTTCTTTTCTAAATAACCTGGCGGATCCTCCGTTGCATTTTGGTTAAAGATATGTGTCATAGCTTTTGGAGTCAACATCAAACTGGATGTATCAGGGCTTACTATGTTTCCCTTTGCGTCTTGGTCATTTACCCCTGGTGTATTGAGGTTAATTTGTCTTTTTCTCTGCACCCTACTCTTACATATTGGATGTTTGCACACTTTTATCTTGTTGCTGTGTATGTCTATTGTCTTACTTAGATATTTCAGGATATTTACTTTGTATATTATCCAGGACAAATTATTCTTTCGAGCACCCTTTGTGTTATTTCTCTATGGTTAAAATATAGATTGTCCAAAAAAGGATACATTTTGTAACTAACTTTAATTAGGAGTTAGATCCTTGAAGTAATTAATTTATAATCCTTGTTAGATCCTAGAAGTAATTATTTTATAATCCTAATATACAGTTTAATCCATACGTGGGATAAAACTATGGAACTATGTGATGGCTTTGAATCTCATTTTCCTTAATGAAGGGACGTAATCACGTTATGACACATGACTGGTCTCCTTGCTCTCAATGGGTGGCGTGAACTAGCCCAGCACGCATCCCATGACATTTGTGACTTAGATATTTTGTTAAAACAACAGACACCTGCTGTACTTACATCATGCTAATGCTGTAAGAAGAAGACAGAACTAGCCATGTACAATAATTGCATTAGCACACAGCAATATCAAATTACTGAAAAGAAGAATCACTAGGGAGTAATTACTATGATGTACATGTGCAATGAGTCAGTCCAAAACTAATGTGACATGTAAAGCAGAATAAGGCATGCTGTTTGAAAATGCTAAACCCATCAAAATGTCACATGCAGCTAGCCATGAGACTGCGTAGAACAAAACCAAGGTTTAATCTATATCAAATGTGATGTAGGTTTAATGTGCAGAAAAGGCCAAATGACATATAATCATCGTGCATGCAAAAATAATGGCAGCTTTATAACACATTTAACTTCCCGTCACGCAAACATCAACATTATTTATAGGAAATCCCATAAGTCACACTTAAGAGGCATCCTTTGGGTGTCCATCTATAGAGTTTGGTGTAGTGCAAGTTTTTGTATAGGTGGGATTTAAAAGACCCTATTCCTTTCCTAAAAAAGATTTAGGTTTAAGGGGTGAAGAATGGGTAGCAAATAACTTGTTATCTATTATAGGTATATGGTAAGGGCAGAGGTTGGGATGGAGTGCATTGTTTGTGTTTTTTTTATTTTTGCATTTGTGTTTTTTGACTGTAGTAACAGATAAATATGACTTGCAATGGCAATACAATAGTTGTGCATATTACATTTTGAAACACAGAAAATCAACAGCGAACATACCATGAATAAAACTATAAGTAGGCTGTACAGATACTATGCGTTAAAGGTAATTGTTTCTCTGAAAGTGCAGCCGAATGTTGCTCAAGAGGGGGTAGGGCAAAGTGTTGTCTAATAATTATCCTCCGGTTCTTCATTTACTATGCAAAAACAATCAGAAAACAAATGGAAAAATAATAACAGTAGCAACATAGCAAAAGGTGGATCTACAAATTTACATAGTTACATAGTTACATAGTTACATAGTTACATAGTTACATAGCTGAAAAGAGACTTGCGTCCATCAAGTTCAGCCTTCCTCACATATGTTTTTGCTGTTGATCCAAAAGAAGGCAAAGAACCCAGTCTGAAGCACTTCCAATTTTGCCACAAACTAGGAAAAAAATCCTTCTTGACCCCAAAATAGCAGTCAGATGTCTCCTTGGATCAAGCAACTACTACCCCACTAATTAGAATTTATATCCCTGTATGTTATGTTTTTGCAAGTATTTATCCAATTGCAGTTTAAACATCTGTATAGACTCTGACAAAACCACCTCTTCAGGCAGAGAATTCCATATCCTTATTGCTCTTACTGTAAAAAACCCTTTTCTTTGCCTTAGATGAAATCTCCTTTCTTCCAGCCTAAATGTGTGACCTCGTGTCCTATGTATAGCCCTGTTTATGAATAGATTTACAGATAATGGTTTGTACTGACCCCGAATATATTTGTATAAAGTTATCATATCCCCTCTGAGGCGCCGTTTTTCCAAACTGAAGAGATTTAATTTTTTTAACCTTTCTTCATAACTAAACTGCTCCATTCCTTTTATTAATTTTGTAGCTCGTCTCTGCACTTTTTTTAGTGCCATGATATCTTTCTTTAGAACAGGTGCCCAAAATTGCACAACATATTCAAGGTGTGGTCTTACCAGCGATTTATAAAGAGAAATATTTAAAAAGATATAAGAGGTATTTATAAAGAGAAATTTAAATAGATATAAGAGGTATCACTGCTTATCCCTGGGCCTAGACAAAAGCCCTGAAAAAAAAAAAGTTCATGTGACCGCAGTAGTCCTTTTTGAGATGGTTGTAGATTGACTACGGCTGGACCGTATGCACGTTTTCTCATACGTTCTTACTTTGTTCTGGGGGAGATATATTGTGGTGTACAGAAGCTATATAGATGATCTACTTGTGATGTAATTGGGTAGCTGTAATTAGGCAATGGAGTTTGTGCATCAGATCAAACAAAATGACGTTAATGTATATATTTACTGCCAGTGTAGAACTTCAGAAAGCTCAGTTTTTGGATTTAGAATTGGAACATTGTAATGGGTCTGTGATTACCAGATTATATCTGAAAGAGTGTATTGGCAATACTATTTTACATGCTGACTCTTGTCGCCGTCCACGTGCTATTAGGGCTATACCTATGAATCAATTTCTTCGTATTTGGAGAAATTCAACTTTGTTCGTTGACAATATAAGAGAGTCATGTGCTCTTAATTAAATGCATCTATGTAGAAAATATAATTGGAAAGCTTCTTCAGGAGTCCTTTAAGGAGTTATTATGTAGAATCTTGAAAGAAAATCATGGTTTTGTAAAAACCTGTAGAGGATCTAGCACTTAATAATATAGGGATAATAAAAGAAAATATATGGTTTACGCGAGGCAGAGGAGGAAAGATGATGTCACAGTATTTGTGACAAGATTCAGCCCTTAGTTCTATTCAATTAAGAGGATATTAAATACATATTTTACTCTCCTTGCTGGCTAGACATGCACCCAAGTTCGGTAATATGTTACCACCATCTCTATTTACATCTACACCTGAAAGTGGTATCACTTGGTTAAATAAAAAGGTGACATAGATGTGGTGCTAAACCTTGTATGATATGTGCCCATGTTTTGGTGAGTGACCAGTTCAAGTACAGGACAAAAATATATAATTAGACACCCAAATACCCTTAAACATCAGATATTGTATTTATGACCTGCAGCTGGAGCAGGGGATTTAAAAGATAACCCCAACGGTTAACGGACACACTGCTGTCCCCGCCCAAACAGGAGAATTTATACTTTGCCCCTGAAAAAGTCTGCATGTAGCAGATAAAACGCATATGGTTATAAGACTATTTTCACTTTTATATTACTTTTAATTTGAATCTTGTTTTATTATTTGGGGCTAGCTATATTTTTGGCTTTCAGCCTCCCTTCTCCTTCTTCCCCCCTCCTTTCGTCGGAGTAAAGGTTGAAGATCCATTGGGAGCTGAGTTTGTGCTACAATCTTATTCATTGATGTTTGTAAGTGCAATCTTTTTTAAAGTGATTTTAAAGATTGGCAATACTACATATATACTGTACAAAGATTGAAGAGAGTTTCTGTGTACACTTTCACAGTGTGATATGTCTTCTAGCAAATTACCTTTGTGAGTGCAACATTTCATTCTACATTAATAGTGTGTGATGCAGTACCACCCTATTTTCTATTATTTATGTATGTTTTTGGCTGTCAAGTCTATAAAAAATGTAATTACATTAATTGTATGTTTACTTGCACATGTTGCAAGAAGCAATATCTAACACAGACGGAAATGATGTTTAAAAATTGCATGCATAAACATCACAGTCCAGCATAGAAACGTAGAAGCACTGAGGGATGCACTTCCCTTGCAGTGGTGTAAAGAGATAATGAAATACCTAGGTGTCCGTGTACACCCAGAATCCTCTAAATTGTATAATTCAAACTTTGTCCCTCTGCTCAAAACTTTTCAGGTTCACCTCTGTTCACGGCAATCGCAATACGTTTTCTGTTTTGGTTAAATGAGCGCCGTTAAAATAAACATACTCCCTAGAATTCTGTTTTTACTCCAGATTATACCAACAACAATACCTCATGCTTTCTTCTCCTCCATGATCCTTGCAAAATGTGCAAATTTATATGGAGACATAAAGTCCCATGCCTTCGCTTAGACCACTTATGCTTACTGAAACATCAGGGGGGTACTGGCCTTCTTTCCAAATACTATGAGGCAACCCACCTCTCAAGGCTAGTAGATTGACATGTACACCCAATGAGCCCACTGGATCACCTTGGACTTGGAGGAATCTGGAGGCTAATTACTGTCCACAGTCTAGTTAGGGAGAACCAAGACCCCAAAGCCTCTTCTGCAACCCACATTTATCGGCATGAACCTTAGGGTTTAAATTAACCGTTGACTTAAACACAACTGTTCTACCATTCAGAGTCCCATGCTCCTGCTAAATCACAACCCTGACTTTCCCACCAGCACCCATCCTTTCCTGGCAAGAGACCTTTGGTACGATTGCTGCATGTAACTGCAAATGTAAAATTAAACCTAAGGGATGAAGAGTCTTTGACAGGGATAACTAGGCTCCACTACCTCCAAATTGCTATTTTTTACAAACCATTGTCCCCCTGATTTAATCTCTACTGACAGCTCTTTATCTTAAATCCTACTGCAATGCTCAAGAAATGCTAACCCAGAGTAGCTTTGTCTTCTACCATTTGCTTCTCACTGTCAGGATCGGGACAGGGATCCAACACGCAGAGTACAAACAGGTACTGGGTACGTATACCGGACCTTAGAATGGCCGGACTAACGTAAGTAGTAAGTAAAGAATGGTCTAGAGACAAGCCGAGGTCGAGGGAACGAGAGAGCAGGTAAGCGAGAGACAAGCCGAGTCAAAGGGTAATAGAGGTAAACAAGGTAGAACAGACAAGCCGGGTCAAAACCAAAGAAACTAACAGAATACAAGAGCACTGAGTGACTAGACAAGCTAGAACCACGACAGGGCAATGAACAAATGTAGAAAGCCCTATTTTATACCCTGGTTCCAAACAGGTAATCACGCCCCCGACGAATCCTCATTCGTGCTTGGGGCTTGATTGACAGATCGGGTTGGGTTGTCGTCATGACGCCGGCTACTGAACGCCGCGTCATAAAAGGAAGTGGATCCCTCGCGGCCGGCGTGTAAACGACCGAGGGAACCGCGAGGAACGAGTGATTCAACCCTTTTGCGAGGAAGAACGTCCAAGTGTCTCACCTCCACAGAGGTAGAGACAACAGGTACCCTGACACTCACACCAATAGTTTTGCAATCGACTCTCAGACTTCGCGAGGGCACATGGGCACCCAGCACGAGACGGTCTTGCAAGTCTGCTTGGCGCACGTGGAATGATTGGTGTGTGGAACGGGGTATCAAATCCTGTGACAACTGTCCTTCAATTTTTGACTTCCCTTTATGATAACGGGAAGGCATATCGGACGGTCAACTTCTACAGTTCAGCTATTTCAGCTGGTCATGCCGGTATTGATGGTGCCTTGATTGGAGAGCACCCGTTTGTTTGTGGTCTTCTCCACAGCATTCGTTTCGCAAGGCCACCTCTTCCTTGCTATTTCTCCTTATGGGACATTTCTCTGGTGCTAATTTTTTTTAATGATTCCTGAAACAAATCTCTGCTAAACTAGTTATGCTCTTTTGTTTAATTTCGTGCAAGAGAGTATCAGATGTTAGGGCAGTCAATGTCAATGCTCGCTCTTTCTCCCCAGAAGAGCTTGTTGTTGACATTTCACGGAGGACAAAATTATCTTCCCGGTCGGTCTTGTGCCCTACTTTTCCCTTGAAACCACAACTCTATTCGGTGGCGTGCCTACATGTTTACAAAGCACGTACCACCCCCCTTCAGACAGGATCAGACCCTCAACTTTTAATTTCCTTTCTTAAACCGCATGCTCCAGTATCCTCCCCAACCTTGGCTCGTTGGGTCAAATGGCTCATGTCCTTGGCAGGTGTTGATATTTCCATTTTTTCCCTTTATTTGATTCTCGAATGACCTGTCTTCAGTGGTAAGTCTAGACTTTAGCGGTATTGCTGTTATATTATTTGCCTTCATATCTATAGGGTACATTTTGATTGTCTTTAGTATCCCAAGACTGCTATATTTTTATTATATTACAATTCCAAGAGTCATTGTCATTTACGAGTCACTGTACATCATGATAATAGTAAAATCTGGGAATATGAAAGCAATAAGGACTATGAAGCAATCTTACCTGCAACAATTACACAGGTACATTAGCCCTGAAAATTACTTTTTTTTATCCTTTCCGACATATATTTAACTTTACATTAATAAATAATTTTCAAATAGAGTATGAAACAAAACAAATGCAATTCTTTTCACCTATAACAATGCATGGGATATAAATGTACTTAAGTATTTGTGAGGTCATGAAGGCAGGCAATATCCAACATGGCTTCCAGTGTCCAGACATCCTACCTAAGGGATTAAACATTTTATTGGAAGACAAAATCTCCAGTATTCACTGTGGACAGACACGAAGCCAACTGATGCCTGTGATATATACAGGAAACATAGAAGATTTCACTAGAGGAATAAGAGTAAGCTAGCCACAGAAAAATAATATTTTTTTAAAACGAAATAGCTACAACCGTGAAAAATGTTCAAAGCAGCATATATTTATACAAGCTATAATATAAAAAAATATTATATCAAACAATTTTTATCCTGATGGTTCTCCTATAGGAAGTGCAGAAAAAAAAAAACAACAACAACACTAAACGCACAATACTCTTTGAATTTATTCTCGGCTTGCCAAGAATGTTCATAGCTAAATCTTTATCAAGCAGATGGTGAGAAGGCTATAATAATTATAAAGTACCACTAGCAGGTTTATTTCTCCAAAGCACAGGAACTGGAAAACGAATTGTCTTTCAATTAAAATACGTACAGTACAGATTACGATACTAATGTTCTGCTTCTTCAATAAACATGCCAACATAAGCATTGACTTGAGGTCCTACAGTTATCTACCCCCAGTATTCCTTACCTATTCCTGAAGCCCTTTTCATTCTAGCCTCCTTATTACATTTCTTCTAGTTCTCCTTGTCTCATTCTTGGAGACATTAATATGCCTACTGAAAAAATCCCCAACATCTCTCTTACCTCCAGACTCCTCTCTATGATCTCTTCATCCAGCCATACTCAAAGGACTTATTCACCTACCTGGTCGCACTCTTGATTCCAACTTCTCTAATCTCTGCTCTAACTTTGCCTTCATTTCATTTCCTTTGTCTACCCATTATCAGTTGACCTGTGATGTCAAAGTATCTTCTACCCAACTAAAGCCACCGATTGAATACCCCTCGCAGGAATCTCTTCCACCTTGACCCACAGCAATTCTTCACCAATGTCCGCTTTCACCTCAAACCTTTCCTGATCTAGCTCAGCAACATCCCTCTGTAACTCTATACAATAATAGGGTCTTCATTTGCCAATGCAAGAGCAAAGGGTGCATTCAACCATTTAATCGACTAAAATTGTATTCTCTGTAGCCGTGTGTGATACAACAGGTTAAAAAAAAGGATGTTAATACATTTATAAGAACTTTATGAAAACGAGATTTATGGTGCACTGCATATTTCTCACAGTTATAGTTCCTGTTGAATTTATTTAGAAGCCACACTAGTACTGTGCTTTCAAACAGCCACTGGCATCAGCAGAGAAAAATAACAAAGTGAACTTGGAATAAAACCAAGGATTTATTTCATTATTTGGCTGAAATATCTGTAAGTGTACCTTTAGCTATGTTTGAAAGAATAAATTGGAGAACTTAGCCAATCTTGATCATATTATGTTAGTTTTAAGAATAAAATAAAAATAAAAAATGATGAGATGTCTGATATCATTATTTTTATTTTTCCTAGTCATATACTTTCTTGCCAAAATATAGTTCCCATACATTCTCATGGCAATTTGTCTTCTATTATTATTTGAAATAATTAACTGTACAGTAATTGCTGCAAACAATCTGTGAAAAGAAAGAAACTTGAGCGTATGTGTTTATATCTAGTCTTGGCATACAGTTTGCTGTGAAAACACGATACAAAGATAATTCTTCCAATTACAATCAGATAATAATTCGAGACGGATGATTTAGATTCTTTTAAACAGAACTTTTTTTTTTACAAAAAGAAACAAAAAAGCACATGGTATTTTAAAAACTAATTTAAGAAATGTATATAAAATGAAGGATGTGGAAGTATATCTCATTTTCAAAGGTTATAGATAATTTTCTTTTCATATTAACCTAAAAAAATATTTTTTAGATTTATATTTGCCACATTTCCTATATTTTATTTATTCCAGTAAACAATATTGTAGCATTCGTTGAGATTAACTATGTAGCAGAGGTAATTCAAATACGGGCTATCTTCATTGCGCATGTTCTTCTTTATTGGGATTCTGGAAATTCGGGGAATAGAGATAATTTGCGTAATGTGCCTTCCGGTGTGCGTGCAAAGTAAAAGCCCTATTTCTTCTACTATCTGGCTTATTTGTCAGCGGTAAGCAGGCATATAGTAACTCATTTATGTGTCTTGTTTATAGAGTGTATAATATGTATAGGATTTCAGCTTATTTGGAAAGTTACAGGTCACAAAATACAAGGACTAAAATAACATTTCAATGCGAAACTATTTTAGAAGTTGGTATGTTTGTCTTGTAGGTTTAGTAGCCATCACAGAAAACAACATTGCCACACAAAAGTATATCTTTATATAAAGTAGACATCACAGGCTATTTACCTAAGGTTAGTTTGACACTTTACATTTCATAGCCACTTTACGTAGCCAATCTCTGCTAAATATTGGAGTAAAAATTATTTTTTTCTCTATTTTGGCATATACAGATATTACAAGGTTTTTGTAATGTGTATTTCGCAAGGCTGGTGTGTGCTATTCCTGTACAGAACCCCATATTGTGTTTAGCTACATATGCTGAGTATAACGGGCAGTGAAGTGAGGCATATGGGGGGGATGGACAGAGATAGCCTAGAGATCAGTGAAGTGAGGAATATGGGGGGGCAGAGATAGCCTAGAGATCAGTAAAGTGGGGCATATGGGGGGGCAGAGATAGCCTAGAGATCAGTAAAGTGGGGCATATGGGGGGGCAGAGATAGCCTAGAGATCAGGGAAGTAAGGCATATGGGGGGACGGACAGAGATATCCTAGAGATCAGGGAAGTAAGGCATATGGGAGTGGGGCAGAGATAGCCTAGAGATCAGGGAAGTAAGACATATTGGGGGGGGGGCAGAGATAGCCTAGAGATCAGTGAAGTGAGGCATATGGGGGGGCAAAGATAGCCTAGAGATCAGTGAAGTGGGGCATATGGGGGGGCAGAGATAGCCTACAGATCAGGGAAGTAAGGCATATGGGGGGGCAGTGATAGCCTAGAGATCAGTGAAGTGAGGCATGGGGGGCGGCAGAGATAGCCTAGAGATTAGTGAAGTGAGGAATGGGGGGGCAGAGATAGCCTAGAGGTCAGTGAAGTGAGGCATGGGGGGCGGCAGAGATAGCCTAGAGATCAGTGAAGTAGGGCATATGGGGGGGCAGAGATAGCCTAAAGATCAGTGAAGTGAGGCATATGGGAGGGGGCAGAGATAGCCTAGAGATCAGTGAAGTAGGGCATATGGGGGGGGCAGAGATAGCCTAGAGATCAGTGAAGTAGGGCATATGGGGGGGCAGAGATAGCCTAGAGATCAGTGAAGTGAGGCATATGGGGGGGCGGCAGAGATAGCCTACAGATCAGGTAAGTGAGGCATATGGGGGGGCAGAGATAGCCTACCGATCAGGAGAAGGAAGGATCTACAAAGAGCAGAAAGGGACAGAAGGAGCACAAAGGTAGTCGGAGAAGGAGCAGAAAGGGGCAGCAAGGAGCACAAAGGTAAAGTAGGAGAAGGAGCAGAAAGGGTCTGCAAGGAGCAGAAAGATCAGAGAGAGAGACAGGAGCAGAAGGGGGAGCACAATAAGCAGAAAGTAGCAGAAAGGTAAAGGAGCAGAAGGAGCCAAGGAGGAGAGAAGACAGTGTCAGAAGAAAAAAAAGACTGTGTCAAATGAAGGAGAAGAAAAGGAGATAGGAGCAGGAAGGACAAGTGAAGTGAACCCTCCACTTTATAAGGCTTTGGTACCTGGGCCTGGCAGGGAAACTTTGGACCTTCTCATCTCCCCAGGTAAAAAAATATCAGTGCTAATGTGTTCCTTTTATTTACTGAGTGTCAGGAAGCACAGAGGGCCGCTGGAGAAGGATGTCACTGATTGGCTAGAGCGGTCAGCTGGCACTCTAAGCCAATCAGTAGCTCCCCATTCATAAAATAGTAAAACATTTTTATTAATCGGGAACTAGCGATTGACTTAGAGCGTCAACTGACCACTCTAGTCAATCTATAGCACCCATGCCTGACGTCAATCTGCACTTCCTGACACTCCGTTTCAGAAGCCGAAAACCACGGAGCGACCTGGAAATCTGGAGCTAGAGGAAGCCTTTGGGGTTAAACTATTTGAGAGCGGTTTAACCCCTTAAAGGAAAGAGAGCACCCAGGGGCTTCCTGGCATCATAGCATTTTAATTTAGATGAAGTTGTTATGGTGACCAGAATGTTCCTTTAATTTGCTTAAAGGAACACTATAGTGTCAGGAATACAAACATGTATTCCTGACACTATAGTTGTGAAAATGCTATTCACCCTGGCTTTATGTGATAATGACTATGCTCCTCCCCTTCATAACACTGTCAAAAAGGGACCAAGCATGGATGTCATTACAATTATGCCCCCCCCCCCCCCCCCCTGGAAAAAATCCTGCGGACGCCCATGCCCCCATTGTGTGCCTTTGGCACTATTCTGTGAAGCTACAATGCCATAAAAGAGACCAGGCTATTTCAGTTTCTATAGTTAGAATTTTCATAGATGGATTTGACGGGTCTATGTCTCAATTTAAGGGCATTGTAGCAGTGTGACTGTTAAAATAACCCCACAAAGGGCTTTCATTTGATAAAGCAGACACTCCTGGGTATCTTATATGGTGTATATTGTACCTTAACTTGTCAACATTTTTTCACTAATTTAAGTCAATGTTTGTGGTGAGGGGAAAAAATTCAATTTTTACATATATGTTACATTTTTGCTGAGTATTTCTTGCACTTGATATGTACCACTGTCATAAAAATAAAAAATAAATATGCTTAGTTACATCTTCTTAGTAAAACAATATGCCCAATGTTTGACCTTGACACTAGTTTATGATGTTTCAGTGCTGTAAATGAAACGTGACAAGTTCAGGTTTTTAAGTGTGAATTTTCATTGAGGGTTTTGATGCGTCCGTGTCCCACTTTGGAGCACTTTAGCAGGCTACATATTCCAACTACACCATAAAGGCATACCATTTCTTAAACAAGACATTCCAGGGTATTTCAAAAGGCATATTTTGAACCTTAGCGTGGGATGATTTTTCCGCTAGCTTGTACCAGGTGTAGTGGTAATAAGCGTTTTTTCTGCCTTTTTGACACACAAAGTGAGTTTGCACAGTATATTCTGCAAACCTTATGTGTGCTACGACTGTATAATACTTCATATGTTGCTCAGCTATGTGGTCTGAGTACAGCAATACCCCCGTATGTACCTTTGCCAGGTATATGTGGATGTTGAAGGGGCACATTTGAGACGCAGCCATTCAGTTTTTTTTCTAACTTTGACGTTTTACGCTGTGTCCATGTTCCATTTTGGAGTAGTTTAGATGGTTAGTTATTCAAACTTCCCCACAAACACATTATATTTATTAAAGAATACACCCCGGAGTAATTCAAAAGGCATATTTTGAACCTTCGCGTGGGATTATTTTTTTTTCTAGTTTGTTCCAGGTGTAGTGGTAATGAGCCTTTTTTTAAAAAATGTATTTTTTTACTTTTGTAAACTTTTTTTACTTTTTAAACTTTTGTCTGTCTACCTTTAAGTCATCAGAAATAATCACCCCTAAATCCCTTTCCTCAGATGTTGAGATTAGGACTCTATCAAATATTCTGTACTCTGCCCTTGGGATTTTACGTTCAAGAACTCCAACATATGTTTCACCGCAGCAAACAATTCAGCAATATTTGCTGGATATGAATTGGAAAAAAATCCTAGGCAAATTTTTTTTTGTCAATTTACCTTAACATTTCATATCTCATGAACTGACTGAGAAGTAATAAAAAAAAAATCTGAGTAAGAGTTTTATGCTTTTAGCAATTTTTTTTTTATCCTAAAACTCAAAGTATATGACTAGGGCCCCCTGCTGGCATGAATTTATATCAGAGTCTTTCCAATGAATTCATTTATTTATCATTATGTTATTATTCAAGGTTTTTTTTCTCAGTACTCATCTGTATCCATACCTGCTGTTTCTTCTAGCAGCCTCCTCCTGCGAAAGTGATCAGGAAGTGAGAAGTGAAAAAGAAAATTGCTTCTCATGCCCTACTGAAAAATGCAATTTTAAGTATCTGACAAGGTATGAAAAACTTGCAATCATATTTGTGAATGTTACAAAATGCCATTTTATGAAAAAGACATTTTCTTTTTTAGCACTTGTTCTCTGGGTTTCTTCAAATGTAAATTAAAGTATTAGTTCGTTCTATGCTTCATTCCACAGAACTATTGATTGAAAAAGATAACTTTCACGTTTCACAACTCCCATTTTTTAAATGTTTATACAAGTGGATACGGTTACAAAAAGATATATGTTGCTAAAAAAAAAACCACAAATACAATACCTTATATATTCAATTGGAGATATTCCTGTATAATAGAATGGTAATACCAGATCACGTTTTCAAGCCTTGCATCTCAAAAGGTCCCTTAACTCAAAATACACTACATGGACAAAGGTATTGGGACACACCTCTTAATTATTGAATTCATGTGTTTCAATCAGATTCATTGCCACAGGTGTATAAAATAAAGCACCAATCCATGCAGTCTGCATTTACAAACATTTGCGGGGAAAATAAGTCATTCTGAAGAGTTCAGTGAATCCTGTGATAGGATGCCACCTTTGCCAAAAGCCAGTTTGCAAAATGTCATCCATGCTAAATATTTCACACTCAACTGTAATTGGTATTGTTGGGAAAGTGGAAGCATTTATGAACACAAGCCACTCCATCACAAAGCTGAAGACCGCGTAAAGTCACAGAGCGGGGTCACCGAGTGTTGAGGCACATAATGGTGCATAAAAGTCAACAATGCTCTGCTGACTCCCTAGCTGAAGAGTTCCAAACTTCCACTCGCATTAATATCAGCACAAAAACTGTGCAGTGGGTGCATCATGGAATGGGTCTCCATGGCCGAGCAGCTGCATGCAAGCCTCACATCCGCCACTGGATGCTGGAGTAGTGGAAATGTGCTCTGTGGAGTGATGAATCAAGCTTCTCTGTTGGCAGTTTGATGGGTGAGTTTGGGATGAACTAGTGCAGAAATTGCGAGTCAGGCCTTCTCGTCCAACATCAGTGCCTGACCTCAAAATGCTCTCCTGGGTAAGTGTGCAAAAAATCCCACAAAAACACTCCGAAATCTTGTGGAAAGGCTTCCCAGAAGAGTGGAAACTGTTATAGTTGCAAAGGGATGGGAAACTGCATAATGTCTATGTATTTAGAATGCAATGTCATAAGATCCCTGTTGGTGTAATGGTCAGGTGCCCTAATATTTTTGTCCATATAGGGCATACATGGACTAGCCTGGCCAAGATTAGTAGCAATTATGCTTTCAGGTGGCAGTACTATACATAACTGCTAACATTTTAATACAGTTCTCTTTAAATTTATTGCTATTTTAATTTTTTTAAGTGTTTTTTAAACTCTTTAGATAACTGTCCGTCCTCCATTTTAGCACTGGCAGGGTTAAAATTAATTAAACTCATGTGTATTCCAGCACCTGATGAGCCTCCTTGCTGCAGCTCAGTCCACCTCTCATGAAGTCATCTTTACTGATAAATTGCATCAAATTAGATACTATTCATAGAGAAGCATTGAAACCATCATTCCAGTTCATCTGTCTAACCATCATCTGTTGATGTTTGGTATGCAAGTTCATTCTTTCAAACTTAAGTCACACAACCAGACTGGCAGCAGCCTGGGTACCACATCTCCTTTTCCGCTATCTCAAGTGCCTCATGCACCAGCTCAGCAAATTCTCTACAACCCCACCCTCCCTTCTGTACTAGAAAAAATGAAGTGTCCTACATTCACAACTCAAAAACAACAATAACTGCATCCACTACACATTAATTTAACCCAGAAAAAACACTGCTAAAGAAAGTCTCACATTCCTCACAGCCCAAGCTCTTCCTCTATCCTAAGGATTACCATACACAATACACAAAGAATGATGCCCACTTCTCTAATCTCTTCCCGCCACCTGGTCTCTTGACCCTATTCTCTCAAATCTTTGTTCGTCATTGTTCACTCTTGCTTTGCCTTTCACTAAAGTATTAAACATCTCTCTCTCTCATTGGGTGCCATCATAACTTAAATCCTAAAAACATCCAACCTCTACCCAAACCCAACAACCACTTACTTTCTCTGCTTATGCTTATCTCCAGGCTTCTACCTGTGTTCTTCTATTCTCAACTCTCTCGTCTCCTCTTGAATTGTGGGTTCCTCTTTGACATTTTAACTAAAATACTCAATCAAAATGTTTTTATATTTTCTTATTCAAACACTGCTACCTCCATGTTGGTCTCCTGCCAGGTCAATGCACTACTATCAACTCTACCACACAGGTTTGCTGTTTTGACATTCTCTGATTTCAATGACTAGTTCTCTCCTCACATCTAATCAATTTGGCACGATGGGAGGAAAGCAGACCAGCAGAGGCAGTGCTACGCTCTGGCCAATGTTTTGGTGGAAAACCTTGAGTCCTGGCATTTATGTTGATGTTACTTTGACATGTACCACCTACTTAGAGATTGTTGCAGACCACATACACTCCTTAATGGCAATGGTGTTCACTGATAGCAGTGGCCTATTTCAGCTGGATAATGCACCATGCAAAAATTGTTCAGGAATGGTTTGAGGAAAATGGTCTCCAAATTCTCCAGATCTTAATCTAATTAAGCAACTGGGGAATGTGCTGGAACAACAAATCCGATCCATGGAGGCCCCACTTTCTAACCTGCAGGACATAAAAAATATGTTTGGTATAATAAAACTAATAATGTATTGGTGACAGATACTACAGGACACATGCAGAGGTCTTGTGGAGTCTGTGCCTTGAGGCATCAGGGCTGTTTTGGCAGCACAAAGGGGCCTGCACAATATTAGGCAGGTGGTTTTAATGTTGTGGCTGATCAGTATATATATATATATAGATAGATAGATAGATAGATAGATAGATAGATAGATAGATGCACTACATGAATACAATAGAACAAGAAACGTACCAAACTTAATAGAGAAAACTATGGAACATTAATTTCCAGGATTTAAAGGAAATTGTTTTACACTATTTATAAAAATTACATAAACTGTCATTATTTTTATCAACTGTTGAAAGCCAACCAATTTTTGCTCTTTTTAATTCATTTTTAATTATTCTTTTATGACTCTGTACTATCTGTGAAATATAAACTGTTTTTTTTTTATAATTGTTGTGCAAATTCTGAATGAGAATGAAACTTAATTCATTGCCACAAAGTCCAAAAAAAAGCAAAATATGAAAGGTTGGTATTCTGGCAACAGTACAATAAAAGATATTTTTTAAAAAAACCAAAAAAAAACATAAAACATCATTTAAAAATAATAATAATACTTTTTGTTGGGATTAAAAGGGAAAAAAAAGCATACCAAAGAAGAGACACATAGGAAATCAAAAAGTTTAATCAAATTAGAAAATGTCACATAAGCTCACGGGAACTTGAACCTGATGTTATCAGCTTCAACAGAAAATTGAACAGGCTATGGAAGCAAACATTGAGGATAACCAAAGATGTATGTTAACACGTTTTGATAAAGATTGCTTTGTTTGCTTACAATTTATCATGTTTTACATGAGCGCAACTGAGAAACAAACAAATCCTAAATATAAATGTGCAACAGCACTTTGCAGTAAACTCCGAACACAGTGGTCCAACAGGAGAACTGTTAATTCAGGTCAACTATGATTGGAAACATGAAGGCAATTGCTCTACCAAATTCAAAATTCAAGAATAAGAAGTGAGCGATGTGTAACGCATTCTTTAATCCTGTAGCTGTTTTATGGCAAACTAAAATGTAACTCTTGACAAAGACCACTATGAGATATATAAGTGGTACTTTAGTCCATCATGATGCTTAATAAGTTAATGTCCCTTCTCCCACCTCTGATGCTCGCCTTCAAGACTTCTCCAGGGCTGCACCATTCCTGTGGAACTCACTTCCCTCCTCCGTTAGATGCTCACCCAGTCTCCACTCCTTCAAAAAATCATTAAAAATCCACTTCTTCATAAAAGCGTATCAATTAAACTGTTAATAGCTCCCGGCTGATACCTCTCTTGCAACTGTCATTAGTCTAATACTATTTTTACCTTTTGTGTCACTTTACCCCCCTCCCTCTAGCATGTAAGCTCATTGAGCAGGGCCCTCAACCCCTCTGTTCCTGTGTGCCCAACTTGTCTGGTTACAACTACATGTCCGTTCGTCCACCCACTGTAGAGCACTGCGGAATTTGATGGTGCTATATAAATAATATCATAATAATAATAATACATTTGTGTTCAGTAGTTATGATTGGTTAGTGTATATAAATACGGTATATATCTACATATTATACAGGAGAAAAATGCCGCAGATACAACTGTGAAAGACTGCATTTCATTGTGAAATATGAAAATAAGCTCAGTATTTGCATTTGTTTTTCACATTTTGACCCATATTCCCACGGCTCCAGTCGTAATGACCTGCTGTAATAAAACACAGCTTCTTTCAAAAACAAAACAAAACAAAAAACAGCCGTGGATCTAAGCGGAGGTGATATTACACTGATGTATGCAATTATGTGACTGTGTCGTTGAACAGAAAGATTGTTTATAGTCTTCAATATCTTTTCTCTTGACCTGCAGGTTTCTTAAGAATTACTGTAGCTTAATATTATATTTCCACTACTTTTATCTGTCCATCAGAATAGTATAAAGTATATGGATAAAGCAATATGTTTTTAATAGATTTCTATCACCACACATTGATATTTAAAAGAAATTGTGAATCGCCTACCTAATAAGATAAAACATAACCATGTAGCAAATAAATATATAGAACGATAAATATGTACTTATTAAAAAAAAAAAAAGCCTTGAAAAAGAAAGGCTGTCTCTCCACAAGGTTGCATTTCCCTTTTCTCACACTTTTATTTTCAACCTGCAGAGGGCTCCACTCTCTCTATATGCATATCTGCACAGTGATTATTTGTGGTTTCTCCCTGTCTCCTCTTGCACCCTATACTATTGTAGATTAAACTCTATTGCTGTATTCTAACAGCCAGCGAAAGCTGAAAAAGAAGGAAGGGCTATGAGGACATTGAATACAATGAGTACTATAGGGATTCTGAGATGCAAAAATATAGTACCGATGCTTGTTGTAACTGCACTTACTATAAGTGTGCATCATGCTTAAAGACATACTATTTCTACATTCTGTTATTACATTTAAAAAAGTTATATAGATCCTACAAATCCTAGTGTGTGTGTGTGTGTGTGTGTGTGTGTGCATGTGTGTGCATGTGTGTGTGTATATACACATGCCACCTCGTCAACAACTAGATCATTTCCAGCCATATGTGGGAATTCCAGTGTTGCCAATGATAGCCAATATTTTCCTATTACTAGATAATCCTGGTAGCATTTACTATTCTTAGCCATATGATACCAGAGTAGAATGTATGAGTATAGGGAATGTGTTGTGTGTTATTTTAGTGGATGTAATTTGTGTGTGTTTATGGAATGTAGGGAATTGGATTTGTGTAGGGGATGCAGTGTGTGTATAGAGGATTAAGTGTGGAAGTGTGTATGTATAGGGGATGCAATGTGTGTCTGTGTAAGGGAGGAAGTATGTATGTATAGTGGTATAGTGGATGCAGTGTGTTTGTGTGTAAAGGATAAAGGATGTATGTGTGTGTGTATAGTGGATGAAGTGTGTTTGTGTGTGTAAAGGAGGAAGTATGTGTGTATAGTGAAAGCAGTGTGTTTGTGTATCAAGGAGGAAGTATGTGTGTATTGTGGATGCAGTGTGTTTGTGTGTAAGGGATACATGTAGTGTGTATTTTTGTGTAAGGGATGCAGTGTGTGTGTGTAAGGGATGCATTGTGTGTTTCTATGTGTGAGTAAGGTTTGCATTGAGTGTTTCTGTGTGCGTGTGTGTTTACGGTCATTTATAAGTCATTTATTTGACCGACCAAAGAGTCAGGGCTTGCGGCTGGTCTAGATCGGTAGCTTAAAAACGAATAAACTACCGAACATAGTCAATGTTCTTACCCTGGAGCTTGTTCCCCTCATCCAGACAAACAATTCCACAGAACAGTGCCCTTCTAACTTGTATAGTACCGAACGCAGGCGGTGATGGAAGTCCAGTGGTGTTCCGGAGTTTCTGTGTCCGATTTTAGTTCCAGGAGATTTATGCCCATACACCGTTGCCTGCGTTCATGCGAACATGATGGCCGCCATCTCATGGTTGTCCATAGGAATTGCAGCCACCCAGACGAACAATTAGAACACTGCGTTGAGAACCGTTCCAAAGTGTTAATAGGTGTTAACAAGCTGCCGGGTGGTCCCTGGTTTGTGCGGTTGTTCGGTAGTCGAACGGGACAATGACAATAGTAGGGGAATGCAATCTGCCGAACAGAATAGCAAAAAGGCACGAACAAGGTCTTTTATGAGCCTTTTTGCATGGCCCATAGTACTGATTCAGGTGGCTGGCAAACAGGCCCCTCCAAGAACTAGTGGAGAGGTTACTTTCGCCACAGGGTGATCTAGGTAGATGGCTGTATATATTTTGGAGACGGATTTCCTCTCTTCGTATAGGTAATTCCTTCCCATTTATTTTAAATTCTCTGACTTTCTGGTCGTCTTTTGATGATTCTAGCTTAAATCTTGGTCTCTGTATAATGTCTTTCCTTCTTACAACCCTCTCTGGGGTTTTTATTATTCTTTTTCTTGATGATAGTTCATATTTGGTGTTATCTGTTTGATAGTTCCTTTTTATTGGATATTTGAACTGAGGGATTTTTTTTTTTTTTGCAACTATCATATCTATTATATTTGTTGTTATTCCATATCTTAGGGTTTATGTTACTATGTTGGGGTCCCTCATAGTTTTTTGAATATGTTCTGACTTGATTTTTGGCATAATAATTTTTGTCCCTGAGATATTTTTTTTCTTCTTTATCTCAACTACCCCCTTCTCCATCCTTTCCAGATTTTTTTGAATCTCATTATTCATTTTGGAATAATCTTCCGGAGTCATAGCATCCATTAAGATATGTTGTACATTATTGATTAGACATGTGCAATTCACTTCGGTCCGAATATGTATTCGGACGAATTTCGGACAATTCGGACAATTGGGTACTTCCGAAGTTTCGAAGTTCCGAAGCGCTGAAGTGCCGAAGTACAGTATTGCCTAAGTATTATTAAACTTACCCAGTGAAAGAAGAAGAATGTTATATTGTAAATAAAAAGTATACAAACATAGCCAGGATTCAGCTGTAAGCATTTGCAACACTTACAACAATCAAGTAACACACATTCATATAAAATGTAAGTTACTTGGCCAGTCAATGTAATGACAGGCATAAATAAGTAGATAACTCCCTAATTCCCATGGTATTAGGGAGCTATCTACTAAAAGGCTGAAAGACCTAAATTGGTCTTTCAGCCAAATTTACTAATGCTAAGTAAAGATTACTTAGTATTAGTAAATTATGCCCCTACTCGCTATACCGCCTGTGGCTGCTCACTGTAAAAAATAAATAAATAATAAGTTCCCCCCTCCCGAGCCCCTGGCCCCCACCCCTGAGCGGTGGGTGGGGGCCCTAATGTAAAATAATGGGGCGGGAGCTATTGTCCTCCCCCCGGGACCCCACCCCTGAGCGGTGGGTGGGGGCCCTAAATCAGAATAAGGGGGGGGACCTAATGTCCTCCCCCCTGGCCCCCACCCCTGAGCGGTGGGTGGGGGCCCTAAATTATAATAAGGGGGGGACCTAATGTCCTCCCCTCTGGCCCCCACCCCTGAGCGGTGGGTGGGGGCCCTAAATACTAATAAGGGGGGACCTAATGTCCTCCCTCTGGCCCCTACCCCTGAGCGGCGGGTGGGGGCCCTAAATTGAAATAAAAGGGTGGGACCTAGTGTCCTCCCCCCTGACCCCCACCCCTGAGCGGTGGGTGGGGGCCCTAAATTGAAATAAGAGGGGGGGGAGACCTAGTGTCCTCCCCCCTGGCCCCCACCCCTGAGCGGTGGGTGGGGGCCCTAAATACTAATAAGGGGGGGATCTAAGGTCCTCCCCCCTGGCCCCCACCCCTGAGCGGCGGGTGGGGGCCCTAAAAATAATCCCCCCCAGGTGACTAAGGGTCCCCAAACCCCTAGTCACCCCCTCCCCCCAATAAAAATTATCCCCCTCACCCTAAAAACTAATGAGGGGGGGACCTTCAACTAAGTACCTGTAAAAAAAAATAAAACTTACCATTCAATGTTTTCTTTCTTCTAAAATGTTCTTTTTTCAGCCCCAAAAAGGGCAAATAAAAAGCCATAATAACGGACGCAATTATAAAAAAAAAAAAAAAAAAACGAGCGCAAAAAAAAATAAATCCTTCTTCACCCGGCGAGGGCTCCGCGCAGACTGAGCTCTGCAGGGCGGGGAAGGCTTATAAAGCCTTGCCCCGTCCTGCAATTAGGCTCAGAGCACTCTTATTGGTGGGTTTAAGCCATCCAATCAGAGTGCTCTGACAGGTAAATGAAGAGACTGACAGGTAAGTCTCTACATTTACCTGTCACAGCACTCTGATTGGTTGGTTTGAAATCCACCAATCAGAGTGCTCTGTGTCATTGTACACAGCGTGGGAAAGTTCTTTGGAATTTTCCCACGCTGTGTAATTTGACTCATAACTCTCTGATTGGTGGATTAAGTAACCAATCAGAGAGTTATGAGTCAAATTACACAGAGTGGGAAAATTCCAATCCAGCATGCACACATGATACAAATTATGTCCCATCAATCCTTGCTAATCAGGAATCTACAGAATATACTCATCAGCATTCTAAGTAATGTGAGTATTCTGATTGGCTGCCCCACTTCCTTGTCTGAGTGGTGTTTACAGTAGATAATCTTAAGCCACAGGATGATTTCATAAAGTATTTATTTATTTTTTATCTTTTTTGCACATTTAGTAATGCATTATCTATATAACAAATTAAACAATGCTTAGAGTGTCCCTTTAATTCTAAATGATATTGCTTGCTGTTGACACTCCTCAATACATTCAGCCTTTTCCTGTTGTTCGATAGAAATGGAGACCGAAATATCAGCTTGTCACTCGTTTTTAACTAGGTTATAAAGGGTAATAGCTCATGACTCATTTATTAAGAATAAAAATGTGATATAAAGTTGAATAATACTTCTGAGGCAAAAAGGGTATTTATAGTTAAATTATACACCAATTATTCATTCGCTGACATTGTCACAGTTAGATAACCAGACATTATTTTTCTGCAAAAACTTCCTGTGCATGCTGAAATTAGGCTCCCCTTTCATATAATGCTGAGAGCAGCAATTATTACGATGACAGGCCAGGCTGGTTATGACCCGTTGTTTATTTAATGTGTTTTATTTAGATAATGTGTGTGTGTGTGTGTATATATATATATATACACTGTGCTAGTGAAATAGCAATATATATTTACCAAGAGAACATTTGGTAAGAAAATGGCAATCCACTGCAAAGTTAAAGTAGGATCTCAAAGATGAATTACCGGGTTTTGTAGGTTTCATTAGGGATTATACACATGTTTTTGTTCATCTTAGCTTCTAGGCTGTCTCACTCACTCACACACAGCACCCCTCACTCACACACAATGCACCACCTTACACCCACTGTACCGCTACATCCCTTATACACAATGCATTCCAGACACACACTACACCACTTACACACACTATGCTCCAGACACACACACTATATCCCTTATACATAATCTGGATCCCCTACACACACACTAGATCCCCTATACACATTCTGGATCCTCTACACACACTAAATTTTCCACACACAAAATAGTGTGTGTTTGTGTGTAATGTGTAGTGTGTATGTGTATGTATGTGTATGTATGTAGTGTGTGTATCTGTATGTGTCAGTTTCTGTATGTGTGTCTGTTAGTGTGTATGTCTGTGTATCTGCAGGAATATCAGTGGGTGTGTACATCTGTATGCATGCCACTGTGTGTCAGTGTTTGATACATATACTGACATGCATGCAGATGCACAGACACACATACAGTTGCACAGACACTCTGATCCACATGCAGATATACAGACATACATATACAAACACTGCCACACGTGTAGATACATAGACCAACAGATACAATCACTGACACATATACAGATATAGACACACAGAAACAAACACTTACACACATGCATATACACAGACAGAGTATATAGGTAAGTGCATTGGCTGCAGTGCACACACAGACACACACTACATCACCAACACATACAGACATATACTACATCCCGAGCACACACACACAGACGCATACTACATCCCCAGCACACACACAGACACAAACTACACCCCCAGCACACACACACACCTATACTACACCCCCAGCACACACACACCTATACTACATCTCCAGCAAACACACACAGAGAAGCATACTACATCCGCAGCACACCCAGACGTATACTACATCCCCAGCACACACACAGACACATACTACATCCCCAGCATACACACAGACACACACTACATTCCCACAACACACAGACGTATATTACATCCACAGCACACACACAGACACACACTTCATCCCCAGCACACATAGAGAGACACACTTCATCCCCAGTACACACACAGACACAAACTTCATCCACAGCAAACACACAGACACATATCATCCCCAGCACACAGTTAGACACACACTTCATTCCCAGTACACACACATGTTTTATCTCCAGCACACACACATAGAGACACTACCATTGCAGAAACATATATATTTTGGGGGGGAGGGAGCAGCATTTCATTCTTGAACCCAGGCAGGACAATGTCTTGGGCAGGCGCTGGGTATGGTGATGAAAATAAAAATCAAAGATACATATTTAATATTTAATGGATCAGCACTCCTCTCAGGTTAGAAACTCCATGAAAATCTTTAAAAAGATATTTTAGCCCTTAGACGTCATAGGAGGGTGGATGGGGGGTGAAGAAAGGTTGCCAAGCATGGGGGTACTTTGGACAGGCACGGCTTCATTTCCTCCTCTACCCCTCGCTTTAATACGTTTCATTCATTTTTTTGTGGTTTTATGTAGGTAGATTGTTTTAAATATAAAACCTTAATACCATATGGCAGATGGTTGTGAAATAGATACTAAATGAATTGAACAAATGTACTATTATATTACGCCCGTAATGGTCTGTGACCTTTTTTTTGCAACCAAAATAAATATTAACAAAACTAACTTTTTCTTAATTTTGCAGTTTCAGTTGCTTATTAGATAGATTCTTAATTTCTCATATAAGGATACCAAAGTAGGGAGCTTTCTATTAAACAGCTAAAATATTAAAATTAAGAGGAAAAAAAAGCCATTTTCTTAATTCTGGTGTTTCAGGTGCTTATTAAGTAGGCACCTAATTAATTATGGAAATCCCGCATAAGGATACCAAAGAATGTTTCATTATATGTTATAATATGTCTCTGTGCACATTATTATATAAAATAGGACTATATCAAGGTACTACTGGCTCATCACAACCATTGGATGCTTTCAGTCACATGACCATGCATGGTAACAATCAGACCTAGTGGAGTTATGATGTAAAATGATGATGTATCTGGGGTTCATTATCTGTTAGTCCAGAGTCGAGTAGACAGCGATTAACAGTTACTCCAGTCATAACCAGATTGGATCTATTTGAAAGAAAACCCATTTACAAAATGGAGGAAAACTCCAACATATCTGAACCTAAGGAGCACCACGATGACTTGCCGTAGGTTTAATTAAAATGGTTTATTTTATATTTTACTAATGTCATCATCTAGTTAGAAGGTAAATTACTAGGTAACTACCTGTATGATAGTCCAGATATTATATATATATATAATGTAACAGGTTAGAACATTATAACCTCAGTCTTACTGGATACTATCAGAGCTATAATCATTATTTTAATGCTAATCTCACTGACTGAAATTATATTTACAATTAGTGATATAAAGTATTCAATGCAGATAAGGATTAGTTTAACAATTATCCAATGTTTAAAACAATCAGTGTACGAGGTCTATTCTGTAAAGTCTAGAATGTTTGCCTATTTGAGGAAAATGATTAAAATAATTTACAAAGTGTCAAATTCAGCAGGAATAGTTTTAAGAGCCATCCCCACTGGGTAATAACAGGTTTGGGGGGGGGGGGGTGGAGGGGAATAAATAGTTGGAATATCGATTATAATAAAAATTGCCCATTTATTCCAAAATACATGACTTCTTCCAACAAGAGAAGCAGGAGCACGGAATGATTCAATACATATACAATGTGTCTCCATGCACTATGTTATATAAAATATTATTAAATTATTATTAAAGTATCATTGGTCATCAGAACCTCTGGATGCTTGCAGCTAGCTGACCACACTTGTACATCGCGCTCTACCTACAGCAGGCGTTGCCGAGCAACAAACCAAGCAAACTGATGTAAAGTGTAATTATTATACAAAATATAATGTATCTGGGTTCATTACCTGCTATATCCAGTGCTTGATAGTCAGTGATTAAACCTTATAACAGTGATAACCAGATTTGATTAATTTGAAAGAAAGGCAGTGTATAAAATGGAGGAAATCTCTGAATTATGTGAACCTGAGGAGCAACAAAATGATTTACTGTAGATTTCTATAAAAATATTGTATTTTCTATATCACATATGTAATGATATTGTTAGAACTTAAACCCCCTTTTAACTAGACACAATTAATTTAAAGAAATAACTAAACGACTTCACATACGTGCATCCAATTCTATATTACGATTACTGGGAGATGATTTGTAAAGTTAATTTTCATTTCAGTGTTTACTATTTAAATTGTGGACTTGTGGGACACAATCAGAGCTTTGTTTGTTATATGAAAGCTAATTTCATTACTGAAAAGCACCTCTCCATTCAGTTACACCTAGAAGTTAATCGTCCTGGCTGTATTGCTAGTAGCAGTATTTATATAGCGCCAACATACTCCACTTTACAGTTAGAGAAAGGCCCTGCTAAGACAAACGTACAATCTATGGGAAGCAGATATATCTTCAGGATCTTGCCCAAGGACACTTACTGGTAAGGTGGTCTTACCGGTATTCAAACCTGACTTTCCTAATTGTAAGGAAGTGATGTTACACTAACCAGATGTTACACTAACCAGGTTGTAATAAACTAATCAGGTTTTACCCCAAAAGAAACAGATTTCACACAGCTGAGGAGAAATACTCTCATCTTTTATCCCACATATCTCTAATAGAAATTGACAATTTTGATAAATGTTCTCAATTATGTTTAGTGAAAGGTCTACCATAGAATTTAAATACCAGGATATTTGCCTACTGACCCCTTTAGGGACTGAAAGTTTATTGAAGTTAACAGACAAAACAAAATAAACTTTACAAATACCAGATGTAAAATTTAGACACTATGCCATAAGTACATGTTTTTGCATTAAATAGTCAAATAATCCTGATTTAGATGGTTTCACATTGTGACTGAAACCTGGCATTGTGTTAATATTAACCTATTTCCTTTTTGTTCCTGTCAGTGAATCGGAGCAATGTAACATCCTGTGCTCTAAGACCAACGCTTATATAGTCCAGGAGTTCTTGGGCAGTGGCTCCTTTGGAAACGTTGTAGAATGTGTTAAAAAAGGAACCAACGAGAAAGTGGCGATCAAAATCTTGCACAACAGCCCATACGTTGTTCAAGATGCTGAAGAAGAGGTGAACATCCTGTCCCAGTTGAATAAAGAACACCCAGACAAATACAATATCGTCAAGTACTACGAGTTCTTCCAGCACGAGAATTACATCTGCCTTGTATTTGAGATGTTGGAAATTAGTCTTGATGACTTCATGGAGCAAAACAACTTTACCCCAATTCCTGTGAAACACATCCGACCTATTGTGCAGCAGGTGGGCAGTGCACTGTTAAAGATGAAGAGTCTGGGAATTATTCACACAGACTTGAAACCAGACAACATTATGATGGTGGACACGACCAAGCACCCGTTCAAGGTCAAGCTTATAGACTTTGGCTGTGCATTGCACGTAGCCAACACAGGATTTTCAGTCTACATACAAACGCGATATTATAGGTAAGGGAAATGTATTATTCATAATTCACATTTCAAATAAAGTACATACAAATCCGTTACATTTATGCAATGAGTATAAAGACTAACGTTAACCAGGTCTGGTTATTTTGTCCAACGGTTTTTATAAAATATTAGGATATATTAGTGATATTTATGGTTTCTGGTGGAGTGTATCAGTCAGCTAGCTCTACACATGCACACAGGGCTCTTAAGATGGACATGGATTGATCAGAATTGGCCCAAGTGACCTGGCTGCTTGCTACTGAGCTCTCCAAGGGAGAAGGGAAGTGGACACAATATTCCCCCTTTCTTCTTTTTAGGCAGTTTTTCTCTCAGTCTCATTTTATAAAAACTGACCACTGTTAAAGTGGTTTAAAATCGATGCATCTTTTATTATGATGGAGGGAAATGGGGGGTGGGTCTCGCTGGGCGATCTGTCAGCTGATATGTGCTTGTGCTGAGTGTTTTGGGAGTGGTGGTAAAACACTTCCAATGATAACTCTCAGGCAGCCAGATGGAGCAGAGCCAATAATAGAAAGAGTCATTATTTCAGCAAGTTAAGTCTAATTTAAAGGGACACTCTATGCAAAATAAATAAACATCACTGTTTAGTAGATATGCCCACATGAAAACTTTCATTTAATTATGCTTTTTTCCATTGGGGTTATATCTAAAAACCACTTGCAAAACCTGCAGATCTCTTGTCAGCAGCCTTTGTAAGCCCTCCTCTTCTAACTCCCTCCATACTTTGTGACTGTCCAATCACAGACTTCCAAATTAAGCTCAATGAGAAGTCTTTGTGAGGCAGGTGCTCTGAGCAATTGCTGCCTCTTGAATTTAGTTCCACTGAGCTAACCAATCCAGGAATAAATAGGAACTATTGTCCGCTTGAAAGCCAAGTGGGTGTAACAAGGTTTATTTATAAATGTGTCAATTTATATTGAAATCTGCACATTTTACTAAATAAAAAAAATAGGACACACTCTTCACATGTTTAGGCGTTTATATTTCAGCGATCGTAACATATATTTCAGTTGATTTATAGATCTAAAATGTAAATGATGTAACTAACCTAATTTTTGATAAAATTCAGGTCTCCAGAAATAATCTTGGGGTTACCATTCGATGAGGCTATTGACATGTGGTCTCTGGGGTGCATCGTGGCGGAGCTAATCATAGGATGCCCGTTATATCCTGGAGCATCTGAATATGATCAGGTGAGTGCTAATAGATATCTATGTCTAATTATATATTAAGGTCTCAGTCAGGAATCCAGAATGAATTCACGTAGAAAGGTACCACATCGCTGTTTTATTTGCTTATACAGACTGTAGTCAAAGTGCAATGGAACGTAAAATGGTCAAGATGGGTGATTATGGGTACGTTTACAGTTTTAATAGAAGCTGACGGTACTTGTTTTAAACGTTGTGTCCTCTTCCTTCCTCCCTGCAGATCCGTTACATCACAGAGACCCAGGGTTTGCCCCCTGGAAACATGCTCGATACAGGAGCAAAGACCGAGCTTTACTTTCAAAGAATTGGACATTCTCAGCATTTATCATGGATACTGAAGGTGCGATCTTTTATATTTACTATTAAAATAGATTCATATTTAATCCTTTCAATACATGGGGTTAAGCAAATCCTATGATATTATGACAGTCCCAACAGATGATCTGCCATGAACTGGTTAAAGCGACATTTCGGGATTTGTATTTAATTTATTTTATTAAGTGAGAGGAAGTTTTACAAACTAACATTCAGTAATTTGGAAGTTTCGATGTGATAAAATGTAAATAACAGTTCCTCCATAAAGAGTTTTAAAGGGACACTATAGTCACCTGAACAACTTTCAGAGAAAATACAGTGTTTACATTGATTGATAGGAATACCTCCAGTGGCCGTCACTCAGACGGCCACTAGAGGGACTTCCTATCATGCAGGGCTCTAAAAAGGCCCTGTACACGTCAGGCGTTTGAAAATACGTCTGACGTGTGCAGGAGAGAGAAGGCACTGTGTGCGCGCCTTCTCTCTCCAGCCGGTCAGAGAGGAGAGGGGGCGGGCAAAGACCCGCATGCGCGGTAGTGCGCTCAGGACTTCAGAGGGCGGCATGAATGCCGCCCTCTGAAGTATGTGCGCATGTGCGTCGAAGCCGCGCATGCGCACAAGGGAGCAATGACGCTTCCAAATGGAAGCGTCTGATTGCTCCCTGCTCGCGCCCGCCTATTTCGTCATTTTGACGAAATAGGGGGCGCGGCTTCACGAGGCTCCTGGCGCTGGAACCAGGTGAGTAAAACTGCTTGGCTGGAGAGTCCCTTTAACTACTGTTTCCCCTTTCTCTGTCAGCTTTGCCGCCATTTTATAAATAAACTTTCACAACCACAGGGTAAATAAAAAACTAAACTGTTTAGACTGGGGGAAAGCTGCTGGGTCAGGCGATAGTAAAATGCGTTTATTGGTTCTAACATTAGCAGGAAACTTGCTGAGACACTGTAGAATGTTGGAAAATCTTGTTTTTTTCTCTTCTCTAGAGTATGATGCGCTATGAATCTGAAACTGGTATTGGACCAATGGAAAGAAGAAAATATGTCTTCAGTTCTCTTGATGACATGAGAAAGGTACTGCATTCCTAGGGCACTAACATTAATCCAAAAATAGATAATCACATGGCATCTTCCTCTCACCCATGTGCCATTCTCTGTTGACCAACAGAAAGAATTTACCTAAATATTGTCTGGTTGGCCAAGCACAGCGGAGATGGTGAAGCAATCTCTTTTAACTTGGATGGTTGTTACATATTTTTTAATGTAGTTGTTAGGTTCTAATATCCATCTTAGTACAGGAGTCTGATGATCTATCTTGAACCGCAACCAGTGTGACATTGTGCCTATTTATCACTAAGCCTACTAAACCCTGCAGAAATTGTGAGGTTGGTAGGAAGTACTCAGAAGCAGTCAGACCGCTTATAGTAGAAACTGAAATTATTCTTAATGGTGGCCCTATGACACTGAAAAATGTATGACTTTGCATATTTGTTATGTTATCTTCTCATATACTTTTTTCCTTTCTCTTCAGATCATTTTACCATCACATGTGGAGAGCAGTGACTCGCAGGGGGAGATGGGAGACATATCAAAGTGTGTTGATCTGATAAAGGAGATGCTTACTCTGGATCCAGACATGCGGATAACACCCATAGACCTTAGCAGCCATCCCTTCATCACAATGTCTCATCTCCAGCACTTCTCACAGAGTTCATAGTATGTGATTTTCCTTGTGCACTGTGAAGGTTGCTTGAAAATGGTGGAAAAGTTGGTTTTAATGTGGGAGTAGGAGGATTGTGATCTATGATGGTTCATAGTATAAAGGAACACATCAGGCATACTGCTCTGTCTCCACCCATTAGAAGTAGTCAAACTGTTTTAGAACAATTTGCTTTCTACTTGGTGACTTCCTACCTTCCGTCAGGCACCACTCCCAAACTTCTCTCTGCAGCCGTAAGAGTGGAAAGCTCCAGTTTGACAACTTACTGAAGTCCTTTGCGTATTGGTCACATCCCCAGGTTGATCCAGGAGCTAGTCGTCCTCAGCCAACGAGATATGTCTGCACCACCGAGCCTAGCTCAGAGAGATGGAGCTTTCTGTTCTCTAAAGGCCATAGTGGAGACAGGGAGCAGCGCCGGGGGGAACTCGGGGAAATTGTTCATAAAATGTTTGATTACTTACATTGGTGGGTGTTCAGGTACTTCTAGTGCAATACTGTAGTGGTTATGGTGCTTGAAATGTTCCTTTTTAAAGAACATTGTGAGAATATTCTTAACTTCAAAAGGCAGCTAAAAATTTTACTCATCGGCTCAGGGAGCAAGTTTTATTCAATGATTCTTCATTTGTGTATTCTCTCTCATATAATCCCCTGTTTAATCAATTAATTAATGTATTAAATTTGATGCCTTTTTTTCCCTTCTACTATTAATTTGTTCCCGTTCTTCCATAACTTTCACTCTATCTTTTATTCGAAATGTTTATCACTATCTTTTTTTCTGTGACATCTTCCTTTTTATATCATTTCATCTCACTGTCTTTCTCTCTCTCTTTACAGTGTAAATTCCTGCCTCCAGGCCATGGAGGTCTGCAAACAGCAGGTGAGTATAGTGATTGTCCTCCTTATGATCCCCTAAAAACCAATACAAAAGTGTTAGTAGTCAGCAATGCACTTTGGCAGATCCCAACAGTACTGTTAAAACGAGAGAAAATAAACCAATTAAAATATTATTTTATTTTCATTGGTCCATATAAACAGATGGGTTTAGGGGGATTTATTTAATATAATTTCCACTGGCAGTCAGAAATGCAGATCCTCAGATGTAACTGACATGACGCTTAGTCTGTTTTGTTGGCTAAGCATTGTTAGAGTTGCATTTCTACAGCAGCTGAGGATGCAATGTCTTCTCCAGCTTGCGGGATGGGGATCCCTATTCATAAAACAGGTAAAGGTATTATATTCTCTATTATTTAGCAAACTCTTAGTATTAATGAGCTAAAGGCTGATTATGGTTAACATAGAGCAGCAAATTCCGGGATTTATTTTCTCTCTTTATACCATGATACAGCAGGAGGTGTGTCCCGAGCCTCCAGAAATGGAGACAGAGAATGAACAGAACAAACAGGAACAGCGAATAGAAGAAGATCCTGAGAAGGAGTATAATGAGAGATTTCAAAAAATTGTGAGTGCTTCAAGGGCTGTAACTGGAAACCACGGAGTCCTGGTACAAGAATCAACAAAGCTCCCCCCACCCCTTCTCAGTACCCCTAAACAATATATCTGAGTAGGATGAGTCTGACTGTGTGAGGAGTTGGTTGAGTTTGTGTTAAAGGAATACTCTGGGTACCATAATGGATTCATCTCATTGAAGTTGTCATGGTGCCAGGAGATCCCATTTGCCATCCCACCTAAAGGGGTTAAACCTTTTATGCTCTGCCCAGCTCCTTCTGATGATTCTCCTCTCAATCAGGAGGCCTTAGATTTAGTAGTTGAGATAGGCTGAGAGCCCAACTGAGCAGCGCTAGCTCCCCATTCATAAAACTGAGTGAAAAAGAAACGTTTTATGAACGGGTTGTGTATCTATCAATGTAGGTATATCTGAATGGAGTATGTGTTGGGAGGGATGGTGTGCATGTGAACATAGCTGTGTATTTGTGATGGACACTGTATGCATCATTATAACGGCTACCTTCTCATATTCCATTTATCAGTGCTGTTTTTGTTTTGTATCTCTATATGTAAAATAAAATACATAGCATATCACGCATCCTTTCTATGATAGTTTATGACAATGTTTAATTAACGTAATACATTCTTATATTTGTTTTTCTTTTGATTTGTAGAATGCACGATTTATCACACTGGCAAACAAGGTGGGCGTAACACAGGAAATATCTAGCCAAACTGAGGCTGAGCCCGTGGGAATACATGAAATCATCCCACCAGCAGAGATCGAGATCCAAGACCAGGTAAAGATGGACACAATGTGGCAGATTAGTCCTTTTTAGGG